>NC_133622.1:38868554-39592401 GCF_048593235.1 Sminthopsis crassicaudata
AGGTTTTTTATAATTTTTATGCTAGCATTTATTATGCTAGTTTATTGAAATCTTTACTTTTTGAATAAGCCTACACATAATTAAACTCATAAACACATATAGTTTGGTTGCTTATTGGTATACACACACATACATACACACCCATATACGAACACACAGAGAAGTTTATTCACAAATGGCACCATAAGACCCTTAGAAAGTTACACTGTCATATGTTCTTGAATTTCAAATCATGTTATAGTGGAGGGAGAGACTGGTGAACGTAGTTTTCTCTTTTCTCCTTCCCCTTTCCAGGAAGTTTTTTCCCTAAGTGAGAATCTCCTCAAATGTCAAACACTAAGAAACCAGTTCTTTCCAGTATTCTAAACAGAATTACCGATGTGGTGTGCGTTCCATTCCCCTCAAAATTTAAATTACATTTTAGCTCCTTAACAGCCTTTGAAAAGCCATACTAATTCTTTGAATCATCAGATGTTGGAGTTGAAACCTTAAAGATGATCTACTCCAGGGCTGCTTAAATTTTTTCTATTGGCGATCCCCTTTTTGCCCAATAAATTTTTACAATATCTTGGATATATAAAGGTACATAAAATACAATCAAATATTTAATAACAATAAACCATAATTTTGTGATCCTCGCATTCAGTTCCAAGATCTCATATGGAATTACAAACCATAATTTAAGAAGCTGGAATCTAGTTCAGCTTCTTCATTTACTGATGAATAATGAGAGATTCTTGAGAAGTAAATGATGTGCCCAGAGTTTTCAGAGCTGGTCCCAAATTTACATCTTTTGACTCATGTGCTACAGAGACATAGTAGAGTAGTAATACATTGCACAGGAAACAAGTTACTCGATTCAAGTAACAGTAGCAGTTCCCATGATATCAATAAGTATTTGCCTGCACTGAGGTTTAATCTCCTGTTGAACGTGGAAGTAAAGGCAAAAATGACTTCATATTTCTAAAGATGTTTTCCTTCTAAGTTATTATGTACAAGATGTTGGGAGCTTGGAGAAAACTAAACAATTGTGTGTTTGATGAGCTGGATTTAATCAAAATAATGGAGACGTGGAAAGGAAGAGCATCAGGGCTCTGGAATGCCAGGCCTCGGGGACCTGAGCAAGTTGCTTAGCCCTGCTGAGCTTGTTTCCTCAATTAGAAAGTGAGAACTAGGTTAAATCAGAGGAGCTCTGAGATCTTTGCAAACTCTAGCCCTATAATCACGATTCCTACCTAAAAAAACATCAGTTAGTGCATTTAAAACCCTGTGCAAGAACAAAAATGAAACAGCCCCTACCCTCAAGAAACTGACATTCTACTAAGCAAACACAGTTAAATACAAAATATATGGGAAATAATACAAAGGGATTATTATTTTTTTTTATTTTTTTGCTGAGGCATGGAATTAAGTGACTTGCCCAGGGTCACACAGCCAGGAAGTGTTAAGTGTCTGAGGAGAGATTTGAACTCAGGTCCTCCTGAATTCAAGGCTGGTGCTCTATCCACTGCGCCACCTAGCTGCCCCTACCAAGGGATTTCAAGAGGAAAAGAGTTTTATCTGAGATTTAGATAGATCAAACAAAGCTTTATGTAGGCACTTGAATCACCACCAGCCATTGGTTGGTAGGGAGGAAAGCCCAGTACCTCATGCTTTGTTTGAGGCCCTGGAGGGCTGGTTCATTGTGCCCACAGAAGCTTTAAAGTTCTCTCAGGATTACGAGGTGCCCCTCAGACAGGAAGTACTTGGCAAACAGGAAGAAAACTAATGAAATGCACAGAGAGGACACATTTTGACTTGGATGGCTAAAGAGAGAAAAATTTCAAATCCTGCATGACTGTTCCAAGATGAAAAATATTAAAATGATTGATCTGGCTACCTCACAAGTGCATCATTTACTGTAGTAAATCCCTCATATAATAACTGGTATCTAGAAAGCTTAGAATATGAACATGTTTCAGTTTAAGTGCCTGCCCTAAGCCCGTTGCTGAGAATTTAAATACCAGAGAAATTCTATGTCTTTTTGCCCCAGCCTTGCAGAGCACCTCCAGCCTGCTTGCCATTCTCCTGGAGTGCAAGCTAGCCTTCGGGGCCTGCCTTTCAGAACTCCTTTCTTTTGTACCATTTTGCATCAAGAGTATGGTAAGTATATCATTATTTCAATGTTTCTTTCATCTGTCTTATCTCCCTCAAACAGAATGTCTTATACTTCGATATTTCCCCCAGTAGTCAACAAACTACAGTGAATATAGGAGCTACTCAGGAGCCTTGAATGGATGATTGGATGGATGGATGGATGGAATAGCTTCCTTTGGGTTTCAAATGCTTCGTGTCATCTGAGAGCTTCCTGGGTTGGGCAAAAGGAAGAGCCTTTGCGGTCCTGTGCCATCTGTTCGGAGCACCTTTACAGAGTTGCCTCATTTGCCCTCAAGCTTAATCAGGGTCAGTTAGGGCCAAGCTGCTAAACCATAAGAAGAAAGAAGCATCTGGTGTTTGGTTGTTGTTTTCTTTTTTTTCCCCTTGGAGCTGCTTCATTGGTAGATGTGTTTTCCACTCATTTTATGCCCCTTTGTTATCACACTATTTGAAACCCCTAAAATGGTACCTACTAATACTCTATTCCAACGGAAACAGAAGACCAAGTGCTGAGAAGTTAGAAGTCTGACATTTTGGGCTTAAACAAATGCCAAATGTTTTTGAGCTGTAAAGTTTGAGTTCTGATGTGGCCAGAGGGGTTATTTTGCAATTTCACACTTTCCCTATTAGGAAGAATCTGGAAAAACTTAACACTAATTTTCATCTTTGGGAAAAATTCTTTAAAAAGATTTTAAGCTCAAGTTCTACACTTTGCATTTCATTAGCTTTGTTCTTCCTTTCCTCCTCAAATTTGGTCAAGATCACATCCTATTGAAATGAACCATAGTAGTGAGAAGAGAGGATGAAGGCTTTTCCCAACCAGAAAGATAGTAAACCAGATCTGCAACTCCATCTTCCTTTACTGTTTTTCTTACCACTGTGGATAATGAGGTGAATGGAGAAGGAAATAGAAAGGGAAGGGGAAAATAGAATTTTCTTTACTGTAGAGGTAGGTAGCAAGTAAAAGAAATGCTAAAGGAGATGGGAATGGCACAAAGATGGTTCTCATTTCATTCTGGTCTGTCTTAGACACTGGGCACTGTTAGTAGGGCATAATTAAAAAGCATCCATGAAACCCTCACATTCCTACTGATGACGATATGGTTCTGCATTGTGGGATAAACTATGTAACTAATTACCTGGGAGTCTCTATTAGGAGGGAGTGGAATTTTCTCTGATTGAGTCCTTAGTTAAGAACCCAAAGGGTTGGCCTGTAAGTAAGGTACCTAGTATTCTAAATGTAAGATGTAGGGTAAATACAATGGAATCTTAAGTATGATATTCTCTTCCCTTTATAGTTAAAGGGTGATGTTATGGAAATCACATACAAGTAAATTCAAAATAAGGAAGAAAATGAGTCAAAAATCATGGAAAGAAAGCTTGACACTACTCATTTCTAAAATGAGAAGATCCAGTGTAAGTTAACTACTGAATCCTACAGAAAACATTCCTTTCTATGCATTTCAGTGAATAAGCAGAGTTAAAAGACTTTTATTTTTTAAATAGTTGCTTTCTGCTGAGGTTAAAGAATAGTATAAAGAGGGATTTTCTGTTAGTTTAAAAGATTAACCTTGTTACAAAACACATAAGAGTTAGAAAAATCATCTAAAGGTAATTAGAATTTCTCTTTTTCTTCCCACTAGAACAGGAAAATAATCCATTGACATATTCTTATTATTTGTAAAAAGCATTGAAATATCGAATGCTTGCATATACATTAAGGTAAAGGATGTGAAAAAACTTTGAAAAGTATAAAGCACTGCATTTTGTTTCCTTACTCATTTTCTTTCCTTTTTGATCTGGTTTTTCTAATGCAGCAAGAGAATTGTATAAATATGTTGACACATATTAGATTTAACATATATTTTAACATGTATAATATATATTGGATTGCTTGCCATATATGGGAGGGGGTGGAAGGAAGAAGGGGAAAATCTGAAATACAAGGCTATGTAAGGGTCAATGTTAAAAAACTATCTGTGCATATATTTTGAAAATAAAACTCTTTAAAATAAACAAATAAAATTTTATTTAAAAAAGGAAAAGTATAAAGCACTACATGAGTGTAAAGTATGATAATAGTCTAATGGAAAAATCACAAACTTATTTTAAGAGGATTTTTTACTAAGATTAAAAATGTCTTCATGTTCATATAGAACAATGTAAACTAGGAAAATACCGAATATAATATTTAGAATGTATTTAAGAAACCTTAGATATCCAAATGTAAGGATGCGGTTCTCGCAAAACAAGAGAAGGGAAATGTAAGGATCCTTTAAATGGGCGGCGCCATAGTGCAAGGGGAGATTGAGTGACCCAGAAGTATTCTCTGTGGATATAGGACTGCCCTGTGGGTGGGATCCTGGCCATATTGAGATAGCTTCATAATGGGTGACTCTCTTGCTGGTTGGCTGTGTGTGTGACCTCACAGGCCCTTTATAAGCCCACTGAAGACAGCAATCACTCTCTTTAACCTGGCTCCCTAGCCTGGGATAGCTGAGCCAAGCTGATGGACAGCCCAGAGGTACGGAGTTTGGTAGTGAACACGTGGGTCTTCAGACCAGGTGTTCACTAAGGAGTTAACAAGTCAGGGCATTATGTGAGTAGATATAATAAAGGCTTTTAAGATTACACGTGGCTGTTCTTGAGCGCGCTACTGGTTATTAAACTATAGATTCAAGAGATCGTGGCCAGAGACCTTTGAAGGCCTCAGAGGAGGTAAGCCGGGTAGAGTTCACACTGCTAAGGTCAGTGGTCAAAGGTACACTGGTGGGTCTAGGACAGACTGGTAATTGTAACTGCCAGGAGGGCATGTTACCTTTGGATTGAACTGACACACAAAATGTTCTTGCTAAGTTCATTGAAAGGTAAACAAAAAGATTTTTCTATTGCCCATTCCCAGCACAGACTTGGAATCAAAATGGCAGATTTTATAAATTTACACTTTTTGTTAATGATATATTTTTTTCTTCCAGTGGCATGGAAGGTTGGCAAATCCATGCCATTAGGAAAATTAATGTGAGTTTGAAGAATGGTTTCTAGGAACAATTTGAGCAAAAGCTCAACTCCATGTTTTGAATAAAGTTTTAGGATCCTATTAGCAATATTCCTGTAATACAAGCATTGCCATCCTGAGTGTGTTCTATTTAACACTACTACATGGGAGAGGTTATTTTTGTTGGCAAATCAGTCTCCTACCTACGAATTGCAAAAATTTTAAAAAAAAATTAAATAATGAAAAGATACCTCAGGAAGAGAAAAATCCTGCCATCACAGGTGCATGTACTACTAAGGCCTATTAAGAACAAAAAACAAAACAAAACCCAAACCAAAAAAAAAAAAAAAATCCTCACCCCCCAAGCCAATTTTTAAAAAAAGTCTTGTTATTCTGTCAGCGTTGAGGTTGCTTTTCACAGTAAAATAGCTAAGCACTGCAGAAACACATGTATCAGTTACAGGTGGCCAGAGAATTCATCTCAGCCAAGAAAGCAGAGGAAATCCAAGATAAACATGACGATGATCTGACACTGAGCACAATGTCAAAACTCAACGATACCCTTGGAAATACAGATCCTGAATTTTAGGGAATAACATTCCACTTTTGAGTAAATTAGAATGAGGTTAATACCTAGGATTCTTCTTTTGTACAATTGGAATGGTGGCGCTATGGATCTTTTAAAAGTCAATTCCTGGAAGCAAGCACCAAGCCTAACATCATTTTTGAAAATTAATTGGAAACACAAATTGATTCTTTCAGAGCCACATGGTTCCCAGAAATTTTCGTAATAAAGACAGCATGTTTCATATGCTTCATAAAAGGAAAGAATATGGATCTAAAAACCCAAAACCCCCACAAAAACCTGATTTTTGGCTTGACTGAGCATTCATTAATGTTCAAGGAAGGACGATAGATTCCTGCTCTTACAGACATCCCTTGGATTTGGCAAATCCTTTTATGAAGATGAGGAGCAGGACCTATAGGTCAGAGAGGCCGAGCGAAACTATTTCCTTTCCCCTTACTAACCTTTGTCCATTTTCAGTTATCAAGGCAACTAGGTACATTTGGATATGACTTTCCAGATTAACGAGACAGTTTACATTTCATTCATTAGAAGTGGCTTAAGTGTTCCAAGAACATCACATCTTGTTTAAATAAGCTATATTTAAAAGGATCGTTATGAAGTAACATACCCAAAAACTTAACTTGGGTAGGGCGATCAAGTCTTCCTCCCGAGTACCAACATTCAGATAATGCTTTATTCCTTCAATAGGTAGAAACAACTGAGCATAGCACTTAGTAAGAATTATTAGTTAAAATAGGAAGCTGCTACATGGTAAGTTTCTACTCTCTATCTCCACTTGATCTGGCACTCATGGTATTCAAAAGTTTGAATTTGCTTCCTGAGTTCCTTTCCTTCCCCAGCTCAGCTCAAATAGACCCATAAGGTTGGCGTGAAGAAACTTTTTGTGCTGTTTGTTCATGGTCACAGGAATACTAGTTATAGATCTATATCCCTATGTATGTCCCACCGTATTTCATTTATTGATTTTGTAGAAACATGACCAAATAATGATACAAAGGGATAGTTAGTTCTATTGGAACAGTATATTTAAAAATTCCATAGCCCAAGTCAGTTATAATGCATTAATAACATTGAAAAACTACAATAAACATGGTAGAAGCATGCTGGGTGTACCTCTATGCAATGATTATTACTTTTAATTATATCAGAAACTGAAAATAGTGAAAAATCTAATAAAGCACAGATTTCATTAATTGCAAAAAATTTATGATCAATTTCATTGCAAGTTTGTCAAAAACATTAGAATCTGGTCTTTTTCTTTTATCATTAGGGTGGACAGGTTTTCTTTTATTATGACACAGAGTGCCTTAAGGCTTTTTCAGAATGTACAAAACTTTTAACACAAGTCTTCCCTCCAACACTTTACCTCCAAGGAACTTCATTTCCTTAACTAAAAGGGAGAGGTCCAAAGTCCCCTTCTGTACAGTGATTTTTGGCATGGTTTTATTATGGTGCTGGAGACCAAAGTTATCCCTCTTTTTGCTTTTTAATTAAAAACCTTTTTTTTTCACCTGGGAAAGATTCTGAAACCCTACAGGGCTAAAGATTATATAGTCAGCTTATTTTAAGCAAAATAAAACAGTGCCAGGACACTTAAGTACAGAGATTAAAAGCGTACAAGGCAGGCTGCCCTTTTTCTTTATAACTCCTCCCATACTCGGTTTGCAATGGCCTAAAATACTAGCATGCCAGCCAAAATGAATTATCTACTCTGAATATGTCCCATAGCTTCCCACCTGTATGGCCTTTATATCAGACTCTTTCCCTTGCTCAGGCCCAATTCAGATGGCATACAATTAATGAAGTTTTCCCTTGTGTCCCTAAAAGGAAGTAATTGTTGGCTCCTTGAACTAGTGCAAAGTTTTGTGCGTCTCTTCTTGTACTTTCTCATTACACCTTGTACTGTAACCATCCCATCTATGTACATTATCTCCCCTACTAAGCTTGAGGTCCATAAGACAGAGACAGAGGTCAGCAGCTGGCATAGTGCCAGGCAGACGAGAGTCTCTAAACAGATCTGATTCTACTTCCACAATATAAGCAGTGGACACGAAAAACAAAAATCCGTTGCTAGGATTAGGCTAGAAAGGTCCTTACACATTATCTGGGCCAAGCCCCCATTTTATGGATGAGGAAATGGAGGCTGAAGGAGGTTGTGTTTTATCAGTGAAAAAGTAAGTTACAATCAAACCTATGTACATGGCCTGCCTTGTGGTTCCAAAATCCAGTATTCTTTTCATCAGAGTCGTTCTCATTTATTCAAAAAATTATTAGGAAGCATGTTATGATGTTCAACCAGACCCAATACAGACAAAAACTTAGTATCTGCCCTTCACACTCGACTGGGGACACTGCATGCAAATAGCTCCATAATGAAATATATATGGTGGAGAAGCAACTGGAGGGGGCGGGGAGTTAGGAAAGGTTTCTTGCAGATGGAGAGATTTAAACTGAGTTTCCTGAAGGAAATCAGGAGCTGAAAATGAAGAGGGAAAGCATTTACACATGGGGGACAGCCACTGAAAAGTCATGGGGTCTCTAGTGAGGAACAGCAGGAAAGCCAGTTATGAAAGAATATGTGGAGGGGAAAATATGTAAGAAGACTGGAAAAATAGGTTGGGGACAGGCTGTAAAGGGCTTCAAAATAAGGTTTTTGGTTTTAGATTTTTAAAAATTTCTTTGATCCTGGAAGTAATAGGGAGCCACAGGAATTTACCAAGGGAGTGGGCAGAGTGGTAGCATGTTATGACTTCTGCTTTAGGAAGACCGCTTTGGCAGTTCCTCAGTCTCTCCTCATTACTTTTCTTCCTGTTGGTCACAGGCAGAACAAATAGAAAATGTCTGCATGAAGGGAGACTCCATGCGGAACCCTCCTCTTAGAGAGGAGTTGTGTCCTCCAGTCCCAAAGGTACAACTGAGAGTGATCCTAATCTGTTGTTTCTGCCCACAGAAGATTGTTCACTATGTTCTACTGCCTTTTACCTGATAAAACAGTGGTAGGAATATTCTTTCTCTTTTTGATTTAAAAAGAAGGAATGAAGGAAGGGAAGGGAAGGGAAGGGAAAGGAAGGGAAAGGAAGGGAAGGGAAGGGAAGGGAAGGGAAGGGAAGAGAAGGGAAGGGAAGGGAAGGGAAGGGAAGGGAAGGGAAGGGAAGGGAAGGGAAGGGAAGGGAAGGGAAGGGAAGGGAAGGGAAGGGAAGGGAAGGGAAGGGAAGGGAAGGGAAGGGAAGGGAAGGGAAGGGAAGGGAAGGGAAGAAAAGTGGGATGGAGGGAGGGAGGAGGGGAGAAAAGAAGGGAAGGAAGAAAAGAAGAAATGGAGGGAGGGAGAAAGGAAGAAGTTTTTTGACTTCTAACTGGGCCATGTGCAGGCCAGAACTTCCCAAAGACCTCTACAGTATGGCTTTAAAGCAGGACACCCAGAGCAGCTGGGGTGATGTGACTCTAAGAGGAATATCCCTGGGACAGTCACTATGGAGTCAGCAGAACACAGATGACAGAGTATGAGCAGCTGTACCCTCCTCAAGGGCCAGAGGTTGTTTACAAAATACCCTGCACCTGGGAAAATAGCATGGAGGCTCAGTAAGGCCGTCGATGATGTGGAGGAGGCAGTCAAGTCGAGAAGATTTATAAAGTGTTCCACAGGGCAGAGAGCATATTCAGGACTGTGCCCAGTCATTCCTTCGGAGTCTTACTGCTATAACAGGCACCAAGGTTGCACTACATGTGTCCAATTCTATCACTTGTGGAAAGAGAAAAACCGCATTTAAAGCAGGAGACACAAAGTTTGGTGTAAGTTACCAAGTCCATGAAGCTGGATTTGGTCAAGGATGAGAATCCAGTCCTGCAAAAGCATTTCAAGGGGTGCGGAAAGGAGAATAATCCCAACCAGTCGGTGAAACCTGCAAGAGGGCACTTGGTAGGCGATTGGTGCAATGGCTGAGCAAGTGTTCGCTTTCCATAGGTCACTTTTCCACTGTGACAGAGCCCGGAGCTGGTCTTCCAGCTACCTCCGGAGGCACTTCCCAGCCCGGCCCCTTCCCACCCCATGTGGGCCATCGGTAGCGCCCACTTCCCCATGCACATCTGCCTGTCAGTCTTGGGGGTGGGGGAGTAGAGAATTCACTTTCACTTGCTGGGAAGACTTGGGGTCCAGTCCGGCCTCTGGGGTCACATCCCGGCTGGGAGACCCTCGGGGGCTCAGTCAGCCTCTTGGGCAGTGTCTGAGCCCAGCATTCTGACCATCAAGTTGCCATCACAAATAAGATATAAGTGAAATAAACTGGAGACAGTCTCAGAAGGAAGGTGCTAGCGTGATCCACGACTGGGAAGGCTTCTTACAGAGGAGAGGGTGAGACGGATGAAAGTCTTCCCTGGAAGCCGGGAGACATGACCCAGAAGAGGCTTTCTTTGAGGTTGTCTTGTACAAGGAACAGCAGATACGAGAATGCATGTAGGACAAAAAAGGAGACTGGAGAGGTGGGTGGGGGCCAAGTATAAAGGCCATTGAGGGCCAGAAGGCTGACTCTAGCACAGCAAATGGACACAAAGGGGCCAATCTGCACTGACCCAGGGAACAGTGAAGTCCAAGGCCCAGCCCCTTCAGAAGAAATAGTCTGGAGTGGGCTCCATCCCAAACAGGGAAGGGTATTTCCCAAACAAGGGACGACTGCCATTGATATAGCAAAGGATCCTATAATTGAATCATATCAGTTGGTATAATTCTTTTGAATGGGATTGAAATTTCTATTCTTACTCATGTTTATTTCAAAAGTACTTATATATATATATGTTATGTGTATATAAATAAAACAAAAGTTTTATCTAACACTTAATTTTATATAACAAGAGTGCTTATGTTTATGAGGGGACTTGAATTTAAACTTTGAACACAGTTTTCTCAGCCTCTAATATTTGTTTTTCTGAATCCTTGTGCTTTACCCTCTGGTGATAGGATGAGCACCGGGGAGATACACCTCTTCCTTTATGCAACTAAGCCATTCCTGAAAATACCTAAGAGGGGGAAGAGCACTAGGCTTGTGGGAAAAGATCCCAGTGATTCCCATCCTGCCTCTCACTAGGTGAGGTCACTCAGTCCCTCTGGGCTTTGATATTTTCATCTGTGTAATGAAGGAAGGGGAGGGAGGGATGATCTACATCAAAGCTTCTTAAACTGTGGTTTGTGTCTCCTTATGGGTTGTGTAACTGAATATGGGATCACAAGATATGATTTGTTATCAGCAAATGTTTGATTTGGATACCTACTTTATATACAAATATTCCTGGGATCACATAAAACTTGATCAGGTGACAAGAGGTTGCAAGTGGGAAAAAGTCTAAGAAGCTTCATCTAGGTGACCTTTAGAGCCTTTTCAGATTGTCCACACTGTATGAGTGCTGGACTACTGAGGCACCTGGCCATCACACAAATGCTAAAGGACGGAAGTGCTCTGCTGGTCGACGCTCCACTTCCTACGTTTCTCATTCTCAGTGATGGGATACCCAACAAGGCTTTGCGGGAGCCAGCTTGAAGTACTTCCAAAGAGCCACTTGTTAAATTTTGCACGGGGGCATTTAAATCTTGGGAATCAGCAAATGCCACAAATCAAGACTGGATTTGCTATTTTATTCATTTTCAAGATTTAAGAAAGTAAGGGGAAAATGCTAATATGACAGATTAAACATAAAATGTGTCATGTGTAGTCTTTTCATGACAGCTCATTATTCAATATTCATCAGCACACACCTTTTCTTTCTTATACCTTATGCCTTAAAAAGTACTTGGAGTGAATGGCTGACCAAAAGCAGAGAAAACCTTAGGAACTTGACATTCATTTTTACAAGGATTCAGGGATGACATTCAGCATCATTTCAAATGGCATATGTTTTCTCAATCATCTAAATTAGGAAGTAGAACCTATTCTAGAAACATTACATAAAGCGCCACAGCACACTATGCTGAAATAAGAATGAATCACTGAATCCTAGGGTAGAATGGAAGTTGGAGTTTCCTTGGCCCACTCCCAATGCGATGTCGGAAACTTCTTTATAACTCTCCCAAAGAGTGCTCATTTAATTCTGCTCGAAGGTCTCTGCTGAATGGGAACTTGCTACATCCTGAAGTCGCTTATTCTATTTTCAGACGTGTCTAGCTCATAGGAAATCTACTTAAATATTAAGCAGAGCTATGTGCCCCCTATGGCTTTTCATGTTTTTACCCTAAGAATGCCCTCTAGAACCACACAGAATTAATGTCATTCATCCACCTGAACATCTTTAGAAGAGAGAGACCATAATTATTATTTAAAGAGAAATCCATTTCCTAACTCTCTTATCTAGAGTAAACACCCAGAGCCTTTGACTATTCATCCTCTGACATGATTTTGAGCTCTCTCTCCAACTTGGCAGCCATTCTCTGGACTTGTTCCAACGAGTTGATACTGCTTTTAAAATGTGGCATCTAGAACTTAGCATAATTGTTTCAAATGTGCTAATAGATTCAGGTTATAGAGCGTCAGAACAATGATCTTTTTGTGCTGGATTTTGAAATTATGCTATCTCATGTCTAATTTTGTAAAGTAACAGCCATTTTATAAAGTCTTTTTTTATTTTGACTGATTTCTTATCTTCTTCCTGTCAAGAGCAGCATATGAATAATTTTGGAGTATAGTAGAAAATCTAAACCAAAAAAACTGCTGCTTCCTGGTTGTTTTTAATTTAACAAAGAAGGAGGTTGTTAATAGTCTAGCTCAAGATAATGGCTTGAGCCATTTAGCCATGAACTTAGAACACCCATTCCCAGGGCTAAGCCCAAGATCTATAGGTTGAGGTTCTTGTGCTATCCCATTCAAAGAAGAATGTCTTCCATAATTACAAATGCTTGCCGACCATCAATGCAAATAATGCTCATTAGCTAAATGAAACTCTCTCCAAGGCCTTTCATTTCAATCCCCTTTTTCCCAAAATGTCACATCTTTAATTTTTTTCCTGAGGTGATTGGGATCACACAGCTGGGAAGTGTGAAGTGTCTGAGACCAGATTTGAACTCGGGTCCTCCTGACTTCAGGGCTGGTGCTCTACCCACTGCGCCCCCTAGCTGCCCCCAATGTCACATTTTAGAAGGAATATTAGGGACTTCTCTCAAAGATTCTTCTAACTGCAAAAATAAGCTTCTCTAATTATTAATAGATTTTCCACTGGACAAGATATAGCCAAAAGAAGCCAGGTTGTATTTCTTTTATATTTCAAAAGTCAAGAAAGTTCACAGCTATTACTTGCTGGTATAGCTTTAGAAATAATGTTTCTGCTTTATTGGGCCTCAAACCCAAACTGGCTAAGTTTGGAGAGGTCCGTCATTAGGAGGCTAGCGTTTAGTGCTGAATTTTTTGGCCATGACAACCAACCCAATGAAGAAAAAAGTACCCCAAATCTCCCCGATCTTGTATGACCCCCTTCTACTTCTGCAGAGATGGTTCCGAGATCCAGAACATACTATGCTTGGATAGTTTTTAGATTGCCTATAAATATTAATTTAGCTGATGGTTCCCTGAAGGGGAGATATGTATCCCATCACCAATGAACAGATGTACCAGGAAGAACTAAAGCTGTTCTTGCTATGGAAGAAACTAGAAGACAAAAGGAAATGGTGTTAAGTTGGAAAAACAGGTCACAGTTTTTCAATGGAAAGCAAAGAAGGAGAATGATAATGATGATGATGATAACAACTAGCATTTACATAGTCTTTTAAGATCTGCAAAGCCCTCCTCAAAAATTACCTCATTTTATCTTCACAAGAACCCTAGGAGAGAGGGCCTATTATCATCCCCATTTTACAGATAATGGAAACTGAGGTAGACAAAAACTGAATGAGTCTCTCAGGGTCACACAGTAAGTGTCTGAGGCCAAATCTGAACTCAAGCTTTCAATGCTCCATCACCCACATCACTCGGCTCTCAGAAGAGAGTATGTCCAAAGTCGACAAGGAACATTATTTATTTAATGATCTTAAAATTCTGAATTTAAACAAGTAAAATAGACATTTTCATAAAAGTAATAGAAGAGGGAAAAAAAGACTGTATATAAAATGATGCCTCTCAAATTTGCATCGCTTATTTTTCTTTTAAATTATATGTGACTACCTATGTAATGGCCTTGTTTGTTTGTTATTGCCTTAGTGGTTTGCAGGAAGAAGGGAGGGAAAGAATTCAGAACCAAAAATAAAATTAAAAAAGAATTTTGAAAAATAAAGTACATGACAAATTCAAAATACTAAGGCTGTCCCATCTGGTTGATTCTTTCTCAATTTTCTTCTATTTTCTTCCCTACATTTTTATGATTTAATGATTTTTTTTTGAGGTGAGGAGAGAGAATCTAACCATAGCTCCCTTCTCAGCCCTTCCATGGGGGCAGGGGAGCAGAACTTTGTAAAACCCATGCACAGTCAAGCAAAACAAATTGTCACATTGGCCGTGTCTGAAAAAGCATCTTGAGTCCATTACGTCTCTGTCAGGAGGCAGGAGCGTGGTTCATCATTAGTGCCCTGGGATTGCTGTTGGAACCTACACTGACTGGAGCTGTTCAAGTTGTTTGTATTTACAACGTTGATGTTACCGTATAAATCATTTTGTTCCCTTCACTCTGTTTTGCTTCTTAAAAAATGTTCATGTCTCTAAAGTTGTTCTTTTTGTCATTTCTTATGGTACAATAACATTCCATGATAACCATACACTAAAGTTTGTTCAGCCATTCCCCAATTAATGGTCACTCCCTTGATAAAAAACATTATTCCATGACACATTTGCACCCATCTTACTATATTACAACACTAACGGTAAGAATTTGCTAAAAAGAACAATCTCCCTCCCTCTCACCAAGAAAGAATAATTACAACTTACACGTCAATATATTTTGCAATAAAGAAGTAGGAAAATTCCAAGAGCTTCTTTACAAGATTCTCTCTATTGTAATATGCGACGACTTTAGACATGGCAGACTAGCAGAGAGACAGAGAGTGTGGCCTAAGGGATAAAGAGCTAGTCTCGCAATGAAGAAGACTTGGGTTCGAGCCCCATCTTGGACACATCCTGCCTGTGTGGCCCTGAACAAGTCATTTAACATTTCAATGTCCCACATACTCTCTAAGTTGGAAAAAAATGCAGATTCACTATCAATCTCTTTTAGTAGAGAGTGTTATCAGAGGCTTTAAAAAACCACTCACAAGAGGGCACAGGCAAGGTTAGTGAAAAATAGAATGGAAAATGTGGTTCTAGAGTAAGAAATGAGAAAGGCTCAAAATGTAGACTATATAGAAGTTTCACTTCTAAACATTCATTTTTACTTTCTTAGAGAAAAGAACTGGTATATAACAAATTTGGTGAGTGCCAAAAATAATCATAAAAGTAACTATGCTTTAACAAAGAGGAAATAACTTGCAATTCATTATTAATATAATAACATATAATCATTAATTAGTTGTGTTTATAAAATTAAGCAACCAGCTTGTTAGAGAAAGCACCACAGTTAATGCCAATGATTTTTCATATCTATTTCTAGCTCCATCTCTCTCCTGAGCTTGTCCCGTATTTTCAACTGCCTTTTAGAGATTGTTTAAATTTTTTTTTCGTGAATTATTTTCTTCTTAAAAAATTTAATATTTTATTTTTTCCAAATACATGCAAAGGTGGTTTTCAACATTCACCTCTGCAAAACCTTGTGTTCCAAATTTTTCTCCTGCCCTCCCCCAACTCCCCCCCCTCCCAGACAGCAAGCAATCACACTTCTTTTAAATAGATATTAAAGTTAAGTAACTTTTTTAGGTTAAACATGCAATTTTTCTAAACATATTTGTATATTAGTTATACAACCCTGTCCTAAATCAGATCAAAAGGAAAAAACCAAGCAAAACAACAATAACAACAAAAAATGATAATACTATGCTTTTATCCACATTCAGTCTTTGGATGTGGATGGTCTCTCCATCACAAGTCTACTGGAACTGGCCTGAATCATCTCATTGTCGAAAATGGCCACGTCCATCAGAATTGATCATCATATAGTATTGTTGTTGCCCTGAACAATGTTCTCTCTGTTCTCCTCATTTCACTCAGCATCAGTTCATGTAAGTCTCTCCAGGCTTTTCTGAAATTATCCTGCTGGTCGTTTCTTACAGAACAATAATATTCCATAATATTCATGTACCACAATTTATTCAGACATTCCCCCATTGATGGGCATCCACTCAGCTTCCAGTTTCTGGCCACTACAAAGAGGGCTGCCACAAACATTCTTGCACATGCAGGTCCCTTTCTCTTCTTTAAAATCTCTTTGGGATATAATCCTAGTAGCAACACTACTGGATCAAAGGGTGTGCACACCTTGATAGCCCTTTGGGTATAGTTCTTTTGAAAAAAAATTTTTTTTCAAGGCAATTGGGGTTAAGTGACTTGCCCAGCATCACACAGCTAGGAAGTGTTAAGTGTCTGAGGTTGAATTTGAACTTGGGTCCTCCTGACTTCAGGACTGGTGCTCTATCTACTGCATCAGCTAGTTGCCCCTCTTTTGGAGATTTTTAACTGCATGTACCATCAGCAACTCAATCTTATGGCTTCCAAAATAGAACTTTCTCCTGGAGCTTTCTCTTTTCCACACTTCTCTGTTCCTATCCTAGAGACCACCATTGTCTGAGTCAGCAACGAGGTTGGGAAGTTGGATTACACTAATTATAGACAGAGGAAATTTGTGAAAGAGGTGAAATGATTTTGAAGCTATTAAGGAACCATTTCTCAAAATCCCCAAAGGAAGAAAAAATATCAAAGATGTGGAAAAAAATATTAAGATGCCACTATTATGGGGATAAGAGGACGCCATTGAGAGAACATCCAAAACATATTCCTGCTTTCTCATTATATAAAATTTTAAATGACAGCACCTTGAACATGCCTGGGAAGACAACTTTGATGAGATCATTAGAATGGAAGAATTGGTTTACAAATGATGTTATAGAGTAGAACATATCTACAGTCACACAATTGATTGGAGGGGAAAAGCAGAGAACAAAAGTATTTATTGTTTGCTGACTATAAACAATGAAGTGTTTACTTTAACAGTGACAAATGCTGTCTTTTATACTTTCTTCCACTGAGCTGTTTTCCAAAAATTTGTCAAAATAATATAAATTCCTTAAGAGAGAGAGAACAAAAATGACTTTGTTTGATTATCCTCTGGTGATTAATGTCAAGCAACATACCAAAAAAGGGAGACATAGATTCACCCAAGGTGTTAGCCATAATCAAAGAGGAGATACAGATCAGGACCCAAGTCAAAGACAGATTCCCTAAGGTGGTAAGGTTTTCCAGATGTTCCTGCTTTTGGATGATGTTGTGCTAATTGTATCAAGCTCTTGAACAATTCAAAATATATGATTCACAATAACTCAAAAGAAGTTGGCTTTTTTACACAGGAAAACCCAGTGGAAAACTAATTCCTATTATCCAATCATGATACTATGCAGCTAAATAGATAACACATAATTTCTTTCCTTTGCCTTCTATCTTTTCTCTCTCTTTATATATTTATATGTATGTTGCATATATATATTTATATATGTACTTGTAGACATAAATATAGCCATATGTGTCCTTCTAGACATATCCAAATCCAGCCATATGTTATATATACATGCATATGTATACATAGATGTTTATATATGTATTTATAAATAAAAATATAGCTCTGTCTATAGCTAGTTGTAGACATATGTCCATCTCTCTCTCTTTCTCCACATATTTAAATACACATGTATATGTGATATTGACAATGTTGGGGTACTGTAGGATCAACAACAACTAATATGTACACAACACTCAAGTTTGCAAAGCACTTTACAATCCATTATTTCTTGAACCTCACAACAACCATGACATAGTTATTAATACGCTTATTTTACAAATGAGAAAACTAAGGTCCAGTGCCAATGGTCAATCAGCTAGTGACTTTTCGAGAAGGGATTTCAAGTCTACTTCTCTCTTCACTATTCCCCCATGTCTATGCAAAAGCTTCTTAAAATGTGGATTATGACCCCCACATAGGGTCTCGCAAAAGAATGTAGGGTTGTGACATTATAATTTACTATCAGTAAATGTTTGATCATTAAACATATACATATACATCTGTATAAATGTATGTAAACATTCTTGGGCCAAAAGGGATTGCAAGTAGGGAATGTTTAAGAAACCCTGAGACAGAAGTAGAAAGCAGCGGGATCTTTTGAGAAGATGGAGAGTATTCCTATTGGGAGGAAGTGCAGAGTACATGAGTTAGAGTAACATGGAGGAAGTTTGCAAAGGTAGACTGGAGGGAATATTCTCCGCACTTAGTGATGGCCTCAAGCTGAGGAGGGACAAGGCTAGACAAGCAGGAGAGCAACTTGGTGGGTTAGTTCTCTTTTCCAAAATGCTGGAAGAGACCGTGAGTCAGGTTAGGAAAGTCACTGTAAGTGATGAAGTGAAGCAAAAGCAGGTGATGGCTGAGGTAAGGCTTTGGCTGCAAGCCCAGCGAGAGGGAAACAGATGGCAGCAAAATTATAGTTTTTGAATGGGCCAGAGGTCTTGGGCTCGTTTTAAAATACCCAAAATGCACTTAGTCAATAGAGTACCTGTTATTTTCATGTAATGTTAAGTGCCATTGATATTTTTATTATACATCCACATGTTTGGGGCACATTATGCCTTCCAGGTAAGAATCGGGTCTGTGCCCCAATTTTATGTAGGCATTCTTCATTTAATGGAAACTAAAATGTTGATAGTAAAGCAAATTCCTGAGAACTGAATAATATTTTCCCAGTTTCTGCCATTACAAAAGTGGAAGTGTGCTCGTGGGAGAAGACTTGGGTTCTAAGATGTAATAATAGTTATACTTAAGAAAAGTTTATCTCTTCTCCCTATCCCTCCCATGAACTAAATGTTGCATCTACCTTATCATATAGAAAGTCCCCAGAGAGTTCTTATGCACCTTTAATCACATAGACTGTAGGCACGATACAAGTGAACTGTGGACAGTTTTGAAACTAAAATTCACTCAAGATTAGGAAAACAAGGTTGATTGTTCACAATTCTATATTGTATTCCACAGCACTAGGGGAAAAAGCATCATCAAATACCAAAAAAAGACAAAATAGGTAAACCGCATCTTACAATAATTAGAACTGGAGCCAAGTCAGCTGTGAGAGGAAAAGTCAGTTTGCATTTATAGTCAGCATTTCTATGTTATTTGCATATGATGATGAATTAAATAAAGTTGCAAACTCAAAGGTTCAGAAATGCCTTGGAGGCTTTATGGAGATCGGGTATTGACAAAATGATAATTTTCCTGACAAAGGGATCTTTATTATTTGCACTAATGGATAAAGTGAAATTATCTGGATCATCTAAAATGGCAGATAATACACATTTGATATTTGCCTTTGGCATATACTATGTTTATATTGCATATATAAATATACATTTGAATACAGAGCTGCCTGGGAATTGATGAAGGAATGAAATCACACCCTGAAAGCCTGACATGGGAAGAGCCCGAAAGCTGGGTTTACAAGAAGCCATTAAATCTCATCAGATGGTAAAACAACACTGGAAACCTGCCACGAACATGGTTTTACATTCTGTGATTGAGGTACTCACAAACTTATATATATTTGTGTATAAGTTTGTCAGTCAGCCTCTCATTCTTCAAATGGAAGCTTTTACTCTCTTCTGGTATTTTTCTTTGGTACCGTTTTCAGATATTTTCCATTATGACTCCTCTAACCACCTCTTTCTCCTTTCACTTCTCTTGAAGGGTTGGAATGCTACCCACTAACCACACATATTCATCATTTTCTCTAAAATATCATGTATGTGACTAAAATTCCTTTTATTTTTAGTTGTACATGGTTTCACATGGCTTGTTCTGTGTCCCAAAACACCAAGAAGTGTTTTTGTTTTGTTTTACCAGGCCTTTCGAGCTAGTTTTCTTCTCATTTGCTTCATCTCAAGGAGACAGCAAATTAGGGGAAGCCGCCTTTGGAAAAAATGGGGATAAGGAAATCCTCTGCATCCAAATTTGAGAAGTGTAATTCTCCAGCTTCTTGGGATGTTTGGGGAGAACCGGCAGCTGTGGGAGAAGGCTGGCTGGGGCCTTTTCAGGGATGCTCACCTGCCTTTGGGGTTTGCCTCTCACGCCACAGTACACATGGAATCCCCTCTTTGTGTTGGGAACAAATGTGAGACCGTTTGCTTTGCTTTTACAGGTTCTGGGGGAGGCAAGCATGGAACTGGGTTACAGAGACCAGACCCACAGTTTCATCTATATGGAAAGCTACAATGAGCAAACTCCCATCCCGATTTAGAATAATATCCACTCTGCAACGTGTACTCTGGGAGTATTTTTGCCTTCCCTCATACTCTCTGGGCGTGGTACAATGCCGGGCACATGGTGAGGCCTAGGACCTCAAGACCACCCTGTGAAGTAGGAGAGTTTAAGTGATTTACCCAGGTTTCAGAGCCTGTATATGTTAGAAGTGATACTTGAACACAGGTCTTCCTGACCAGATCTCCATCCACTATACCATGCTTGCCTCCATCTTTATCTTGTGGATTTAAAAAAAAAAAAAAGGGCAGTTATTTGGACAAGCAAAGATCATGGCTTAATGAAAGAGAATCCAATTTAATGAAAACAGAGCTGAGGGGCTTAAGTTCAGTTTTGTCACATTACAGATGCGGAAACAGATTCAGAGAGATTCATTGACTTGCACAGGGTCAGAATCATCAAGCAGTAGATCCACAATTTAAATGCAGAACCCTGGATTCCAAAGCATCACTATTTCAACTAAGAAAAAAAAAAAAAAAAAAGAATGCTATCATAACCCTGAGTAACTGTTTGGGAGGAGGAGCTGGCACTAATGAGATGAGAGCTTTGGAAAGGAGGGCCATTCTCCTTTTTTTAATGACAAGGACAACATGTAGTTACAGATTCTTTTTGGTTCTGATTCCAAGCAAGAGAGAGGTTGAGGGTAAGGCTTTGTAAGGGATAAACATGTAGGGGAAGTTGGCTCCTCAACACACTCCTGATTTCCAGGTTGTTCCCTAGAGACTCTAGAGAATTTCTCCTTGGATGAAATAAATATGTCTCTCGGTTAATTCAAGATATCTTGTTCTCCATGAGAAGACTTATTCATTCTATGTATTTTTGAGTATATTCTAATGTGTATAAATTCTTTTGACTTGTTTTATTGCTGGATAAATTAATTAATTCCCCATTTTCTAACTGTGGTGGTCTTTGGTATAACTGGCATTTGGTGGGAAGGGTCCAAGTTGCTAAGTGTAAGACTTTGACTAGGGAATCTAGTGATCTTCCTTCTTTCCTTTCTTCCTTTCCTTTCTCTTTCCTTCTATTCCTCGCTCCTTCACTCCCTTCCATCCCTCTCTCCTTTATTTCCTTCCATCCCTCTCTCTTTCCGTCCCTTCTGTCCTTCTCTCCTTCCTTCTCTTTCGTCCCTTTCTCCTTCCTCCCTTTCTTTCTTCTTTCTTTCCTTCTCCCTTTGGACTTGAAAATAATAACCCATACCAGCAATATTTATGTAGAGGACGTAAACAGATATAATTCTAATTCCAGAAACCCTCTTTTACATAGAACTGAGTAGTCAACCTCAAGGTCTGTCTTCTGCTTTCCTCAAAGTATGAACAACAGTTTTCCTCAAGGAAAGGTAGAAATGATTCCAAAAATAGTTGCCTCCTGTCAATCTGGATTTCTATACATTTAGACTACATGGATATACATATAATACATATAATGGGCAGCACATACCTTATTTAATAATGTTTCACTTACTTGGAAGTCAGACATCCAATGAACTCAACCATTTATAACTGAGAAGAGAATTTTTAAACAAAAGAAAGCAATGTAACAGGTGCCTTGTCACAAAGATTATGTACTTTTCCCCCATGGATAGGAGGAAGCTATTGTCAATTCTCAATTATGCAGACTCTTAGCTATCTGATTTTGCCAATTCTATCTCCTCAGAATCTCTGACATCTGGCCTCTTCTTTAGTATTTTCATATGAGAATTTTCTCCTGTTATAGTTCTTTCTTTTTCTTTCTCTCTCCCTCAAATAATAATAATAATAATAAATAGCTTTGTATTTTTCAAAATACATGCAAACATAATTTTCAACATTCATCCTTGCAAAACCTTGTGTTTCAAATTTTTCTCCCTTCCTCCCCTCTACTCCCTCAGACAGCAAGTAATTCAATTTAAAAAATTAATTAAAGGGTTTAACAGGGGCAGTTCTTCTAAATATGTTTCCACAATTATCATGCTGCACAAGAAAAATCATATCAAAAAGGGAAAAGATGAGAAAGAAAAAAACAAGCAAACAACAACAAAAAGAGTGAGAGTGCTATGTTGTGATCCACGCACAGTTCCCACAGTTCTCTCTTTGGCTGTAGATGGCTCTCTTAATCACAAGATTATTGAAACTGATCTGAATCATCTCATTGTTGAAAAGAGCCAAATCCATCAGAATTGATCATCATATAATCTCGTTGTTGCAGTGAACGATGATCTCCTGGTTCTGCTTATTTCATTTTGCATAATTTTATGTAAGTCTCTCCAGGGCTCTCTGAAATCATCCTGCTGATCGTTTTTTACAGAACAATAATATTCCATAACATTCATATACCATAATTTACCCAACCATTCTCCAATTGATGGACATCCATTCATCTTCCCGTTCTTTGTCACTACGAAAAGAGCTGCCTCAAACATTTTGGCACATACAGGTCTCTTTCCCCTCTTTAGTATTTCTTTGGGATATAATCCCAGTAGTAGCGCTGCTGGATCAAAGGGTATGCACAGTTTGATAACTCTTTGGGCATAATTCCAAATTGCTCTCCAGAATGGCTGGGTCATTTCACAACTCCACCAACAATGTATCAGTTTTCCCACATCCCCTCCAACATTCATCATTATTTGTTCCTGTCATCTTAGCCAATCTGACAGGTGTGTAGTGGTATCTCAGAGTTGTCTTAACTTGCGATTCTCTATTCAATAGAGATTTAGAGCATTTTTTTCATATAACTAAAAATGGCTTTAATTCCTTTGAAAACTGTTCATATTCCTTAACCATTAATCAATTCTTCCTCTTATTTCTCAAGAAATTTATGGCTTTTTTCTGTATCCTAAGAAAAATAAGTAGTTATAAATTTGGAAAAATTTAATTGAACACTCCAACCTGGAACTATGTTCAAAGAGCTATAAAACTGTGCATTCCCTTTGATCCAACAATACCACTACAAGGTCTATAATCCAAAGAGATCAAAGAAAAGGGGAAAGGATCCATTTATAGCAGTTCTTTTTGTAGTGGTAAAGAACTAGAAATTGAGGAGATGCCCATCAATTGAAGAATGGCTGAACAAGTTGTGGTTTACAATTGTAATGGGATACTAGGGTACTGTAATAAATGATGAGCAACATGGTTTCAGAAAAACCTGATAAGACTTATATGAACTGATGTAAAGTGAAGTGAATAGAGTCAAAAGAACATTGTATACAGGAACAGCAATGTTATGATGATTAACTGTGAAAGACTTAGTTATTTGGATCAAGGTTACAAAGGACCCATGATGAAAAATACTATCACTAGAAATGATGAACTCTACAGACTGAATTATACTTTCTCACTTTCTTTATGTTTCTTCCCTTTTATTTATTTACTTTTTTTGCAACATGGCTAATATGGAAATCTGTTTTTCATTACATTATAATTGATACCATATTGCTTGCCTTCTCAATGGATAGGGATAAGGCAAAAAAAGAAGGGAGAGAGTTTAGAACTTAAGTGAATGTTTAAAACAAATAAAAAAGAAAAGAATTATTAGAATTTTCCTTTGAGAATTAAAGCTAGCAACCAATATGGAGACATTACTGGTTTAAAGAAATCCAGCGACAAGATGAAAGCAAGATGAATAAACACTGCTTTTGGAACTATACTCAAAATTATGCTCCAGCTATTTTCCAAAGTCTAGGCTGACATAAAGGAAGCCACACTCTAACCTGTCAGTCTTTTTCATAACTGTTTCTTGTGTTTTAAGTTTGAGTTCATGGCTCTGTCTACTGCAAATGGGGAATTGTCCTTGCAAACAAAAGAAATATTAATAGGTTTACACACATGGTATAAATTTACACAAATTCTATGGTTGATACTCTAAAGAATGATAAATTTTAGAGGGAAAATAAATTTAAAAATGTGATTCTGGGTACCTGGGAGCTATTAGCCTTTCTAGAAGATTTAGAAATATGTCATTCAAATACTAGCCAATAATATTTAGTGATATTTTCCAGTGTTTAAATATTTGCAAAAGGATACTATTATTTGCTATCATTGTTTGTAAATACTATTAAAATTATTATTTCTTATTTGTTAAATAATTTTAGCTATCCATAATAATAAGTAAAGAGCATGAAAAATACTCAAAGTATTTTAAGCAAGATAGAGGAAATAAGTCAGTTCATTGCCAGATACATCCCAATGCACTAATTCATAATAATAATATGATTTTATTTTTTTTTTATTTACAGAAAATCTCAAAATTTTAGCATAATCTGACCACAGGGGGAAATTATTCACTGTATATTATTATGCTCACTCATTATTTTTTAGAAACATAACTACAATGTTATGGAAAATAGAGACTAACATGATTTTGGAAAATCTGCTTTGTCATTCCCAAATCCTGAAGATTAATATGTTGGGAATTTGGAACCATTACTCTTCTCTTCACTCCCATGGCCAACTCTCCTGCTCAGGACATCATCATCTTTTCCCAGATTATTTCAATAGCCTCCTGATCAGCCTCCTTGTTTCCAATCTCTCCGCTCTCTAATTTATACTCTACTGTCAACAACCACAAGAAAAATGCCCCAAACCACTAATTGTAAGAGAAACACCAATTAAAACAACTCTGAGTTCTCAAGCTACTACCAGGACCCTGGCAAAGATGACAAAAGCTGGAGATACAATCAGGATTGGAAAGAATAAAAAGATACTAAATGTGAATGAGTCTAACCATGCTGGAAAATGATTGGTAATTACAAAACTGTTTACACTGTTTGGGCAGTGTACCCCAAGTAGTTAGGCGATAGAAAGAAAGAAAAGAAATATTTGTAACAACATTTTTTTGTAGAACTAAAATGTTCCTTAGCCACAAATGATTCTTTGTGATCCTATCTAGGATTTTCTTGGCAAAGATACTGGAGTGATTTGCCATTTCCTTCTTCTGCTCATTTTACAAATGGGGAAACTGAGGCAAACCGGATGGTGACTTGTCCAGGGTCACACCACTAGTGTCTGAGGCCAGATTTGAATTCAGGAAGTTGAACCTTTCTGTCTCCTGGCCCAGTTCTCCATTCACGGCACTGCTTTGCTTTACAGAAGCAAAATGGGTGACCATCAAATAGTAACAAATGTCAACATATAAATGAATGTAATATTGTTGCACTGTAAGAATTCAGGGAAACATGGGAAGATCTAGGAACTGATTCACAGTAAAGAAATTACAATCAAGGGAAAAATATGCCCAATGGTTAAAATAATGTAAATGATAACTCTAAAAGGCCACTGAACTTGAATGAATAGGAAGGAACAATCTGTGTTTTAGAGAACTGAGAGGAAAACAGGGGAGGCAGGAAGGTGAGGTCTCAGATGCAGAATACAACACATGCTGTCTGAAGCAGTCACTGTATCAATTGGTTTTGATTAAATGTTTTTTCCTAGTTACCTGAAAGAATTCAGTGGGTTTGGGGAGATGATAACTTTTAAGTAAGAAATATGCATGCATACATACATATATTTGTATACAATACATACATATGGAACATTTTAAAAAATTAACTTGAGTTGAGCACGTCATTCCTTGACCATGCCGGCTCAAGGAGGCACTGCTGACAGGCACTGAGTGATTTCTTGCCTTTGGAATCAGGAAACCCTGCCTCGGAGTTTTGCTCCCACACTTATCAAGGATGTGACTGTGGGCAAGGTACTTGGCGGCCTCTCTGAGCTGGTCTGCAGAATGGCGATACTGGTTGTGGTGACAAAAGCATTCTCTCAATCTCAGGGTGCTCTGAATGTGATTTCTTATTATCATGACTGTAAATAGTAGGCAGAGCACCCGTGCCCTTTGATCCCTGGGAATTCCAGATAAGCTTTCGGCCAACCTAGATGATAGTGCTCTGCTTACACAAGCAGCTGGATGATTTGAATCAAAACAGTTGAGGGGCCATGAGGAGTATTTTTAGATGACATCATACCTTGAAGGAGATTTGATTATTCCATTGCAATAACAAAGGCAGAATTCTCCCATGGAGCACTTGCCCCCTCTAAGACAATCAGAGCATTGTATAAATTCTGAAGGAAGGTGGCTGAGTTACCAACCAAGAGAAAAATGAGGAAAGCCTAATGACCTTATCATTCAAAAGCAAAGGGCAAAATGATGTCCCATTCTGCACAGACCTTATTATGGAAACACTCTTCTGTTCAGTATTGATGATATTAAAACCTAAAACAACAATGCATTGATTGGATTAATCCTAAACACTTTTTCAAATTTGTTGTCCTTTCCTTGGGTCCAATTCTTTTGGGCCCATTTAGGGTTTTCTTGGCAAAGATACTGGAGTATTTTGCCATTTTCTTCTCTAGCTTATTTTACAGATTACAGATTATTTTACAGAGGCAAACAGGATTATGTGACCTAAGGTCACACACCTAGTAAATATCTGAGGTTAGACTTGAATTCAGAAAAAAAGCCCAGCACTCTATGTACTATGACACCACCCAGCTGCTCCCTAACTGTTCAAGTTTGGTCCAATTAATCAATCAATATTTATTAAGCACCTACTATGTGCGTGGCACTGTGTGAAGGGCCAAACTGAAGCCTCATCAGAGCACGTACATGAAAGCATGCAGTATTTGAAGCCAGGAAAAATCTGTAGTTGAATCCAGACTCTGTGATCTTAGAACAATCACATAACCTCTAGGAGCCTCAGTTTCCCCATCAGTAAAATGGGCATAATAATTCTTGCACTGTTTACTTCAGAGGGTTGTTCTGAGGAAAGTACTTTGCCAGCCTTAAAATATCTTTCAAATATATTGCTCTTACCATTCAAATAAAAAGTAAAAGTATTACTGGGAACGAAAGGAACTCATCCTTTCTTATCTCCGTAGAGGGGATTTATTGGTAAAGAAACTTCTCAGTGTTTTTAACATATTTCTCATAAAATAGAATGTTTTCTGTATCTGGTGCCCAGGAATCTGATTTTCCTTTATTGCTCCCTCACATCAGCCTGGATATCTCTATTTCACCCCCAAGACCTCCTACAACCTCTGGTACAACATTCTCAGTTTGTCTTTTGTAGATTGACTTAAGAACTACCAACATTAGATTACAGTTGTAGGGACTTGAGAGGTCAGGTATTCTAATTTCTCATCTCATAAAAGAATCCCAGATAGAGATTTAGAGCTAGACAGAGCATCATTAAGCATGTAACAGGAGTCCAGCACTCACTCACTTAACCTGCCCTTCCTCTACCTCCAGAATATTCTGCGTCATGCTTAACTGTGTACCTGACATGTATCTTCTGTTCCTTTGAGGATACAGATGGTTTTCATGTCCTGAGGGTACGGCCCAGTGCTGGACCTGATGAGTTCCTCCTTAGAGGAGAAAGTAGGATGGAGGGTTCAAGGACCCCGTAACGAGGATCATGTAAGCGGAGGCAGCATGGCTACTGGTGAGGGAGACTGTAGAAGGGATTCCTGAGGTTGGTGGAAAGCTGATGACTTCCCAGATCCATTCCAACCTGAGGACTGTGCTTGCTTGTTGGGGTAACTTAAAGGTTCATGGGCAGATGGGAATGAGCCAGATGAAAACAAGAATAAGAACCATAAGAAAACAGTCCTTAGAGTTAAGACCAGGCTGGCCAGATTGAGAGGAGAGAAAATGAGGACAATATTACAAGGCTAAGTAAAATCGGTAGAAGATGGTCAAGTGCCATGGGGGTCCGTACAAGGGGGAAACATCACAATGAAGTCATTACAGTAAATAAATGACATTTCAATGATGGAGAAGTTCTAAGTATAAATATAGGCCTGTGATTGTGAAAGGGAAGAGATTAATATTTTGAAGTCACCCAGAGATTAAGGTTTGGGGCATTAATGATAATGGCAATTTTTTCTCCCCAATCCAGTTATGTATCGAGGGATTTTGAGTGTGAAAGAATAAAAACAGAGAGTGTTAGTGACAAACAGGGGTATAATGTCATTACTACATGCTAAATATCTCTGGGAATTGTTTTGCATTGGGATTCAAAAGGAGATATGGGTAGTAAGGGTCACCAGAATCCATTATTATTTTATACTTTCCATTTTTAAATGAGATTGCTTTACTTTCCTATCTTTGAAAGGTAATTAAAATTTTCATTTGGGAATATCATTGACCAATAAACTAATTGAGGAACAAGAGGCAAAGAAAACATATGAGTTTTGCTGGATGGCGTAGAAAATTCAAGCAGTCATATTCATTTGATGTATTTGGTCTCATCAGTTACTAACTGATCCTGAGTCCTATGGGTGGGACAATCTTCAATAACAATGATGACCTGAAAAAGTAGGTTTAGCAAGAGGCCAAAAAGAGGAGGAGGAAAATCAGTCTGGGAGGCATTCACCATTAAAAACAGCTTTCAGAACATGAATGAGCCAAAGAGAAGAATAGGGGAAAAAAACTACAAAGAAGAAAGGTAAAGAATCAGGGGGCCCTTAAATAAAAGAAAATTAAAAGGACCTTGCAAAGTATGGTGGAGAACCAAAAAGGGAAAAAGCAAAAAGTCTCAAAAGATATGGGAATTCTTATTAAAATAGAGGCGGAAAAACCTAACCCAGCACACTGTATGTGGACACAATGGATACATTTTGGAGAAAACTTTGACAAAAAGGGAGGAAGGAGAATAATAAATGTGTCAGCAGCTGGGAGAAAGGAAGGGAGAGGATAGAGGATGCTACTGTCCCAAATATGTCCCAAACACCTCCAAGGATGTTGGAAGATGGAACTAATTTACCTAAGGGGAAGGGGGGGGAGGGATATATAGGAAATAATGACAGAATGGTACTCATGTTAGCAACAGGCAGCATAGTATTATAGTAGTAGTGAGCCTCTGAGCAATTCTCCTCTGTAATGACCATCAGAGCTCTGAAAACTTGGAGAAACTGGACAGAAAGGCTGCATAGCCTCCTTACCTATTAGCCAGATAAAGCAATCCAGAGGCCCACAGTTGTAGAGTTACCTTGGGAATGAAGGGAATGAGAGTTTCAAGCTTTAGAAATGTCTTTAAAAATAAATGTTGCAAAACCACATGTGAAATTGTGTGGTGATTTCCTGTAAGGGATCCCCATACTTAACAAATCCCAAAGAGAACCACCCTGGAAGATCCCACAACATGAGCACACTGTGAAAATGACTCCAAAGATCCCCTGACCTTACAATAATTCTCTCCCTCAACATATATACACTACTCATCTCCCTCCCTGCCATGAATGGGATATACCAACTTCTTGAGATGGAAGCATAGGGATACGCCACAATAAACACGCATGAAGATTATAGTTGACATGCTGACGGGCTAAATGACAAGCAGGCTATTTGGGGAAATCTCAGGAGCAATGCATTTAGTGGTCTGTTTGTAAAAAAAAAAAAAAAAAAAAAAAGTCCATCTCTCTGCTTGGGCCATCCACAGATGGGCTGTGAACCTAACGATGGCTCCATGGAGAGCCAACTACCATCAGAGAACCACCAACTACTTGGCAATTTCTGATATAGTTTATTTCCAAAATCAATACTTAACTAAAAAGGAAGAGGCAATGGTGAGTGCAAAGAGAGCACAAATTAAAACTTCTGTCCCTGGAAGCTTTGCCAATTGCATTGCCAATTTTTTTTTTTTTCCCCATCCCTCAAAGCACCTTCCAAACCCAACATTTACAGGGAGTTTTGCTGCTCTGCAATGTAGTTGATTCAGCTTGGTACAGAGGAAAATCCAAATTAAAACATTTGAAAGCTAACAGCAACAAAAACCAAAAGAAAAAGCAAGTCTCCATTAAAAAGCCAATATATAGCCTGTTCAATATAGTGTGTCTTGTATTGTCAGTGTTCATTTGTATTCTAGTGTCATCAGTTGGCCCAGACGAATTTAACGGAATGTTAGTAGGAGAATCCTTCAGGGTTTGTCATATATTATAACCTCTCACAATCATGCTTGGTCACCATTTAAAATATTTTGCTACCTCCAGTTCACTAAAAAGCAAGCTTCTTCACACTTCAGGAAAGTGATCAGGTAGCAAGATTTTGCAGGAAACAGAAATTTTATTTTATCTACAACCAAAAAAAAAAAAAAATTACATTTCCTGTATATACTCATTCCAACTGCAAAATAGCATCTTTGAAATAATTTACAATAATGTGAATTAACTGTGGTTAATACCATTTAAAAAATGATTCCTTCAGAAACAGTTGACTATAGAGAGTAAGCATCACATGAATGGATCAATGCAGAGCTTTGCTGTCATTAAAGAAATCAAAATTAGAAAAAAATTTAACAGTAAGTTTAATATATCTGGGAAGCTAATAGGCATAAGTAGGAATGATAAAAGTCAACTGCAAGATAATAGAAAAACAGGTACATTCATACACTGGAAATTGCAATGGAAATTGCAAATTTATCCTTTTGGAAAGCAAACGAGTAACATGAAAGGTTACAAAACTGCTCAACCACTTTGATGGAGGGATTTTACTTGGGGAATATAGTTCAAGGGAAAAATATTATTTGTATCAAGAAATTCATGTTAGCATTACTTATAATAGTAAAAAAAAAACTACACTCACAAAAGAATAACAAACAAACAAAAAAAATTCTTCAAAATTCAAACTGGAAATCACACAAATATCCAGGAATAGAAGCAGTCCATGATGTATCTCACAAGATTTAGATATCCATCAATCAATCAAGAAGCATTTATGAAGGCTTTTTAATCTACCAGGAGCCATAACAAGCACTAGGGATATAAAAGCAAAACACCTCCACCCCCATGCCCTGATAAAACCTACACCCACAACCATACGTACATACACGAGTGCGCTCACCCCACAACATACGCACACTTTTTGGTCTGGATTTGTGAAATGATTGGTGTAGGAAATTCTCCATGTGAAAAATATCCTCAACTCAGTGAACATTAGCAATTATCTGTAACTTAGAGCCTTTCCAATTGCCCTAGGCAACCAGAGCATTGAGTGACTTAGCCATATGCTTAGTATTTGTCAGAGGCAGAATGTGTGACTCCAAAGCCAGCCAGCTCTATCAGTGATTCAAATGGACAATTATGTGTGCTATCACAATGTTTTGAAGAATGTATATGAAACAATATTTAGTGAAAAAAGTAGAGCCCAAATGTTATATTTATGAAAAAATGTGTGTATGCATATAACAACATAAAATTTGAAGAAAAATTGGAATGATGCGATCTCCCATTTAATGTTTACTGAATACTTTTTCATATAAGAAGGCTCATTTATTTAATTGTTAAAATGTGTAACTATTACAATGAAGAAAATGACTTTTTCTTTGATACAATTGATCAGATAGAATCAATATGATTCTTTGATATTTTTGATACATATAGGATTCTCCCTTACTGTTCTTTTTCCCAGTTTCTTTTCTAGCTGTTATGAGGTGGAGCCCTTTAATTACCTATGGATGAACACTATTGGAAAATGAAAAAGAAAGAGAAAAAAGCTGGAGAGTAGAGTAAAAAACAGCAAAAAAAGAAAGAGGAGAATGTAGGAAAAGGAAAGAAGGGAAAAAAAGCAAATAAGCATAAATAATGGAACAAAAATATTGGGGAAATTGAGGATTGAGCCTGAAAGTAGAACAAAATCTACTACCAGACTCAGGGTAACTAGTATTCCTAAATTAGTTCTACATAAGAAGAAGAGTTAAAAAAAAATAAAAGCATATTAGTCATATTCTATTGCTTTAAAAAAAATGGGGTGATAAACACTTTTATGAATTAAGTGGAATATAATTTACAAATAGTAGCATGAACCTTAAGGACAGTTTCTTTTTAAAGGCATGTTTACAGGCATGGATCAATGCAGAGCTTTGCTGTCATTAAAGACAGGGCATCACGTAGGAGTTGGGGGACATGAATATTTGGGTATCATGTACACTGAGGTAACAGCTAAACCTATGGGAATTCAGAAGATCTCCAAGGAAGAAGATAGAAAAAAATGAAGGTAGCCAGGGTCAGAACTCTGGAGATACCCACAGTTAGGAGAGGAAGGGAAGATGAAAAGGAGGACGGTATGGAGAGACAAGGAGAGAACCACAATTCAATATCATGGAAACTAAGGGAAGAAGGAGGGAGTACTCTCAAGCATCAAATGCTACATGTAGGGAGTTCAGGGAGAATGAGACCAGGAAAGGAAGCTCTGAGATTAGGCAATAAGGCACTTATTAATGACACTGGAAATTGTCTCAGTAGATTGATGGGGACATAGTGATAAGAGTTGAGTAGGTGATGAAGAAATGGGGGCAGTGATGGTAGATTCTCTGTCCTTTTTTTGACACAGAAAAATAGCACACAAAGAGGATAGCTTGAAGGAGTAAAAAGGAGACTCGAGAAAGGAGTTTTTTTTTTTTTTTGGTAGGAAGTGGGGCTGTTATGAGAGATTTGAGTGTATCTGATGATTAAAAGGAATGAGGGAGAGACTGAAGCTTCCAGAGAGAGATGGCTGATAGAGCAAGGTCACAGAGGATGAAGGAATGGCATTGAGATATAGGTAAAGAGGTTTGTTTTGGCAAGAAGGAGAATTTGGGTTCAAATCCCATCTCTGATAAATACTCTTAAGCAAGTCACACCACATGGATCTCAACTTCCTCTCTATAAAAACGATCAAGTTGGAATAGAAGGTCCCTGAGGACAGTGCTGAATCTATATGACTCTGTGATCCTAAAACTAGGTGAGAACAATGCAAGGTTGAGAGGAGTGAAGAAGCTTCCCAGGGGTTGATAGGAAACTGGGGTCAACCTTGAACTCCATTTCTCATTTAATGAGAGTACCTTTCTCTTCCTGTTGCATTGAAAAATGAAAAATAAACTGAGTGTGCTTCCCACTATAGCATTTTCATTTTTTTGTTGTTGTTGTTGTTTGCTTGTTTTCCCCCTTTCTTATTTTTTTCCTTTTTGATTTGATTTTCTTGTGCAACATAAATGTGGAAATATGTATAGAAGACTTGTGCATGGTTAACATATATTGGATTACTTGTCTCTGGAGTGGGGGGAGAGAGGGAGAAAAAATGCAGAACATAAGGTTTTACAAGGGTAAATGTTGAAAACTATCTTTGCATATGTTTTGTAAATAAAATAATTAAATTAAATGTAATGTAATTTTAAAAAAGAAAAGAAAAGTGATCCCAGGTGACGATCTGATTCAAGAGACTCTAAGTCATTTCCTCCAAATCGACAGCTCATCATCCTGTTAGAAAGAGAAGGGAGGAGGAAAGGACTGCAGATCCTCCATTACTGTATTCAGGTGCAGAACAAGTTTTTGTTTTTTTCATTTATCAATCCTCCGAGTAAGGAGAATAACAGCCAACTGCTGTGAAGGTGACTTTCTGGTTCTCGAAAATGGAAAAGTTCATTTTCTACCATTACCCTTGTCTAGACAACAGCTGATTTGGAAATCTCCCTCTGTTTCTGCTGAATCTCAAAACCTGGTTATCAGATATCATGTCACTGAATTACATATATTTTTTGTTTCCTCCTTGAAGCATATATTATTATTACCACTGCGACAGACAGCACGCATTTATAATTGGTTGATTAGAGTAATCAGGAGAGGAGGAATGATAGGTGCTCTGTTTGCCTTGATTTACAAAACCAGCAGCCTTCCTGTCTGAGTCTCATTGCTCCTAGGTAACTTCCCAAGATGGTAAGTTACAGCTAAGTTCTGGAACCAAATTAGGGGAAGGAGTTTCCAAGCAGGAGGACCCTACGTTGATGAAGTCAGAGGTCTGAACTCTAGCCTGACTATTAAACAATACCAAATACCAACTACTAAAAAAGGGCGGTTCTCCAATTCCAAATCCAGAGCCCTGGACACTGTGCAGTGGCGGGATAGAGCAAAGTTAACTAGGAAGTGACAATATCTTCAAAGATAATGACTGAATAATTGGGGGGGGGGGGAAGAAAAACATAGACAGTCTTTGTCCTAAATATAACCAATCCTAATATGTCTACAGAAATATCATTAGAATGAAACTTAGGTCAGATGTCAGATTGGAGAAACATACACACAAACTGCAAGAAGAGCTGCTGAGAAAATATCTTAGCGAGCCCTCAACAAGGAGGATGGTAATTTAATTTTCTCAAATTTGGTTGAGGCAGTTTTTAAAGTTAAACATGTAGGATTATGGCTCTTTGCCTCCATGTTGTTAAGACAGTTTGGAACAGCAAGCAATGGCATTTTCAAGGTGTGTGCAGCATCCCAGAACCTCCCCATACAGAAACAACTACAATCCTCCACATTCAGTCTCATTTGGAAACATGTTTTTTGTCCTCCTTCTGTTTCTGTCTCAGTAATTTCTCTGGTCATGGAGTCTAAGTCAGAGAGAGGGTCGGGACTTCCATTCTGGCTCTTCCACTTACTTATTTCTTAGTCAAGTCACCTCACTTGTCCATCTCCCAAGCTCTCACCTGTAAGATGAGGGGGCTCTTTTAGCGAGCTCTTAGGTCTTTGATGACTGAACTTCTGGTATTTATTTTCTTATATTTTAAAATAATTATATATGTACATGTTGCCAACCCCAGTAGAGCATAAGCTCCTTTAGGGAAGAATTAGTTTTTTTGTTATTGTTTGTTATTGTTTTTTTTTTCCTTTTTCCCCATTTTTGCCTTTGTATTCTTGAAAGCCACCGTGGCCTAGTTCTCCTGGCTGGTTTGAAAGGCAGGAAGTTCTATGCTGGCACTATCTAATGTTTGGCATTGGGCATTTCAGTTTATTTCTCAGTGGTCTAGGCCAAAACTAATTTTTTAGCTTTTTATTTTTAAAATACCTGCAAAGATAGTTTTCAATGCCCACCCTTGCAAAACCTTGTGTTATAATTTTTTTCTCCTTCTGTGTGCCCTGGCCCCTTTTCTAGACAGCAAGTAATCCAAGAGAGGTTAAACATGAAAAATTCTTCTAAATACATTTCCACATTTATCATGCTGCATGAGAAAAATCAGATCAAAAAGGGAAAAAAATGAGAAAGAAAAAAAAAAAAGCAAGAAAACAACAAAAAGGTAAAAATACTATGCTGTGATCCACATTCAGTCCCCATGACCCTCTCTCTGGGTGCAGATGGCTGTCTCCATCATAAGACCATTGGAACTGGCCTGAATCGTATCATTGTTGGAAAGACTGGCCAAAAGTTCTTAAAACTGTGGATTGTGACCCCATATGGAATCTCATAACTAGATGTAGGGGATTATAAAATTATGATTTATTATCAATAAATGTTTGATTTGTATGCCTGTTTTATATACTTATATATCCAAGCCCACATAAAAATTCTCAGGTGAAAAGGGGTCACAAGTGGAAAAAGTTTAAGAAACTCCAGTCTAGAAGATTAGAGTTTGCTGAAATTGTGCCCACCTATTTACAACCTCACCTGGGAGTTCTCTGTGTCAATGAAATTACAGGTTTATTCCTTCTCTTTGTATCCTTAGTGTTTAGCACAGTACCTGATTTAATGGGTGGTATTCACTGATCCACTGACTTCTTCTTTTTTTTTTTTTCTTTTTTCTTTTAAGAAATTACACCTTCCCCCCCCAAAAAATTTTTTTTTCCTCTCTTTTTATTTATTTCTTTTGGGATGTTTTATAAGAAGACTGCATCAAAGTAAAGTGATACAGACTCAGAAAATGGAACAAAACTGCTCAATGAAGGTTAAAAAAATGATCAAGATAGCTCTATAAGAAGAGCATGTGGTATAAAATTTGTTTTCCTGCTACTCTGTTTAAATTCTCTTTCAGGAATAAAACTTTAAGAAAAGAGAACCTACAAGACTAAGCAACAAAACTGGAGAATTCTGCTTAGAGTTATAATCTTTCCCTTCAGATTCAATTGATTTGATGCTTCCATTTCCCCACAAAAATAATTACAGATGAAAGTTCTGACCAGCTCTCAGCTTCCCAGCCCAATCCTAAAACTATAAAGGGGGCAAAAAAGCAAACCTGTGTCTAGCACTCAAGAGTTCTGTGCTTCTAGCTAAAACCAAAGCTTGATATTAAATCAAATTGAAGCACTGGTCCAGGAGTGAGGAGAGGTAAAATCACGTTATTGAGACAACCAGTGTCTGGGAGGCTGACCTTTGACACTTATTAGAATTGTTAAGGCCATTTATCAATTAAAATAAAAACAGTCAACTGGTATTTTTTTTTTCTCTTGAGATCCTTACAATGAACATTTTGATTGAGTACTAAAAGAGCACAGTTGTAAAAACAAATTCTGTAACTCGGGGAAAATATAAAAAATGAATATCAGAGAGTCAAGAAAACATGGTGTTGTGTAAGAATCAGGAAGCAAAACAGGTGCCTTTTCTCCCTCCTACAAGGAATGAAAATCCAAACAACAAACACTGGAGCAGTTGGGTTCTACAGTCTGAGACATGCCGCCAGGAGGAGGCTTAGGCAAAACGGAGAACCAGCCAAAATAAGTAAATAAGCAAATGAAAGAATAAACGAAATAACAAATAAATGAATAAGTAAAAGGAATGAATAAACAAACAAACAGATAAGTAAGCAAATAGATGGGAGGGTGATGCCTTTTCAGTCTTTGTAATTTACCCACTCTCTACCCCAGCCTTTAATGGCTTATATTTAATAATTATATTAATTTACACTTTTATAGCATTTTATGGTTACAGACTCCGAGTTGCTTTGCCCAAGATCACAAGGCTGGGAGGTGTGAGAGGCAGGGACTGAGCTCAGGACTCTGAACTTCACATTTAGGGCTGTCTCATTTCCTGCCCCTGACTTGAGCTTGGCTGAAACCCAAGTCTCCCCGCTCCCTTCTTAAAGCTCACATCACCATTGCTTCTTGCTAATCTGACATGTTGTTACAACTCCGAGATTTGCATTTTAATATAAGGGAATTATGGAGACAGGGTTTTTTTGTTGTTGTTTTTTTGTTGTTGTTTTTTTTTTGTTGTTAACAAAAGAAATTACTCTATTTACTCAAATAAAGCAATATGGTAAGGTGTGGTGTTTGATGTCTGGAATCCTGTGTAAGTAAGGAATGGAGAAGAGTGGGATCATCCTCTTCTGGAATACCTGGAGGGAAGGGATACATTCTGAAACACAGCCCTTGATTTTAGCAGTTCCATCAGTGTTTAAATAGCAAGCAACCTAATGATCCACTATTAGTACATACCAGCCTCTTGGGGAAGCAACATGGAACAAGGCTCCCCGAAGTCATTTAACAGTGTTTGCCTTTTCACCCGGAAATACCACAACTAGACTAAAGGGAAAGGACCCATATGTACAAAAATATTTATAGCAGCTCATGTTAGAGTGGCAAGTAAATGGAAACGAAGGGGATGCCCATAAATTAGGAAATAAATGAATAAATTATGTATAGTATTGTGCCATAAGAAATTAATGGTTCCAGAGAAAGTTAGGAAGACTTACGCGAACTGATGCAAGTCTTCACTACAGATCACTTATGTAACTATAATAACACTTTAGAGGCAGCTAGATGCTGCAGTAGATACCGGCCAGGGAGTCAGAAGGACCCGACACTTGACATTTAATATTCCCTAGCTATATGATCCTGGACAGGTCACTTAACCCTAATTGCCTTGCAAAAACAAACAAATAATAACACTTTATATAATAAGAAAAGCTTTGAAAGACTTAAGAACTTTAATCAATGCAAAAAGCAGTCATATTTCCAGATCACTGAAGACAAAGCATTTTTCCTAAAAGAGGCCCGATAGACTTAGGAAACAGATTCAGATATATATTTTGGACATGGTCAGTCAGTGCAGGGTTTTTGTTTTTTTTTTTTTTTTTTTGCTTGACTACATATATTTATTACAAAGATTTTTATTTTTATGTTTTAAATAATAGGGAGAAGGGAAGAAGAACTAGATTATTGTTCATTAAAAAAAAATATATATATATATATAATTAAATAAAAGATAGTTACTGATTCAAAATGAAAGGAATACACACAAAACCAAGGAAATACCCAAGTTCTAAAGAAAGATCCCTTCCCTCTTCAGAGATACTCTGGCAAAACAAAACAAAACAAAAAAACAACCAGAACCATCCACTTCAATAAATACGTACTTAATTTCCATGGTGTGATAGAACTAATGTAGTTACTTTTTATCTCCTGTTGATAAACTTGTTTTAGTCAACTCTTGAAGAAGGAAGAGGCTGGACAACTCTAGCATAGATATATACTCTGACCTGTACATGTTCTGTGACCCTGAAGAAATCAGTTCCCCCCGTTTCCTCATCTGTAAAATGAAAGGTTTGCACTTGATGACTTTGAAGGGACCTTCCAGGTCTAAATCAGGTATCAATGATCATGTTAGCACATTTTGGAGATTTCACACGAGAATTATAAACTCGATCAACACAAACAAAAGTCTTGTGGGAACAGCTTCTTCTGTTCTGAGCTAACTGTCCAGATTGGCTCTTGCAGACAAGGGGATCAGTATTTATTTCTGAAGCCGTGAACATCTGCCTCAGTTCATTCTCCTGAACATTCTTAAAGTGTGGTACTTTGGGGGTGGGAAAATCTAACAGGCTAAACACTGAGCATCTATCTTATTCTTTGTACAAGACACTAGTATTGGCAATGCTGGCGAAGAAGGAAAACTCTTCTTAGGACCCCAGTTTTGCTCTAGACGGATGTACATGGTACAAAGCCAGCAAAGTGATAAATAGCTTCTGGCAGCCTTCTCTTCCTACCTTGAGTAGAATTACAGTTTATCATTGGTGTGGGTCATTTAGAACAGGAAATAAGGGAAGTAATGCAGTGTTCTTTCCCAGTGAAAATTCACAGATACTTCATAGAAGTCTTTGGCAGTACGCTCACTATGCACCAAGAAGTATAAAAAGTGGCTTTATTTGAAGGAGCAGACTCATCTCAAAGGATCCGTGAGGGAATCCAGAGAAGGGGAAGCCTGGGCTTGAGTTAAAATAGCTGATTGATTCTTGACTTCACAGTGCACAAAAGCTTTACTCATTCCCCCTACAAGCCATGTGCTAATCTCACACCTTGGAAATAGTAGTACACACACATACAAATTAAATCAGCATCCATGAAGGGAAGGAAATCTAAGAGTCTAGATCTTTAATTCAAAATGTTAAGAGTATTTTTATGACCAGATGGTAACTCAAAGTTATCTGTGTTACTACTGTAGGGCAGGCAAAAAAGCTTTATTAGTGAAAGAAATCATGACATGGAAAAGCTTTCTCTCTGAAATCTCCCATACACCAGGTCTCAGAACCAAAGCTATAACACATCAACTTCTTAGACTGCTGCTTTGCATTTGCTTTAAAGGGATGAGTGGTATTAGAAGAAGTATCCATTGTTCTGAAATTTTTAAAACATTAGCTCTTTTCATATTTAAATAATACTGTATATTTTAACTTTGAAAATCAGAAGAGTAAGAACATACTTGTTTTAACAATGTGTTTTAATGTTAATATCTGATTTTTTTTTCCTCAAAGAAGCGAAATCTATCAGCAGGCTCTTTAAAATTAAAATGAACAATTTAACCATTAGTATCTGAAAATTTCCACATGAACAAGAATGTGCTCAACAAAAAAAATCATTAAAATGATTAAAAATGCTTATATTCCTATAGTAGGACTTATCCACTGTTTACTCCTAAAAATAGATTAAATTAAAATTTTTTTGATTTTATGCTGTTTAATAGATGTTGCTCAATATGAAATAAAAATACAAAAAGAAAGATTTAACTATTCAATAAAAACTCCTAAAACAAGAATTGAATTAAGGTGGAGAAATTGAATTGCTACACTAAATTAATATGGAATCTTATGCTTATTAGAATATTCAGTACATTCTATTTGAATCTTTATCTGTGTATAAAATGAAAAGAGAACAAGGAATGATTGATTTTTTAAAATCACTTAAAATTTGCTAAAGAGGAAATTAATAAATTTTCAAGCATATAAAAAAGACACAGGAAAAGACTATTTGTAAAATATATTTAATCTTAATAATGAATTAAGTTAAAATTATGTTGCATTTGTGCTTGGCACACAATAAGCACTTTGAAAATGCTTCTTGCCTCAGTGCTTCTTCCTCCTGCTTATAGGACTATTGTATAAGTAAGAGTTTAGAGAACTAAAATATGGAAATAGTTCTTCTATCATTCTACAATTTTGTAAATGAATAGAAATGAGTCATTAGAGACATATTCTAGAGGCTAGAGTCTGAATTGTATGGCCTTGGTACACATAAAGCATAAAAGTAGTTTGTCAGAATTGAAAGTATGCAAGCTAAAACTTACATAGGTATTTCAGGATTTCACTTGGGTGGGTAGTACTTCTGCTAAAGTGGATTGCAACACCTCCTTGTTTGATTAAATAGTCTTATAATATTTATCACAAGGTGACTAACTTTCTGATGCTCAGTGTCTCTAGGTTAAATCTCTAATAATAGACAGAGAATCCATCCCTGAGCCTATATACTGTCTAGCTTGGTAAGATGTTAGATGGGCAGCAAGGGGATACCATAGTGCACACAGCACTGAAGTTAGGAAGCTTCATCTTCCCGAATTCAAATGTGGCCTCAGACAGTTACTAGCTGTGTGACCATGAGCAAATCGCTTAACTCTGTCTGCCTCAGTTTCCTCATCTGTAAAATGAGCTGGAGAAGGAAATGGCAAACCATGCCAATAATTTTGCCAGGAAAACCCCAAGAAAAGTCACAAAGAGTTAGGCACGATTGAACAACAACAAACTGGAAAAATCAATGCCGGTTAGAGCTTATGTTCCATTTCTACAACCTTATAAAACCGAAGGGTCATCTCCATCCAAAGATTAGAAACACTGCAAGCGATAATAAATCCTAATTAAATAAAGAGGATGTCGGTGCGATGGCATCCTGCAAGATTACAAATATGAAAGACACAGAAGCACACAATGTGGAGACTGAAAGGGCACTTGGGGATCACCATGTCTAACCCCTTTGTTCTTGTCCGTGAGAAAACCTGTGAAGGGCTGAAACTCCTGAGTAAATGCACTGAGGTCGGACAATTGAGCACTTGAGGCTAATTACCGATTGGCCCATACTCTATAAGAATATGCTTGGAAGTGAGTTGGATTTAAGGGAGGGAGGGCTGTGCAGAATCCCTATCCTCCCTTTATTCTTCAGAGCCACATGTATTGTGGCCAGAAAGAAATCAGGATGACTAGAGATGGTTCAGGATACAGTGGGAGATCTTGGTGGAGAGGAATGGGGTTAAAGAGCAAAATAGTTGGAAAATCTCACTATGAAGAACATAAAATTTTAAGAGATCTTAACACAAAGTGGGCACTGTGTTTCAACATCCTTTGTGACTTTCTGCTATTCAAATATTCTCCCAAGGATGCTATAGAAGCATGAAGCATGGAATGTCAAGATCAATCTGTCATTCACACCAATGACAGAGTAATGTTTCTTATACTTAGATCTACTTAAGGAGCTTCTCAACAAGCTCCTTAGTTGGCATTTAAGGCCCTCAACGATCTGGCTTTAGATTAATCTCTCTCAATTCCTCCCCATCTACCCTTAGTTCTAACTAGACCAGACAGTCCTTGCTTGCTTGTCACCACCATGCTTGTGCGCAGGTTGCTCCCTGTACCTACCTGGAGGGCTCCCTCTCTTTTTTCTCCTCTAGTGAAACTCTACCTGCCTTCCTCCTGAAATCTGTCCTCTTAGTCAGAAACACTCTCTTTCTCCCTTGACAGAGCAATTGGTTTACTCTTCAGTTGGCTTACTCTTTACTGATGCCCTTCTCAGGTTCCACTTTGAATTGTGGTTATTTTAATATATACTGTATTTCTCCCCTCCATTAATTCCATGCAAATTCCATGAAGGCAAGGACCACATTTTATGTACCTTTGCATAGCCTTGGGGGCTAACACAATGCACTGAACAATAGGCATTAATATGTGAATGTAATGATTACATTGTCAGACATAGAAAGAGGAGGTTTCTTGGTATAGAAATAACATCTGATTTACTGATGACTAAGCAGAAGCATCCTAATTATTTACCTATAGGTTCCTCTAAAAAAGAGAGACATTAAAATCAGGAGAGAAACGGACATATTTATCATCCAATCTTTCTTAATGTTTTGATTCATTAGACTGATTCTTAGCTATATTTTATCTCTAACTACAGGAAATATTATGAAATAGGGAAGGGAGGAAAAAAACATTTATTAAACAATTTTATATTTCAAACTATAGGAAATATTATGAAAAAGGGAAGAAAAGAAAAATAGCATTTATTAAATAATGATTATGTACCAGGTACTGTACCAAATGCTTTTAAAAAATCATTTCACTTGATTTTCATGACAATCCTGGGAATTGGTCTCGTTTTATTATACAAGAAGAAACTTAGGCAAATAGAGATTAAATGACTGGGGAGTAACTGAACAAACTGTAGCATATAAATAGAATATTGTTGTTGTACTAAAAATGATGACTATGAAGAACTAAGAGAAACTTACAGCTTTATGAACAGATAACAGAGAGAAATTAGCCCAGGGTCATACAGCTAGAAAGATGTCTTATTTTGGATTTGAATTCTGGGTCTCCCTGATTCAAGGTTCACTGCTCTACCTACTGCACCTCCTACCTGCTTTATGCTCCTCTTTTCCCTCAGTCCAACTCTGATGATAGAGGAGGTTGTACAAACACAACATCTTTCCTTAAGGAGGCCCAATTGTGACCCAAAACACAGTGTAATAGCTTGGTCTGGCTATTTATAGGTAATGCATTCTGTCCTACATCAATCAATATGCAAAGCTTCCATTGAGGGCCCAGAGACAAAAAGACACAAAATTTAAAAATCACTGCCTTCAAGAAGCTTTTATTATGCAGTGTAATCTTGGAAGCATGTTTGTACAGCACATTTTTAAAAATTAAACATAAACATAAATAAAATAAATATAATCATATAATGTCAGATTTTTAAAAATTAAATTAAATATAATTATGTAATGTCAGATTACTCTCCAGTTGTAAATGGCAAACACTAATTTAGGCTTCTTTACTTCCTCGACTCATTAAATGGTAAATGGACTTGAATAATATTAAAATCAAGAAAAGGGCTGTTATTAAAATAACTTTTGAAAATTAAAGAATTCTAGTCAAGGGATAGAAATAGTTTTCAGGAGAAGAAATGCATCCTTATTGGAATATTTCCAGGGATACTCCTATTAAGATCATGGAGGTCAAGACAGAGGGAAACTCATATATACAAACAATTTTGTAGCATCATTTTTTTTTTTTTTTTTTTTTGAGCGTGGTAGTAAAGAACTATACAAAATGGTGAATGCCCATTGACTGGGGAGTAACTGAACAAACTGTAGCATATAAATAGAATATTATTGTTATACTAAAAATGATGACTATGAAGAACTAAGAGAAATTTACAGCTATATGTCCAGATAACAGAGAGAAATTAGCAGAACCAGGAGAATATTTTATGTGATGACTATAACAATATAAAGGAAAGCAGAAAGAGAAATGGTGGACTAGCTGTAATAAGGATTACATTTTCAGAAATGGCTAATATATTGATTTGTCTGCTTAACTACAGTCAGATTTGAACTCAGGTCCTCCTGACTTCAGGAATGATGCTCTATTCACTGCACCAAGAATCAAAATATTTTCAAGAAAGGCAAACTATCATTCATTATATTTGGAACCCCTAAAAAGAAAAACACAAATTCAAACATTTGAAGTTTCACCTCATAGCTATCAAATTGTCTAAGAGGTAAACTATCCTATGTTCTTCTAATTTATTTATAATCTCATTCTTTATGCCTAGGTAATGAACCCATTTTGACCTTATCTTAGTATATAGTGTTAGGTGTAGGTCCATGCCTAATTTCTGCCATACTAATTCCCAGTTTTCCCAGCAATTTTTGTCAAATAATGAATTCTTATCCAAAAAAACCAGGGTCTTTGGGTTTGTCAAGCACTAGATTGCTATACCTATTGACTATTTTGTCCTTTGAATCTACCCTATTCCACTGATCAACTAATCTATTTCTTAGCCAATACCAAATGGTTTTGGTGATGGCTGCTTTATAATATAGTTTTTAGATCTGGTACAGCAAGGCCACCTTCATTTGATTTTTTTTTTTATTAGTTCCCTTGAAATTCTTGATCTTTTGTTCTTCCAGGTGAATTCTGTTGTTATTTTTTCTAGCTCATTAAAATAGTTTCTCGGGAGTCTGATTGGTATAGCACTAAGTAAATAGAATAGTTTAGGCAGTATTGTCATCTTTATTATATTCGCTCGGCCTATCCAAGAGCACTTAATATTTTTCCAATTGGTTAGATCTGGCTTTATTTGTGTGGAAATTTTTCTAATAGCATTTTAGTAGAATCTCTGGGGTTCTCTAAGTATACCATCATATCATCTGCAAAGAGTGATGATTTGGTTTCCTCATTACCTACTCTAATTCCTTTAATTTCTTTTTCATCTCTTATTGGCAAAGCTAGCATTTCTAATACAATATTAAATAGTAATGATGAAAGTGGGCAACCTTGTTTCACTCCTGATTTTACTGGGAATGGTTCCAGTTTATCACCATTACATATGATGCTTACTGATGGTCTTAAGTAGAGGCTATTGAGTATTTTAAGGACAAGCCCATTTATTCCTATACTCTCCAGTGTTTTTAATAGGAATGGATATTGGATATAGCTATCAAATTGTCAAAGATGATTAAAAAACAGTCAATGTCAGAGGGGTAATGGGAAGAGAGGTACACTATTATGCTGTTTATAGTGCTGTAAAAGGATTCATTCCTTTTGGAAAATAACTTGGAATTATGGAGAAAAAATCACTTATCTGTTCATATACTTTGGGAGTCTTAATCTCTTTGACTCTCATGGATTGATTGGCCAAAAAATAAGTTCTAGTCCAAGTCTCACCTGATCGTTATTTGGTCCCTGATATCTCAGAATGAATGTAAATAGTAACTGGTTCTGTTTTTGGCCAGAAACCCCAAGGGTCTTCTCTCTGAGACTGATTTGTTTGTTGTTGTTGTTGTTGAGATAAGAGAGGCCATTCTTTACCTCATTTCTAACCTGGCCTTAATTATTAAATGGGCATTTCCTCAATCAGACTGAGATCGGGGTTAAAATGGCCAAGATCTCCCACTGCATCTAGGGTCATCTCCATTAACCCTGATCTCTATCTTGCCCCTGGGCCAAGAAGACTCTGGAGTCTGGGGACTTTGCAAAAGTGCCCCTGACTTAAATCCAATGCACTTGCAAGCCATGGCACCATCTTCCTAATGCTATGGTCCTTTCTGAGAATGAAAAACAAACAATTCATCAATAGGTACAATGACAAAAGAAAAGTCCTAAATGTAATAAAATATTAAAAGCATCACTCTTTGTGGTAGTAAAAACAAAAACCAAAACCACAAGCAAAAGTGGAAACAAGAGGGGCACCAATTGATTGGGGAATGCCTGAAGAAATTGCCATATGAACACAATGGAGTATAACAGGACTATAACAAATAGGGAATTAGGAGAATCATGGAAAGACATACAGAACAAAGAAAGAAGAACTAAGAGAACTATATATGCTATGTTTACAACTAAAAAGTCCATCAACTTTGGAAAGAGAGATGGGGACTACAAATATGAAGTGCAACATATGCATAATTAGAATGGTTGTTGGGTCACTTTGACTTTGTTTGGATGTCTTGGCTATGAAGAAAGCATCAAGGGGAAAGGGGGAAACAAGATTATACAACTGGGGTGTAATAAAAACAGGCTATAATGAATTAGAACATGTTAAATATTCTGTTCTGCAAATAGCTGTGCTCTAATTTATAAATTTTTCTGAAATTTCCGGATTTATACATTGAGTTTGTAAAAGAAAAAAAAGTAAAATTTACTTGACAAACTTTTGACCATTCACACTCACAAGAAAAAAAATACAAAATTTCTATATACTATTTTTGTATTTCTGCCAATACATGAAGTTTTAAAAAGTCATTCTCTTTCCATCATCCCAAAGAAGCTTATTTAGTGATGTACACAGGGTTGATTGGGCGTTATAATTTTCCTGCCTCTGTTTAGTTACTAACTATCAGTCATCATCTGTTTAGTTGCTAGTCATTTAGTTACTAGATCAGTCCTGAGCTCTACAGATCTCCTCTGCTGTCAGAATCAGAATTAGAATAGCATTCCAGTCATTCCAATCTGCGTGCAACTCCAAACACTGCAACATGGATATTCTCTCTGAAAATGAAATCAAGATGCTGAAAATAAAATCTAAATAAAAAAAGCTTTTCTCCTTCTAGGGATTTGTTGACGTGACTGGCTAAGATGACATGAGTGTGTGAGAACTTAAAGAAAAATCAGAATAAAGTCTATTTATAGCAAAAGGTACACTTTCTTAATGGCATCTAGTGAAATGTGAGCCCAGAAAGGGATGCCCTCCTCAAACCATCATTTCCACCCATTACTAGTAAAAAGCTCTTGTCACAGTTTCAACTTTGTACTCAGACATCTGGGTTGTTTTTGTCTCTTTTTTTGCTTTTCTAAAATCTTCTATCCACAAAACTGTTCAGTAATTTTCTTATGAATTAAACAGAAAAAAAATCCAGTCTTATTAAGTAGGTGTCCTCTGCTGAATCAAGGTTGATGAAAACCACAGCCTTGAACAGGAAGTTCAAAAGACGGAGAATGGCAGACAAGAGCTACTCCATCTGCTCTGGACACATGTTACCGTACTGCAAGGGCCAATACAACTGACAAGATTCCAGGATTATTTATGAAAAGACTTTGCACTCTGACCATTTGTCAAGCTCACTCAAGGAGCGCTTGCTAGGGCTGATATCTCGTCTGGAGTTGTATTCTGACGACTGTGCTGGGCAGAAGTACTACAGAAACAAATGGAGAAAATGGAAGAGCAAAGTGGGGTAACCCTAACCATCTGTAGGAAGTTTTCCCAATACAAATGCAAAAGGTAAAAGGCCACCTTTCTAAAACTGAGAGGAAATAGGATTCCTGTTTTCCACCACTTTGATGTAATTCTGAAACACATCCAATAAATCCTAACAACAATATTAATAACTGACATTTATAGAGCACTTTGGAGTTTACAAAGTATTTTATATACGTGATTTCATTGGAGTCTCCTGACAACCTTGCTAAGAAGGTACTCTAATTCACCCTCACCTCCCTTTTCCAATAGATGAGGAAATTGAGGATCCCAGCAGCTGTACTCTTTGGATTCCACTCCATCATCATGGCCCCAGGAAAAACTCATCATTGGAAGGCAGAACAAAAAACTCCTCCCAAAGCCTTCATTTAAAGAGGTCTCACAGGCAATCTGCAATTATCATCCATCATTACCCTTCCCAGTCCAGAAGACTAGACTGCAAACTCACTGAGGGCAGAAGCCATCTTTTTTTCTTATTTGTATCCCCAGCACTCAGCACAGTGCCTGACACATAGTAGTATTTAAGAAATAGGTAGTAAAGATGATAGGAAATGATAATGACAAATGTTGGATGAGATGTGGGAAAACTGGGACACTGAAACATTTTTAGTGGAACTATGAACAGATCCAACTATTCTGGAAAGCAGTTTGAATCTATGTTCAAAAGATTATAAAACTGTGCATACCCTTCAATCCAGCAGTGTTTCTACGGGGTTTATATCCCAAAGAGATCTTAAAGGATGGAAAGGGACCTGTGTTTGTGGCAGCCCTTTTTGTAGTGGCAAGAAACTGGAAACTGAGTGGATGACCATCAGTTGGAGAATGGCTGAATAAATTATGGTATATAAATGTTATGGAATATTATTGTTCTATAAGAAACAATCAGGAGAATAATTTCAGAGAGGCCTGGAGAGACTTACATGAACTGATGCTAAGGGAAATGAGCAGAACCAGGAGATCATTATACACGGCAACAACAAGACAATAAAATGATCATTTCTGACGGATACGACTCTCAAACAATGAGATGATTCAGACCAGTTCCACTTGTGCAGTAATGAAGAGCCATCTACAGCCAGAGAGAGGACTGTGGGAACTCAGGGTAGATCACAATATAATATCTTCACTCTTTTTGTTGTTGTTTGCTTGCATTTTGTTTCCTTTCTCATTGTTTTCCCTTTTTAATCTGATTTTTCTTGTGCAGCACAATAATTGTATAAATATGTATACGTATATTGGATTTAACATATATTTTTAAAACATTTTTAACATCTATTGAATTACTTGACATCTAGGAGGGAGAGTGGGTAGAACACAAGGTTTTTGCAAAGGTCAATGTTGAAAAATTATCTATGCATATGCTTTGAAAATAAAGTCTTAACAAAAAATTAATTAAAAAAAGAAACAGGTAACAAATTGAACTGGGAGTCCCAATGGCCTTTTCTTACTCATTCTTCTTCAACCTTTGCCATATTTGGGACTGTTAGCCACCCTTTCTGTCTGATTCTCTCTCATCCCTCAGTTTTTATTACAATATCCCAATCATATAATCATCCAACTTGTTATTTCTTTCATCTCTATCACTGGAACAGAGGGATTCTACACTCCATGCCTGGAGGAACTGATCCACTTAGTTTTAGAACTGTCTTGGAGTGGAGTTATTTTGATTGGTGAGTGAATTAGTGAATGCAAACTCACTTTGTAATCAGCTATATTGAGCCCTACCCCAGACCACACTATTTTAACATCTATCTTACATTTCCTATGTGCTCTACATCTAGACCATCTCCCTTCCTCACATTTTGTTATGCAACTAGGAATCAAATTAACACTACCATTGATTTTAGAAAGGATCAATCAACTGCCAATCAACTGGCCCATGATTTTTTCTTTGACTCTTTAGAACAAATCTCCCTTCCTTGGGTACTACTCCTCTATATATGCTGTCTCTCCTTACTAGAATGTAACCTGCATGAGGACAGGAACTATTTCTCTTTTGTCTTGGTATCCTTAGCACCTATGCTACAGTAGTTGGCATTAATAAGAACTCTTTTTTCCCCTTTCATTCATTTCTTCATTCAAATCATGACACTGTTATCTCCTGCTTCTTTTCTCAAACACCTGATATTCCTTGTCAGTATTCTTTCCAAGGTCACCATTCATGTCCTATCCACTGTATATGCATAGAGGTTCTCTTGCATGCTGTTCTGGGACCTCTCCATCCCTCCTTTCTTTTCTCTCTCCATCTCTTTCCCTTTCTCCCTCTAATTTTTTTTTCATGATTTTATGAGTTTTTAATGGCTTAATGATCATTTCTAGGCAGAAAACCCAAATCTACGTATACAGTCAACGTCTTTCTACTAAACTACATTTCAACCCAAACAATAGAATATTGGCTCAGTGAGACATATCTGTCTAAATTTCATTCCCCAATTTATATTTTTATATTCAATTCCCACTATCTCTCTAGCCCAAAGCTTCTTAAACTGTGAATCGTGACTTCAAAGGAGGTCATGTAACTGAATGTGGGAGTTGTAAAAAATTTAGCAATAGTAAAAGGTATCAAATGTTCTGCCAAGATTTAGTGCTTTATGTAAAAATAAACAAGCACATTTATCTCATTAGTATGCAAATTTGCTTTTGTCTTTAATAAATGGTAAAATTATATATATATATATAAAAGAATTGTTTTGAAATTAATTTCTTTATGATTTATTATTAGTGAATGTTTGATTCATATTGCTATTTTATATACCTATTTATCCGAGGTCATATAAAAATTTCTCAAGTGGAAAGGGGTTGTGAGTAGAAAAAGTTTAAGAAGCCCTGCTGTAGCCCATAATAGCCACTTTTATTTACTGTTAACATGCTTCCTCAACTAATCAAGGCAAATTCAAAGAATTTTTAATTTTAGAAATATTAATACAATCTTTTTAAATATCCCTCTGTATTGTTTTTCCTCAATAAGGTTCTATTTTTCCAAATAGATATAAAAATAATTTTCAACATTGATTTTTGTAAGACTTTGTGTTCGAAATTTTACTTCCTCCTTTCTTTATCTCCCCTATCCTCAAGACAGTAAGCAAACTGATATGGGTTACATATGTGAAATCCTTTTAAACATATTTCTATGTTAGTCATGAATATAACCTTTTTTGTGGCAACTCCTCATAGTCACAGAACTTTAGATCAAAAAGGGAACTTAAAGATTGTCTGCTCTAATTTTTTTTTCAGTTTACAAAAAAAAAGTGAGATGAAGATATTAAATGATTTGTCCAGGTCTCCAAACAATTTTTTAAAATGACATTTTTTTTGGTGGGCTATACAAGAAATAAGCATGCTATAACTAAAAGTATATTTAAATGTGACCCTGATTTTATAGACCCTCAAAGTGTGATCAAAACCAAAAAAGAACAGCATTTGTAGTGATATTATTTGAATCTCCAAAAAATTAATTAATTAATTAAAAATAAATCGAAGCACCCTGTGTCTAACGAGAAGTTGAATAAACTGGTGGGATTAAGATTATAGAATACTTTTTTGCAATTAAAACTGCCAAGTACAAACCCTGCAAAATCTTTATAAAAATGCAAATTCCCAAAATAAGCAATACTAGCAGAAGAAGGTTCATATTAACAATGACTTTACAGGAACAAAAGAGAATGATGAGAATGATCACAGAATTGTGACAGAATTTAGAAAAATCGTGATGTTTCATATTTAGAAATTCATTTCAATATAAATAGTTGCAATATTATGTTTACTATCAGCAAATACAGGACTGACTTCAAGGGCAAGAAGACCTTGGACAAAGTCCTAACACATACTAGCCATCCAAACCTGGGCAAATCATTTCATTTTTCTCTGCCCCAGAAAAGTTTCTTAAGACTAGAATCTGCAGATCAGTTGATATTACACATTGGTTGGTTTCCTTTCTAAAGTTTCCCAAAACAGATGAATAAACAGTTCTGGATTAAAAAAACAAAAACAAAAAACAACTTAACATTAAATTAATAATGAGCCAATAAAAATAATTAACGATCGTCTTTATATGAGACCTCTTCCTATCAATATTTAGATGATAATTCTCTTATTTTTTTAGTAGATAGTCCTCAAAGGCTGCAATCTGCTCCCTCCACCTAAAAAACCTCCATTACCACACAGCTAATTTTCAGACTCTGAAGTAGATAGGATGGCTGGTTCTTGGATGACAGATCTGTACAGTTCACTACCAGGAATGAAGAAGAAGCTTTCTAGCTTGGTAGTATGTGTTTATGCTGGGTCAAAAGTCATTTCTATGACATAATAGAGTATCTGAGTAGGGCTTTAGTAGAGGAATGGAAAATGTTATCCTAAAAGTTAAGAAATAGCTTAGCATTATAACAAATAAAGAGCCAGGCTTCTTCCAGCGAAGTCCTAGAGGTTCAAGTACCACAACCAGCTATTAACCTCTCAGTGTGCTCCAGACAATTCTCTAATAACATATGTTGTGGAATTGTTGCCTTTCTACATTTGTTTGGGGAATTGTTCAAAGAGAGATTCCCCTATACTAATGAAATCCCAAGTCTGGACCAAATCAGAACCAAAACCTAATCCTCCCCCCCCAAACTAACTGCTAAGTTAATTAGTACCATTAAAAAGACAACAATATGTGTATGATCAGTCACATCATTTTTAGGCCAATTATAATTCAAAACAAGTGTTAGAGAATTTTGAAGCAAAGGAGAAAAGCATAATCTATAAAGCTATGGAACATAGGGAACTTGGCATTGATTGAATGCATGAGTAACTGGACTACACTCAAAAAAATAATTCAACAAAGTATCTTGTTGAACATTTGGAACAAAAGCAAAATAAACTCTTATTTGAGAATTCCTTGTGTGAGAACCAGAAACTTCAGTCTATTTGTAAAAGAAAAGGTATTTAGGCTCTTATTCTCCAAGTGTAAATGTTAAACTGAATAGATTTTAAAGTAACTACAGGTACCCGTTTTCCCAGTTTTGTATAAAAGAGGGCATTTGGGATAGGCTTTTTATTTTTTAGCCTTCTGAGCCAAATAAAGTAAACAAATGTGTCAAAAGAAGAAGGATTTTAATTTGGATATGTAATAAAGCTTTAATTTTATAATTTCTGTTATTAGAAAAGATACAGTATTTAGAGGTGAAATAAATCTATTTTAAAATGGAGAAGATATCTTAGGCTCTATTGACAACTTTGGGAAAGACTCAATTTGTGTGGAAATTTGAGTCTGACAATGAAATAACCCATACCTTTTTCGTTTTTAACCTTAGCTTCCCTTTCTGAATTAATCTGTTGAATAAATAAATAATTTGAGGGCTTTGACTTTCATTTTCTGAACTATGCTGCTTTTCTAAGGAGATTAGGAAGTAGTTTCTGTGCCTGAATAAATATACTGGAAGTCTTACCAACCTATGAAAAACTTGGAGGAAATTCTCTATGCAAAATGCATTTTATGATATCAAAATCGACCTGCCAGCTTGATCTAACCAATTCCTCTAATGAAGAAAAATGACTTATAAGGGTGAGGTAATTAAGTAAATCAATCAAGTCACTCCAGTAAACTAAGTGATAAGATGCTTGGTCAATTAACTTCAATTATAGACTCTACACTAAGGATAAAAAGTCTTTGAAAGCCTTTGGATGAAATGATGCCAGAAAGGAAGTTTGTTTCAATTGGCTAAAGGAATTCAGCCTAATCTCTGGATTTTTTAAAAAAGCAAGAAATTAGCAAGGATTAGATATTTCCAGTGAGTGAGAAGCTAAGAGAAAGATTGTTCCAGCAAATTCCCAAGGAAGAATTCCTATGGGTTAGGAGAAGAGGGGTAAAAAAAAAAAAAAAAAAAAAAAAAACAGAAAGGAAAGGGGAGAAGGAGGTCGTAGGGGAAAAAAAGGGGGAAGGAGATAATGGGTTAGAAAGAGGAGGGGAGGAAGAGGAGATAAACAGGAAAGGATATAGAGGAAAGAGAAGGGGAGATTACAGGTTTAGCTCTTTAACCAGAGGAAAAACTTGTGAGCTCTGGATGGTTGGGAAGATATTGGTCTTTTTGGTCTGCCATCTTAGCAATTTACCAGTCTGATTAACAACTGTGGATCATCTGATGGCAGTGTCTGCATGGGACAGATATAGATTCACATCTCTGTGAGTATTTGAATAAAGAAATGTTACCATACAGACACGGGGACCTTTTTTTTTTTTTTTTTTTTTTTGGCTTTTAGGAAGGCTGAGACATTTAAAGTACCACTTTTCAGCTCAAGCTTTCTCTGTGTTAGGAGTCTTCTAGTCATAATAATGGAGTCATGGGTTGAAATCCCATTCCTGATATGTCTCTGTATGAAGGCCAGGTTGGTAATTCAGAGCCCTGGGCTTGGGGTGAGGAAGACTCATCTTCTTGAATTGAAATCTGGCCTCAGATACTTATTAAATGAGTCATGGACAGGTCATTTAAACCCGTTTCCTTATTTGTAAAATAAGCTGCAAAGCACTCCAATATCTTTGCCAAAAAAATTCCAAATAGGATCACGAAGATTCCAAACCAAACAACAATAACAAAAGGAAACTTTGAGATGACTTCCAGCATCCAGGAACACCCTCTAAATATTTTATTTAATGTTCCTTTCTTTTCTTTTTTAAAGTTGTGAATGGATCACATTCCCTTGGAATATTCCTGTAGCATTGTCGGGATCAGAATAACAGTGTTTCATAGATGCTTGTTATTACAATGTTGCTGTTACTTTATACAGTGTTCTCTCGGTTCTGCTTACTTCCCTTTGCATCAGTTCCTACATGCCTTCCCAAATTTTCCTGAAACGACTCTACTTGTCGGTTCTTATAGCACACTAGTATTCCATCACAATGATGTACAACCTCAAGGACCCGCTTTCTGTTGGACTCTGGATGTATTTGTAGGAGAAGGCATGCCACAGACCCGGCTGGACACGGGGGCAAGGAGAAATGTTTTGTATCGACTGTTCTAACTGCAACATGTTAGTTTCTAAGGGCTACTTAGGCTGACTAAACTGAGTCTCAACTAATAATCTTGGGGGGGGGGGGATACAAGAGGTGGGATGGGAGCATTAGAGAAGAACCACCCTGCCTTCTCAGATGTATCCCTAGAGTCTAAGAGAGAGATGGAGTCTCGCTTACTCTGGGAACTGAACTTGCTAGTCTCTATACAGACTCCAATTGTGGTATTTGCTCACAATGTGGAAAATGGTCTTTCCCTGTCCTTCCCTCCTACTTTCTCCTTCCAACACTCTCTTTCTAGTATCTTTTCCTTCCTTTCGGATCCAATTTGTGTAATTTTCCTCATGCAGTCATTGTGTATTTTTCTTTTTTTCAAAATAGAAGGGTAACAAGTTCATTGACCAATGGTCAAATGAAGGTCTATATACATATCTAGGTAGGTGTGACAGCTAGTTATCAGGGTTGGACTTGGAGTCTTCTCAGTATGGTAGAAAACGCTATAGCTCATCTTATTCTGATATGGACCCAGGGTCACCTCCACACCACAACAAAGCACCGGCATAAAAACTACTATTTTTGGCAAAATAACACAATCCCTAGGCGTTTTCCTAAATCCTTGAAAAATGCTTGTGCCTGTAGTGCCAGAACTTGGGAAGCCAGAACAACTGTCTGTCAATATGCACAGTGTGGGGCAGCTAAGTGATGCAGTAGATAGAACACCAGCCCAGGACTCAGGAGGACCCGAGTTCAAATTCAGTCTCAAGCTCACTTACTAGCTGTGTGATCCTGGCAAGTCACGTAACCCTGACTGTCTTGCCAAAAAATAAAATAAAAAAACAAAAAAAAAAGTGTGTTCTTAGGGTGACTTTGCTATAAAAGCTTGTTTAACTGAAATATTATTGCCTGATGGAGCTTATTATACAGTTAACATATATTTAAACATAAGCTCTAGTTACTTAAATATTAGAACAGTTTCACATTGGGGGGGATAAAAATAACATCTTTGTGAGGGAAATATTTTAATAATGTAAAAAATAGGCCCCTGCCCATCCTCCATATTTGAGCACTCCCTAATTCATTCAAGAAGTACATGCTGATGTCTTATTAATGCATGATCCTTGGGATCCGCACAGTGAGACTGGGTGAAACTGTTCTTGTATTTAAGTAACTAGAGCATTGTATCACTTGGCTGCCCCACACTGTGCATATTGACAGGAGTTCTGGCTTCCTGAGTTCCGGCACTCAGGCACAGACATCTCTCAAGGATTTAGGGAAAGGATCCAGATCAACATGCAGGGCGGACTTTATTCTTGGGACTCATCTAGGTTATAAGTGCTCATGCCTGGTTGGGGAACCAAACCAAGAAAGTGGGGGAAACCCTGCAGGCAGGCCAGCACTTACCATTCCCAAACTGAAACACCTCCCTATGCTTCCAAAATTAATTTCTACCTTGAATTACCTATGTCTGTGTTGGAAACATTAAGTGAAATATCACCAGGTATCACTGTAACAACATAAGGTTCTATTGGGTGATGTTGTGTTGTGTTCTGTCATTTGCTTGGCTAGAGTTATCCCTTCCACATCGCAACTTTCCCCATCATGATTTCAAAACATCTCGGGTAAGCATAAGAAATTAAATGGGAATTTTGGAGGAGTTTTGTGGAAACCTCAGAGGACATGTGAAGGCCAGCAGATAATACAGAAAAGTTTAGAAACTCAGAAATGCATAAAATTTATGTATAGTATTATGTAATATAAACATATTTTATCTCTTAATACCAAAAGAAGTCAAACTTCTCTTGGAACAAAGAAGGGCCAAAAAATTTTAGAGATTTTCCATATTGCAGTGGTCCTTACCCACCGTGATGTGGAAGAGATAACTGTATACTATAAGGACCATGAGACCTTTCCATCTCACTTTTAGCTGATGTCTTCTAATTCATGTTAGAATATGAATCTGATATCAGGGACTATCTTTTCTAATTATATCCCCAAAACTTAGCCTAGTGCTGTGTCCATTACATAGTCAACATTTAACAGATACCTTTTCATTCATCCTTTTATTCAAATGGGCCCAAAGGTGTACACCATGTGAATTTCTAGAGTTAATGGATGAAGGGAAGAGTAAAATTTTGTTTCCAGGCCCATTATTTAGACTTTATACAACTGGACTAAATCAACCATCCAGCTTCTTAAAGAATTATGTTCATCATGCCAGTATCCCGCTCTAATTTGCCTAAGGGCTTTCTAATACCTAGAGGAAAAACAAAAACAAAACCCAAACTCCTCAGCCTAGAAATCAAGATTCTTCACAACCCATATCCCCAATCTTATCCAATTGATCTTACTTCCCATGGCTTCCAAACATCTCTGGCTCCAGACTGGCTGGTCTCCAAACTGATCCCTAAACACATGATGTTTATTCTCCAATCTGACATTTTGTTCATGTTGTAATAATCTTTTGTAATCTTTTGCTTTTTGGAATTCTATATTCCAAGATTTTTCTCCTTTGGTGGTAGGAATTGCAGGGTCTTGTGTGATGCTCACTGTGGTTCTTTGAATTTTTATTTCTGGCTGCTTCAAGCATTTTACCTTAACCTGGAAATTAGAATTTTGTCTATGACATTTCTAGGCATTTTCTTTTTAGTTGTTTTTTCTTTTTCTTTTTTTTTCTTTTTTTCTTTAGGATGAAAGTATTGGAGGATTCTTAATATTTTCACTTTGTCCTTTGGTTATCATTAAGTTACAAAGTTCTTTTCAGTCCATTCTGATATTCAAGGGATCTGTAATCCCTTTTTCTACCTTATTTTCTCAGCTATTTCTTCTTCAAATTCTTCTCTCCAGAGCTCTCATTCTACTTGTAATTCCATGTGTAATCTCTTGCTTCCTTTCTTCCAAGTACTGTGGCAGTTCTGTGGCCAAGCCTCTGGCTTCCATGTCTGTTCTGTTCTGGGGGGAATTGGGAGGTATCTCTCCGGTCAAAATTTTGTGCTCTTCTTATCCTTCAATGTCCGAGCCTCATAAAGAGACTGTGGCTATTCCAGCCCCTCTAGGGCATCCTCAGTAAGAGCAATAAGCATTCTCCTTCTCCCTGGGGTGTCGCCAGAGTTCTGGATTTCTGTCTTCCTACTAAAGCTTTCTGGTCAATTTGTCCGGGTCCTCTGTTAGAAGCCCTTCTTCAAGCCCTAGGATTTAAGCTATCTTTCTGCGCAGTCCTGAGGTGGCTAAAGAGAATTCGCTGATGTTTCTCTTTGTAATTTTCTGGTCATCGCTTGATTGGCTATCCTTTTTAATTCATTGATGGAGTGTATCATGGAAAAGCTGGGCTCTTTTGTTACTGGAAATAACTCGATAAGCTCTTAGGGAATAATAATGAGATTCAGTTATAATACCCTTTTCTCCTTGGACCTTGAGGGAAGAAGAAGAAGGCGGCTATCATTTAATATCCATAATACAGTAAGACAGACAGGCCAGGAGTGTGGGAAGTCCTGATTTAACCTCAGAATTATTTTTGATGCTACAAGACATATGTCAACAGCCAGTTTCAAAAACTTCAAAATAAACACGCCACTAGAGTATAGAGTCAATGATATTATAGTACAAATAGTTCTCTTGGGGTTATAATAGTTGATCCAGTGTGAAGTTAAGGATTCTAAAAGGACTTTGAAATACAAACACATACAGACACTACTATATAAATATTTACAAAATTGAGGAAATGTTCACTATAGTATTTTTCCTAGTTATTATTTGTTCAGGATTAAACATCTGATGAGGGAGAATTCAAGACACTTAACTTTGAATGCCAAATGAATGAAAAAATAGAAAAAAAATTTATACTTTTTCACGTATTTTAAGGAATTTCCCTTTTCTTGGTATTTTGAATGAACAAAGTCTTCCTATAAAATAACAATCTAAGTGATCATTTTTAATGGTGGCAACTTTTTATGTCATGCAATCATCCTGAGGGCGAGATGTGAATTTTTGATGATGACTTTTTCTGACTCAGAAAAATGCCACCTTCTTATTTGTTGTAGATGTATGGAGCTATAAGAAGTTCAGAGGCAATTAGGTGGCAAAGTGCATAGAGTGCTAGGCCAGGAATCAGGAACACTTGAATTCAAATCCAGCCTCAGATATTTACTGGCTGTAAATCACTTAATCTCTACTTCAGTTTCTCCAAGTGTGAAATAAATGGGAATAATAATAACACCTAGCCTCCAGGATTGTGTTGAGAATCAAATGAGATAATATTTGTAAAATGCTTAACACATTGCCTAGCACTGGGTGGGTATCCTTATTACTATTATTCTAGTATAAAACTTTAATTTCTTAATAGTACAACTATTTGGAAAATGCCAATCTCCTCAAATTAAAATATAGATAATTCAGTTGGTGAATTCAATAAGAATTCAAATTAGAATTCAGTAAGAATTATCTAAAATTGCTCTATTTCAAGAAACATGATTAAAGTCACAAAAATATGTCAGCTTAATTATTGTGAAGTAACTATAGAACCATAGTCTGATTTTCTCAGTAGAAAATATTTTTAAAAATGCAAACTAGAAGAAAGTTCTCTTAGTGTTTCAGGGACAAATGACAATGCTTTTGTCATGCAACAATTCCTATAAAACAAGTTTAAAGTATTTGTTTTCTTTACTGCACAAGTTACCAGAAACATGTTTAACACGATACCAAAATAAAATTTAAGGAACTATACCACAATGGATCATTGCAACCATATTCGAGTGGATGCTGCCAGCAGAATTTCCATATATTTTTCACAAAATTTGGAATAGACATCTGGACCAAATACTAACATTTGTTAATTCAGAGAACATTTTAGTTTAGACAATTTATGTCTTACTCACACGCAAAAAAATTATCAAAATGTGTTTTCTCTGTGTGCTATTTTCCCCATTATACATCAAAATATACTATATACCATTAAGAGAAAATTAATTCCAAAAATTGTGCCAATATGTTTTGCTTCTTCTATAAATAATTCTTCAACGGCCATTTCCAAAGCTTTGTTTTTGGTAATGATAAATTATGCTAATATAACAAAATATGCAAAGGCTGTATATCTTGATTATAGTAAACAATCACACACAAAAAAAACTTGAAGATTTGTCAAAAACTGTGAATACTGGGTGGCAAGTAAGATTTTGTAGGGCCTATGGGACATTGCAAAATCCAATTCTTTGGGCTTGAACACTTCTCGACCATCTGTGCTTTTTATCTGAAATTCTACTGGAAGTCCGTCAGAAAGAGAATACACAAGTGAAAACTATTTTGGCAAGGAAACAAAAGTAAACAAAAACAAAAAGAGGAATTTTTTTTTTTATATTAAAGTCATACACAGTAACATTTTTTTCTAAAATACAACTATCATGACCCAATTCAAGAACGCAGCAGAAAGCTAGTTTGGAGGGGCAAAAAAAGGGGGGGGAAATCTGCAAGAAGGATTTTAAAGGAGGGTATGAGCTAGTGGCAGAGAGGATTACTAGAGCAAAAAGAGTAAACTAGAGAAAATTCTTATGAAAGCAGTCACTTGGGAAAAAGAGATGATTGCAGTGATTGTGTTCAGACTGGAGAGTTTGATCTGGGATGGGAATTACACAGGCAGGTGCTGGGCAGGAAAAGTCATCCAGGGACAGAAAATTTGGTCTGAGTTTACATAGGCTGAGTTCATGGACTTAATGTCAGAAACCATATGTCACAGGGAATTCCTATCAGAGAAGGAAGAAAATTTTATTCAGGGTCTAAGATTAGGAAGGTTGCTCAAAAATGAAAGGCAGAAGCATTTCTAGTAGAGATTTCTGAAATGAATTCTGGGAAGACTTAACAATTCTATGCACTGCCCCAGATTGAGGGGAGTTGTTTCTATGTAGAGATCCATTTGGGGATCTGAAAGTCTCTGAAACCAGATGTGAGGCTCTTAGAGTGGAGAAACCACATTTACTTTATTTTGAAAGGTTACTTTAAACAAGACTTTGGCAGAAGGTATGTGAATACAATTTTTAAAATGATTTTTAAATGCTAATTTTTCGTTTCTAGTTTGGATAGAATAGGAAAGGTAAAGGAACAAAAATTTAAGCACTTCCATGTGCTAGGCACTGTACCAAGAACTTACAAATAAAATCTTATTTTGATCATTCTACTAGGCAACTCCCAGTGTGGCTACTCTCTCCACCAATGCTAACCAGCAACTGTTCCGAGACTTTCACTCAAGAGTTTTCCTGGAACGCTGAAAAATTAAGTGATTTGCTCAGAATCACATGGCCAATCTATGTCAGGAAGACATGTAGCTTTCTCTAACGACTAATGCACCTTGCCAAGTATTTAATGATACATCAAATAAGATAAAGCTGGAAAAAAAATGGCTTTGTATTTGTAGGATCGACTGTATCCCAAATCTCTAACAATATTAGCAGAAGGTTCTTAGCAATCATGGAGTTCAAAACATAATGGCCCAAACATTTGATAAATATGTTATCAATAAGGGTCATAGATTTAGGACAGAAAGTGTGAACCTTGGAAGCCAATGAGTCCACTTTCCCTTAGGTCACATAGGTCAGAAACAGAATTTGAACCCAAACTTTACCAATTTCAAAGCTAGCTTTCTATACAAAATACAATGCTGCTTGAAGCTTTTTATGACGGAGAATGCCATTATATGCAATAAGTTCTCACGTAAAAATGTTGGCTATTGATGCATTTGCTTCCTTTTCTTTAAACTTCTCAATTTTCAGAAGTTGTGGGTCCAAAAGTATAATTTAAAAAAAAAATCCAAATCCAACCTCCTTCTCCAAAGCTAATATAGAGATCCATTATTTTATGACACTCTGATAAAGGAGAAACTGTTTTATATAATTTAGGATACGATCAGTGGTCGATCCTAAACCAAAAAGAAACTAACGTTTTTGTTAAAGGGATCAATTTCAACCAATCTGTGATGGTTCTCTGCATCAAAACAAATACACAACACACATATACACATACACACAGTTCCAATACACATCAAAATTAAAAGATTTATTATATATGCTACTCTCCATGACACCCTCTTTCTCTATAAAATTCCAGAGTTCCATGGAATATTGTTTGAGAAATGCTGTCCTTGACAGGAAAAGATAATGATAAATGTTGGAGGAGATGTGGGAAAACTGGGACACTAAGGCATTATTGGTGCAATTAAAAAAAAAAAAAACTTAAAAAAAGAAAGAGAGAAAAATGCTGTCCTATACTGACAGTATGAGAATCTGTTTTCCTTGTCTATGTGTCCAAGAGTTTCCCTTCATTTTCCTCCTTCCTTTCTTATTTCTTTCCTCCTTCCTTCTTTTCTTCCAATGGGAGGAAGTAAGAGAGAGAAAACATAGAGTGGAAGTGGGAAGAGAGATTGCATTCAAAAAATAAAATAAAATAACTTAAAAATAAGAATGAAGAAATGTCCTCAGCTATGAGGAGAATTTGGCAGGTATGTAAAATATGGGAATTGGTTATTTTGAGAAACAAGGAAGAATGATGGTCCTAGAAAAAAAGTGTTGGTCTAAGCAAGAGACTTGGAGTATAAAATTTAAAAAACTTATTCAAAAATGTTTCCTTTGACATAATCTACTATGACTTTGCTAGACAGTACACTCCTAAGTATCTGAGTCTCTGGCTAACATCTTATAAAACTGTAATTTAATCTATCAGAGACACATCCATGAATCTGATTTCTAAATGGAAGTTAATTATGAAGTATTGTTCTGTAAAATGTCAGTTCATTTAAACTTAGGACAGCTCAAAATTACACTGCCTAAAATCCTATCTGAGTGCTTTTGCTATAGGTTTTGTAAACACTACTAAGGTGACCTGTGACATAAAACAGAACAAGGGATTACTAGAAGAGAGGTCACCTTTGAAGTTTCTGGTTGTGAAATATGGTACTTTTAATTCTATTTTATCACTATCACATCATCACTACTAGAAGACTATATCTTATGTATATCTTTTAATTAATGTAACTTATTACTTTCCTCTCAAAGAGTAAATCCCTTAGTTTATATTCCACCAAGGGGGCAACAGTCTCAAAACTACAATGACAGGACAACTGGGGGGAAAAAAGCCCTATACACTTTCATATTACCTTCATTATATATGTCTAGTTTGGATGGGGAAAAAAACAGAGAGACCTAAAAAAGTTATAGTAGAACATTCGTGGAAGTATTGTTTTCTGCCATATGAAAAATTTTCATTGGTAAAATATATATAATTTGTACTACACTGTATCACTGTTATATGCATTTGAATATGGTCCTATCTTTTGGAAATCATAAAATATTCCTCCAAAGAATAAAACCTCAATTACCATGAAGATTTAAGGGAAGAAAAAATATACTTCCTACTTTTGGCAACCACTTGAAGTAGCCTCTTTCAAAACTTGCTAATTGAAGCTCTCATGTTCAGTGGGGAGGTAATTAAGTGTTGTGATTTAAAAGCTCTTTCTTTCTTTCTAGCTAAGTATGGAAGGTAACCTCACATCATTTTGCTTTTTGGGCTGAAGGGCATAAATAAATGATGGGTATATATATATATATATATATATATATATATATATATATATATATATATATATATATATATATATATATATATATATATAAATACAAGTATAAAACACAATGGAGTAATATTATGTTCTAAGAAATAATAAACTAGACAATAAATAAGGAAAGATGCATATGGACAGATGTATACCAACTGATGCAGAGTAAAGTGAGCAGAAACAGAATAATTTATAATGTAACATCAATGTTTTAAATTAAACTATTCTGAGGAATTTCACAAATTAATGAAGAATGAAATGGGCTGAACTAGAACAATTTATATGACAATATTGTAAAAACAGACAACTCTGAAAGTTGTAAGAATGAGGATCATCACAATGATCATTCATGTTCCTATAAGACTTAGGTGAAGAATTTAGGATTCAGAATGAAAAAGTTTTATATATACATATATATGGATGTATGTATTGCATATAGCTATTGGGGAAATTTGTTTCAATTGATTGAATGTATTTGTAATGAGAAAATTTTTTTTCTTTTCCAAATGGGCATAGTTAGAAGTGAAGGTGCTATAAATAATACATGTTCCACGAACTTTCAGTTGAAGTCAATAATCAGATGATCAGCTTTACTTAACAATTTTTCTTTATTACAATAGACTTCTGACGAATCAAGAATAATCTATAAGCATGTATAATATTTAAAAATCAATAAAATTGAAAAAATAAATATGTTCAAATGTGATTTTATCCCTGTGACAAACTTCTGGGGCTAAAACTCTCCAGTAATACATATCAATATATATTCAATAATTTATTGAACTGTCTATGAATATAAGTGACTTGTCTAGGGTCATGTAGCCAGTATATATCAGAGGCAAGCCTTGAACCCATGTCCTTCTAGCTCCAATGGCTGGCTTTCTATTCACTCCATCATTTCCTTGTCAAGAGTACATTATTAGTCCAAAATTTTAAATGAATAAATTGGAATTAAGTAATTGCTAATTAAATAAATTGGACTTAAAAAATAAATACTGGGTAAATTAAATAGCTAATTTTCCCTATAGAAGATACCATAATTATAACCAATGGTCCCAAACCACCACTGGGTCATTGGCAGTGTTATTTATACCGATCCTTTTCTAAAGAGATTGTAAAATACTGAAACAAAGTTTAAGTAACTATTATTTCATTCCTACATTATACCAAATGAACTAATAATTTCCAGCACTTCTCTCTATAACTACCCTCTCCTCATAAAGATGCTAATTAAAACAAAACAAAACAAGTCACCTGCTTGATAGACGATGCTATTATTCAAAGCTTTATTCTAAGTCCTATGAAAATGATCATCCAAACTGAATGGATAAATTTAAGAAAAAAGTTGAAATGTGCCAAAAGAGTAGAATAAATGACGTAGTAAACAAACTAAAGGGAGACTGTAGGACAATGGCAGAGAAAATCTAGTAATGATCTTCTGCTATCTGACATGCTAATAACCATGACTTTCAACTAATATTTCTGTATGTAAAATGAAAAGTCATATGTATAATGATGACCATGAGGCACTGTAAAAACCAGAAATCCATTATGTATTATCAAAGAATTATTCAATTATTTTAATGGGGAGAAAAACACCTATTTATTAAGTGCCTATCGTGCAGGGCAATGTGTTGGTGCTGGACAGAGACACGATGAAACAATATCTGCCCTCAAGGAGCTTAGCTGTAGTGTTAGAATATTCTAAATTGCACTTATTTAAGACTTAGTAACCTATTCATAAAACAGAGAGAAACCTACTATTGGTTTGGTGGTTTTGATAAAAAGTATATAGCTCATCCTCCATCCAATGCTGGATAACAGCACTTATCAGGTCTTTACTGAATTAGCTGATCATAATTCAGAGAGCCTAGATTATAAATTCTCATTAAAATCAGGCTGGTGGGGGCAGCTGGATGGTACAGTGGATAGAGCACTGGCCTTAAAGCCAGAAGACCCTGAATTCAAATCCAGACTCAGATATTTAAAATATTTACTAGCTGTGTGACCCAGGGCAAGTCATTTAATCCCAACTGCCTTGCCAAAAACAAAACCTTGGCTAGCAAGGAGCTCTGACTGTTTATCTTTGAAAAGATGAGAAGATTTGAATCAGAATCAGTTGAAAGTAGTCAAACGAGGATGAAAGTGGGAGTCAGGGGTCCTGGGTTCTAATGTGAGTTGTGTAAACAACTTAGTGGATATCCTTGTCACTTCATTTTACAAGGACTAAGATTTTTCTTTTATAAAATCATGGGGGTTGAGGAGATGATGTCTGAGGTCCTTTTCAGTGCCATGAGTCTATGAAATATATATGATTCCCTTCGGAACAATGAAGTGCCCCAGCTCCGACCTGTGGAGCAACAAAGGTCAGAGAATCGGCATTTCTGGATTTACTTCGACTTTCTGTTTTATTTCAGCTGGGTTATCTGGTCCTTGTTGAAATGTTTTCACTGCCACAGTCTGGGATTAACACAAAAAACCCCAACGACCCCCAAATCTTCTGTTAAAACTGTTTTGTTTTTATTGTTGTTTTGTCAAAGGTTAGAAGTTTTCATCAAATAATGATAAATATTTAAATAGCTGAGTATAGCATCAACACTGTCCTTCTGTCTTCCTACTTTTGTGCTGCAGAATTAATCTTGTCAACTCACAGCTGTTTGATTAAGTATGGGAGAAGCAGTATTCTGGTATTGTTTCAAGTAGAGAAAGATGCCCCTCAGAGTTCACACTGAAGGGCTGGTATGGAAAGCGTATGAGACACCATGGTACTTTTCTATAGGTTGAACACTTGAGATGTTTTGCTTCTCATCTATTTACTTTTTTTAAAAGGATTAAGTTGAAGAAACTTGGGAAAGAGCTGTGGGTAGGTCCTGTATCACTTTCTCACAACAGCTTCTTGATATAATCAGATACAGAACAGATGATGCTTTTTGAAATGAAATGAAGCACTGCAATCTGCTGCTCTTCAACTTGCACTTCACTCCAGCCACAAAAGCAGCAGCACCAAGAGCTTCCAACTTAACTTTCTGTCTCTCTGACCCTGTCTCTCTCTCTCTCCCTCTTCTTTCTCTCTCTGTCCTTCTCCCTCTCTTTCTCCTTTCTGTTCCTCTTCCTCTCCCCCCTCTTCTACTCTCTCCCTTCCTCCCTGTCTCTGTCTATCTATCCCTGTTTCTATCCCTGTCTCTGCTCTTTCTTTCTTTCTTTCTCTCTCTGTTCCTGTCCCTTTCTCTCTGTCTCTCTCGATAGCACTTAAGTGCTTTTGGATTTTCTAGCAAGTAACGGGTCTTTAGTGGATGCTAAGGCCTGGTACATGTGTGAGGATTTAATGCTTTCTTTTGACACACAGGAAATTACTCATAAAAGAACTATCTATGGCTTATGAGATACAAGATTATTCAGGCTGTGTTGGAATGGTTGTTGGTATGTAAACAGTCTTCTGAATCACACATTTTTATTCTGGTGGATTCTTATATGAAAGTTGCTTCAAGACCCAGTGGTAGACAGATGATAGTTTGATAGATTTAGATAGAGATAAAATAAAATATTGTCTAGTATGGCCAAAGAAATATATAGATGTATATGGATATATATCTCTTTATATATATATGTATATAAATATATATATGGATATATATACCTTTTGATATGTCTCTTTGATATATATGAATAACTTTTTAAGTTTTGCATTGAAATCTCTTGCTTTTAGACAGGAAGACAGATAAAATAAGATGAGAAGTGATAAGAGTAAACATTTATTAAATGTTTATGATATACTACGCACCTAAGCTCCTAGCATAGAAAAATGAGCAAATCTACCATTTAGGAACTAACATTTGAATGGAGGAAGGTAATATGTGTAAATGGATTACTTAGTATTTTTCATCTTTTTATTTTCAAAACATATGCATAGATAATTTTTCAACATTGACCCTTGCATAGCCTGGTGTTTCAGATTTTCCCCTCCTTCTCCCCACCCCCTCCCCTAGATAAGCAAACCGATATACGTTATATATGTTAAAATATATGATTACTTAATATTAATATAAATAGTTAACGCTTCTGTACCATTCTAAGGTTAGCAAAGTGTTTCTCAGGTATTATCTGATGTCATGTTCATGTGAGATAGGCACTATTATTACCCTTTTTATAGATTTCAGGAAGCAAACAATCAGAAAAATGACACAAATTGTCTCAGGTCATACAGTTAGGAAGTAGCAGAATTTACTTTTTGATCTTATCAGTTCCCATGCATTCAATTATCATCTCCATTGGAGAACTCTTATATGTATTTGTTCAGCTCTGATTTCTGTCCTGTGGGGTTGCTAGGTGGAGCAGTAGGTAGAACACTGGGCCTGGAGTCGTGAAGATTCATATTTTCAAAACTTCCTCATATGTAAAATAAACTGGAGAAGGAAATGGCAAACCACTCCAGAACACTTGCCAAGAAAACCCCAAAAGGGGTCATGAAAAATAAAATGACTGAAAATGTCTGAACAAAAATTTCTCTCATGTTTTACCCTAAATGCGCCTCTCAACTCTAACCCTAAGTCCTATTTGACTTCCTGAAATCAATATCCCATAGACATTTTGAACTCAACATTCCCAAACTGAACTCATTCTCCTTTTCCCCAAATTCTCCTGTCTTTCCTATTACTGTCAAGGCTCCCACCATCTCTCAGCCACCCAGGCTCACAACTTCGGTATAATATTTGATTCTCCACTCTCTTTTACCTTGCCATATCTAATCAAGTATCAAGTCCTATCATTCAACCTTTGAAACATTTCTCATCTCTGCCCCTTTGCCTCCTCTGACCCTGAAAACCCCCTGCTACAGACCCTCATCATCTTATGCCAAATTTGAACTCATGAAGATAAGTCTTCCGGACTCCAGACCCAGGACTTTATCCATTGAGTCACTTAGATGCCCTGCTATCATGAAAAAGGGTCACAACAAAGGTCTCATTTCCAAAATATATAGAGAACTGACCCTAATTTATAAGAAACCGAACCATTCTCCAATTGATAAATGGTCAAGGGATATGAACAGACAATTCTCAGATGAAGAAATTGAAACTATTTCCACTCATATGAAAGAGTGTTCCAAATCACTGCTCATCAGAGAAATGCAAATTAAGACCACTCTGAGATACCACTACACACCTGTCAGATTGGTTAAGATGACAGGAACAAATAACGATGAATGTTGGAGGGGATGTGGGAAAACTGGGACACTGATACATTGCTGGTGGAGTTGTGAAAGAATCCAGCCATTCTGGAGAGCAATCTGGAATTATGCCCAAAAAGTTATCAAAATGTGCATACCCTTTGACCCAGCAGTGCTATTATTGGGATTATATCCCAAAGAAATACTAAAGAGTGGAAAGGGACCTGTATGTGCCAAAATGTTTGTGGCAGCCCTTTTCATAGTGGCTAGAAGCTGGAAGATGAATGGATGTCCATCAATTGGAGAATGGTTGGGTAAATTATGGTATATGAAGGTTATGGAATATTATTGCTCTGTAAGAAATGACCAGCAGGAGGAATACAGAGAGACCTGGAGAGACTTACATCAACTGATGCTGAGTGAAACGAGCAGAACCAGAAGATCACTGTACACTTCAACAACAATACTGTATGAGGATGTATTCTGATGGAAGTGGAAATCTTCAACATAAAGAAGATCCAACTCACTTCCAGCTGATCAATGATGGACAGAAATAACTACACCCAGAGAAGGAACACTGGGAAGTGAATGTAAATTGTTAGCACTACTGTCTATCTACCCAGGTTACTTATACCTTCGGAATCCAATACTTAACGTGCAACAAGAAAATGGTATTTACACACATATATTGTATCTAGGTTTTATTGTAACACATGTAAAATGTATGGGATTGCCTGTCATCGGGGGGAGGGAGTAGAGGGAGGGACGGGATAATTTGGAAAAATGAATACAAGGGATAATATTATTTTTTAAAAAAGGGTCACAAGTGGATAATTCTGAGCTGGACATCATAATCAGCACATCAGAGTTGACTGTATTTGGGAATCGAGAGCACTTTCAATGATCCCTAATTAGTCATCCCTTAAAAAGTTCATTTTTAAGCCCAATATTTTCCTTGATGCTACTCTGTCTATAGCTCTCTGGCTACCATGATTCATGGAAGGATCCCTTACCAAAGGTGCTAAAATAAGCAGCCAGATCAAGTAACCTGAAAGCCAATTTGACATAGTCTCATAATGTCAAGTCACAAAATAAAGCCACTGATTTGTCTTTTTTCCTCTTCATCTTTATAAAAAATACATGTTACTTTCTTTTCCCGAAATAACTTCCTAATTGTTACGTCTACTGCGTCCACCATCAAAAGGCGCGTGGTAGTTTGAGTCTCTTGCCCAAAAGTAGCGAGGAGTTTGCACTGAGCCATTAATATTTTTAGAGCACATGGTATCAGAACCAGAAGAGTGGGTGAGACCATTGACCTATACTTGACCAATACTCCCTCTATAACATTCCCATCTCCTCTGGTTCTCCTTGTAACCCCTAACACTTAATAGATCATGAACCAGAGTTGAGAGGTAGCTTTGCGCCTGCCGAGTTTTTCTTGGGTAAATGACTACGGTAACCCTCACAGGCTTGACCCTGACCCCATCAGCACTCTATCCCGACCAGCAAAGATCAGTGGTCCAGTTAAAATACCCAAAAGGTCATTAGGGCAATGAAGCCTGAATGCTGGATTTCTTTTCTTCTGGAGTTATTCCATAAGAATAAGAAACAAAAGTCAGAAGCTGAAAGAAAATGGAAGAGTGACAAGGTGCTATAATCTACAAATTGGTAAATTACAAGTTATCCACATTATCAGTAAATAACTAAGTTAAGGGTTAATTGAATTAGGTCTCAGTGTTTCTGATGTTGTACTTATCCTAGAAAACGATTTCATCGCAAAAGCATCATTCTTTTCATCAGCCCACTGATTTATTAATTCATGCTTCATCAAAAAGAACTGGATGCAAAACACAGTGGGAGTTTTGACTCTAAAAAAAGATCTATCAGTTCTTTTTTTCATCCTCCGCCAACCAGTAGCTGCTAATCATCTGAAACCAAAATGTAGGAGGAAAGGATTCACAACATGCACGTAACATCCATAACTGATCTTTCTTTTGTCATGATTTGGGAGCAAAATATTAAAATATTATAAGTATTTAAAGGTAAGTCTTATACAAGTTGGGGGAATAAGCTTTATCCATATTTTTCTGGTATTTGAGTTTCATTCTTCTGACACTGGGAGATTAAAAACACAGCATTTTAAAAACCACATGATACATTTTGAACAGCTTGTTCTAATCCTTACTGCAGAGTATCATCATAGAATGGAAACATTTCCCTCCAGTTCCATAGTATTAGATATCACAGGGTCATCCAGAAGAAAGTACATGTGGGTGTGTGCATGTGTATATGTGTTGAGGGAAAGGGATTGCTAGAAACAGAAATGGTAGAATGATAGGGAGGTATATTGTTTGTTTGTTTTTCTGAGGCAATTGGGGTTAAGTGACTTGCCCAGGCTCACACAGCTAGGAAGTCTTAAATGTCTGAGACCAGATTTGAACTCGGGTCCTCCTGAATTCAAGGCTGGTGCTCTATCCACTGCACCACCTAGCTGCCCTTATTGTTTACATTTTTTTTTTTAGCACTTAATATTTTCCTACTTTTTATATCACTTTTATTGGGATTACACTTCTACTTCTCTCTAGATTTTCCATTTTTACATAAAACTTTAAGATACTTAAAAAGACAAGAGTTAGATAAAATTTCAGACTAAACATTCCTCAAAATAGATGCAAAGTTCATGAATTCCTTCCTAGAAGCCAAGGCTGTGATATGGATATTTGCGAGCTAAGAGAGAAGGTTAATGACCAGAGTTTAAAAAAATTTCTTCCATGGACACATGGTCATAATAATCCACAAACACAGTAATAATTGTTACATTTGAATTTTCCAGTTTTCATTTTCTAGTATGCCAATATGAACCACTGACCTCGCTATCAGAAACTTTTTCCTACTAAGACTACTTAGTACAATAAGAATGGTTAAGTTTTTTTTTATATTTAGCATAGCACTTTGTGGTCACAAAGCCCTCTAATATATACTGTAATTTTTATGTTATATTGATGCTTCTAAATAAATTTAAATGTCTGTTTGCTTATCACTGTTACTTTCCAATGATTGCTTCCATAGATTTCTCCCTTATAAACAAAATAAAACAAAAAAAACCACACAATTTAAAGCAAGCAGATGTCGAAATGATAGTATTGAACATTCTTATCTACTGTTCATCACATTTATACTAAAAGGAATTAAGTTTTGTCCTCAGCCCTTTGAAATAAAGATTTTTCACAGTATTTCATTTGATCCTCCTAAGAACCCTGTTATTATTTTTAAGGATGAGGAAAATGAAAAATGAAATAATATATCTCAGGTTGTACAGATAGTAACTGGTGGACTCAAACCTAGGTTTTTCAGGTGCTTTTTCCAGTATACTCTATAAGCAGCATCAGGCACCTACGTGGTACAGTGGATAGAGCACTGGGCCTGAAATCAGGACACCTCCTCTCCCCGAGTTCAAATATGGCCTCAGACACTTACGGTGTGTGATCCTGAACAAGTCACTTAACCCTGTTTGTTAACCTCAGCTCCTCAACTGTAAAATGATCCGGAGGAGGAAATGGCAAACCACTTCAATATCTCTGCCAAGCAATCCCCAAATGACTGTATAATAGAAGTACAACCTAATTCAACCTAATCTCCCTTACCAATAAATAGAATTCAGTCAGTTTTTGAACAGTTCTAACTTAATATATTTTATAACACAAAACAAAACTTTGATCACTAAGATTGCACTGTACTTGGGGTCTTATAGGAAGGATTATCCCAACTACTTTACTCGCTTTGTTACCCAATCTGGCATCTATTAACCTTTTAACCTTCTAAAGGACTTATTTGCTCTTTAAACAGTGTTCCATCTCTACCCTCATCCTCCCATGTCTATGCACAGGCTGTGTCAGAAGACATTTCAATCCCCTTCCCCCATCTCTTTCAGGATCCCCTAATTGTTCATCCCTCTCTCTCACATGACCTTACACTTACTGACCTTGCAAAAATTTGCATCTGTCAATATGAGCTCCTTCAGGATTCCTTTTCTCAACACATCACACAGTGCCTTCCAATTAATAATAAATAATAGCTCCCATTTATTATAGTGCAATCTCATTTGATCCTCACAGCTCTGTTAAGGAGGTGATATGTTCATTTTGCAGATGATAAAATCAAGACTCAGAGTTAAGTAATTTATTCAGAGTTAGACAGGTGGGACTCAAACTCAGCTCTTCTCAAACTTAAGCTTGATGTATTAATCATTATATGACGTTTAATAAATTCTTTTTGAGTTTTTAAAAGGGACTAGAAGATACTTGAATTTTGGCTGATCTTTTCTTACCTCAACCTTGAAATTTGCATTTTCTCATGACATATTTATTGTTTCTACTATTTAGCAATAAAAATGGGTTTCAATATTTGCCTTCACCAGGGACGCAGAGCTATAAGACTTTTATAAGATTTTATAAGGCAGTACACCATCCACTCTTAACAAAGACACATCCAAGTAAAGATGACATGGGATTATTTCTTAAAAGCAATGTGAAAAAGCTGCTGAGAAAATCATTCTTGTTTTTTAACCCACACCTGCATTAAAAAAAAAAAAAAAAAAAAAAGCAAAACAGGATTCTATTTTCTGTGCAATACCGATAGACTCTAAGGGACCAAATGTCCTCCACGTACCATATTTTGACCTGGTTTTACCAGTGGCAATGGGATCAAAACACAAGTAGGTCTGTTTACTCCCAGTCTGTAACACCTACAGGTGTGAGTACACAAGGAGAGAGGCAATTATCAAAGAAAATCTAGAGAGGACCTAGATTCTAATTATGTGTGGAAAGGATTTTTGTGCATAAAAATTTCTTATAGTGAAAGGGGATTGTGAGTGGAAAAAAGTTTAAGAAGCTCTGATATAGGGAATTTGTTTCAATGTAAAATCTCTCTAGACCCATCCTAAAAGATGCTACCAAAACCTTTTCTCCTGCCAATCTTAGATAAAAATGTAGAACCACCAGGGATGGGCATGAGCTTATCCTGCTGTCCACTAGCTCACAATCTGTCTTTTTGGTTTGGAAGAGCCTTTGTTAAGCTACAAAAAGTACCACAATATTTGGGAAAGGACGTCTTGAACTTCCTTCTAGGAAAATTCCCAGAAGAAACATTTCTTCTTTCCTTTGTAAAATGAGTCTGTAAGCATTTGAGATGGCGTAGAAAGCCAAGATTTGGGTATAGAGTCAAGGAAAACAAGGCTTAAACAAATCCCCTAAAGGTCTGTGTGAACACCAGTCCATTTGTGGCTCTAATGAGTCTCTATTGTCACATAGGAAACAGTTAATGTCCAAGACTATAAAGAATATTAAACTGCAGGCCCTGCGGCCTTACAATGCTCTAGGGTTCTGCCATAAAGGAAGCCATTTTGGCGGGTTTCAGACAAGTGAGGGCCTTCCCCACTGGGTCTGGGACTCACTCTGGAACCTTCTAAATGCAAAGAGAACAGTTTCCATGGCTCTTAAAGACTCACGCTGCTCAAACTTCTTCTCTTGGTTCCTTCAGATTCTGGTGTTATTTCCGCAGTACTGGGTATTAACAGCAGCCACATTATTTGGCATTGAGTTCTGCTTTTCTATACGCATCGGATTATCTAGGGACTAAATTAAATGAGTATTTGAGATCTGAAATGAGATATAGCCCCAGACGAGAGAAGACTACTCACAGGGCTATTATTAGAAATAGATGGGTTTACAAATTGCTTTACCACATCAGACCTCAAAATTTATTTAAAAAAAAAAAAAAAAAGTAAAAGCACAAAACCAAAACAAAACAAAACAAAAAAAAACAAAAAAAAAAAACCCACTTCAAGATTCAGCCAACAGCTATCAGAACAAGAATATTATGTTTTCAGTGTAATGGTGATGTTTCATATTTTTATGGCACTTCACAGTTTACTAAATACTTTGTATATGACAACCCTGAGAAGTAGCTTGTACAAGTATTATTATTTCTCCCCCCCTCCCCCCAAGGTGGGGTTAAGTGACTTGCCCAGGGTCACACGGCTAGGAAGTGTTAAGTGTCTGAGACCAGATTTGAACTCGGGTCCTTCTGAATTCAAGGCTGGTGCTCTATCCACTGCACCACCTAGCTGCCCCCTTGTACAAGTATTATTATCCCCATTTTAGGAAGACTACCTGATTTGCCCATGGACAAACACTCTTAGAAGTTTGGTACTTAGTACTAGTCAAAGTCCCAATTAGGAACTTTTTTCTTTTAACCAACCTGTGATTTCATTGCTATAGGAAATTTCCAAAAAGGAAACCCCCTTTCCCAATCCAGATTAGCCCATGCTCTATGACTTCTAATCTTAGATCAAATGAGATAATCCTTATAAAGCATTTAACACAGTACCTGGTACACCGTGGGAAGTCAGGTGGTACAAGTGGATAAAGTGCCAGACCTGGCTTCAAACACTACCTGTAACTCTGGGCAGGTCACTGAACCCTGCTTGGCTCACTTTCCTCATCTGTAAAATGAGCTGGAGAAGGAAATGATCAACCATTCCAGTCTCCAAAAGCATCACAAAGAGTCAGAGATGACAACTGAGAACACAATAGGCACTAATTAAAGTGGTCCCCTTCCCTAGAGACTTACCTTGACTGATATTAGAATTTTTCCATAATTATTCCTTCCATAATGTTTACATTTTTTCTTTCATGATAATTAATAATTTGAGGTCACATATAGCTTCAGCCAAATTGGTGTAACCTTTCTACCTTATGCTTTTGCCTTTCTACAGTATGAAATGGGATCATCTTTTCTCTTTTTATCTAAGTCTGACATGCTCCCTATGGTGTGGTTCGGTACCTCGTCCTCTGATCAATTTCTTTCCTACAATATTTCTCACTTGTACCCATTTATTTAGTGCTTGCCCCAGTTTTTGTGTACATATCTTATATCTGCAACTAGACTGTATGCCACAAGAAGGCAGGTACTTCAGCAAAAAACTGTCCTCAATATACTCTCGGTAAATGCTTATAGGGAAGTGAACAAGCTATAGAGACCCCTTAAAAAGACAACTGTTGCCCCTACTACTTTACTTAACTTGCTCTCCTTTCCAAAAGTCTGTAAAACTCTTCCAATCACCAAAGGGAGGGAAGGGGAGGAAAGGAAAGCAGAGAAAGGTAAGGAGGGAAAGGAAGGAAAAGAAGAGAGGAGAAGGAGGGAAAGGAAAGGAAGGAAAGGAACGGAAGGAAGGAAAAGAATGAAGGAAAGAAAGGGAAGGAAAGAAAGGAAAAAGGGAGGAAAGAAAGGTTGAAAGAAAGTGAGGGAGAGAAGAAAGGAGGGAAAAAGGAAAAGAGAGAGGGAGGGAAGAAAAGATGGAGAAAGGGAAAGAGGGAACAGGAAAGGAAGGAAAGAAGAAAGGAAAGGAGGGAAAGAGGGAAGGATGGAAGGAGTGAAAGGGGAAGGGAGGGAATGGGGAAAGGAAGAAGGGGGAAGGGGAGAAAGGAGGAAGTGAGGGGTAAAAAGGGAAGGAGAAAGGGGGGAAGAGGGAAGGAGGAAGACAGGGGAAGAAAGAAGGAAAACAAACTTCTAAATGTTATTATTTATTTTACAGCATCCGCCAGTGCTATCTGGACAAGTTTCTATCTTAACTGGGGGTGGAGTTGAAGAGGTTGGGGACAAGGAAGACTGTTAAAATAATCTTGTGGTTTGGATGACCAAGAGAAAATAGAGTCTCCTTGAGATTAACTTTTGCGTTGGACTTGCAGCGAACACTGCCAATGTTTGTGATATACATTTTTTACCACTGAAGTAGGCTTTCATTTCAGAGCTGCTCAAACCCCTTATGAGTTCTGAAACCCTCCGTGGAAAACAGACAAGGCTGAGCTATTCCAATAACACAGATGAAACCCAGAATGAGCAAGGCAATAACTAGAGGAAACGCACATGGGGCTGTCATCGGCCTCCAACAACACGACATTCCGGCATTAAATCAGAACTTTGCTTTTTTATGGATAATCAAGAAGAGCATACAGTTCAGATTTTTACAGCAAAACAATTACTACAGAAGTATAATTGCCCAAGCTCAACTGGACTTCATTTGCCCTTCATAATTAGGGAGGGAAAGAGCCCCTTTGGATTCTGTAAATTCAATGATTTTGTTTGGGAAAGCAGCCGAGCATTTAGTATTTCTACACTCTGATTAAAGAGGATCTTTCTCCTTGGCTATGAAAATGTCTTTAAGATGAAACTTAAAATTCTAAGTGGACACAATAACCCTCTATTAAATCAGATGTCCACCAAGTGTCCTCCCATGTGCCCAGGGGAGGTCGTGATAGTTCAGTGATGCTGTAAATGGAGTGCTGGGCCTGGAATCAGGAGGGTAACCCCAATCCTGGTATCAGATACTTATTAGCTATATGACCCTATCCAACCCACTTAACTTGTCTGAGACTCAATTTCCTCATTTGTAAAATGGGGATAATACCCACTTTCCGCAACTGTTGCGAGTTAAAAATGAGATAATATTTTTAAACTTTTGCAAACTTTTAAGCACTATGTAAATGTTAGGTATCATTATTGTCGTTGCTGTTGCTGTCCATTCGACCTCCATGACATCTCTTGAATCTGTCCCACTTTTTTCCTACTAGGCTACCACCTAGCTCAGAAGTTTACTCCATGCTCTTATCAGGATTATCACCACAGCCTTCCTCTTGACTGCCTTCTCCACCCCACAACCAATTTAATCTTCCTATAGCACAGGTCTGACTCTCTCCTTGAGAATATTCAGTGGCTCCCTATTGCCTCTAGAAGAAAATGCAGACTCCTCAGCTTAGCATTTACTGCCTTCACAATCTCAAAGCAGGTTGTTGCCACAACTCTTTACTGTTGCGCCCCTTCACACATCAAACTGACATACTTATGTTCCTGACCTTATGTTTCATCCCTCACTTCCATGTCTTTTCACAGGCTGTCTGTCTTCCATGCCTGCATGAACTACCTCTCTTATTTCTGCCTCTTTGCATTCTTAGCTTCCTTTAAGACAGGTAATCCATTCAAAGTTCACTTCTGGGAAGCTTGTCCTGATCTTCATTTGCTTTCTCTCTGCTCAAATGATCTTGTATTGATTATATCCCCTGGTAGAATTAGGGCAAGAGCAAAGTTTTTCATTTTTGTCTAGTCATAGGTGATGATGGTGGCCATGGGAACAATTAGCCCATCAAAACATAGCTCAACGTTTCATCTCGTTTCTACTAAAATAATCCTTTTGGGTTCAAAATGCATGAAGAGAGCAAAATGAATGGGGAAGAGCAAAAGGAACAGAAGGAGGAAGAGGAAAACATAATCACAACCACAATTAGGCTGAGTTCAGTCACTAAATAATAGAAAGAACGAGCCAGGGATGTTTCCTCAGCTCCGTGGTCTATCTACTGGAACAAGCTTTAAAATGACTGAATTGCTGGTCCCCAAAGATGGAAAGAACAAGGGATACATATGATCTTCACTCTCCTTAAGCAGGAAGAGAAAATTCCATTCCGGCCTGCTGCTGTGTCTGTGTATTGTTTTTTAGCTACATAAACAAACTTAATTGCTTATGACTGACTCAGGGATTGGAGCAGCCTTTCTAATTTGATAACAAGCTCACAGTAATCAGGAATGGAAAAAAATTACGCAGCTACCAAGATTTTGATAGCTCTTCTTCAAAGTATGGTATTGCTTTTAAAGTTCTGGCCTCAAACGTCACAATATCACAAATATCATTATCTTAAATCGGACTCTAACGCCATACAATCACCTAGGAAGAGCTTCCCGAGCTTCATTTATTTTGGTACCAAATCCAAATCCAAGGGGAAAAAAACCTCCTGGACTGTGACCTCTGACCAGTACATTCTGACAAACTCCAGCACCACTCACCATGAAAGAGAATGAAGGGTCAGACCAATCCCCAGTTTGTTGAGAACTTTAGCCACTATAGGTAACAGCTGTGTAACTATAAACAGGAAAAAAACAGAATTATACGGGTGTGAAACACAGGAGCAGCGCAGGCCAGAGTTAACGTTTATGGATCTCTGTACTAACAAATTTTCAGTTAGGATTTAATATTGCCATACCCTTACATATGTGTCCGCTTGCGACTCCTTTTCACCTGAGAAATGTTTACGTGACCCCGAGTATAAGGGTATATAAAATAGGCGTACAAATGGAACATTTGCTGATAATAAATCATAGCTTTACAACCCCTAAATTCAGTTATAAGACCCCATAAGGAGTCAGAACTCACAGTTTAAAAAGCTGGATGCTATAGGATAACCTAGACAAAATGTCATTTTTAGTTTCCATATTCAACAGCAAAACAACCTGGCAAAATATAAAATCTGATTACACAGGGAAAGAATGCAAATTTATCTCATTACTGGATTGTTCCTCTCCTTTTTCCTTGTGGATTCCTCAGCTTACAGTCATTCTGATGTTCATAAGTATCTCTAGCAATTGTGAGGTATTAGAAGAACAGACGCGTTGCTCAGGTTAGGGATGCTTATGTTATATCAGCAAGAAGACCGTGTCCAATATAATTACTATAATTATTATTAATTTAGAAAAACTTAAAAGACAAGCCACATGTTCTAGAGATACCGTATGTCACCGTAAATATCTGCAGCCAGGAGGCCATAGCAGCCCTTTTATATTTATCCCAAGCTCTCTACCCCTATGACCTGGCACACACCGTGGCCTATGCTTACAATGCTCTCCCTCCTCCTTTTTGCTTCTCAGAATCGTTAGCTTCCTTCAAGGCTCAGCCCAAGCAACTCTTCCACAAGAAGAATTTCCTGAGCCCTCCAGTCCTTCCCTCCATGAAATCATTTTCTACTTAATATTATAACCATTAAAAATTATTAGTAATAGGTTAGAGACATGGATCAAAACTGGACCTGGGGACTCATAGAGAATTTCCAATTGATGAAATGTTTTTTACCAATGCAGGCTGAGACCTTTTATTCAACTCACTTGCTTAGAGCCACACAGTCAATATGGACCAGAAGCAAAACTTGAACCCAGAACCACCTGATTTCAAAGCTGGCTCTTCCTAAATCAAGAGTCCTCCATTTATTGTATGTATATCAAGGAACCCTCTGGCAGTATGGTAAAGCCTAAGGACCTCTTCTCAGAATAATATTTCTAAATAACTGAAGGTAACGCAAAGTTTCGATGACAGATTGGTGAAAATAAACATGTATACTACATAAACATAAATATGTATATATGTGTATAAATATATATATATATATATATTTATTTATACACATGTATGTATGTATATCCTATTCAAAGGTCATGGACCTCCTGAAATCCAGTGATCACTTGGAGATCTGTGGACCCAAGATTAAGGGTCCCTGTTCTTCATGACAAATGATTTAATTATTAATTAATCACGGTTTTTTATTAACTTGGCATTTATTTTTGTAGTTACTCATTAGTATATGAGTTTTCTTATAGTAAACTGTATGTTTTTTGAGGAAAAGGGATGTTTTGCTTTTGTCTTTGTATCAGTGTCTAACACAAAGAAGATGATTAATAAATGTTTGCTAAATTGAAATGAGTTACTTAACAGGTCAGGGAAATAGTATGGGAATGACGATGGAAATAGCCAAGCGTAAGCTTTTGCTGTGATTCTGGCTTATCCTGTTCTCCAGTAAAAAGATTTGGAGTTTTTGCACAAATCTGTCCTTGACCCTTATTCTTTTCTAAAGCTAAGCTCACTAAATAATTCCAGTGTAGAAAATGGAGTTCATAAGTGCATTCATGTGAGATATTAAAGCAAAATACTCAAGCATAAATTATGGATGAGGGGAACACTTCACGGGGGTAACAGGAAAATGGAGACCAGATTATTCTTGTTCAGCAGTCAGACTGGCGAGGGAGAGGAAAGACTTCTGGAGAAGGAAGAAAGGACATTTTAACTTGTTTTGAGGAGTTCCATTTGACCACTGCGTAAGATCAACCAGGGACATGCATAGCACCATGTTTAAAGGGATGGGGTTAGGAGGAGGTCAAAGGGTTGATGTAACAAATGATTACATCATTTGATAGACCAGTCTGTCTCTAGAATGGAGGCGTGCTCCATTAGAGAGACATCACTTGAGTGTTTGGATTCTAAGATAATTGGGCAGCGTTATCCCTAATTATATGTTTGATATGTTGCCTGGTACATTTTTGATGCTCAAGAAACATCCATTCCAATTAGTGTAGGCCAGTTTGCCAGGTATCTGGGCCAAATATTTTAGGGAGAGATATTTTATCAGCTCTTATCTCTCAATATTAATAGACACGTTAGTAGTTGCACCCTTGTATCACCTCATCATTTGAGAGCAGACTGTATGCCAGATCATTATTCCCATTTCCAAAAGATTGTTCTAAAAAAAACAAACTCTTCTATATCTGTAGCAAATATCTTTCATATATGAGGAAAATAAGATATAATATAGTTCCACATATATATGTGGACTAGATGAATGAAAAATTCAATTATGACATCAACAAAAAAATTTTAGGGAAGGCTGTCTAGAAGAGTTGAAGATAGAATGTTATATTTTTCATGGTGTTTTAGTTGACAGGGAATAAAAGAAAAAAGTTTTCTATAGAGTAGAAAGTAGATTATTAAACTGCACTAGACTTTTTTGTTTTGTTAACAATTACTATTATAGTCTTTCTATATTTCTATGTATTATATGTAATGTATTATATAATACATAAATACAAATACATTCAGTGCATAATACATTATAGACATTAATATATCCTCTATTACTTCAAAATAACCATTCCTCCATAAAATCTTCCCTCTTATCAAAAGCAAAAAGAGACTATTACAATGATTCCATCTGAGTAATCAGTCACCTCTCATATTACAGAGGGGAACTTACTGTAGTTTCTCTCTGAGATAAGACTTTGCATTCAAGTTCATTAAACATTTTCCTTCTCACATAAATATCTCATAACCTAGGTCAATACAGCATATAAATTGGGACAGCTAGATGGCATCGTGGATAGAACACTGACCCTGAGTTCAAATTCTGCCTCTGACACTTAATATGTCCTAGCTGTGTGCCCCTGGGCAAGTCATTTTACTCCAATTGCCTCAGCAAAGAAAAAAAATATATATATATATATGCATATGTGTATATATATAGCATAAACTTTTAGTTTAATTTTAATTTAGGCTTAGTCTAAATTTTCATTTAGCTTAACCAAAAGACATCACTGAGAATTTCAAAACTGAACATTTATCCATTCAACAAATCTATATATCACATGCCTACTATGTGCCAGGTATCATTTCAGGCTTGGAAGGTGACTAAGAGCAATAAACTATGATCCTGTTGTAGTAGGTCCATGGTAATCCCATTTCCCACAACAAGGATTACTTTTCCCTAAAAGGCAATAAAGTGGACTCAGGATCTGAGTGACCCTCCTTTGCTTAGAGAGTTTTCTGGCCATCTAAGTGAACTCAGGTTTTTTGAATCTTAACCAATGCCAGTTTAGCACTCGTATAAACATGTACAAACCACATAACACATCTATCTCTGTCTTAATTTTCCCATCTGTAAAATGGGGGTAGCAATAGACACATTGGCTACCTCAACAAGACTATTGTGGGGGGTCAATTGAGATATACCTGTAAAGGGCTGTGCAACTGTCCATCACTTCCAATACAAATATGAGATGTAGTTCTCACAGAGGCAGTTTACTTTTCTAAACCTCTGTGAAAGAAAGGAGGCAATAAATTTGTTGAAAAAAAAAAAAACACAAGAAGATATTCAGCAAAATGATCTTATTTGTCTCAAGGGTAGGGTGACTATTTTAGAGTGGGACAGTCCTGCTCTGTTTTAGAATACACACAGTGAAGGACGCTTTCCTGGCTCTGGAACACAGAGCACAGTCTGGGTGTAGTACACTATTTGGAAACACTTTCTAGACCCTCCCTACCCTGGAGTGCAGTGACCTGGATTTTTTTCTGCCCGATCATATTCTTTTTTGGATATTCCATGATTTCATATAAAGTTCTGCATTTTCAGTGTCAAACTGAAACACATAAGCACTTACAAAAGAGGCCCATCTGAAAGAAGAAAAACAAAACCAAAATACTGCATTGTCCACATTCATAGGATTTCAATATTCATTTCCATACCTTCTCCTTGACTTTAAAGTCAATCTACACCTAAGTGAGCTCTGGAAATGATGATTGCTAATAAGAAAGCAATGGATAGAGACTGTATATTCTGATTTTTTTTAATTTGCACAACTCAACAAAACAACCCTTAAGAAATACACCCTAGTGACTTCTTTCTGTTTTAGACTCTTTGTACAGCTGTCTTCACTGAAACATTATACCTTCAACACATCTTCGTTAATATTTGAATGAACTGTTACTCTGAAATGCTGTAACCACTCTAAAGTCAAAAATCATAAAATGTCCATTTCTAAAAAAAAAGGCTTTTGCTTGCCTCAGATGATGTCATCTTGTCTGGGTTTCTGCACTCCCAAAGAGAACAACTCGAAGTAACCAGGAGTGGCGGTGGCGGCTCCCAGAGTCACTGGGCATAGGGGGTGGCAAGTGCATGAAGTCATAATGTCTGGCTGAGGGACCCGTGTGTAGGTGTCTGTTGGGGGAAGCTGGCTTTTACAGCATTCTATTCTTTTTTCAATAGGTAAAACCATGTATTTGGTTATTTTGGGGTATTTTCCTCCCTTTTTCTATAGGCAAGTAAGCCAAGCACCAGGCCCATAATAATTTCATCTCCATAATTCTAATTTATGTATTGCACTGTGTTGGCAGGTTGAGTCAGTGCTCATTAGCTAATGGGAATCTACTCAACATTATAAATATAAAGGAATTATTCCCTTCTAAGTTTGACGTCCTTGCAAGGAAATTATTTATATAGGAAATATCTCATACACCATTCACTAAATTTAAATACAAAAGTCCAACAGCAGACTGGACTTTCTATTTTTTATTTTTATTTTTATTTTTTTTTTTAAGAAAGAGAAAGCAAAGAATCCTATCACTTTGGAGTACCGTTTGACAAAGAAGTCTATAACCTTTTACAATTAAAATGCCATTTAATTTGCATGTTGAAAAAGAATATAAATTGTTAATGAACATTGCACCATACTAGTTTCCTGTTCCAGTTGGCTGACTTGTCAGCTTGGCAACAATTCAGGGGCTTGTTGAGCTACAGGCATATGTCTTGTGTTAAAAACAAAAAACAAAAAAAAAATTTTTTTTTTAAATACTGAAAGAAAAAAAGAGGGAGACTTCAAATTATAAACACTTTAATGAAAATTACCATCCAGTTTCAAGCCAATTCAGACCAGGTGCTGAAGACAGAATAAGGAGACATCACATGAAGACAGAAGAAAAGTCAAAAGAGATTATGTTCTATGGTATTTTTAAGATGCCACCTTGTTATATAAGTCAATGTCTCCATAACTCGAGATACAAAATTCTCTAATTCTGTGAACTTCTTTTATTTGTCATTATCTCCTTGGTGTACCTAATAACATAGTGTGAAAAAGAAATTATTATGGTGTGCTATTATTATTATTATTTCTTCTAGACATTTAGGCTGAACTGACTACTCAAATAACACAATTCTATTCAAATGAACATAGTATTCCCAAGGCCACAGTGGCCCTCAATTGTCTTAGAGAGTCCCTATCTACATTTTGATGATAGATATGTCTCTCTTTAGGCAAAGTTTCTCCTCTAACCTTAGAACACCCACTCAGTCATTCTGAACCACTACTTCCCAAGGTCAGTTTTACTAACTTTATACAGTGTTCTAAAAGTCTCAATGACTTTAATTTTTAACAAGGAGTGGGATTTAAGAGATCAAGGATACAGATGATTAGAAAAGGAGATGGGTTGGCCATATAGAAAGTGAGAAATAACAGATGGATAATATTGAGTATTGTAATGGAAGCTCAAAAAATATAAAAAAGTCTAGAGAAAAACCTACAATGAATTATATTTCCAAAGTATTAAAATAAAAAAGAAATATTCCAACTTGCACTACAACTGCCGTAAGTAATTTTTTTTTATCCCAAAGAAGCCTACTTTAGCATTTTATTCTGTGGGCCATGACTTTATTTAAAAACATTTAAGGAATCTTTAAGAATTACACAATTAACTTTATCTTATTTTGCTTTCTCATCTCCTGAAAGCTAGGTTAAAATCAGGGCACACAAGTCATGCAACAATTCAATAGCAAAACCAGGGTTACCTAAGCATAGGGAATATGTAAAGTTGCCTATAGCTGTTTTAGATTTTTACTCGGGATTCATGGGAAGAATGGTCACTTTATTGAGAAACTGGCTATTTTACTAATAGAGTAGAAGTTGTGGTGTTAGCATGTTAGGGAAGGCAATGCAACTGAACTGGATAAGTACTAAGGCCTCTCCTGAGTCTCTGATACTTGGACAAAGCATAGAAAAAGCTTTATAGAAAGTACAATAGTATTTCTGCAGATCTCAAGGATGCTTGAAGTTAATATACTTCATGTGAGGGACAAATTAACCATCACTAATATATAAGAGACTTTGAACTGTGTTTATATGGGCTAAAAAAAAAAAAAATGACAGGAGGGATCTATCAAGTAAAACTATAGCATTATATAGTAGAAGTCAAGCCAAAGAAAGCTATACTTCTCAGTTTAGTTCCTTCAGTCCTACCTAGTTTTCTCAAGTACACATTTATTAGTGAGTCTGATTCACAATAATTTTTTCCCTCAAAGGCTTAATGAACGTCTTATTCCTATGCCATCCTTCCTCTTCTGGCAAATGGAACAGTGATGAAGAAAACAGGGCAAAGGGTGCTAAGGATCACATAGTTTTTTAGACTATCTGTAAGCCTTAATTAAAAGTTTATGCAAATACAAAAAGGAGACATGATGTGCTTTACCACATTAAATGTAAGATATATGTCCACTGACAAATGCTTTTACATATTAACCAAAGAACCGAATAGTAGCAATATTGACATTTTTCCTTTAAATTAAGTCTAAAGACCACAAGAAATTGCAGCAAAATGGAAGAATAGGTTGGAAGTTTTCTTTGGAAAGAAGAGATGTCCTTCACATGACTTAATTATAATCTTTACTTGCAGGACTTATGATAAACATATTTTTTTTTCTTTTCTTTTTTTTTTTTTTTAAATAATAGCTATTTTTTTTTTAACAAACTACCATGCAAGGATAGCTTTGAACATTCACCCTTGCAAGGCCTTGTATTCTATATTTTTCCCTTCCTTCACTACTCTCCTCCCATAGACAGCAAACAATTTGACATAATTTAAACGTGGAAGTCTTCTAAACATATTTCCACATTTATCATGCTGCATAAGAAAAGTGATAGACATATTTAAAAAGGTAAACCCAAAGATAACTCTTGTATACACACCACAATTTGCTGCAGCCAATGAAGTTCTATTAAAAACTGACAAGGTCTTTTAAACTAAGATAATAGATATTGAGTTACTGCATACACTGACATATAAGTTGTTTCAAGGATAGACAACAAGAAATGTAGTAGAAAATATGGTTCAAGATTATAAAATTAAAGATACCAAAGACTTTCAGACTACTCAGTAACTTTACACTTATCATAACTATTTTATCGAAGAAGAGAGTTAGAAGGTATTAAGTATGGTAGTACCCCCAAAATCACCAAATGAGAAAAGAAATTGACTGTCAATTAAGAGAGGAAATTAGTGTAAACAATATGAGAAGCCATTTCTAAATTTCTAAATCAGACATGTGTATGTAGTTAGACTACGGACTAACTGGAATAAAGAAGAAACTCAATGTCAAGTAAAACAAAAAGATAAAAAATGAAAAGATACTAGTAGTGAATGTATGAGTTCCAGTCTAGTGAAGTAGCTATTTTTGCAAAAAAAAAAAAAAGGCAATAGACTATGGAAAAACCATTGCAAATTTTCATCATTTCATACAAATATCAAAGCAAAATAATATCCACAATAAGCCAAAAATGGCCACCAACCAGCCAAAACAACAAACAATTGATTTTCTTATTAAACGGAGACATAACTATCAATAAAAACAGTGGGTTAGAATATTCATTTATACAATATGACAGGAGGATAGTGGATGATACAAAGAATATTGCCCCATGGAAAACTAAAAAGTGGCAAAGATGAAAAATTTATAGAAAGGCTGGTTTTTTTAGATGGAACTAAATTAGTTTATTCTAAGAGTTTCTACTAATAAAACTGAAGAGACAAAAAACAGACACTAAACAGGTCTTTTAGCATTTCTATTACTCACTAGTTTCTTTATTAGTAGTGGCAAAATCATAACATTTGAATTCTAATACTTCAGTTCCGGTATGAGGAAGCAGAAATGGCAGAAAAGATGGAGAGATCATCAGAACCACTTCGCCCTATTTGGATTTTGTGTAGAACAGCTGCCATGACAGGTGAATACCTTTTACCAACATTCATCTTTTCTCAGTTGATGACTTGCATTTTACACATTTCTACCTCTTCTGTAAATAATCTAACACCAAGTAGGCTCTTTCTTGGTATGATTTTTCTGGGTGAAAAATTCCATTTGAGCTTGTCTTTTCTGCCCCTGTTGAACTAGCATCTGCTCTGTTGACCTCTTCCCTCCAGCTTGTGTCTTCAGAAAAGGGAAAGGGATATCATAAGGCCCTGTTTCAAAGGGCCCCATCCCAGGCACAGACTTACTCAGTGATTATGGCTACCCTCCATCAGGCTCTCTGGACAGCTCCGAAGTTGTCCTTGCCTTTCAAAAACAGAGGAGAAGGCAGGATCGTTCCTCCATTACATCCAGAATTATCCAGAATTATCGCTCAGCAGTCAATTAAGAATTGTTATCCCCACACAGTACCACTCCATAAGTCACTATGGCCAATAGGAAACAGAGAATATCTGCGCATGTTCTGAAGTAAGGAGATGTGGAAAGTAGGAAAGTCCCAATTATCATTCCTTTGCAAACACAGGCCCACCCCGTTTCATGCTCTAAGGGAGGCCCTCAAAGGTATTTGCCTTGCTTCTTAGATAATGACTAAAAAACAAAAGCAGATGGATGATATTCCAGACATAGGGAACAATATGTACAAAAGACATGGCAAGCAGGAAACTGCCAGCTGTGTTCAGGCACTCGTGAGTAGTCCAATCTGACACCAACATAGAATGGGTGGAGGAGAGTGACATAAGGAAAGGGGGGCAAACTGTGGAGAGCATTGTGTTTAATGGCTGCTAAATAGACAATGGTAACAAAAGGGAGAATGGTCAATATTAAAGGGATTGTGAAAAGACAGACATACTAAAAATATCACTTGGGGAAATATGAAAATTGATCCAAACATTGTTAAAAGTAATTTAGAGCTATGCTAAGGAAATTTCTAAAATATCCACATATTTTTATTTGATATTTAGCAATTCTAGGTATATCTCTCATTTTCTTTCTCCCCCTAGAGGTTAATAAAAAAGGAAAGGACCATTTTGGTGTCTCTGGAAACTCTAAAATATTTACAGAAGCACTTTTTGTAGCTGCAAAGAACTAAACACAAAAGCAGATGCCCATCTATTGGAGAATGGCTCCACATGGTGTGTTACATGAGTAGGAAACAACACTGTTGTGCCTTAAGAAAGGAAGAATAGGATAAGACAAAGCAGCAAGGGAAAGATTTACATGAATGTTTGCAACACTGAGTAAGTGGAACCAGGAAAATAACCTACACAACTACAGTAACATATGAGGTGACCTAGGTGGCAAGAATATGAACAAGATAATCAAAAATGAATGTGGTGAAACTGTGTCCAAGGTGGCCCCAAAGAAGAAAAATTAGAACGTGATCCCTTCCTTCGTTTCCTGTTTGGAGGGCTAGGAGTGGGGGACTCCTCCTATTATCCAACGCTAGGTCAATGTATCAATTTGCTCAATTGTTTCCCACGCCATCCCCTCTATTTTTTGTGGTTATTATTGTTATTAGGGATGGTTCTTATAGAAAGGAGGAGGAATATATGAAAAATGTCAGTGATTTTTAAATCTTAAGTATCAATATTTTTTTTAATTCACAAGTTTAGAGAATCTGATTACTGACTGGGAAGACGGAAGATGAAGTAGAGGGATGAGTTCAATGTGACTATGAAGTTTAGCCTGGATAATTAAGATGATGGTAATCCTATTGAAATAGAAGGGTTACTGGGTTAAAGAACAGATGCTCAGTTAAGAGGAGGAAAGTAAGTTCAACTTGAGTAATATCCTAATAATAAGAGCTTTTAAATTGCAGAACATATTCCTGAAAGAAGCTTTTGAATCTCTTACTCAAGGGATAATTTAGAAGAGGACTGACATCCATTTGTCTGAAATGATTTACTAGTGCCCTGTATAGAAGCAGGAAGAGGGACCAATAACCTCATTTTTCTTTACAAGAAAAAATAGTTAAAAGTCAAAGTTGGCAAGAACTCACCTTTGAAGTAGCATAGATTTTCACCTGGAATAATGTCTTTTTAAATACAGGGAGGTGTGTGTGTGTGTGTGTGTGTGTGTGTGTGTGTGTGTGTGTGTGTGTGTATGTGTGTGTAGGGGGGAGAGAAAAGGAAAAAGAGAAGGGGGAGGGGAAATGAAGGAAGCCAAGTGAATTGTCTTCAAGAGCTGGTTTTTCAACTAGCTTGTGGACACTCAAGAGACCAAAAAAAGTTCTGTTTGTCATTTCTATTTTTGTGATGGAATTCTGTAATTTAGTAGGAAAATACCAATACAAAACCCAACAATATCACAGCCAGAATATAAAGAAGATACATTGATCAGCAGAAACTATATTAATATTCATAAAACTCACACAAGTCATCTTCATGATCAATCAGAATTTCCTTTGAAATCTTCAAATCAGAAGTTCCATTAAGGCCACCTTTAAAATGTCTATTTCCTTTTCTGCTGCCTTCTTATCCACTTAACTATTATCCTATCCAAATTATTTACCAGAATCCATTTGATTCTAGAAGTGATGTAGGGAGAGCCGGGGTCAAGCACAGAGTAGTGAAGGTGGCCTAAAATCAGTGAGAAATCTCACAAGGAAGAAAATCGTTAATGCACATGGAAGAAGAAGGGGTGACCTCCATGGACATTTTCTATCTGCTGCTTCCCAACTCCTTCATGAAGTTCTTACCTAATCCTTTCTGGCTACAAAGGATATTTCCCTCCTCTGCCCCTCACTCCTCTCTCCAAAATCAAATCCTGCCTCTGACATTTAACCAGCTGGGCAAATCCGGGCAAGTCATTTGAGTTCTTGAAGCCTCAGTCTCTCCATTTGTAAAATGGAAATGAAAATATCCTTAAATACCTCCCTCAAAGTTGTTGAGGCTCAGATGAATTTATTGTCTATATTTCAGTTTCATTGAACATGGAAAATTACATATAGCTGGTGCTTCATAGTTACTGAAATCAAATGAAAAACTTAAAAAAAAAAAAAAAACCTAACGTGTAGAATATCCTTTTAGTGATTTAAGAGCCACTTAATATACAAATCGTGATTTGTATTTCTTTTTGTTTATTTTATTGATAAAGATTTGCCTTAAAGACATTTATTGGCATGAAAAATGTCCTTTGTAAATGCTTGTCCAAGGACCTTTCCCTTGATTACCATAAGGGCTGTATTGCCTAAAGACAGCCATTATATTAAAATAATACACCTTTCCAAAGGAAGGTTGGTAAATGATTAAAAAAAAAAAAAAAAAAAAAAAACAGACTCTAAGGTTTTTTCCCTTCTCATTCCTTTCTTCCCATCACTCCCCATCTCACCTCTTTCCCTTTATATGCTATCTTATGAAACATAAAGGGCCATTTTTTTTTTTTTTGCTTTTAAAATCCTATTCTAACTGAAGGACATTTTTCAAAATTTCAAAAATCCATCCCTTGATGTTCCCAGGCCCCTGAGCATCATTTGTGGCCAGGCAGTACAACAGGATGTTGCTGTGGTAACTGGCAGAGGAATCAGAAAATTCTTCTCATCACTAGCATGAATGTTCCATACACTTCAATGCCAACTTGATCCCATTCCAGCACTGGGAGGGCTTTATAAAAATCATGACTTTGCAGAAGACACCATGGTTCTGGAGCATGGACATGAGGATCTTGCTGGGGGTAGGGTGGGGAGCATAAATTCTTCATCCCATCATGTACAGAAAAAAGATTTTGCTTCACCACCAAGTTCTGCTATGATTAGTTTTCCCTCACCATGGCATACTAATAACTGATTCTTCCCTTCCTTAATATACTTTCACTTAGCTTATTTTGCTTCTTTACTTTTCTTGACTGCCAAAAATTAAAAAATCAATCTGCTAAAAAAAATATTGTTTTCCATCATAGTTTGCAATACTGTTTGGTATAACATGGTATTTTCCTGTATTTCTAAGGTTTCTGCTAGAAACACTGATGAAGAACACATGTCTTCTCTAAATCACTCCCATGAGAAATCTTGGAGCTGTTACATTTCATTTTATTGTCCAACACATTAAAATAGCCCTTCACTCCACTCATTACTCAACAGCTACGTCAAACGAAGGTAAGAAATGTGGAGTTCACATTTCTAATGGATCGCATACACAGTAGAAAGAATAGCATAATCTGTTTTTCAAAGAAGATAGCAATGTAACAGTCATCTCAAGTAACTACTTCAAATCTTTATTTTTTATGATGTATGATTAGAATACCCTTTCTGAATCATAGGATCATTGGCTTAGACCTGGGAAAGAGCTTAAAAGCCAGTGTAACCAAGTTTCTCATTTTATAAATAAGGAAATTAATTCTGAGTGAAGTTGAGCGACTTGCCTCGGTTCATAAAGTTAGTAAATGTCTAAGGCAGCATTTGAATTCAGGACTACACAGCCAGTATTCTATTTACTGTATCATGTTGCTATGAAATAACAGATATCCTCACAGTGACATGAATATATTTGAAACTAGTGCAGTGATCACTACCTATGTGAATGCTAATATGACTTTTGGTACCCAATAATATCCCCTTTTTTCAATGGATTAGTCCATGAGTCTGGAGGACCAATACGGAGGGATGGGAAGAGGTTGTTGATGAACTCCGAGTTTAGAAGGAGACATCTTTTGGACATGGCCAATCCAGAAATTCTTTTTGATTGATTATGTATATTTGTCATAATTTTCTCACAGTGAGGGAGAGAGAAGATAAACATTAGATTTTTATTAATTAAATATTTTAAAATATAAAACATAAAAAGACAGTTTCTCTAAAGATGCAAAAATGTAATGCCTCTATAACTTGTCATCCTGTGTAAATCTTATTCAAGTCCTCTGGAAAATCTTCCCCAAGGGGTTCACAAAACATGCTAGAATCATTAGCATTACGAGGGTACCCAAGGAGAATAGAGACAGTTCATCTTTTATCTTGTTCTTCTTCCTACCTGGTCATACATCTTTAATGTTACTTTTTGAATGTAATTCTTCAATTGGTAACCTACTACAGTCTATGTACATACATTATGTCACTCTCCATTGAATTTTTCAGAGACTATGGCATTCTATGTTTCATGGACATATAGAATCATGACTACTAGTATTTTTTTTCAATCAAAAAAAAAGAAGATTTTTGATATAAGAGATATTTTGATAACAAGAGAAACTTATTGGGTCACTAAAATCAAGGCAGAATTTCCCCCTAAGGAATCCAATCAGTCTCTTCTTTCTATTCAATTTAGGGTCCATAGACAACATATTTACTGACAGAATAGAAAATTTTGAAAAATTGTCGAGAGCAACAGTTTTTAATTTGAGGATCTGTGAACTTGTTTTTTAAGAAAATATTTTCCTATTTCAATATAAATGGTTTCTTTTGTAATCCTATATATTTTTATTTTTTTGCACTTAAAACATTATTCACAGATTTCATTAAAATCCCAATAAATATTGGTTGATCAATTGATTCTGTTCCATTATGATGTCTGTTCATTATGATGTTTAGACAATTGATGTCTGTTCCATTACTTCTATCTACTCTGAGCAGCAATTAAAATTCTTTTTTCAGTGGCAAGATGTTTATGGATGAAAACTGCATCTCTGGATCCCTTTATGATCAAATTTTTCAATAAAAGTATATCCAGTATGTGTGTAAATAAAATTTTCTCTTTCAAAATAGAGTTCATTCACTGATACATTGTTGGTGGAGTTGTGAAAGGATCCAGTCATTCTGGAGAGCAATTTGGAACTATGCCCAAAAAGTTGTCAAACTGTGCATACCCTTTGATCCAGCATTACTGCTATTCCGCTTATATCCCAAAGAAATACTGAGGGGAAAGGGACCTGTATGTGCCAAAATGTTTGTGGCAGCTCTTTTTGTTGTAGCTAGAAACTGGAAGTTGAATGGATGTCCATCAGTTGGAGAATAGTTGGGTAAATTATGGTATATGAAGGTTATGGAATATTATTGCTCTGTAAGAAATGACCAGCAGGAGGAATACAGAGAGGCTTGGAGAGACTTACAGGAACTGATGCTGAGTGAAATGAGCAGAACCAGAAGATCATTATACACTTCAACAATGATACTATATGAGGATGTATTCTGATGGAAGTGGATATCTTCAACATAAAGAAGATCCAATTCAGTTACAGTTGATCGATGATGGACAGAAACAGCCACACCCAGAGAAGGAACACTGGGAAGTGAATGTAAACTGTTTGCACTAATGTCTGTCTACCCAGGTTATTTAATACCTTCAGAATCCAATTCTTACCGGGCAACAAGAAATTTGCTTTTACACACATATATTGTATCTAGGTTATACTGTAACACATTTAATATGTATGGGATTACCTGCCATCAAGGGGAGGGAGTAGAGGGAGGGAGGGGATAATTTGAAAAAGTGAATACAAGGGATAATCTTGTAAAAAAAAAATTACCCATGCATATGTACTGTCAAAAAAAAATTGTAATTATAAAATTAATAAAAAAAAGAAAAAAAAACAAAATAGAATTCATTATTGGACATTCATACAACATCCCATTTCTTCTTTTTGTGTAGGTGAGTTACCGTCTTTAAATGTTTAAAGCAGTAGAAAGACTTAGGCTATATCTAAGTCACTGATTTTTTTCCATCTAGTTTTATCAGCACAATAAAAGTAAAACTATGGACACACAATCAAATACTTTGAACAACGCTACTAAGATTTCATTGCATTTTTTAAAAAAATGATATACCTTTTTAAACAAGTTTACATTTTTAGTGTTTACTTACGTGACCTGTAGAATTCTTTATTCTAAATATTCTATAGAATCATTTTGAAAATTTAATTACATTCAAATACAAATATGTTGAATGATTGAAAGCAGTGAACATCACAAAAGGATGAAAAAGTGGGCCTTTAGCATATGTTAAATGGAAATAACACTAATGTTGCCCAAATAGCATATAAACATCCATTCCTGAGAACAGCTGGCACAAATCTTCGCTATAACATGCTGTTATTAGTTGTCTGTTTATGGAATCATGGATTTTAGGAATAAACTTTGCAGTTCAAGATGCCTAATCCAATCAGGTTTCAGGAAATGCCCTTTTTGAGCTTATCCTAGTAAAAACCATTTTTAAATCTCTCCTCTAAAGCTCATGGTCTTCATTTATATTGGCGAATAAACACAAAAATACATGATCCTGTACTTTACACACACACCTTAATACCAGACAAAATTCCATGAGTATTTGCCAAACTTTTAAAGTGGGGGAAAAAGAAGGCTGAGTGTTGAATAGTGAAGTTTGCCCTCTTAAGAAAAGCTATTATGAATTCATCACCTCAATTGACTTCTTATTCTGGAAATCCTTATATTATATTTTCATTTTAAAATGCAATATAATCTCTAAATAATTTAAATACAATCCACAGAAGGCATGGAAACACAAGTTAAAACAAATTTAAAAACAGTTCCCAATGAAACATGTCCTTCAGGATATGAATCAGAATCTCTGCAGGGGCCACTTTTGGAGAAATCTAAGGATTGGTTTTGGGGTTTTTTTTTAATAGTGAGGAAATTAAATAAAGGATAACACATAGGGTGGCAGTATTTATATTTTAATGTTCATAATCCTGTCTAAAAAAGGGAAAGCTTTATAAGCATATTTATATTATAAATATATAAGATTATTTATGTATAAATATATTTAAGAATACATGAAATAGTTTAACATTAATTAACATTAATAAAAATTTATAAAAACCTGCTAAAACTGGATTTTTCTTTTAAAGCTGAGTAAAACCACCATGTAAGGATGCTTATGGGAATTAATTTTCTACCAAAAAAAGAAAATACATTAAAACTTTGCATCTAATATAAAGGAACTGTTTCTATAAATCATTTATGGATTTTCATTGCAAGCAGAAATATGTTGCCTGCTCAAAATACAAGATAAAAATGAATTTTGTAGTATTTTAATTGATAATTTAAAAATTATTTCTGTTCATTTTTTTGTGATGTTTAGTAATTACTTCAGATTACACAGGCTCAGGATCAAATATGGCTCTCTATAGCTTGAAGAAGAGAAGTTTTATTAATTTCCTGATTTTAAAAATATTTTTCAAATGGCGATAGTCTTAAGAAGAATTATTGGATGGAAATATCATGAAGATAGCTGGTTTTTACTTAAATGATCCAACCAAATTGTTATTCCTCTTTATATCCATCACTATTTTAACAAGGCTTTGGCAAGAATTGTTTGTTGACTATATTTGGTTTTGGCTTTTTGGGGGAGGGGAAGGGAAGAATGTTTTTTATGCCCAGTGTTTAGCATAATCTTGGATACACAGTAGAAGGGACTCAATAAATGCTAGTTGAATTGAAATTGTGGTATATGAAGGTTATGGAATATTATTGCTCTGTAAGAAATGACCAGGAGGAATACAGAGAGGCCTGGAGAGACTTAAATCAACTGATGCTGAGTGAAATGAGCAGAACTAGGAGATCATTACACACTTCAACAACAATACTGTATGAGGATTTCAGAAAATGAATTGTGATAAATCATTAGATATCTGGGAAACTAAGCCAACAGTGGCTCAATTCAGAAAGTATTGAGAAGGAGAACTGATGAAATCAATCTGAAAATATTAATAAAGAGCAGAACTTAATTAGAATTGAAACAAATCTCAGAAGCAGACTTACGATGGCGCATATCTTCTAGAAATAACTCTGGGTTTGGGAGATTGGTGGGGCTCGTGTCTTATCTGCCTGTTAAACACTCACCTAAAATTTTCTGCAGCAAAGGAGACAGCTCGGGTTCTTCAGAAAGGGCCACGGTGAGTGCCATCTTCACCATTTCTTCAGCTGTGTCCAGGTCTTTGTCAATTGGGATTTCTCCAACAACTGAATAAATGTACACCAGTAAGACCAAAAGGTCTTCTGGGCTGTAGTCATCACTGGTCCTCTGGCTAAAAGATTTAATCATGGGCAGCAACTGATTCAGTACATTGGACATCGATGATTCTCCAATATTCTGGAATAAAGAAGTAGGAATTTATAATATAAGAGAAGCCATGAAGTAAAGAAATAATAATGATAATAAAATACTATATAAATACCTATCAATTAAATAATTTAAGTGTGTCACCTATATTATCTTAATAGATCTTTGCTACAATCCTGTGAAGTAGGAGCTATTATTATCCCCATTTCATAGAAAAGGAAACTGAGATAGAGATTTTTCTTTTCTTGCCTGGGTCTACCTCATTAATAAGTGCCTGAGACAGGATGTGAACTTTGGTCTTTTTGACTCCAAGACAGTGCTCTACCCACTATATCACCTTCTTCTCAGTCCAACATCCAAAACATGTGGGCCAAGTGGCCCTGCACAATTGCCCCACATAACTTTCTCTGACCATAGAGTGTAGGGCAGCTGCCAACTTCAATCCTTAGAGGAAGGTTCTTCACTGGGAGTTCCCCACACCAATTAAAAAAATCCAAAATAAAAAAAAATAGTTTACAAGAACATTTCCATTCTATAAATGTCAGTTTTCTACACCACATAAGCCACACACAATTGGAAATCAAATCTCTTACAGTTACTATCCAAACTAACTTTATTTTTTCTTTTGCCATGGAGAAGATATTGGCAGGAAATTGGGCATTCCTCCCTCAATTGGGCTAAATATTCTTTGAGGAGATCAACAGGAAGATAAAATATGGTTTGCTTTTATCCTTAACATTGTTTTTAATTGTGATGATGTTATAAAACAAAAATTGGAAGCATTAGAACTTAAACAATGAAAAATTCAAATTTGAAATAATTTAATAAATTCAAGATTTAACGAATCAGGAATGTCACAGAGTTGATTGTTTTTAATAAGTCACACAATCAAATGAGTATTGACATCTTCAAAAACACTATGTGGGAGGCCATGTTTATTCTTAAAATGTTGCCCCTGCTCCAAATATTGCTGAAACCCCTCTTCTGTAATGACTTCAGAGCCTGCTGCTTATTTTCAGAGATGTTCTAAGGAGTGACAAATATTCCTTTGAAGATGCTTGATTTTTGGAAACAACTAAACATTATTAAAAATGGGTAATCAAGCCAGATAATACTGGCTGTGATTTTAAAAAAATAAATATGATTGTTAAGAAGAGCATGATGCAAAAAGCAGCCTCTAAGATAGCTTCAAAAGACAAATTTCAGAATTGCTGGAAGCAACAGCTGCATCATGGGATTGGGTATGAAGCTCCTCAAACTCATTCATTCACTAAACACCATTCTGGAGCAGATTTGTCCCTCTTATGATTCTCAAAAATACATATCCAATCCTAACTTCAATCTTGAGTCAGTCTATTGGATATCTAGAACTGGATATTCTGTAGACACTTTAAATTTAACATGTATTAAATCCAAGATTGAAGCAAGGATGTTCACTCTACTCACTACTCTGTTATCTAGTTATAGAAAGGAGAGAGAAATTAAAGTCACAAAGGTATGGTACATAATTGGAAAAATTCTAGGAAATCAGCCAACATGATTGAGATACTGGTTTTAGTGAAGTTGAAGATGACAAAATAAATTCTCAAAATTCAATAGTTTTGGGGCAGCTAGGGGGCGCAGTGGATAGAGCACCAGCCCTGAAGTCAGGAGGACCTGAGTTCAAATCTCTTCTCAGACACTTAACACTTCCTGGGCAAGTCACTTAACCCCAATGGCCTCAGCGAAAGAAGCTTTGCTTAATTTAAGAAAATCAAATCAGTGCTAAAGCTGAACATAAACCCAAGAATGTGAAAAACTCCCATTTTCACAACCTAATCAAAGTGCCAACTGTGTATTCTGACCTCTTCAAATTACTGCTGGGATGGGAGATAGCCAAGAAATGCATAAAAGATGACAGTTCTAGACAACTGTTAGTCCCTTTTCTGATAACGGATGTGGGAATTAGAAATAAGGCTGGAGATAAGGAAAGGCTTTTCCATGACATTAGCCACGTGCTAACGGAACAGGCTTGTCGGGTAGAAAGTAAGCGCCTTCTCAATGGAAGGATGTTAGCCAAGTATAGATCACCCTCTGTTAGGGATGGTGGTTGATGGGACCACAGGGGCTTTCTCCTAGGGTTATAAAAGGTAAAGGACTCCGACAGAACTTCCAGTTCTTTAACAGCATAGACAAAGAGCAACCCTCTTAGCACTCAGCCTGCAAGATTCATCCATTGAAATGGATGTGGTCTCCTCCATTTGGCAGCTGTACTTTCCTTGAGAGAAGGGACCGCGGTTTGTGTTTGTCTCTTTGTATTCTCTGTACTTGGCGCGGGACCTAGCGCGTAGTAAGAACTTAAGAAATACTTACCGACTGAATTTTCTCATCAGTTGTGCTCTTTTAAATGAAATCAGGGTAAGAAAGAAGTCAGAGATGGGAGAGAACAAAGAGATCAGCTAGTGCACGTCATATCTAATCATTAATTCCCCATATTATAGTTACATAATCCTCCTGTGTCCATGGGAAGATCTACGGTAGAGAAAAGACGAACGGCCATTGATAACCACTCCACTTTTGGATAGTCACAAATGGGAAGTGTCCACAAATTATAATGAGGACTGGTATTTTTGCGCTGCTTTAAAATTTATAAAGCACTTGCCTAACAACAACTAAGTGAGGAATACGAGACTTAGAAACAAACACCTCAGTGAGGATCAAGCAGTCTAGAGAGAGGATGAATTTTCCTCCTTGCCCCACTCTAGCCGAGTAAAAAATGAAGAAAAAAATCATTAGGGAAAATTCAGTTTCACTTTCTAGGATTCAAAAATTAGCAGTTGCTCGACAAATTGCATTTGTAGAGGTGTAATCTGGAAACCCTGGAGCTGAAGTCACTACATCACTTCGTAGAACTTCATTTCTTCACTGCCAGCACTTAACCAGTGGAGTCAGAATGAAGCTAGGTGAGAGAGTGACAGAGAGGGAGACACAGACACAGAGACAGAGACAGAGACAGAGACAGAGAGAGAGAGAGAGAGAGAGAGAGAGACAGAGAGAGAGAGAGAGAGAGAGAGAGAGAGAGAGAGAGAGAGAGAGAGAGAGAGAGAGAGAGAGAGAGAGAGAGAGAAAGAGAGAAAAAAACACATAGAGATATAGATACCTAACACAAGGAGACAGAGATAAAATAATCCTCAGAGATTATTAACTTTAACTCCTATTTTAAAGCAATAGGGCTTATTGACTGGAGTTGAGAAGACCAGAGTCATGTTGACAGTGATAAAACTTTTTGATTATTTTACAGTCTGGGACTGATATTATTTTTGAACAAGTCCCAATATCTTCATACAAAGAGCTCTTTGTAAGTTTCATATGGTCTTTCGAAAAGAAGTATTTGGGTTGACATTAAAATGACGATGCTTAGTCAGATCTAGACTTCTTGGCCACGTTGAAAGGTACTCTATATGAGCATGACAGGGAAATGAGTCATATTACACCTAGGCAGACAGAAGAACCCACAGCGGGCATTTGGGGCACAACCACAGTCGACTGCTATAATGGCTTCTCATCGAATGAAGCTGCTGGGTGGCAAGGCCACTAAAATTTCATTTAAGACACTATTCCTCAAATGTTTAACTAATTCCACCCACACATATAGGAAAAGGAAGACACTGACCAAGTGGAATAACTGAGAGGTACTAGAAGGTTTTTCTAACTAAAATCTGCTGTCTCACTCTCTCTCTGTGTGAGTGGGTAGGAAGGAAGGGAGGGAGGGAGGGAGGAAGGAAGGAAGGAAGGGAGGAAGGGAGGGAGGGAGGAAAGGAAGGGAGGAAGGAAGGAAGGAAGGAAGGAAGGAAGGAAGGGAGGAAGGAAGGGAGGAGGGAGGGAGGGAGGGAGGGAGGAAGGAAGGAAGGAAGGAAGGAAGGAAGGAAGGAAGGAAGGAAGGAGGAAGGAAGGAAGGAAAGAAGGAAGGGAGGAAGGAAGGGAGGGAGGGAGGGAGGAAGGGAGGGAGGGAGGGAGGGAGGGAGGGAGGGAGGAAGGAAGGAAGGAAGGAAGGAAGGAAGGAAGGAAGGAAGGAAGGAAGGAAGGGAGGAAGGAAGGAAGGAAGGAAGGAAGGGAGGGAGGAAGGGAGGGAGGGAGGAAAGGAAGGGAGGAAGGAAGGAAGGAAGGAAGGAAGGAAGGAAGGAAGGAAGGGAGGGAGGGAGGGAGGGAGGGAGGGAGGGAGGAGGAAGAAGGAAGGAAGGAAGGAAGGAAGGAAGGAAGGAAGGAAGGGAGGGAGGGAGGGAGGAAGGGAGGAAGGAAGGGAGGGAGGGAGGGAGGGAGGAAGGAAGGAAGGAAGGAAGGAGGAAGGAAGGAAGGAAAGAAGGAAGGAGGGAGGAAGGGAGGGAGGGAGGGAGGGAGGGAGGAAGGAAGGGAGGAAGGAAGGAAGGAAGGAAGGAAGGAAGGAAGGAAGGAAGGAAGGAAGGGAGGGAGGGAGGGAGGGAGGGAGGGAGGGAGGGAGGGAGGAAGGGAGGGAGGGAGGGAGGGAGGGAGGGAGGGAGGGAGGGAGGAAGGAAGGAAGGAAGGAAGGAAGGAAGGAAGGAAGGAAGGAAGGAAGGAAGGAAGGAAGGAAGGAAGGAAGGAAGGAAGGAAGGAAGGAAGGAAGGAAGGGAGGGAGGGAGGAGGGAGGGAGGAGGGAGGGAGGGAGGGAGGGAGGGAGGGAGGGAGGGAGGAAGGAAGGAAGGAAGGAAGGAAGGAAGGAAGGAAGGAAGGAAGGAAGGAAGGAGGAGGAAGGAAGGGAGGGAGGGAGGAGGGAGGGAGGGAGGGAGGGAGGGAGGAAGGAAGGAAGGAAGGAAGGAAGGAAGGAAGGAGGGAGGGAGGGAGGGAGGAAGGAAGGAAGGGAGGGAGGAGGGAGGGAGGAAGGAAGGAAGGGAGGAAGGGAGGGAGGGAGGGAGGGAGGAGGGAGGGAGGGAGGAAGGAAGGAAGGAAGGAAGGAAGGAAGGAGGAAGGAAGGAAGAAGGAAGGAAGGAAGGAAGGAGGGAGGGAAGGAAGGAAGGAAGGAAGGAAGGAAGGAAGGAAGGAAGGAAGGAAGGAAGGAAGGAAGGAAGGGAGGAAGGAAGGGAGGGAGGGAGGGAGGGAGGGAGGAGGGGGAGGAGGGAGGGAGGAAGGAAGGAAGGAAGGAAGGAAGGAAGGAAGGAAGGAAGGAAGGAAGGAAGGAAGGAAGGAAGGAAGGAAGGAAGGAAGGAAGGAAGGAAGGGAGGGAGGAAGGAAGGGAGGGAGGGAGGAGGGAGGGAGGAAGGAAGGAAGGAAGGAAGGAAGGAAGGAAGGAAGGAAGGAAGGAAGGAAGGAAGGGAGGGAGGGAGGGAGGGGAGGGAGGGAGGGAGGAAGGAAGGAAGGAAGGAAGGAAGGAAGGAAGGGAGGAAGGAAAGAAGGAAGGGAGGAAGGAAGGGAGGGAGGGAGGGAGGAAAGAAGGAAGGGAGGAAGGGAGGAAGGAAGGGAGGGAGGAAGGAAGGAAGGAAGGGAGGGAGGAAGGAGGGAGGGAGGAAGGGAGGGAGGGAAGGAGGGAGGGAGGAAGGGAGGGAGGGAAGGAGGGAGGGAGGGAGGGAGGAAGGAAGGGAGGGAGGAAGGGAGGGAAGGAAGGAAGGGAGGGAGGGAGGGAGGAAGGAAGGGAGGGAGGGAGGGAGGAGGAAGGAAGGAAGGAAGGAAAGAAGGAAGGGAGGAAGGGAGGAAGGAAGGGAGGGAGGGAGGGAGGCAGGAAGGAAGGAAGGGAGGGAGGGAAGGAGGGAGGGAGGGAGGGAGGGAGGGAGGGAGGCAGGAAGGAAGGAAGGGAGGGAGGGAAGGAGGGAGGGAGGGAGGGAGGCAGGAAGGAAGGGAGAAATTACATTTAAGGATAGTACTGTATTCTAAAGAGCATGGTACCTTTCCAACTGACAGGCAGCTGAAACCTTCCATGTGTATTGTCTCTCCTGTTAAATTATAGCAGGAACTGTGGTGCTTTTCTAGGGGTATCTGAACACCAGAGAAACCGCAGGTCTAGATTACCTCCCTCACCACCCTAGGCCATAATCACATTGGCGGAAGCACATTCCCTATAGGAACAATGCAAAAGTCTGGCTCGGTGCAAAGTGAAAAGGCCCAGAACAGGAATGGCAGCGAGCAGCCCAGGGAGGCCAGAGAACAGCGAGAATGCTCTGGACATGTAGGGGAAGGGAGCTCCCGATGGAGGTTCAGTATAAGGGAGGCTGCCAAAAATAAACTTGACGGACTTCCCCCTCGTGCCTGAGACTAGCCATCCGCGCAGTCACATGCCGTTTGTTCTTCAGGAACACTCATCACGCCTCCTCGTGCTATCAGAGGACACTCTGACCAGGCTCATTAAGAAGGCAGGAGGGGTGACTGAGGACACATCATCAAGAATGGTTTATCGTATATCGACTTTATATCCAGCACTGAGAGGGTTATTGTTGCTGTGTAAGGTGGGGGTGGGGGGTGGGGGAGGGAGAGATAAAGGGTTTTTTGGATATAGTCAATGTAGTAAATTGTTTTGTTTGACTCTATTAGTTGAGGATTTATTGGGTTTATTTATTTTTCCAGGGGTGGTGATGGGGAAATGAGGGAAACACACACACACACACACACACACACGTAAAATTGAAAAGATGTTTTCAATTTTAAAAACCAAATGCTGCTGGAAGTTGGATACAAAACAAAGACTAAGGAAAAGGCACTGGATTTCAGAGTTAAGAGATGACCACAGAAAATATAATTTCAATAGAAAAAGACAAGAAAACTATGGCACACAAATAAAAACAACAATCCTTATTAATTTTAATTTGTTAACTTAATTATTTAATTGTTGTCATGCTATATATTATGTAATATATATAATTATATGATATATTTGTCATATTGATTATGAACTAATATTTTCATTTAATTACGAATCCTGACTTATTTCTATTATCAATGTGGCCTTTAGTGCTGGTAGAATCCATATTTGTTGGGGGCAGGAAGTATCTTGTTTTTACTCTTTTACCCCTAGAGCAGTTACTTCGATTCCTGGCACATAGTGGGAAACTAAGAATATAAATATAAATAATAGATTTTCTCAAACAAGACTGACCAGGGGGCAGTGACGTCCTTAAGTGAGGGGAGGCGGCGCAGGGGCTCCATCGGAGGGGCTACAGCGGGTTCTCTCTGGGACCCACGGAAATCGAGAAGCCTGAAGGAAGCATGGCTTGGGAACCAAGGTTCAGGCTGGGCCACCGGCGAGAGGAAGCTGACCGAGCCCGGACAGTGCGGGCACAAGGGATGATGAACAAGGTGTTCCATGGCCCGGCTTCAGAAGCCAGCGCGAGGGGAGCGGCCTGCCCGGCCATTGCCAGAGGGAGCTCCGGGCCGGGCCCACCACACGTGCGCTCCCTGGATCCCGGCAAAGCCCAAGTCGTCATTCTCAGCGGACGTTCTGGTTGCGCCCTCGGTCCCCAGCTCTGCCCTTTGCATCCTCCGCAGGGGCTCCTGGACCACCCGCCTCCTCACAGCTCCGTCTGGGCGCCTCCCCCCACAGGCCGGAGCCCGCCTCGGGCCTCGGCGTTCCCAAAGGCCTCCCCCAGCTCCAGGGGTTAGGATCAGCGCACTGCTGCGGACAACTCCCAGAGGCAAGAGAGGAAGATGGAAACAGTCCGCAAAGCATCCTCCCCGTCCTAGGCCATCGTAACAATTTATTTCTGCCGTGCGCTGGGAGAAAGAGGAAAGGAGCATAAAGGCCCTTGGCAGAGACCAGTCCATTTGGCCCAGCAGCCACAGAGCAGCCGCTATGGCTTGATCTGGTCGACCTTCACTTACCTCCCGCCAAAGGAAGACGCAAAGTTCTCCTTCTCGGAGGAGGGGGGGATAACGATTTCCAATTACTACAATCAATTGTTCCATTTAAAACACGTCCACGCTTTTTCAGGATATGAACTTGGGGGGAGCGTTTTCGCCCTCTCTTGGGAAACGATGTTGCACTGACCTCCACACAGGGCTGCCACGTTTAGGAGGCTATTTTCTGTAAGCGGGCCAGCTGGGCTGGAACGTGCATGAAATGAGGGACAAGGCGGCTCTCGCAAAGACAGAAGACAATGGGGGGGGGAGCCCAGAAATGTGCCTCCAACAAACTGGCTAGCTCTTTGTCACCCTCTGGCCACCCTGAATGATTTAGGGCTTCCCTCTGCCATGCTATCCTCCATCAATTACAATGATTGAGCGGACCCTAAAAGCCCAAGTTTTTAAAATGTAACTACCCATGACCTAAATTTCCTGCTGGTTGTGCGGGCCCCAGGTTAGCCGGTTTGTCTATCATCAAGGGAGCCAATAAAAATAACAAAAACAGGCCAACGCCGAGCTTTTCAAAGCCTCCATAAAAACCTTCACGCTCCTCCGATAGGAGCCAATGTAATTTATTCTCTCTTTGGTCATGTTCTTTACAAATGCTAACACTACTACTACTAGTAATAATAATAATATGTTTCTTCCCAAAAGATCCATTATTAGAGGAAGATTTTCCTTTTGTTTCCTTCTTTTTCCTCTTTAATCCTGGCCTAAATCACAATTTGGAAATTCTCAACAGACAAATTAGATGATGTTACTTTGCTGACTCAGCACAGGATCTGCGTTTTGGCAGGTTGGGGGATACGTGAGAAGGCAGAAACGTCCGCTTCAGTTGCCCCTGTGGTGAGCGTGATACTGGGCTTCCCAAGGTGTGCTGGAATTTAACTTCGAGGGTCTAAAGGATGAACAAAGACAAATGACTGCCGAGTATGGGGAAAGGGGCGGTCAGGGAAAGAAAGAAAGAATAAGAGGTGGTGGGGATGAAAAAGCCTAGCTTAAATCAGACATTAAAACTGGGGGGAAAAAGCAAAGTCAAGTGAGATTTCAACACATTCCATATCATTTGATGAAGGAGAGAGGGCGAGATAAGAGCGGAGCTGTCAAAGGGCTTCCTAAACTCCCCCTTTATGACACTAACTTAGAATGCTGAAATTTTTATTTAGTAACCAAGAAGAGTCTCGCAGCTGTGATCTGCTTCCTAAAAGCTACCAGAGCTGTGGGGCTCGGGAAAGGTCCCAGGGAGCCTGGCCTGGCAAATGTCAAAACAAAGGGTTCGGCTCTCTGCTTGAGAAAGAGGCCCTGAACTCGCACACCCTCCGCTGTGTCTGCCTATATATGTGTGTGTGTGTGTGTGTGTGTGTGTGTGTGTGTGTGTGTGTGTGTGTGTGTGTGTGTGCCTCGTGTCTCTCTCTCTTTGTGCCTCGTGTCTCTCTCTCTTTGTGCCTCTGTCTCTCTCTGTCTCTCTCTCTTTCTCTGTCTCTGCCTGTCTCTTTGTCTCTCTCCCTCCCTCCCTCTGTCTGCTTCTCTCTCTCTTCATCCCTCTCCCAACGTTTTATTGATGCTTTTTTATATTACAGTCATTTCCTGAACACCAGGGGCCAGACATAGATCAGGATGACTGAAGATGGCCCTGGATGGAGAGGGAGATCTTGGCCTTTTTAAGCTAAGATCTTTTCTGATTCTTATTTTGTCTGAGGCAACATAACCATTCAGTGATTAAGGCTGGGTAAGAAATGAGAACCCAAAAATATCCTCTTTTACTTACTTAAAAAAAAAAAAATCAACCTGGAAGGGGAAAATCTCTGGATTTCTGGCCAGAACAGAAACAACTGCTGTATACACGCAGTCTGAGCCAACAAAACCAAACTATGGCCCACTGAGGCTTGGATTGGGGTCCACTATTGGTCAGTCAGAGCCAGAATGATTTGGGTTTATGATATAATCAAGTAGCTTCATCTGAATCCCAATGACTTTATCAATGCTTGCTTTTCCAGAGCTCTATGTCAAGAAATTTATCTTCCTTGTAAAGTCTTTCCCAGGTCTCAGTGTGTTTGAGGTAATACCCATTCAGTGACTTAAAGTTGAGTAAGAAATGAAGCAAAAATATATATTTTTTTTTGGAGGGAAATCTCTCAAGATTTCCAAACAGTTCAAAAACAATTGCTATTTACACTCACCTTGAGTCATCAAAAAGCCCCAAAATGATCTTGACTGATATAAAATCAATTTGGGAGTTATTTCCCAATTAATTGTCTATGTACTGTCATACCACTGACTAGTTCAAACTCTGATGAAAACTAACACCAAATAAGATGATAGATACAAAGCATGCAATTATAGAACTTCAACCTGATCTATTCAAACAGACTGATCTCTATTCCCCCCTTCCTACCTCCAGTGGGAAATTTGAAGGGGAAGATATTGTTGTAGATGATTGCTACTTCCTTCATAAGTTTAACTGAGATTGCATTTATCATAATTAGGACAAGAAAAAAGCCAGAAACCACCTGACCCAGTCAACCTCTGATCTCCTTGCTCAGCAGAGAGACATAAAGGCCTAGCACTACTATATTATAATAGGTCATTTTCAAAATATTTTAGAGAGAATAATGAAGATTATAAGCAGTGTCACGTCACAAAACAGTGAATGATGGAGAAAAAAATGTCTGCCACACCAACTAAATCATCCCAAGAGCAGTTTAAAGATAAAATTGGAAGTACACAAAATAGACAAGTGGAAGAGTCCTATCGATATTTTCACAGTAATCTATTTATTTCACTTTAGTAGTGGAAGTATCACATGTGCTCTCTTAATTTCTCAGGTTTCATTATGCTATCAATTCCAAAAAACTTATTAAGCAGCTACTACGTACTAAGTACTGTTCTAGAAGCTGGATACACACACAAAAAAAATGAAACAGTCCTTGTCCTTAAGGAATTTACATTCTATTACCAATGGAAGTGGAAAAGGCATTACAAATGAAATTAGGAAAACCAACTGGATTAGACCAAATACACACACGAGACACAAGCAATCCATGCTGGAGCCAACACAACCACAAAAGCCACGAGAAAATGATTTTCAAAGTATCTAAAAGAAGAAGATTTTTTAAAATGGGGGAAAAAATCACAGATATTACAATTACTGAAAAAAATCAGGCCTCATTAAAGTATTTCCAGTTTTCAATAAAAAAAATTTTTTTATTTGGATGAAGACATGAAAGGTATTTTTTTTTTCCTTCTGGTAGAAGGCTTAAAAAAAAATCAAGTCTGCAGGTGATACAAGTTGAGGAGGAAATGAGAGAATCATGATCTCAATGAGCATTTATCATATGCTATCCTTTATTATTACTCATATTATCTCCTCTCCAAAATAAGAAGCATCTGGATGGTGCCTGCAGAAATGATGTGGAGAATTTAAAAAGTGGTTGAGTTGGTTCCCAAATCTGACAATCCCAAGCTATATTACTGAGGATAAATTACATAAATTCTCTTAAGTCCTAATTTCCTGATCTATAAAATGGATATAATAATAATAATACTATATATAATCTCACAAGATTCTCATGAGGAGTATTTTTGAAAATCCTAGCATTCTATGTAAAGGTGCATCATTATTATTAGTTTTCATGTAAATACAGTATGTTTTATAGAGTAAGTATTTGAATGATGAACATATGATGGGGTGAAACTAAGATTAAGTTTAAAATTTGGTTCCAATAAATTTTATGTTAAGGTTTGAAGATGTTGTTCATTTTGACTTAGCTTTATATTTATTTAGGTTTTAAAAAAACCCTGAAAAGTACAGAAAGGAAATCAAGTAATCTGACTCAATATTACTGTTGTTATTTGTTTGTCTTTTGCTCTCAAAGAGTACCATGACATCAGGGAGGTGATGCTATGACATGCATGTGAATTGGATTGAAGTGGAGGAGGCCTGTGTAATCATCTTCCTCACTTTCCCATCCAGAACCATCTGGGTCCAGTGACCAAATAGAGATCAGGATGACAGGAGGTGACCCTGGATGAAATGGGAGATCTTGCTCTTTTTAAGCTAAGGTCTTCAACAGGTCTCAGTTCGATTGAGGCTGCACCTATTAGACCTAAGGAGCTTTAAGTTAATATAATCTCAAGAAAAACCAGTAGAGCACAATGACTATAAAAACCTCACGTAATTTTAGATTGATTTAATTAACAGAAAGTGTTCATATCAAATGTGGCAAAGTAGAAACTGGCCAAGTGATCTAATCTTTTATTGCTCTAGGTTACTCTCTAAGGCTGGGCAGCTAGATGATATAGAGAATTATCATGATGGGCCTGGAGTCAGTAAGACTCACCTTCCTGAATTCAAATCCTACCTCAGACACTCCCTACCAGTGTGATCCTGGACAAGTCACTTAACCCTGTTTTCCTCAGTTTCCCCACTTGTAAAAAGAGCCAGAGAAGGAAATAACAATACACTTCAGCCAAGAAATCCCCAATTAGGGGCATGAAAGGTTGGACAAAACTGAAACTGAGAAATAACACCAGCAACACTTCTTAAGGCTTCAAGATGCAAAACTGATGTGGCAATTCTGCTTGTCATTAAAAAGGAAAAAGCCCAGTTCCTATCCCTATCAAGGTGAGTAATAGCAACCACCATAACATTATAGTGCGATTTCTACTAGAATATTATGCTTTGATCTAAATTTTCCTATTTTAAATGGGAGAAATGATAATTTCTTGGAGGGTCTTAAAGACATTTTAGATTGCAAGCTCCTTAAGGGCAGGAAATGGCTTTTACCTTTCCTTTGTATACTAAGGACTTACTACAGTATTGGGCACATCAAAGCCAATTGACTGGCTAATGTTACCAGATAAATACATAGTTAAAGATCCGGAAATATTTAATCTGAAAAGGATATATCTTAAATTAGTGAGAGAGGGTAAAGATGAAATCATAAATGTATTCAATTATTTTAATAATATGTTGATGAGGCAATATACTTATTATGTACTGATCCAAATTTCTAGCAATTAGAACTACTAGCAATAAAATGAGTAACCTCAAAAAGGAGTCAGCTCTTTGTTACCACAAGGGTCATGAAGATGAATTAAATAATTCCCAAGGGCCCTTAGAATTTTTCTTTTTAATTTTCATTGATTTTTTTTGACAACATAAATTCCTCCCAGTATTCCTCCTTTTTTTCCTCCAAGAAAGCCATTTATTATTATTATTTTTAAAAGAAAAAGAGAAGATGAGGGAAAAAAAATCAACCAAGATGATCAACATAGAAAAGAAAAAGAAATCGACCAAGTTGATCAATATACCAAAAAAAAAAAATCTGAAAATGTATGCAGTGTTGTACATCTATGGACTTCCTATTTTTATTAAGAAGGGGAAGAAGATGTCTTTCATATTTCTTTTTTGGAGCCATGCTTATTCTTGGTAATTCTACAACATTCACTTTTAATTGTTATATAGTTGCTGTTCCTTAACATATTCTTTACTACCTACTTTGCTCTCCATTAATTCATACAGGTATTTCCAAACTTCTCTGTATTCATCATATTCATTGTTTCTTACAGCACAATTATATTTCATTACATTCATGTACTATAACTTGATTAGCAATTCCCCAATCAATGGATAACAATTTTGTCTCCAGTTCTTTGCTATCAGAGAAAAAAAATGCTATAAGTATTTTGGTGCACATAGAAACTTTTTTTTTAATCCATAATTTCCTTGGGGCACAACTATAGCAATGAAATGTCTGCACCATAGAGTATAGACTAATCTCCCATTCCAAAGTGGGCTATTTGAACCTTTGAAAAATCAGTTTTCCCCACTTAATTAAATCAATTTCCAGGATGCATCAAAAAAGACAATTCTATGTCAAGCAAACCTGATGAAAACTGTTTCATTCAACAACTTATTTAAATGGCACTTTGTGAACAAGATAGAGAAATATGGAATAGAGAAGAGTCAAATCACATATATTCAGTTTGTACGTCAATGCCATAAAAATAAATTTATTAATTAATGAATAAGGACTAAGCAAGAAAGTGGTATTAATCTAAAAGGAGATTCCTAGGGTTCCATCCTTTACTCTGTCCCGTAGCTTGCTATTGTTAGGAATAATTTAGTATGATGATGACTGCAATCAGACATTGGCTAAATGCCTGCTATGGGGCCCTGTAGTATAATGAATAAGATCATTATAGAAATGATCCTATAATCAGGAATCAGGAAGATGGAGGCTCAAATTTTTCTTGATACTTTTTAGCTCTTGACTAAAGGCAAGTCACTCAACCTGAGTCTCAGTTTCCTCAGCAGTAAAACAGCTTTATTAATGTAGTTCTATACCATAGAACTACAGCAAGACTCAAATGAAGTAAGGTATGTAGGCCACTTTGCCAATTTTAAGGCGCTTTATAAAAATCTATGATGATGATGATAAAGAGCAAAGAGCCATACTGAGTATCAAGAAAGGAAAACTAAGTATGCATGCAACTATGATAGAAAAGAAAGGGAAAAAAATAAAAGCGTCTTCCTCTCCTCCTCTTGCAAAAGCACAAAACCCTTCCTCAACAGTTGCAATGTTTTTGTTTATAAGAAAGAATCATACCATCAATATAAATGCACATATTCTTGCAGTGCTCTTGGGATCTCGATAGTCCTTGCTTTGTCAATTGTAGCAGACCAACTCAATATGGCATCCTTGAGACAAATCTTACTAAGCTCTGATTTCAGTTTGCCTGAGATTTCACATTCTGCTGAGTGAACACAATTGTTCTTATCCTCATAAATGTTGGTACATTTTGACCTATTTAATGATTTCCATGAGGGTATTTTGAAAAATGCTAACTCTAAGGAAAGAGGAAAATTTCAGGCCATCCTTGGAGTTTATCATTTTTCCACTGAAGTAAATATTATCAGGCCATAAACTTGAGTTTTTAAAAACAGAGCCTTCTAGAAGGGATGCCTTTTAGCATGTTTTGAATTTCTGAATTTCCTGTTTTAAGAAACTTGGAACATGACTATAAAGATTCATTGGGGCACAAATTCCATAATTTATTCCAAATTATTTAAGTAGAAAGCAAAAACATTACTTGGTTTAAAAAGGAAAATTAAAATTAAAATATAAATAAAAGCACATTTATATTACAGAATAACAAAAAAATTCCAAAGAAAAGCCAATTAACAAGCCAAATTCTTTGGAATCTAAAAAGTCAAATGTGAAAATTATTCAATTCAATTAATACTAATCTAGTACTAATACTGGATGACCTTCTTCACTGTAAAAGCTCCTTAAGAAGAGGGCTTTTTTTGGCCTTTCTTTATATCTACAGCACCTAATACAAAGCTAAGCATTTAGCAAAAACTTAATAAATGCCTTTGATCAGCTGATCCAAGAAACTTTTAGTCTTATTCAAGAACATCAGAAATTTCACCCTGCTTTTGACCACTGGTTAGCTCAGACTAACCATGAATCAATCCGTGGGTAAACACATCATTCTCCATTACAATGTTCTCAAAAGTTAAAATAGAGCAGGATTTAGAGGCCCATGATTTCTGATTCTTATTCCCAGAAATCATGGGGCTGTAGATTCTGCTCTATTTTAACCAACTGTGATCATAGGTAATTTTGCTTCTCTAAGACTTAATTTCCTCATCTGGAAAAGAAGAAGCATAAAGAGGAGGATAACTGAGATGCTTTCTATCTCTATGACTTTAGAAAATTGACTACATGTCCCATGGCTTCCATTAAAGTACTAACTCTCATGTTCTACTGTGAGAGAGAGGTAGCTCTGGGTTCTTGAAGGCTGGACCAGTGCGGCTGAAGCTGTGACATGTCATTTTAGTACAAGACTGGTGATGAGCTGGGGTTGAGACAAGCTAAGCTCATCACCAAAAGGCTGGCTGCCATGAGATGAGTGCTTTGAGCCACAGCGGCTTTGAAGACCATCTCCTAGTACATCAATGTGCGACGATCTGCACTGGTGAAAGGAGTATCCACACAGAGGACATTTGAGATCTTTGATGTATTAAAGCACATATCGGATACTATTGGAGATATAAGACAAGTAAACAAATCTCTTTACAATACATGGCAGGACAGAAGTACAGTTGTTCCATCCACATTACGACTTTTCTCATCATGATTCCAATATATTATAGGATGGCATAAGAAATTAAATAGGAACTTTCAGGGAGTTTTGTAGAAGACACAAATGATAAAAAGGCCAACAGACAACACAGAAAAAATTTAGAAACTCAGAAATACGTAAACTATATGTCATTATATAATATCAATAGATTTTATTTTTTTTCTTTTATCTTTTAATATCATAATAATTCAGACTTCTTCTCTGTTATGAAGGGAGGGTCAAGAAATTTGACACAGGTTTTCCAGATTGCTGGGGCACAGAGCTCCTAACTTCTGCAATGTGGAAGGAATAATTATACAAAGAAAGGCATTAAAGTGATATGAAAAGCGTCTTTCTTTGGAGATGTTGGAGGACTTCATGGTGGAAGTGGCATGTGAATTGAATTTATAAGCAAGCCTTTTCAACAGGCAATTTGGAAGAAGAACCAGAAAGGAAGGACATGAGAGATAGTAAGAAAAAAGCTGTGGAGAAAGAAAGGACATGGCAGGAAGAGAATGGGGAATAGTACATAGGCCAATTTAATTAGAATACAAAATAAGTGAAGGTAAAGAGGGACCTAAGGGTAGCAGCATTATGGAATTCCTCAAACATCATAATTAGAAGTTCAAACTACATTGTAGGGGTAATAAAGATTCCCTAGAGGTTTGATTCTACAATACCTCTCAACTAGACAAATTAAATCCATCACAGTTCAATCATCTAAGAAGCTGAGGGCACTACAGCACTCTAGCAATAGTTTTTGAAGAAAAACAATCACTACTATTTTCAGTTATTCCTTAGTAAATAATATGTACCCTTACAATTATAATTTGATGATGATTGTTTGTGAGCGAATGAAAGTACCTCTAAATTTGTAATGCTGGGAGTAAAAAATCCACAAAATATAACTTCTCATTTAGACATTTATAAGTATATTATGTCAACCTCAAAAAAAACTTTTAAAATTTAAAACATTCAACCCAGTAAAAAAGTGCAATATTTTGCTAAATCTGAAAACATTCATCAGTTTTAAAAATTACTCATCTTTGAAGATGCAAAGACTGCCCCAAGTAATTTTTTTTAAATTATTTGATAGGAAAATCAGTTGTAGTAAATGTATTTTAAGATGTAAGGACCAGAGGCAGCTAGGTGGTGCAGTGGGTAGAGCACCAGCCCTGAAGTCAGGACGCCCTGAGTTCAAATCTGGTCTCAGACACTTAACACTGCCTAGCAGTGTGATCACTTGGCCCAATTGCCTCAGGAGAGAAAAAAACTTAGGGACCATTTAGCTTTTTGGATTTTCAAATTCAAAAATTATATTCTTTAGCAAAACTCTAGTAATGATTTGATTGGAAATGTTAAAAAAAAAAGCCTAATTATTATACTGTCAAGCAAACCAAAGGATTATGATCCAGCTGCTGCAAATCTATGATATTTATTATCTCCTGCCTACTGTAGCCCTATAGGTGATATCTGAAGAGTAAAGTTAGGTCAACAAGCATTTATTAAAGGTTTACTATGTGCCGGGCATTGTGCTAAATGCTGAAAATACAAATACAAGCAGAAAGAAAACAGTACTTGTCCTCAGGAAGCTTATTTTACAAAGAGGAGTAGAGTTAGAGGGATCAGACACAATGACAAAAGGTTCAACAATATTGAGTCTGTGCTGGCACTATTGAAACAAAGCTTTTTCTTTTTTTCCCTCATTTTTCTTCCATTCTTGAGCATCCTGCCAAATTGATGAGTTAGGCAAAAATGTGCTCAGGGTGTTAACACGCTTGTGGTCAGCATTTTATCCAACTCAGCTCTGAGGAAGTAATCACTGATACCCTTCTTTTTCTTCCTTCATTTCTCTATTTTCCTAAGACCTGATTTGGATTTATTTCATTTGGAAAAAAATTAGAAAAGGCAAATACAGCTTGCCAAATAAAAAAAAAAAGGCATTAAGAAATAAAGTTTTCCAAGATAATCCCAAAAAACTTTGGATAGAAAACGCCCTCTGCATCCAGAAAAAAAGAACCATGGAGACTGAATGTAAATCAATACATTTTCTGTGTTTTTTTTTTTCCTTCTCCCCTGGTTTTTCCCTCTTGTTCTGATTTTTCTCTCCAAATATGATTCACAAAGCAATGTGCACTAAAAAAATTAAATCTTAAAAAAAAGAAATAAACAATTTAAGATTATAAAAGCCAGAAGAGAAGCAGCATGGGGGTGGAAGAAAGACAGCCTAACTCAGACTCAGAAAGTCTGAGGTACAATTTCTTCCTCTCTCACATACAGGCCAAGTGACCCCAGGCAAGTTTAGCTGAACCTATTAGTGCTCCAGACAAATAATTCCCTTAGTTGCAGGCCAGCCGCTCAAATCTGCATTGTAGAGGGAGGACCTTTCCTCTCTGGGAGTTCCTATGCCAATGAAATTACAGAACGATCCTTCAAAAATGAGAAATGTAATAAAAAACAAACTGAGATCAGTCTATACAAAGGCCAGGTTCGCTTTGTATGTCTCAGTAACTGGGATGATTAAGGCTGTTAAGAACACAGTGAAACTTTAAGGAACGTAGATTTAATTTACTACCTTCTCTTTCTGTATCTGCAACTCCTCTGCACTGACAGCTGGCTGGGATCATTTATGTGCTGGCTGATCACCTGACCACACAGGTGGCTACAGCCGGTGCTCATCGAGGGATCGAGAGTCAGCAGGGCAGATAGCTCTGGTCTACCTATTGGCCCAGCCAGGGGAACTGCCCGCCCATCCGGGTTGCTACATGCCATGTAAAAGCACCGAGGAAAGCTCCCTGAGTCTCCACAGGACAACAGCACTTCACTTAAGTCATTTCATTTGATTCTCAGAAACACTCTGGGGAGGGAGTCCAGTTATGAGCCGATCCATACAGGTGAAGGAACTGAGTCAGAGAAGTGATGAAACTTGCCCAAAGTCACACATCTGGGAGGTGTCAGAGGCTGGAATTGAAATCAGCCTTTCCCAGGATTCTACATGTCGAGCTGCCTAGCTGCCTCTGAAGGGCACAAACCTCTGTAGTTATGAGGAATGCCTTTTCCCTTCCCATGAGAAACCGCTAGCTGGTACAGTAGGTACAGCATTGAGTCTGGAGTCAGGAAGATCTGTGTTCAAATGTAGCCTCAGATAAGGGCGAGATGCGACCCTGGGCAAGTGACTTAACCTATCTTGCCTCAGTTTCCCCATCTGTAGAGTAGAAATAATAATGGTGCTTATCCTCCAGCATTACTGTGAAGATAAAATGTGATAGCTTTTACACCACAAATGCTAGCCATTATTTTGACATTATTATTGATAACTTATCTTGTCTCGGTTTCTCCATCTATAGAGTGGAGATAATGGCACCTACCCTACTGCACTACTGTGAAGATAAAAGTGATGCATTTTAAAAAGCATAAATACTAGCTATTTTTGTAATATCAGTGACAACTCTTGCCTCAGTTTTCCCATCTGTAGACTAGAGATAATAGCACTTTCCTCTAGTACTATTGTGAAGATAAAATGTGGTAGATTTCAAAACACCACAAATGCTATTATTTTAATATGATTACTGAGTTAATGTCTTTTGCCTCAGTTTCACCAACTATACAGAAAATAATGGCACCTACCCTCTAGCACTACTGTAAAATAAAAGGTGATAGATTTTAAAACACTATAAATGCTAGCTAATATTTTCATTTACTTATTTATATTATATAGTTAATAATACTAATATTATTATTTATATTATATATACATATATTTATTTAATGTTTTAGTTTGTGTTCATTGACCAGAGTCAAGAGCTTTTGTTGTCATAATAATTAAAAAGGCATAGGTTTGGAGATCAGCAACTCGAGCACTTACTTGGGGAGTGACCTTGGTCAAGTAACCAAACTCCAGAGCACCTGTATCCTCCTAGCTATAAAGTGGGGGGAAATAATATTTTCATTACTTAAAAAGAATCATAACATGTAGACAAGGGAGACTTATTGGAAGCTACTTAAACCAAGCATCTCATTTTACAGATGTAGAAATTGAGGTACATTGAGATTAAATGTCTGGCTGGAGGGCACACAGCACACACAGCTAATAAGGGATGAGTTACTCCAATATACACCTTAATCCCCACTGGACTGCAAGGTTACCACACACTTCATACAGAGAGACAATGTGGTACAGAGAATAGAATGAATCCATGGCATGGATTCAGGAGGGGATGATACTTAGTAACTGAGTGACCCCTGATAAGTCATTAACCCCGTCTGAATTTCAGTTTCCTTAACTGTAATATGGGAAGAATTTTTTCTGAAATACCTGTCTCACAGGGTTGTTGTGAGGCTTAAATGAGACAATGTATACCAGAACTTTATAAATCTTTAGGCATTTTAAATAAATATTACTTGAAGTATAACCAAATATAGTGCTGTTATTTTAGTATTATTATCCTAATATAATAGTATTTCTGTGGTACTTGATATTTGTTGAATGAATGAATTTTTTAAAAAATCATCCCACTAGGTTCTTAGTAAGTTTTTCTTTTTCTTTTTTGATAATTTATTAATTTTATAATTATAATTTTTTTGACAGTACATATGCATGGGTAAATTTTTTTTTACAACATTATCCCTTGTATTCACTTTTCCAAATTTTCCCCTCCCTTCCTTTATTCCCTCCCCTAAATGACAGGCAATCCCATACATATCAAATGTGTTACAGTATAACCTAGATACAATATATGTATGTAAAACCAAATTTCTTGTTGCCCAGTAAGAATTGGATTCCGAAGGTATAAGTAACTTGGGTAGAAAGACAATAGTGCAAACATTTTACACTCCTTTCCCAGTGTTCCTTGTCTGGGTGTAGCTATTTCTGTCCATCATTGATCTACTGGAACTGACCTAATAAGTTTTTCAACCTCATTTCTTGCTCTTTCATTCCCATTGCTCCCCAAACCAGACTAGCAATCACTCAACTCCATTTTTTATTCAAGGACTCAGCAAAGAAATAATTGTATTGGCAAGATTTCTGCTTTCCGACAAGCTGACCATCAGGTATCATTATTTCTCAGATTCCCTCTTTAAATAAATGTAGTGAGTTTATAACTGTGTGAAAGTTTTGGTTACTGCTGTTGAACTGATTCCAAGAGTAATAAACCTCTAAAATATGTAATTCACATCTAGATTTTACTAGACATTTCTACAAGATCAGCTTCTTTGTTAATAATAATAACCGCAGCACTCTGCAGCTCGACAGAAGGGCAGCTTTCTTCAAAACTACTCGTGTCCTTTCCAGAACCCCACACCTGAATCATTTTACATTACAAATCCCCACCCATGTGTTAGGTGAAGAGTATCAGCTCAAATCATGAGTGGGCAGTTGGGTAGCCCAGTGGATAGAGAATCAGGCCTGGAGCCAAGAATATTCCTCTGCCTGCATTCAAATGGGTTCTCACACTTTCCAGCTGTGCGACCCTGGGCAAGTTACACTGTTTTCCTCAGTTTTCTCACCTGTAAAATGAGCTGGAGAAGGAAAAAGAAAACCATTCTAGTATTTGACAGTTGTTCTTTATCCATCTTTTAATTGTGTCCAACTCTTTGTAACCTTTTTGGGGGGTTTTCTTGACATAGACTGAACAACGTGTAACATGAATTTAGAAATTCCAGGTAGCTTTGATTCAGCAGTGCTTCTAGATTATAAAGGAGGGAGAGGGACCCATATGTGTAAAAATGTTTGTGGCAGCCCTCTTTGTATGGAAAGGAACAGGAAACTGAGTGGATGCCCATCAATTGAGAATGGCTGAATAAGTTACGTCTATGAATGTTAGGGAATATTATTGTTCTGTAAGAAAAGACCAGCAGGATGATTTCATAGAGGCCTGGAGAGACTTAACGTGACCTGATGCTAAGTGAGCAGAACCAGGAGATCATTGTACCTGGCAAGAAGATTATATGATGATTCTGACGGACCTGGCTCTTTTCAGCAATGAGATGATTCAGTTCCAATAGATCTGTGATGAAGAGAGCCATCTGCATTCAGAGAGAGGGCTGTGGGAACCAAGTGTGGATCACAGCATAGTGTTTTCACTGTTTTTATTGTTGTTTGCTTACTTTTTGTTTTTTCTCATTTTTTTTCCTTTTTGATGTGATTTTTCTTGTGCAGCATGATAATTATGGAAATATGTATGAAAGAATTGCACATATTTAATCTAATTGGATTCCTTGCTGTCTAGGAGAGAAAGTAAGGGGAAAAGAATTTAAAAATTTGGAACACAAGGTTTTGCAAGAGTGGATATTGAAAATTATCTATGCAAATATATTGAAAATTTAAAAAAAAACTATTAAAAAACAGGAAAAAAAAATTCAAGGTAGGACTTGGAGATGTAGCAAGACAGAATGATAATCCAATTCTTTAGTTCAACTTAAATATGAAAGGCCTTTCAGAAAGCCCTTCCTGGCTCTCTTGCTTTGTCCTTTCTACTCTGCCTTTCTCTTCATGCCAACTGAGAGATGTTGGGCCTACAACCAGACACCTAACGGGTGTGGAAGGATGAGACGCCCTCCAGGATCAGAGCCATAATGATGGATGAGACCCAGGAGAGCATTTAATCCAATCTCTCACTCAATTTAAGAATTAATCGAAAAGCATTTATTAAACACCTACTAAGGATCAGTTACTAAGGACATTTCTTTCCCTCAATCAGAGGAAACAACCAAAACATAGGTAAGGTCCTATAAAAAAAAAAAATATATATATATATATATATATATATATATGAGTCATTTTGATGAGGGAGAAAGTAGCTCAGGGTAGACTTGAGGGAGGGAGTGAAGGTACATGAAGGAGCTGGTACCTAAGCTAAGCTTTGAGGAAAAGTCAAGATTTTAAGAGACAAGTTAAGGAGAAAATACCTCTCCAGAATGGGACACAGTCTGAATGAAGACATGTAGATGACAGATGGATTGTCTTGTGCCAGGGATCGCATAAAGGCTGGCCTCTATGAACCAAGAACAAGTGAAAAGGAGTCTGGGAAGGCAGGCTGAGGCAGAATAGTGAAAGACTTTAAATACTAAATAGAAAAACTGTACTTGCTACTAGATGTAATGGAGATCAACTGGAGTTTCATTAGGAGTATTACTTGCACAGGTGTCAACACTGATTGGAGTGGAGAGGAAATGGAGGCAGGAAGACCAATTAGAAGGCTACGAGAACTTCACCTAAGTGGTGAAGGTTTGAATTGGAGTCATGGGCCTGTCAGTCAAAAGAATGAGATGAAAATAAAAAGTGTTGTGGAAGGAAAATGAGTGATACTTCCTAACTGATTGGATTTGGGGAGGCAGGTGAGGAAGACATTAAACTTCCTTCTTCAGTAGTCCTAAAGAGGCTCCTTATCTTATTCTGCTAGAGTTCTTCTAATAACAAGGAGCTTACCTCTTTACAAGGCTGAAAAATTCCACTTTGGAGTCATTCTACTTATTAGACTATTCCTCATGCTAAGGAAAAAAAAAAAAAACAAACTCTGAAACTTTCATGTATTGTTGCTAGTTTGGCCTTTGGAAACTATATTTGAAGTTTGCAGTGTAATTCACAGACATACTGACCTGAACCAGGTACAATGAGACTAAATAACTCTTGTACTGGACAATCTGCCATTCTTAATGTGGTCTGAGGTTGTCATAGCTTTCCAGCTCTATAAGCTCTGTCTTCTGTCTGGAATATTATCTGAAACCAGGTACTTGTACCTTGGCCCTCTACCCCATCCTATACACACAGGTACACCTCAGTTCCTTAAAACATCTTGTTTTTCTCCTGCTCTTCCTTCTTCAGCTAACCAGCACAAAATTTTACAAGTATTTCAATCAACTGCATCTCGTTAGTTTAGGCACCTTATTCCAGTCCATTTGAAAACTTTATAAATTCTGGTTCTGCTAATTCTGTCTATCAGATACATCTGAGTTATAATCTCCCATAAATTTGAAAAGCTTGAATCTAGGTCCTCATATAAGAAAAAATGTGCAAAATGTGAGACATTCTGCAAGGACTTTCTTCCCAGGTGACAACTATCCATGAATTAAAACTTTTCCACATAGTTTAATCAGCTACCAATAAACCTAACTAGTGGATTTGACTTTAGAACTCAATAGCAGCAGATTGTTAAATGCCTGGTTAAATGGTTAAATCATGGCTTTCCTCTAATTGGTTATTTAATAACCCTGTCCAAAAAAAGCAAATGAGATTCATTTTGTATTATTTGCTCATAGAGAGCCCAAGCTAGCTCTCAGTAAAACCTGCTTTCCTTTATAAGTAGATCTAAGTCCTGATTAATATCAATTTAAAATCCTCAGAAGTGATTGCATGCATGTATATCTTTGAATTTGAACTATGCAAAAGGTAAAATATGGCAATCGTTTCCAAGTAATGGAATTGTGCAATGTGGATTCAAATAAATGGGGGTGGGGAAGGTGGGATTCAGTGTTTACATTAATTGGGATCTGAATGTAGTCACAAACAAAGGATTTTCTAAGAAAAGAAGACTGATTATGCTATTCTAGTACTCTTGTCTATACATTTTTTTTCAGTTGTGGTTCTTTTTGCTGAGGCAGTTGGGATTAAGTGACTTGCCCGTGGTCACACAGCTAGAAAGTGTTAAGTGTCTGAGGCCAGATTTGAACTGGCGAACTCCTGAATTCAGGGCTGGTGTCTTATCCACTGCACCACCTAACTGTCCCTGAGGATTCTTACAGAATTGGCTTTATTCTTAACTTTTTTTGATAATCTCTTATTGGCTGAAAAGGGTGGGTCTGAGAAGCAGAAGCAACCTAATGTCTCCCAAGTTCTGATAACAACAAAATAAACATCCTTGGTAAAGGAAACCCTCCCACTGAAAGTCTGAAATGAATTGAAATTGTATAGATGCATTTCAGAATAGGGACTTACTCCGAAGAATAACACACAGTTTTAAAAACATGTGTATTCTTGTGTCCTTCTTGAAAGGCTGTGTCGTATTATAAAAAGAAATCCTCTGAGATCTACCTCTGCCTTTTATGAGCTAGTTGACCTTCTTTGGACCAAAAAAAAAAAAAAAAAAAAAAAAAAAAAAAAAAAAAAAAAAAAAGTCTGAATCTATTGTCTTATTTATAAAAGAATAATGATCTTTATACTACCTACTTTGCAAAGGCATAGAATAAAATGAAGCCATTGCTATTGATTATTATTATTATTGTAGTTGTAGTGGTAGAAGAGTTAGGATTAGGGTTATGTAGTAGTAGTAGTAGTAGTAGTAGTAGTAGTAGTAGCAGCAGTAGTATAAGTAGGAGTAATAGTAGTAGTAGAAGTAATAGTAGTAGAAGAGTTAGAATTAGAGTTATGTAATAGGAGGAGGAGGGTTAGGGCTAGGGCTAGGTTTAGGAGTAGGAGTGGTGATGGTGGTAACACTTACAGACATTTAAGTATACAAAATACTTTACATGCATTACCTCATTTGAGCCCCCAATAAACCCCTGAGGTAGGTATTACAGAGATCACTGTATCCCCGTAAATAAAAAATGAGTTGCTCCCAGTCACACAGGTAGAAAGAAACTAGTCAAGATCTGGGGGTAGATGTTTCTGACACATTTTAAGCAACATTTTAAGCACTATACCACACTGTCTCTCTGAGGGGCAATTTGCATGTGGGGATATGACCACTGTAAGACAAACACTATGTGATTTTTTTTTCCTTTGGGATTATTTTAGCTGCATTGAGGCCTAAGGCATATTTGTAATAAACCAACATATTTCTCAAAATTGAAAGCATAATAGCAATATTCTTACAAAATATAATAAAACTGATTTGGGCAGCTGGTTCTTTTGAGTTAATTAAATTCACTTTCCTTAGGGAACGCATTTTGAACTTCTTGAATACTAGTCTCTAAATACAGTATAATTGGCTTTGCAAAAGAAAGCAAAGCAGAAAAAAGATCTGTGGAACACAGTTGATTAAATATGAGTCAGCAACCCTTAAGTTAAAAGCAAAAAACACAAGTGATATTGTGATATGTAAACAGTCTAGCCATTGGGAAGCAAAAAGAAATAATCCCCCATAGCCAGCACTGATCAGCCTTTTATTAAAATTTAGTGTCCCACAATTAAAGAGAGAGATAAAAGATCAAGAGAAGAACTGCAAAAATGTTCCAGAAATTATATTAGGGAACCCATGAGGAAAGAAGAAAAACTTGGAGGAGGTGGCAGATTACAAACCTCTAGAGTCCCAGGGAACCAAGACTTTGGAAGCCTTTCCTTGGAGTTTATATTTTTTTAATTAAATAAACAATAACATATACTGGATTACTTATCATCTAGGAGAGGGGGTGGAGGAAGGGGAGGGAAAATTGGAACACAAGGTTTTGCAGGAGTTAATGTTGAAAAATTATCCATGCATATATTTTGAAAATAAAAAGCTTTAATTTAAAAAAATAAACAAGACATATGTAGTATTATGCTATTTTTTTTTTAAATTGCAATCTCTAAAACTGGTGAATAGGCTCAATATTCCTTTTTTTATTGAATAGTTTTTTTTAACATTTAACATTTTAAGATATTATTAAGATATTCTTAAATACTGAAATAGACCTCTGATCTCAATGACATAGAAGTTAGCTCTGATGATGAGATGATCAGCATAGCTGCCTTCTGATGGAACCTCTGTCCACATTCATAAGTTCATTTGTTTAACTTTCATAATTCTAGCACAAGGATTATACTCAGGGTTCTGGGACCCTTATCACCTTCTCTGTACATCTCTCAAATAGTAGTACAACACGTGTCCTGTCCATTATTTATCCCTTGCTGTTGACATGTGACAAACCTGAAGATTTTTTTTACTCTTGTTCCTGTTTCTGTGTCAATCCATTCACACCCACCATGCATCTCTCCATCACCTTCCATCACACTCAATTTTAATTCTTCAGGGAACTGTGTTCTGTGACTCACAATCATAACACAGCACCAACAATATATTGGTATTTAAAAGATGGGTCTTTATGGGGTAATTTTAAAAGGTTTGTAATTTACTAAAGGAGATAAAATCAGGAAAATAATCAGGTGCTCCTGTTTAATTATGGACCCAATTCATCGTCTATCTTCTGTATCTTTCCAAGATATTTGTTTTGTATTTTAAAGATTGAAATATAAAAATAAGCATTAACATTACTTGATTTTTAAATTATAAGAAGGACTTGTAAAATTGTAGAAGAAAAACTGGATTGATAATATAAAAATCATACCAATTTTAGCAAAGTAAAATTATAACAAAGATAAAAATCAAAGAAAATTTAGGAAAAGCTGAATAGCATTGAATTGAATTAACAAGCTTAGCAAAATAGTTTTTAAGAAAATAATACGGGGGAAAGTATTCTTACATATTAACATTTTGGCCTGGAGTCTTTACCTTTTTTTTTTTTTTAAATGCTTTAATAATTGGTTTTATCACTGATCAGTTATTTCATCATGTCTCACTTTTCATGTTGGGCTTTTTTCTTGGCAAAGACACTGGAGTGGTTTCCCACTACATTCTCCAGTTCATTTTATAGATAAGGGAACTGAGGTAAACAGGGTCAAGAGACTTGCCCAGAATCCCACAGAAAAGAAGTGTTTGAGGCCACATTTGTTTTATCCACTGTGCCATCTGCCTTCCCTTGATAATTGCATTTTTCAATTCAATATAGTTGATTTACATTGAAATCAATTCATTTTACTTTAAGCATTTAAAAAAGCATTATTTTGAAAAGGGGACCAAAGTTTTACCATCCTGAAAAAGGGGTCCATGAAACGAAAAGGTTAAAAGCCTTTAGTCCCTGCCTTAGAACTTTAGTCTACATGCCAGAGACCTGGGTTTCAAAGTCATGGCAGAAATCAGGAAGAATAAAACAACCCGACCACTTAAGGCTCCACAGAGGCTTACTCAAATGAACTCTAGGTTATTCCTACTTTGTTCACCCATTGGAGGTGCTGTTTAAAAAATGTTGGGAGATAGCCATTTTAACTATTGTTTGAATGTCTGTGTTTGGAAAGAAATAAACAAATTAATATAGAGGCTTAGTCTGGTTATCTCTTCCCCATATAATTGTGGATATATATTAAAAAAAAAAAAAAAAAGAATTCAGGAGGGACAAGGGAATATAAAAGAAGTAGTTTAAAACCCATGCACCCAAGTGGAACCTTCCGCACACAGGACCAGCTTGGCTTTGTCTTTAGGCTAAGCACTTTGGTTCTGAAAAGCTCCAAACCCTAGGCCATGCCTTGTGTGCTAATTACATATTTGGGCTCTAGAATAACAGGAAAGGGTGACAGATTTAAAGCTGAAAGGGACTTCAGAAATCTAGTCCAACTTCCTCATTTTAGAATTGAAGCAAAATTTTAAAATTGAAGCCCAGAAAGGGCCCAGGTTCATCCAGCTAATAATTGACAGAAATCAAACTCAAGCCCATTTCCCAGACTTTTCGAATCCAGTTTTCTTTCCATGGCTCCCTGAAAGGACTGCTTGTCTTTTGCATCCACTCCTATGTATTTCTGTTGTTCTTTACCCCACTTTGAATGTAAAGTTGCTTCTGTATCTCCAGGGCTCAGCACCTGAGCTTGATGATGGATGGATGGATGGATTACAATAGACAGTCACTCTTTGGATCTGATGAATTTGACTCAATAAACAGTTATTAAGTGCTTACCGTAGAGGATTGGGCTAGGCTATTATGTGATTCAGACTTTAGATAAGACATACATCTGACAGGGGAAAAGAGAAGAAAAGAAAACTGGATAAAACTGTAGCAGGGTAGATTTAGAAATAACATTAGATTATAGAATATATATGTTGGATAAATAACAGATTCCAACTGAATCTTTTTTTCAGGGAACATTGTCCTTCCAATGCCTGAAAGTAAGCTAAGACCCCCAATTGCAGTCCTTTCTGCACAGGGGTTTCCATCCTTAATGGTCCTAGAAGTAGCTTAGGTAGTTCTATCCTGAGAAAAGCTCAGTTATGTATTGAAAACAAGTTATTAGAACATATCCTCAGTGATTAAATGTGAGAAAGCACTAAGAACATAAGGATAAAACTAAATCCTTTAGTATCGAGCTTACTCAGCAATAATGAGAAAGCAAAATTTGGAGACATTAATTAGAGAAGACACAGTGATCTCTATGGTTAGTCTTGCAGAAACATTCCCAGCGTATGTTATTTCTATTTACTTAGTCACTGCTCTCTGAAAATTTAAAGGATCCTCTTGGCTGGAGGTTCAAATGCTTGGTCTCAGCTAAGGAAAATCTGCCTAACCACATATGAGTTGGGCAAGGGGGAAAAGTCCCTATTCTTCAAATAAGTGTTTTGTTTTTTTTAAAGGAGTTCTAATTTTGTGCACAAGATAGAAAAAATGCAATTTTATAATTAAGAAAATGTGAATAAATGTTCAGTGTGCTCCATTTTCCTCTACAGCCAGGGGAACAAAATTTTGGAAGAGACCTGGGATATGCATTAATCACAGTGAAGGGAGAGAATTCTTTTCCCTCTGGGGCCTGTTATTTTGCTCATGGCCTTCTGAGATTCAGGACAGGCAGGCCTGATGGAATCTTTATTCATGTAGTCATTCATCAATAAATATTTATTGAGCACCTTCTGTGTGTAAAACAATGTAAAGAGGACTGGAGATAGCCATGACAAGTCTTCTTAAAACTAAAAGAACATTTAGCTGCCTTAAGAACTCTAACTTCAAACGAGGAAAAGTGTTCAAAACTTTATCTCTGAATGGTGGGCAATGGAAACCCAAAATACAAGCCAGAAGTGAACTCTTGACTTAAACAGCACCAAATCATAAGATTTCAAAATGACCAAATCATGGGATTTGAAATGATTCCCGGACCAGCTACAAGTTCCCACTGTGGTCATCCAGCTACCACTTTAAAAACTCTTACTTACAGGAAACCTATGACCTCCCCCTTCACTTTTAACCAAATCTAATTGTCCCAGGCTTTTTTTTTTTTTTTTTTTTTTTCCTATAAAGCCTAAATCTGGCATTCACTGTGAAGAATTTTGACCTCCTGAACCAAAGAAATAAACCTATTCTTCTACTTAAAAGAATGTTCCTCCTAATTCTTCTGTTCCCTGCATTAAATATGCTCAGTCCCTCCCAAAGTCTGATAGGACCATAAGACCCTTCATTACACTGATTATCCTCCCCTCTGAATACTCCTAGATGAATAAGGTCCTTTTTTTTTCCCTTGAGGCAATTGGGGTTAAGTGACTTGCCCAGGGTCACACAGCTAGGAAGTGTTAAGTGTCTGAGGTCAAATTTGAACTCAGGTCCTCCTGCCTTCAGGGGTGATGCTCTATCCACTGCATAAAAATGTCTTTCTTAAGAGTGGCTTTCAAAACTGAGCATCACACATGAGAAGTTGTCGGGCCAGAGTAGAATAACTTTGTTCCCTGAGTCTGCACAATATTTCTAATACAGCCTAAGGAGCAATTGCTTCTTTGCCTGCCATCTTGCACTTCTGAATCTGACTAACTTTGTGCCAATTGAAAATCTCTAATTGTTTTTTTGCACATGCAAACTGCTTTTTAGCTGCCCTTACTTTCCAACCTGCATTTGTGCAACTGGTTTTAGAGTAGATTGCAGATCCCTTAGAGTTCATCTTATTAGAATTGACCCATCCTTCCAGACTGCTAGATCTTTTGCTTCTGTGATCCAACATGAAAGCTGTCTACTTCCGCTGTGTGCCACTGGCAAATATGAGAAACAAGAAAAGTTTCCATCCAAGTCATTGAGAAAACAGCTCAATAGAATATGACTAAACCTTTTGCCATCACACTAGATAACATTATCTGTAAGTACACATTATCTCTAAGCATGGATCAATGCTTTATAACTAAACGCATTCAACTAGTTCTGAATCAACCACTTATATATATTTATCTAGTCCATATATTCACAGTTTAAACCTGAGGATACCATGAAAGAAAAAAAGAAATCTGGATAAGATTATAGCAGGGAAGATTTAGAAATAACATTAGATTATATAATATATAATATATATGTTGGATAAATAACAGATTCCAACTGAATCTTTTTTTTTCAGGGAACATTGTCCTTCCAATGCTTGAAAGTAAGCTAAGACCCCCAATGAATCCCAAATCTGGGTATACTGTGTCCAGGTATTTTATTGTCTGCAACATTCCCTACTCAATAACTAGTATTCCTCAATTGGCCTTCCCCAAGTCTAGCCACTTGTCAAAGAAAAAAAAGTCAAAAGAACCTGTTCTTAATGAACCCAGCTTGATTTTCAATAATCAATAATATGGTGAACCTGTCTGAAAGTTTTGGTTACAATTTTATCCATTTCTTCTACAACCTTTGGATAAAATAATCTGCTGGGGTGGGGGGTGGGAATTAGATTGAAATATTTATATATGTTTCTTGTTAAGTCAAGGACACTGAGATTTTCTATGTAGGATGAATAACCATAAAATAACAGATAATCGGACTTAACATGGATACACAGAAAAAGCAAATACAGATTTTAAAATATGCCCTCATTTAAAAAAAAAAAATCTCAAAAACATAACTAACTTTTCAGTCAGGCTACACAGGAAGTTCATTGAATTTCCTTGTGAAATAAAGATAAATTTAAGGTCAGAAAGTTCAGACAAGTTAAGTTTTCAAGAGTCATATACGACAGAAAGAGTAACTAGGCCTAAGGCAATGACACAAGGAAGGAACAAAGAGCTTACAGAGGAAGCTAAGAAAAATGTTTGTGCCAAACATAAATGAACAGCTATCATTACTGATTCTGAGCAGAAAGAAGAAGATTAAATCTAGCCCCTGACTGACCAGTTTTAAGACATAAAATAGGCAAGTTTACCAGTATCTCTCATAAAGAGAGTCCTGCAAAGTAAAATTACAATCTGGCTGTAAAAATAAATAAATCAATGAATGAATGAATGAATGAATGAATGAATCTCAAAATCCTTGAAACCTCATGACAATACATGCATCAAGAAAATCTATAGCTTTATGCCTTGATGGCAGCTAGGGGGTGACTGAAATCAGAAGACTTCCTTCGTTCAAATCCAGTCTCAGACATTTACTACTTGGCACGTTGGCCAAGTCACTTGACCTGCATGCCTCAGTCTCCTCATCTGTCAAATGTACAGGAGAAGAAAATGGCAAACCATTCCAGTATCTTTACCCAGAAAACCCCAAATAGGCTCACAAATAGTTGAACATGACTGAAACGACTCAACAATAACATTCCAATCTGCTCACTTTAAATAAAACAAAACCGTGCTCCAGAAAGAGAAGTGACTTGGTTCTATGGGAGGGCAGTGGCAGAATTTGGATTCAAATTCAGTCAATGAAAACAAAGACATAACATGGAGAAAGAATACTACAGGAAGTCATATATTTAGATAAACTCAATTTTTTAAAAAATTCCCTAAACTATAATTAAAAACCATATCATACCATACCATAAATACCATAGGAAGGAAGGAAGGAAGGAAGGAAGGAAGGAAGGAAGGAAGGAAGGAAGGAAGGAAGGAAGGAAGGAAGGAAGGAAGGAAGGAAGGAAGGGAGGAAGGGAGAGAGGAAGGGAGGGAGGGAGGGAGGGAGGGAGGGAGGAAGACTGGTTTTAAAAAAGGAAGGCATTTGTGACTTTTATGAGGCCTTTTACTTAACTTTTAAATATATATTTTTAAGCTACTCAAATATACACCTGAAAAGACAACTTTTTCTGGAAAATACAAGTTTCAAAATAATTGCTTACCCTTGGAACTGTTTCAAGAAGAGACCTGCATATTAATAGATAGTCATGGATTTTATGCATTTAAAAATAATTATTTGGAGAGATGATTACAGACCAGCTGCAGATTAAAAAAATAATCATTATAATGAGACTTTAGACTACATTAACAGATGCAGAGTGTCCAGAACAAGAAGAGATATCGATAGTGTGGTTGCACTCTGCTAGGTCATAAGCACAGCTGGATTTTTATTTTCAGTTCTATGTACCACATTTTTTTCCCTTTAATAGTATTTTCCCCCAATTTCATGTCAAGACAATTGTTAGCATTCTGTATTAAACAGAGGAATAATTTCCCAACAAGATTAGATTTGATTGGAAAGGAATACTTCAGAGAGGAATTCAGGTTTCCTATAACTGGAGATCTAAGAGAAAGGTTTGCTAATTTGAAAACTTAGGCCATTTCTACAAAATCTTAGAGCTGAGAGTTTAAAAATTATTTAGTTTTACTGGAATGAAAATCCCTTCAACAGTATCTTTGGCAGGTGGTCATCAATCCTTTCTAGAAAACATCCAGAACCAGGACAAAACTCCCATCTAGAAAATATTGCACAAGTAGTTATCCAGCCTTTGCTTGAAAACTAAGGAGCAATGATACAGCCTGAAAAGGGAAATCCAAGCTTAATGAAAGAATTTCCTAAAAAGTAGAGCCATTCAAAAATGAAGTGGGCAAAGCTATCTCTACTTTGTGCATAGACTAATGCAAATAGCCTTCTGCTTGGTCTCGCTGTCTCATCTCTTCCCAATTCAATTCTTCCTCCCCTCGGTTATCCAATTGATTTAACGAAAAGCCCCTTCCCCATCCAATAAAATCCAGTGACTCCCAAATACTCCCAGCATCAAATATAAAATCCTTGTTAGCTTTTATTGCCCTTAACTGTCCATCTTTTCAGTCTTCTTATTCCTTACTTCTCTCCACATACTCTGAGATCCAATGATAAAGGCCTCTTTGCTGTTCCTCAAACAAGACATCTCTGTACTACATTCATTTTCTCCCATAGTATTCCATACTTGGATCCTTCCTCATTTCCACTTCTTGGCTTCCATGGTTTCTTTCAAGTCTCTTTTAAAGGCTTACCTTCTACAAAAAGCCTTCCGCAATGATGAGAGCCATCTATACCCAGAGAGAGGACTGTGAGTGTGGATCACAACATAGCATTTTAACTTCTTTTGTTTTTTGCTTGAATTTTATTTTCTTTCTTATTTTGTTTTCCTTTTTGATCTGATTCTTCTTGTGTAGCAAAATAATTGTATGCCTATACGTATGCCTATATTGGATTTACATATATATTTTACCATGTTTAACATATATTGGATTACTTGCCATCTGGAGGGGGGGAGGGAAGGAGGGCAAATTGGAATACAAGGTTTTGCAAGGGTCAATGCATAAAAATTATTCTGGCATATGTTTTGAAAATAAAAAGCTTCATTAAAAAAAATGATAAAAAAAAGCCTTCACCAGTCTTCCTTAACCTTAGTGCTTTCCTGCTGAAATTATATCCAGTTTATTCTGTATATGTATTGTGTGTGTGTACGGCATCTATTTACCTGTCTATTATCTAGTTGACTGCATGCTATCTCTCCCACCCCCCTCCCCCAATAAATTGTGAGCTTCTAAAAAGCAGGGACTATTTTATTTTTTGCCTTTTTTGTATCCCCAACATTTAGCATAGTGCCTGGCTAAACATAGTAGGCACTAAAAAGGCTTACTGACTGACTAGAAATGGTGGTTGTCTTTATTTATTTTTAAATAGAACTAATTTTTTAGAAGCTCTTTCTTACAAAAAAACCCTAAATTTCTCTTTCCAATTTCAATGCATTATTTCTGTAGAAGCCCTCTGGGGCTAAGCAGAACAATCATAATCCCTCTTCCACATGACATCATGCAACTACTTGAAGACAGCAATCCTGTCTCCTACCCCACCTCAATTCCCACCTCATCCAAATTTTCTTTTCTCCATGCTAATCACTCCTAATTTCGACATCCTTCCCATTAGCTTGTCACCCAAACAATTCATATATCAGATCATGTAAGTTCCTAATATATGTCTCTCATTTACATTTTCCCATTTGTTTTTCATGCTTTGGGTCTTGTCTGATGATAAGTGCGATTACCACCATACTTGTTTTGGTTGCTACAACAGATATCAATGTAGACATAAAGATCATACAAATAGATGCAATCAGCTCATGCCATCAGTGAGGATGTAAATTATGTATTTGGTTTACAAATCTAAAGCTAAAAATAAATCAAATTAATCTGTATAGCGCTGTCCATATGTAACAGAGTACTCTTTTGACAAAGTAGTTCTTTTTTTTTTTCTTTACCCATTGTTTATCTTTATTATTTTTAAAATTTTAATAGTTTTTACTTACCAGATATTTGCATGGGTAATTTTACAACATTGACAATTGCCAAACCTTCTGTTCTAGTTTTTCCCCTCCTTCCCCCCTCCCCCAGATGGCAGGTTGACCAATACATGTTAAATATGTTAGAGTTAAATATGTATAGAGTATAAATATATATTGTATTTATGTATACATTGACAAAGTAGTTCTTTAAGGAAAACATACTAACGTTAGCTTTGGTTAATAATAATAATATATAAAATAATATCCTGTACATCCCCCTGTTGATTCCTAATGAATAATAGGTTCTTCCCTTTATCAAAACAATTGGCTATCTCTGACCCTATTGTCAAAACAAGGGGACCTGGTTCTAGGCTATAAAATAGAAACTATTCCTTTTTGGCTAAGTTGAGAGCTGTAAACCCCCAATGACCAATACCATTAGATAAGCAGGAGACTCTTGTGAATTCCTGGTTTCATGTTACAGTCTTAACATTCCTCCATCCAGGCACTTCTTAGAATCAATCCTTATTTTTTAGTTTATAAATATTAAAACCAAATATTTAGAAGAAGATGGCTAAGAATTTTAAGAAACAGATGGGCTACCTTCTATTCAGATGTTTGAAACCCAAAGCAACGCTGAGACGATGCTACCTGTCTTGTAACTACAAAAGCAATTCGTGTTGACAGAAGAGTGCTTTAGGAAAAAAGTCCCTTCCAAGTGCATCTTCTGGAGCACTGGAGGAAGACCTTGCTAAAGCATCTTTTAAGACTAAAAAGAGAAATGAGATAAAAACCAAACGATTGCAAAACAGAAATTGAACTCGCGAACCTGAAATTTCCATATGTGAAACATCAAACAAATTGCTTTCTAATCTAGAACTGTGATCTTCCCTTTCAGCCTTTTCCATTTTATTAAAACAAATATTCCAAATCTCATCTGTGTGCTATTACACATCCGAAGGACAACTCGACTACCATGACCGTTTACAGCATGCAGGGACCCCTCTGCCGTCAGCTTTGAGTCACAATGTTTGCAGACAGGACCCTTTGTAATGCTCCAACCAGTCTGCCCCTCCTTGGCATGTTATTTTGTGTTGGTTCCTCCACCCCCTCCATGCCAATACAGTCTCATCATCAAAATAAATTATTACTTGGTGGTCTGGTTAGTCCTCCCAATGATACATTTTAATTAGGCAAAGCATTGAAAGAGATAATTGCAGAAATGCTGGCGCATCTTCAAACAAGACTGCCTGCTGTCCATTTTACTCACAATGAAAATGCTCTTAAAGAGATTTCGAGCAAGATTTGCCTCCTACTTGCAGTCCACATTTGTAATGTTTATATAAGTGGGGAATATAAATCTTCCTCCAATGAACCCCACCATTTTTAAGCTAGACTGCTTGTTATAAACTGCCTGTTTCCGTTTTGCCTGCCTAAGCAAGCAATGCAAAGCCCGTTCTGGATAGGCTGGAACTAATTTAATGTGCTCCAGGTTGAATCCCCTATCCTACCAGCTTTTACGGGGAGATTTTACACAGTGGATTAGTGCTGACTTTAACAATGATTCATGTGATAAGTGGGTTTTGATTTGTTTTTCAATGTCAGAAAATATGTGCTGGCAAAAGCAATGTCACTGGGATCACTCTGTTCAAGCAAAGAGAAAAGAAAAAAGGGGGGGAAAGAAAACAACAAAGGAGTTCACAACTGGTAACACAGAAATCAGGCAGAGAGCTTACCCAAAGGAACTCGAAGTTTCAGTTAGGCAAAAGAACAGAAAGCTACATTTGGGACTGGAGAGGAGCCAGCGCGGGATCGGTTAAATGGATACACTCTACCGCAAGACTCATTCCCATTATTAAAAATACCAAAGCTATACTGAAGATAGACAAAAGCATTATTCTTTTTTGCAGCCTGAAAGCTAGCTTATGGAGTTTTCCCCTACAGATGTAAAATTCCTTGAAACCGACACTAATTAGAACAATAACGCCGCACAAAACCCCCAGTAAAAGCTATCATGGAAGAGGGAGGGGATCAAGAGATTCCTCATCTAGAGTAAAGGAATAGAGGAACAGTGGCTTGAATTTAAAAGAAACTCTATGGAAAGGAAAAAAACAACAACTTGTTTTTGTTGTTGTTGCTAGCTAGGTTTGTACATTTGAGGACCTGAGTAATTGAGCAGGGAGGAGAAAGGGTTAGAACTTATGTTTTCAAGGAAGGAAGGGGAGTTTGCTCCGATTTCTAATCTTTGAGAGCTGCTGGGACACTGGGATGTTAGTCCATGTTTGCCCACTTCACATGACCAGTGAGTGTCTGAGGCAGACCTGGAACCCGGCCTGCCCTGAGGCTGAACGTTTAAAAATGGCACTGGGCTGCTCATTCATCTCCCTCCTTATCCACTAAGCCAACTGGTTAACTTGAGGCAATAGCGAATGTTGCAGTAGATGGCAGTATTGTATCACTGAGATCTCACTGGAAACATTAAACAGAATCCTTGGTGGGTTTTTTGGGGGGTGGGTGGGGAAAAGGCCATTATTCTTCATTAAGATTGAACCATGTCAGAGTAATTACTCTAATTTATTACAAAATTTCAGATTGCTTTAAAACAAAACCTTATCCTTTTTTTTTCTTTATAAAAACATCTGCAATATACAAAGTCTCCACTTAAAGGGACAGAAATTTTATTGTGTTCTAAAAATATGAAAACAAAATAAACCCCCCAAATACCACAATCTCAAAATCACACTAAAAGCTGTTGAATACCAGAAACAGTACTATTTAAATGCCTTAAAAAAAAAAAAAGAACATCAACTTTTTCCAGTCTTATACAAAAAAGAAAATCCAGATGTTCCTTATTGTAAACCTAATTTCACATTGAAAATGGCAAAAATGAATGGATATTTTAGCTTGGTCTGAAAATGAATGAAAGGTGGAAATGGTTTAAAAGCACAATTCTGAATGCGTCATACTAATCTGGTGTTTATTTCAGAAATTTAAAGTAAGCCAATATTTGCAACAAGTGCAAGGATTGCTTTCTGTTTTAGAGCACTGAATTGTTCTTTCAGTCTGCCTAGGACAGTTAACAAGACAGCTAGAAAAGGAAACTAAAACTTATTGTATCAAATGTTTGACTTTCAATGTTTTAATGCTATTTCCCCTCCCCTTTATTCTTTTTCTTTTTTTTTGGGGGGGGACAGTAAATCCTTTGCCAGGTCCTGGGATTAAACCCTGCCTTATTTTGGGGGGAACAATAAACAATAACCCAACAACTGGAATGTATTCTATGAAAAGCAACCTGTGGTATCCCTGACTTGTGAATTCTTTCCTTCACTATTTGATTACTAAAGAGTCAAAGAACATGTGGACAGAAGACTGACTTTTTAAACTAAAGTCTCATGCTATATTGGTATCCCAAGTGTAGTATGCACTGGCAGCATACTAAGCAGAAAGGAAGATGGAAAAACAGCCTGGAATGGTGCAATCAAGATCTTTTTTTGATTTTCAATATAATCTTTTGGATGGAAAAAAAAGGCAGCAGCCAATTTATTAAAATGTCCCCCCTACCATTTCATTTGATGAGATGAAAAAAACTCTTCCTATAAAATTATTATTTTAAAGAAATAGATTGCTCAAAGAATTACAGTATTTTTGCATCAAATGAGACAGAAGAAAAGGAAGAGGAGGAGAAAGAGGAGTTATTAATATGGAATGAGGATGGAAGGCTAAATGCAAAAATGACATTGATGTAAAAATAAAATACATTAATAATCCCTAAAAAGGCAAAAGTTGTAAAATTCCTTTAAAACCATACAGTCATTAAAAAAAAAAAAATTCAGGATCCACTAAGAAAGCCAACATTGATGAAGGTGATACCAAATTAGTCATCAGAATAGTCACATAAATTCCTAATTGATTATACTTGTAATTGTTCAACTTTTTTTTAATGTCATTATTCTTTGGAACCACGACCAAAAGGCTATCAAATTGTGCATAACCTTTGAGTCAGCAGAGCCATTACTGGGTTTCCCCCAGGAAATCATAAAGGAGGAAAAAGGACCCACATTTGCAAGAATGTTTGTAGCAGCTCTTTTTGTGGTGGCAAAGAATTGGAAAGTGAGTAGATGCCCATTAATTGGGGAATGGATGAACAAGTTGTGGTATATGAAGATATGAAAGTAATGGAATATTACTGTTTTATAAAGAATGATGAACAAGCTGATTTTTAGAAAGGTCTGGAAAGATTTATATGAATTGATGCTGAGTGAAACAAGCAGAACCAGGAATATATTATACACAGTAGCAGCAAGAATGCGCAATGATCAATTATGAAAGACTTGATTCTTCTCAGCAGTTTAGTGATTCAAGACAATCCCAATAAACTTTGGATAGAAAACACTATCTGCATCCAGAGAAAGAGCTATGAAGACTGATTATAAATAAATCAACATGTGCTATGTTCATTTTGTTTTTCTTTTTCTTCTGTTTTTTAATCTTGTGGCTTTTCCCTTTTGTTCTGTTTTTTTTTCTCTCCTAACATGATTCATTTAAAAAGTGCATTAAAATTAATGAATATGTATAACCAGAAAAAAGAAAACAATTAAAAAATAAAATGTTGTAATTCTCAGAATTACATTTCAGTCTGTATTCTTTATTCTTTTTTTTTCCTTTTATATAATTACATTTTAAAATACTAAGAGAATACCCTTAACATAATTCTTGGAAGATGTGGCCAGTTTATAATCCTTTCTCCAAGGCATTCTTGACTAGTGTGTTAGGTTCATTTTTCAGTACTCAATAGGAAAACTATGACTGTAATTACTACCAAACTTTCTTGAAGATAGCCTAACACATACACATTTCCATGACCAGCAGGGACTAATTCTTCATAATTAATGCATCCAATAGCCTGTGACTGCTGCAACAAAGTATTTACCCCAGGAAACCATGTCAGGTATGCATTTCACCAAACATCTGTTTGTAAGCTTGAGGTCAAAGGATAAGTCAAAGTAATGGTCTCATCCTCCAACAAATGGTTCCTGGGCCAAAACGTTCCTGTGAGAGTTTAATTCAAGGGGTTTCTAGGGACCAAAATTCTGCCACAGAAATGACTATGTGCTTTGGACTTCTAAAGCCAGGCACAAACTTCAATTTCAAACTTTGACCTAGGGACACGAGGGTAGCATTTATGTCTCCAAATTAAAAAATGAAAGAGAAAACTTCAAGTGAAACAATAAGTCCCTTTCTCTCAAAGGCAAATTGAGAATTTTAATGTCATAGACTTTAAGCTGAAAGAAATCTTACATCATTTAGCCCAACCTCCATCACTTCATCAATGTGCAAATTGAGGCACCCCAAGATCAGGTCAAATCCTATCAAGTCAGCACAGGTGCACTGAAGTGATCATGAAGTGCAGGCAGATATTAAAGTCATTTTCCAAAAAGTAATGGGACTACTAAGGTGCACAGTCAGAATTCGAACCCAAGTCCTCTGAATCCAAATTCAATGATCTTTCCACAAACCACAGTGGTTTACCACGCTTTTGAAAATCTTTTAGTTGCTAATGAAAGTTTAATAGAAGAACAATTCCTTTTCCTTTTTATATCTTCACACTACTCTGAAATTGCTCAGGAAACAAAAGCTACTTTATTTCATAGTAATATTTAACAGAGAAGAAGAAAGAGGAGGGGTATGGAAGGGAGGAAAGCATGACCCCAAAGAAGAGATATGACAAACATATTTCTCCTCACTCCTTTGAAGGGGAGAAGGGAATACAAAAGTATTGAATATTACATATAATGTTAGGATTTTTTTTTTCAGTGTACTGATCAGCTTTGCCAACATTTTTCTCTTTATCCTTTCATTTAATTTCTACAAAATTCTTTGTTTAAAAACCTGACTCTCTGGAAGAGGGGCGCAGACACAGGTGGAAATCTGGGTAGTGTACAATCAAAAGTTATCAATAAAAACTTATTTTTTAAAATGAAGATTTTCCCCTAATTGATAAAGTCAAAAGATATGAACAGCCAGTTTTCAGCAGAGTCAAAGCTATCCATAATACATAAAAAAATGCTTGAAATTACTATTGATTAGGGAAACACAAGTTAAAACTTCTCTTAGGTACTTAATAAATCCTTCCTCCCTCTTTCCATCTTTCTTCCCTCCTTTCTTTTTCTTCCTTCCTTCCTTTCTTTCTTTCTTTCTGTCCTTCCTTTCTTCCTTCCTTATTTTCTATTACTTTTGCCCCCAAACATACCATTTTTCCGATTTGTCTAACATGACAGATAAAGGAAAACGATAAACCCCGGAGGGGAGACAGAGAAACAGGGACACTAACAGAATTGTGAACTGGTACAGCCATTATAGAGAACAATTTGGAACTATATCCAAAGGATTATAAAGCTGTGTTTACTGTTTGATCCAGTAATACCATTAAAAAGTCTGTAATCCAAAGAGATTAAAAAGTAAAAGGACCTATGTGGACAAAAATATAGCAGCGATTTTTATAGTAGCAAAGAACTGGGAACTGAGAGGATGCCCGTCATTGGGGAATGGCTGAACCAGTAATGATATACGTCATAATGGGACACTATGTTGCTGTTGGAAAGGTTGAGAGGGACAGGTTCAGAAAACCTGGGAAGATACATACAAACTGATGCAAAGGGAAGTGAACAGAACCAGGAGAATATCGTATACAATAAAAGCAAAATGACTAATTGACTATGAACTCTCATAGGTCCAATGATCATTTTTCAAGCAGAAGACTCCAACATCTAGAGATCTATTGCTAGTTTCTTTCCTTAACTACATTACCACATCGTCTATTAGATATTTACAAGAGACATTTCAAACTCACATGTCCAAACTATAACAGCAAAGTGGATCATAACTAGTGAGGTGGGCCTTGAATCTGGGAGACCCATGTTCAAATGTTCCCTCAGATGCTCACCTCTGCCTGAGTTTTCTCATCTGTAAATTGGGGATAATAATGAAACATGTCTCCCAGGGTTGCTGTGAGACAATATTTGTAAAATACTTAGCACTGTGCCTGGCACATAGTAGGTACTTAATAAGTCCTTCCTCTCTCTCTTCCCTCATTCCTAATTCCTTCCTTCTTTCCTTCCTTCCTTCCTTCCTTCCGTCCTTCCTTCCTTCCCTCTTTCTTTATTCTTTCCTTCCTTCTTTTCTTTCTTTCCTTCCCTTTTTTCCTTCCTTCTTTTCTTTTCTTTCTTTTTTTTTTTTTTGCTGAGGCAGTTGGAGTTAAGTGACTTGCCCAGGGTCACACAGCTAGGAGTGTTAAGTGTCTGAGGCCAGATTTGAACTCAGGTCCTCCTGACTTCAAGGTTGGTGCTCTATTCACTGCACCACCTAGCCACCCCTCCTTCCTTATTTTCTATTATCTTTGTCCCCAAACATACCACTGTTCCAAATTTCCTTATTTCTATCTATCAATCCTTCCATTCTTTTATCCAATTTGATATATTCTATGTGCCACGACTAGGCTAGACATAGGTGAGAAAAAAAAAAAAACTACCAAAAACTATAACAAAGCATAATGAAAAGGTGATTTCATTCTAACAGAGAAGACATCAATAAATGAAGGTATATGGAATAAATTTAAACAAAATTAAAAATAAGTGACATACAAAGTAGGGAAGGAGGGCACTCTCAGGAGGGGAGATCAGGAAAGGTGATAGAAGCTGGTGCTTGAGCTGGGCCCTGAAGGAAGAGTCCCTCAGACTATGGAGGAAGAGACAAGAACAGGATGTTCTCCAGGCTGGGTATCAGTACAGAGGCATAAAGTGGAGAATTGGAATTTCATGTGTGAGGAAGAGAATGAAATCTCATTGGGGCTGATTCACAGCATACAGGAGGATAAGTAATGTCCAATGACACTGGAAATATAGTTTGGGGGCAAGGTAGGAAAGGCCTTAAAAGATAAAGAGCAGCTCATATTTTATCCTAGAGACAGTAGAGGCAGTGAGTTTTATTCCTTCCTAACTTCTGCTTCTTAGAAGCCCTAGTATTCTTCAAGATTCATTTCAAGCATCATATTCTATTCAGTCTCCTCGATTCCCCAAAGCTGCCAGAGACTTTTCCTCCTAAATTACCTTTGAACTGCTCTGTATAATTCTCAAATATATGCACATGCTGTCTCTCTTCCACCAGAATATAAACCCCATAAGGAGGGGTACCTCCTTTTGCATCTTTCTATCATCAGTACCTGGTACACAGCTCATGAATAAAAGATTCTGGTCCATCTCTGACTTTATTATATGTTTTTCCCCAAGCTTAGAATGGATCCCTTCCTCTCTCCTGTCCCCATCTCCAATGACAAGATTTCTTCAAGGATCAACTCAAGTGCCAGATCTTGACGTCTTCTTTAATGATCATTCCCCATGACAAAGACCCCTTGTTTTTTACATTTCTCAAAGCATTTTACAAGGACAGGTTTTTTTTGTTTGTTTGTTTGTTTTTGTTTTTGTTTTTGCACTCTGTGTCTTGTCCCAGTCAAACTGAGACCAGGTAAAGACCTTAGCTTAAAAAGGCCAAGGTCTCCCATTGCATCCAGGCCATCTCGGTCTATCCTGATCTAAATCCAGCCCCTGAACCCTTATGGCTCTGGAGAAGAAAGTGTGGCTGGTGACCTTGCATAGATCACTTTAATCCAATTCACTTGTATATCGTGCATCATTTCCCTGATGTCATGGTCCTCATCGAGAATGAAGGACAAAAACCAACAAAATGCATACTGAAATTATTGGATATTTTATTATTTATTATATTTAATTATTTGGATATTTTCCCCTCCCATTAAGTTCCTGGAAAGCATGGTCTAGGGGATTGTACCTCTCTATGTCAAGTAGCAAGCCTTGATTTAATACTTAAACACTTAAGGTTTTTTTTTTTTCCATATTTATGGAAATTCTCAACAATTAATCTCTCTTGGCCATTTTAATTTCCTTTTTTTTTTTGGTGATTCTTCCACCAGTGACACACTAAAAGAAAAATATAAACATTTAGCAGAGTTCATGCATCTGCTATACACTGGGATTAGGGTTAGGTTCCACAAACACAAGGAATATGCCAAAAATAAAGGAGATGAAGCATTCTCTTTACCTTGTGCGTGATCACTCAGGAAACTATGGCCACCAAAGTAGCTGCAAATGACAACCATCTTGAATTATTTTTGATTAAAAAAAATTAATGGGGAAAACCATGTGAAATTAGTCAGATTACTTGAATTAAGCCTTCATTGTTAACTAAAACAAGGCTTTTATAATATACTGGAATTTTAAAGTTACTTTTTTAAAAATTCTATTTTCATGGAAATTTTGTGAGACTCAGAAAAATAAAAGTGATGAATGATTAAAGTCATTAACAAAAAATTTTCAATACTGACTTGGAAATCTTTTTCTTTTAAGCTATTTTTATATAAAATATAAACACATAAACTTTTTAGTAATGTATCATAAAGCTCTTTTGAAGCAGAGCATGCTCTATTTCTTTTGACAACCATCATGGACCACCAGTCTCATCTTTCTCTAGATCCAAAGAAAACATAAACTTGTTGCTTAGGGACTATTTTCCAAGTATTCTCCGGGGTGTCTGAAAAACATAATGGGGTCACATGAAATAACTAATTTAAAAACTATTCCAGCCCTTTTAATTTTCATTTATTTATGATACAAATACAAGGATTGTCACTTGGATTATATCCTAAGATTTTTAAGGTAATGTTATCATTTTTTAAAAGTACATATTAAAAAAATTGTGATAAAATCATATTCAATATAAGATGTGATAACTGCATATTTGATAATACTTTTTCCATGCTCTTGAATGTAATCTTAAAAACACAAAATAGATTAGAAATATGGATAATCTTAACTTAATTGCAAACAAAATCACAGTGTGTTGAATATATCAGCTTTTTCTATGTGTTTTAACACATAATTAAAACAAAGCTTAATTTGGATTAATTCTAATTATTTCCACAGATTCGATGGCGTGGGGGTGGGCAAAGGTGTTCTTAGGGTATTCTTTTTTGATGATTGCTAAATTGCTCAGTTAAAAACCTCCAATCTTGTCAGTCCTTCCCCCTCTTCATTTTCCCCTTCCACCTTGAGCCTTTGAACTGTCTCTAGGTGAATACGACTATTTGGCCAATCAGTTGTACTTAATTCTATAAGCATTAAGGTGTCAACGTTTCGATTACTGTAAAACCTATAAAATCACAAATTTCCAGTTAACAATGGCTTTTTTTTTGGGGGGGGGGGAGTGGGTGGAGAAGAGATTTTTTTTTTTTTTTCATAATACTCTTTTCTCAAACCAAAGTGTTCTTCAGTCTTCCAAACTCTGATTAATTTAACCGTATGTCCTAGCTAGCAGAAGCATGAGCCTGAAGAGCAAAAGCATTAGGAAAATCTGTTGGGTTTGGTCCAACTTTTGATGCACCAAAAATGACAGGCTAGTGACTGAAACCACTATCCATCTAGTCAGTGAATTTATGCACACTGTCAGAAGAACAATTTTGGGAAGCTTGGAAAAAATAATCAAAAATAAAAATAAGAGCTGTTTATACATGAGTGGGGAATTCATTAGTGAACTCCTGGGAGAAAGATCCTTATTTTCCTTGAATTTTCCATAATGGCAGATGATTGCTGAATATTCTTTATGCTCTCAACTTTGGAATGATTACATTTTTCTAGTTTTTCTCCAGCCTGAGTATTTTTTCCTCAGTCTCTTTCAAAATGTTTATTTTTGTCTCTTCCATTATCTACACATAGCAGTTCCCAAGGGCTCTATCCCGGTACCACTTGTGTTCATATTCTCTCACTTGGTAGCGTACATTAACATGGGTTCATTTATGAATTCTATAACCACAACATTGAAATCTATACTTTCATCCCTAATTTTCCTCTAAGCTCTATTTTCATGTTTTCCACTGCTTGTTTGATAACTTTCCAGATATAGTCCTCTGACACCTAAACCTCCAAAATTCACAACTAAACTTTTCATCTTCCTGCCTATTTTTTCCATCTTTATATTTACTAGTGCCTAGAATACAAAAGTTTGTTGAACTGAATTAATTACTGTTTAAATGTCCAGCAGTGCTACTACTGGGCATATGTCCCAAGGAAATACTAAAGAAGGGAAAGGGACCTGGATGTGCCAAAATGTTTGTGGCAGCTCTTTTAGTAGTGGCTAGAAACTGGAAAATGAATGGATGCCCATCAATCGGAGAATGGTTGGGTAAATTATGGTATATGAATGTTATGGAATATTATTGCTCTGTAAGAAATGACCAACAGGAGGAATACAGAGAGGGTTGGAGAGACTTACATCAACTGATGCTAAGTGAAATGAGCAGAACCAGAAGATCACTGTACACTTCAACAACAATACTGTATGAGGATGTATTCTGATGGAAGTGGATATCTTCAACATAGAGAAGAGCTAATCCAATTCCAATTGATCAATGATGGACAGAATCAGCTACACCCAGAAAAGGAACACTGGGAAATGAGTGTAAACTGTGAGCATTTTTTGTTTTTCTCCTCAGGTTATTTATACCTCCGAATCCAATTCTTCCTTTGCAACAACAATAACAACAACAACAAAAAAATTTGGTTCTTCACATATATATTGTACCTAGGATATACTATAAGATATTTAATATGTATGGGAATGCCTGCCATCTAGGGGAGGGGGTGGAGGGAAGGAGGGGAAAAATTCGGAACAGAAGGGAGGACAAGGGATAATGTTGTAAAAAATTATCTATGCATATGTACTGTCAAAAAAATGTTATAATTATAAAATTAATTTTAAAAAATTAAAAATTAAAAAAATTACTACTTAAATGAATACTAAGTGTTTTGTAGTGATTATATCCCTGTTGAAAAGAAACATAAAAGCATGAGATCCATTTTTTTTAACTCAATGGTAAATATGTTTTCCTATTCCACTTATGAAAGAACCTATAGAAAAGTTCTAAAACAAAATATTGTTTACTTTAAAATATTGTTTTCATTTATCATTGTACTGTTTGTCTCTGAAGGTTGCAATGACAAAACTATTACTCTTTTGGTCACTTGATCAATTTACAATATGAAGGTCACTTAAACATGTAAGGCCAAGAAAATCAAGAATTTTTCTTCAAATGAAACTTTTTCAAAGTTATAATCAATAACTATTTAAATGTCTATTGTGGGCTAGATTTTGGGGATATAATGGGAAGGAAGGAATGGAGGGAAGGAGAAAGGAAGGAAGAAAGGGAGAGAGAGAGGAAGGGAGGGGGAAAGAAGGAAGGAGGGAAGGAAGGAAGGAGGGAAAGAAGGAAAAAAGGGAAGGAAGGAAGGAGGGAAAGAAGGAAGAAAGGGAAGGAAGGAAGGAAGGGAAGGAAGGAAGAAGGGAGGGAAGGAAGGAAGGAAAAAAAGGAAGGGAGGGAGAGTGAGAGAAAGGAGACAGGGAGGGAAGGAAGGAAGGAGGGAAAGAAGGAAAAAAGGGAAGGAAGGAAGGAGGGAAAGAAGGAAGAAAGGGAAGGAAGGAAGAAAGGGAAGGAAGGAAGAAGGGAGGGAAGGAAGGAAGGAAAAAAAGGAAGGGAGGGAGAGTGAGAGAAAGGAGACAGGGAGGGAGGAAGGAAGGAAGGAAGGAAGAGAAGGAGACAGGGAGGAAGGAAGGAAAGGGAAGGAAGGAAGACGCATATAATACTCCATGTAATACTCCATATACCCCATTAGCTTTCCTAATGAAATCATTTAAATCCCTTTCTAGATTTAGAAATTCAATTGTATGTACAATAGATCCGTAACAGCTTGTCATTCTGGTCTCTGGTTATTCAACTCTGAATATATACACATTTCCTTTTCTAGAATATTATTAGAGTATACAATGATTATGCTTCATTTGGCTCACAATATAATTTTAAAAGATTTCCTTGAAGATTTCTTAAAATAAAAAAAAGAATTAGTGTTAGGATTATTAAGTGAGAACTCAGGTTTTCTGGACAATTACAAGGTGAGAACTCAGGTTGACTTGATAGAGGGGGCAAGCTCATTGGCTGGGGTGGTTCTTCCCAGAAGCCCTTGCATTATCCCACGCCCATTCTCTGGGAGAATAAAAGAGAGGACTCTCAGAGAAAGAGAAGACACTCTGAATTGCATCAGGCTTGACGGGGCTCTCTGCAGGAAGGGAAGTCACTTCTTTGGACAAGAGTTAACAGCAACTGCCTGGAGACAACGGTTCATTACAGGAAGAAGAATCTGTCGGAGAGATTTGAGTAGAAGACACAGCAGATCTCTTCCCAGAGAGCGATCCAGCAGCTTCTGGAGACGACAGCTCGTTACAATTGGCGTCCACACGTGGGGCAAGGACTTTTACTTATCCTGACAAGAGGAGCTAGACCAGACCTTCGCAATTTGGCGCCCGAACAGGGACAGACACAGTCCTGATTCCAGTGGAAAAGCTTCCAATCTAGATCTCAGTCTCTCTGACCCAGAACCGTGAGTAACGAGGAAACTTTGTTAAAGATTAAGTGAGCGTGCTAATAGATAAATAAGGAACTTAACTTGTTAAGGGCTAAACCAGGAATCTCTTATAGTGAAATGGGGCAAACACCTTCTGTTCAAGGAAAATGTTTAGAGAGCATTATCAAGGTTATGAAAAGCCAAGGATTGATTATAATTTTAGAGGAGATTACTGAACTTTTAAGAACTGTGAAGGTTATATGTCCTTCTTTTTCTCTGGAAGAAGAATTGGATCCAGATGAATGGGAATTAGTAGGAAAGCAATTAGGTGAACACTATAATTCCAGGCCAAACTCAGTTTCCAAAGATACAATTCATACCTACAATTTAATCCAAATGGCTTTAAACAATGTTATTCTAAAGGAAGAGATGAAGGAGCAAAATGGGGAAGTGTCAACTAAACTAGGTGAAAAGGATGAATCAGATAACAATGAAGTTAAGTACAATTCTGAGCAACAGGAGCACCTCCCATCTCCTCCCTCAATTAACCCTTCATGGGTGGAGCAAGAAGGAGGAGAGGAAGAGGCAGAAACACAAACAGAATTGCCTGTGAAGCAGCCTAAGCCTATGACAAGATTAGAAAAAGCATTGGTTAAAGCTAAGAGAGAAGGACAGGATATAAGTGATTTTATACATGCATATCCTGTGATTGAAAATATTGATTCTGTAGGTCATAAAATGAGAAGATATGCACCTTTAGATTTGAATAAAATTAAGGATTTGAAAAAAGGTTGTACCCTTTATGGGACTACATCAGCTTATGTCAAAATGTTACTAGATGGTTTGTCTTATGAAGTCCTAACCCCGAATGATTGGAAATCCATAGCAAGGATATGCCTGGAACCTGGAGAAAATTTATTATGGCTTGCGGAATTTCATGAATTATGTAAAATTCAAGTCAGATGCAATTTGGAAATAGGAGTTAACACACAATTCACTTTTGAGCACTTGGCTGGTGAAGGTCGGTATGGAGAGAATTCGGAACAGATTAATTATACCATGACAATATATGAACAAATTGCTAAGGCTGCAATAAAAGCTTGGGGTGTCCTCCCTGGACAGAAAGATCGCGGAGAGGCTTTCACTAAAATACAGCAAGGTCCCAATGAACCTTTTGCAGATTTTGTGGGACGTTTGCAAACTGCTGTCAAAAGAACTATTGGAGAAAATGCAGCTACAGAAATAATGACCAGACATCTGGCTAAGGAAAATGCCAATGAGATTTGCAAAAGAATTATATGGGGATTAGACAAAGATGCTCCTTTAGAGGAGATCATAAGACGCTGTGCTACAGTGGGAACAAATGCTTTTTACACCTGGACAATGATGAACGTGGAAAGACAGGGTCCCTCCTGGCAAGGGCCTTCTAGAGAAACTCGGCGATGTTTTCAATGTGGAAAAATTGGACATCTAAGAGCTCAGTGTAGGTATGGAGATACAGTGAGAAGACAGGGTGAAAGAAGACCTAAAACCCCATGTCCAAAATGCAACAGAGGACTCCATTGGGCATCAGAGTGTAGAATAATTCAGGGAAATGGGATGAGGGGCCCAGGTCCAGGGCCCCAGGCAAAAAAGACTTGGGGCATGATGGCAGCTGATGTTACACCCAAAGAGCCTTTAGAAGGTCAGGACTCTGATGTAATCAACCAGCAGAAAAGCAATCACATGGCAGAAAGGGATTACCTGATAAGTGAGCCAAAAGGCAATCAGATTGCAAAAATGGATTACACTTGGGGAGAATACAGGCCTTTTAAACCAACAGGGCTGTGCCCAGTGCAAACAACTCCAATGTAATTGTCAGATGATGAGAAGAGATTTAGAAAGTGGTAAATAGAAGGAAATTAGATAGGTTAACTGCCTGGGAGAGAGGGTTTGCTTGTATTTCTTCAGCAGGAGAAGGAATCAGATGGGTGCCAACGAGTCATATTCGCCTTATCCATCAGAGAGAGACAGAAAAAGAGAAAGACCTCAAAATAAAGGAGAAGATCTAAGAAACATCTGACACTGAAAGAGCATGGATAATAAGAAGACTGTTAAAGAACTTTAAAACCAGCAGGAATCATTGGACTTCCTCACACAAGATGAGACTAATGGACAATGGACTTATGGACATTTATAAATTTTCAATTTATGATTATTTGATTATGATTATGTTATATACTTCTAGCATGTGTTATGTTACTATGTTACTATGTGCTTATGTAATTTATGTAATTATCTGTAATACTTCCCATATTGATGGATTTATGTTTCAAGGTCATGACTGTCCTATGTTCTAAATCAAAAGAAAGGGGGAGATGTTAGGATTATTAAGTGAGAACTCAGGTTTTCTGGACAATTACAAGGTGAGAACTCAGGTTGACTTGATAGAGGGGGCAAGCTCATTGGCTGGGGTGGTTCTTCCCAGAAGCCCTTGCATTATCCCACGCCCATTCTCTGGGAGAATAAAAGAGAGGACTCTCAGAGAAAGAGAAGACACTCTGAATTGCATCAGGCTTGACGGGGCTCTCTGCAGGAAGGGAAGTCACTTCTTTGGACAAGAGTTAACAGCAACTGCCTGGAGACAACGGTTCATTACAGGAAGAAGAATCTGTCGGAGAGATTTGAGTAGAAGACACAGCAGATCTCTTCCCAGAGAGCGATCCAGCAGCTTCTGGAGACGACAGCTCGTTACAAATTAGTGCTTGAAATATACAAGTTATCCATGTGTCCTATGTCAGCATATGACAAATATATTTATGGTGAACACTTCATTCTCTAGCAATGTCAGAAAAATGAGGTGTGATTTTATGTGTCTATGTAAATATTTGTGTCATTTATGATGATCAAGCTGAAATCACTCTGTAGATTCTCACAATGGAAGAAAACATCATCTGTTTAGACATTGTCTAAAACCAATTATATCTGTGACTTTAGAAGCTGATTGTTAGTTCATTTGTATGTCTTTAATATGAAGGGCCAAGATTATGTCCTAAACGCCTCCCCTCCCCTCTGCAGGTGTATATAAGCATTTTTTTCCATCTTTTTTTTTGTTGTTGTTTTGGACATACACAATGCCAAGACAAAACCTAAAACATATTAAGTTGGCCTTAGAGTGAAGAAGGGAAATGTTCCTGACTTAATAATGAACTTCATTTCTCTTTGGGGACTTGACTTTTGACACAAAAGGAGTTCGAAATAAGAACCAGAATGAGTGAGATCTCCAAATCAACCTGCTTTTAATTAGGCCTTGTAAAGCAACACTTCTGCTAAAACTCTTAGGTTGTAGAGTTCACTCACATTGGCTCATGCAAGAGCACAGTCAGGAAACTGGGAAATTCAAGCATTTGTTTCACTATTTTTTTTTAAAGTTGCTGAAATTTACTTTTAAAATTTATAAATTTTCAACATAATTTGCAGAATTATATATTTCCTAGTTTAATGCCTAAAATCCAATCAATATTACTGACACTATTAACAGCATCTGAATTTATCTATCATATTTCCATATTTCTTCAGGAGCATAAAGCAGGATCCCATATATTACCTTTATAATCAAGAAATAGGATGTTCTAATTTAAAGAAAAATCATATCATTTAGTGAATATTTCCAAAGATTGAGCATATAGTATTGTATTTTTTGTTTTAAAATTTAAAAGTGACTTAAAACCTCCACAATGGAAAACAAAAACAAAACCAAATATATATATATATATATATATAAATATATATATATATATATATATATCCTACTGCTTATTGATTGTTCATTTGGGAAGAGATGCAGTAACATTCCTTTAAGGTAACAAACATTCATGCATATTATCAAATTTGTAAAACAAAACACCAAATATCTCAATTTGAATCTGAAGAGCACCAATATGTCATCATTTTTATAAAGGAAAAAATACACATATTCAAATTGTATAATTACTTTGAAAATGGAAAAAAACACTACAACTGCTACAACTAGTACTGCTGCAGCTAAGGCTGTTCCTATTGCTACTATCACTAAATACTACTGCTGCTATTGCTACTGTTATTACGGCTGCTGCTGTTGTTGCTCTTACTAGTAGAGTTGTTGCTATTGCTATTATTACCAGGATTGCTGCTGCTGTTACTCTTACTATTGCTGCTGCTACCATTACTAGTATACCTGTTGCTACTATTACTGTTACTGTTATTAGTGCTGCTATTGCTGTTGTTACTGTCACTCTCTAGCTCTCTAACTCTCTCTCCCTTGCTCTCTATCTCTCACTCTTGTGCGTTCTTTGTGTCTCTCACTTTCTAGCTCCCCCGCTCGCTTTCACGCGCTTCCCTGCTTGCTTGCTCTTACTCGCTCTCTCTTGTACTCTAACTCTCTCGCTTTCTCTCTCTCTCTCTTGCTCTGTCTCTCACTCTTTTGCTCTCTTGCTTTTTCCAGCTGTGTCTCTCTCACTCTTGCTTTCTCTCTTGCACTCTCTCACTCGCTTTTGCATGCTCCCTTGCTCGCTCACTCTCACTTTCTCTATATCGCTGTTGCTCTTACTCGCTCTCTCTTGTTCTCTTTCACTCACTCTCTTGCTTTCTCTCTTACTCTCTCTTGCTTTCTCTAGCTCTGTCTCTCACTTTTGCTCTCTCTCTTGCACTCTCTCACTCACTCTCTTGCTCTCGCTCGCTTTCTCTAGCTCTCTCTGTCTCTCGCTCACTCTTGCTGTCTCTCTCATTCTTGCTTTCTCTCTTGCACTCTCTCACTTTCTAGCTCTCTTGTTCTTGCTCACTCTTGCATGCTCCCTCACTTGCTCTTGTGTGCTTCCCCGCTCACTCTCACGTGCTCCCTCACTCGCTTGCTCTATCTCGCTCTTGCTTACTCGCTCTCTTATTCTCTCTCACTCACTCTCACTTTCTCTCGCTCTTTTGCTCGCTCTTGCTCTGTCTCTCTCACTCTACTGCTCTCTCTCGCTTTCTCTAGCTCTCTGTCTCTAGCTCGCTCTTGCTCTCTCTTATTTTCTAGCTCTCGCATGCTCCCTCACTAGCTCTCACGTGCTCCCCCACTCACTCTCGCACGTTCCCTTGCTTGCTTATTCTTGCTTGCTCTGTCTCGCTCTTGCTCTTACTTGTTCTCTCTCACTCACTCTCTTGCTTTCTCTCTCGCGCTCTTGCTCTGTCTCTCTCTCTTGCTTTCTCTCTATCGCTCTCTCGCTTTCTCTCTTTCTCTAGCTCTCTGACTCTCTTGCTCTTGCTTTTTCTAGTTTTCTTGCTTGCTCTTGCATGTTCCCTCGCTTGCTCTCACGTGCTCCTCCGCTTGCTCCCGCGCGCTTCCCCGCTCGCTCCTTTGCTCACTCTCTCATTCTCTCACTCACTCTCTCACTTTCTCTCTATCGCTCTCTCTCATTTTCTCCCTAGCTCTCTTGCTCTCGTTTTCTCTAGCTCTCTTGTTTGCTCTTGCGTGTTCCCTTGCTCGCTCCCACGCTTCCCCACTTCCTCCTGCACACTTCCCTGCTTGCTTTCACGCGCTCCCTTGCTCTATGTCACTCTTGCTCTTACTATCTCACTTTCTATTGCTTGCTTTTCTCTCGCTTTCTTTTGCTCTCTTGCTCTCTCTCGCTTTCTCTAGCTCTGTCTCTCTCTTGCTCTCTACTTTCTAGCTCTCTCACTAGCTCTTGTGTGCTCCCTTGCTCATTCTCACATGCTCCCCCACTTGCTCTCGTGCATTTCCCCACTAGCTTTTGCATGCTCCCTCGCTTGCTTGTTCTTGCTGGCTCTGTCTCGCTCTTACTCTTACTTGCTCTCTTGTTCTCTCTCACTCACTCTCACTTTCCCTCTCGCTCTCTTACTTTCCCTCTCTCTAGCTCTCTTGCTCTCTCGCTTTCTCTAGCTCTCTTGCTTGCTCTTGCGTGTTCCCTCGCTCACTCTCACGTGCTCCCCCACTTTCATGTGCTTCCCCACTTGCTTTTGCCCACTCCCTTGCTTGCTTGTTCTATCTTGCTCTTATTCACTCTCTCACTTTCTCTCTCTCACTCTCTTGCTCTGTCTCTCTCGTTTTCTCTAGCTCTTTCTGTCTTGCTCACTCTTGCTGTCTCTCTCACTCTTGCTTCTTCTCTCACTTTCTAGCTCACTCATTCACTCTTGCATGCTCCCTCACTCACTCTCACACGCTTCCCCGCTTGCTTGCTGTATCTCACTCTTGCTCTCTCTTTTGCCATCTCTCTCTTGTTCTCTCTCACTCATTCTTGCTTTCTATCGCTCACTCTTGTTTCTCACTCATTCTCTCTCTCACTTGCTCTTGATCTGTCTCTCTCTCTCTCTTGGTCTCTCTCTCTCTTTCTCTAGCTCTCTCTCTGTCTCTCATTCACTCTTGCTCTCTCTCGCTTGCTTTCGCACGCTCCCTCCCTCGCTTGCTGTCACTTGCTCTATCTCGCTGTTGCTCTTACTCGCTCTCTTGTTCTCTTTCACTCACTCTCTTGCTCTCTCACTTTCTCTAGCTCTGTCTCTCACTCAGTCATGCTGTCTCATTCTTGCTTTCTTTCTTGCACTCTTTCTAGCTCCCTCGCTCGCTCTCGCGCGCTCCCCCACTCTCTCACGCGCTCCCCCACTCTCTCTCATGTGCTTCCTGCTCGCTCTTGTGCACTCCCCTGCTCGCTCTCATGTGCACTAGCGTCTCAGTTTTCCCATATGTCCTCCCAGCATTTAACATTATCCCAAATTACTTTTTCAAAGAATTTAGTTTGATTTCTACATAAGAAAAATAAAATATATGACATGATAGCTCCAATGAGCTGGTCTATCAATATGTATAATCTAGGATATGGAACTCATAATTAAAAAGAAGGAGTCTACTTGTCCTTCAGGAAATGGCAAGGAATCTTAAATTATTCCAAATTTCTTCTTGTAACAAAGACCCATCTTTTTAATGGAAATATGCTATCTGTGTTACTAAGTGATTATGAGACATGGAACACAATCTCTGAAAAACTGAAAATCAGTATCACACAGAGGGCAATGAAGATGTATGAAGAATATGAAAAGGTTGCTATGACACCTATGATGAATAAGAAACTTTGAAGAAGAAAAGAAGCAAAAGATGTAATCAGGGAAATGTATATGACAGGAAGTTCAGCTCAAATGCTTTACGGAATGGAGGAGAGGAGGGAAGGAGGAAAGGAGGGAAAGAAGGGAGAGAAAGGAAGAAGAGAAGAAGAGAATGAGGGAGAGAAGGAACATTTAATTAAGGTCTTATTATGTGTCAGACATTGTGCTAAGTATAAATATCACCTAATTTTATTCACACAACAATCTTGGGAGATAGTGCAATTATTATTTTCATTTCCAGATAAGGAAACTGGGGCAAACAGATTACTTGACTTGCTCAATCATACACACATATTTAGTTATGTGAGACCAGATTTGAACTCAATATTCTACTGACTGTGCTTTACCCAATTTACCAAAGACAGCATTATAAAAAAAACCAAGAAGCTCCATGGGACACTGAGTGGGCCCTGTCTTTTCAGCTTTTGGCAGGATATAAATAAGAAAGATGCACAGAATGGGCAAGTTAAATACATTGCAATGTGGATTTTCAGAGGGAACAACTAAATATGAGAATACAGACCCATCTGAGTTATGTTTTTGAAGAAATCCACTTAATAGACCTGTCAGGTAATGAGCACATTTCCTTAGCCAAGTAACAGTTCACTTATGATCTAGCAGTCAACATCACAGAATATCTTCAAGGAAGAAAGGAACACTCCACTCTACTAATCATAATACAAGGCATAACAGAAAATAGGATATAAATCGTATAAAACTAAAATCCAGGTCTTTCCCCTCCTAAATTCTCCTAAAATATTTTTATTTTACTGAAATTCTATATAATATTAATGCTACATATCTTGGTAAAATAAAAATACATGACCATAAGACTTTGGTATAACAATATTGGTCTAATTGATGTAGGCAATATTGGTGTGTGGTATAAATTATATAATAATAAAATAATAAAAGCAGTCATTTGGAATAAAAGTTTTAAAATATTTAAATGAAAATGTAAACAAGTCAAACAAAAAACATCCCCCAAATCCTATATCTGAAAAGATTCTTTGAAAATTTGTCTTTGATTGGCAGTATGTCCAGTAGTTGGAAGACTAATCCCAAATGAAATGTTAACTTGAAAGCAAACACTCAACTTAATTAGTTGTTGTTTAATGACTATTAATGAGAATCTGGTAAAAGAAAAAAAAATGAATGAAAAAATAAATATTCATTGCCTGCTTGCTTAATCATTATTATGTATAAAGTGAATTCTCTCTCAAATATTTCAGATAAATGCTATTATCTCAGAAAAATAGAATAGAATAAAATAATTTTAAAATACATTGAGAAGAGAATGAAATTCATACTGTAGGGAAATTGTGATGAGGGCATATGTTACAAGTGAAAAGCAATGTCTCTCCTAATGCTGGCAAATGTCCAGGTCCCTAAATCCCACCAAGCACCATGGGAGGCTACAAGAAGCAACAGAGGAACAACCAAAAAACCCCTTATGTTTAGAAACATATGTGACTAGTTCTGCTAACTCCAGTCAGCCTCCTTTCTTCCTTGTCTACCTGACAGTAAATTGAAGGAGTCAAGTTTCAGTATCACTGAGTTTCCTGACCATACTCTTTTTCCATTAGGCTTATTACCAAAACAGCTTTTCACAGTGTCAGTTAACACTTTCAAAATCTTTTTCTACATTTCTTTAAAAAAAAAAATCTATACTATGGTTTCTGCTTTGTTTTATAAGCACAGGAAAACTGTATTAATTTTAAGCAGTCAGTGTTTGTTGGAAATAGAAGAAAAACATTGGTGCTGAAAATGAGAATCGGGGTTCTGTCCCTAACACACTATTAGACTTGGGGAAAATCACTTCACGTGTTTCTCTTGATGATGGTAGTGCCAGATACCTCAGCTATCATTTTAAATTTTTTCTATTTTCTAGGTTTATTTCCCTCACAGTATAAAGGTAAAGCCTTTCTACAGTAGATTTCCAAAATGTGGAATAACAATAACAAAGAATATCAAGATGTTTTTCTCTTATACTTTTTTTTTCTTATGTATAACTTGCTGAGAAGTGTTTTAAAAATTGGAGATGGCAGATTTTGAATGTGAATAAAAATAGAATTTATTAGTAAAAAAAGACAGGAGCCATTGCAAAAAAGCTATTTTTTTCCCATATTGCCTATTGAGTATAACATGCTATAAGCCAGGAATAATTCTGCTTACTATATTTGACCATGATTTCAAGGAAATGTCAAAACATCAAAGAAACACCATCACAAAATAAATAAATAAATTGGAAGCAAAGAACTGATGGCAAAGAGGTTAAAACCCAAATTTGTACTGTGCCTTACCTATTTGTTATCTTTAAAAGTTAAGAAAATTTTATTTTTACCCAATTTGATTTGGAACCCAGATATGTGAAGGAGAAAGTAGGAGCAGATTCCACACAAGTGCTCTTCTGCAGCCTCTCAAAGGGAGCTTTATTTTTTTCTGAAGGCCATGGAATGTTTACCAGATGTGAAACACACATGGCATCTGGACATGAGAGTGATGTGATGATAAAATATCAATCTAATCATTAAAACATAAAATAATAATCACAAAGAGATAGTGGGGAAGTGTTTGGTTCCATTTTTATTTATATACAAATTATTTTTAAAATCCAGACATATGATTGAGCTGATTATTATTCTCATTCTTGGCCCCTTTTTTATTGTTGCTTTTATTTGAAAAGAGAATTTTTCTCTATGTAGCCTACTACTTGTTTGGTCTGAACTTTATCCTAGAGAAATTCAACTCTTACCAAAATTAAAAGGATGAATCAGAGATTTCAAGTTATTATTTGTTTTAAATCCTAACATCAATAAACTGTATTGTGTGCCAACTTATCCCACACTGGGAATAGGGATAGGGACGGGATAGAGAAGCGATTTCATTGGTTTGGAAAACTGGGGAAGGGGGAAGAAGAAAACTGGGAGGGGCTGAAAAATCTTCCAACTAGAAAGACTGGCACCTTTTTGGTGATTTATAAAATCAGGGAATTGTATGGAACATGGAGGATTACGTGCCCACTATCATAAATCCAGTATGTGTCAAACTGTCCAGGCATTGGGAATACAGAGATAAAAAGAAAATAAAGTCTCTCTCTTCTTGGAGTTACATTGTATTAGGGAAAAGAAGAAAGAATAATATATACGAAGATAAGTAATTTCAAAATATATTGAAACAAATGCCAGATATTGAAAACATTTTTTTCCACTTCCAATTTCTTGCCAAATTCAATCAACAAACATTTATTGAGTGCCTACTATGTGTCAGACACTGATTCATTGATTCACTCATTTATCAGGCTGGGCCTTTATATCCCAACCAGACTGGAAGTACTGCAGCTACTCATGAGCTTGATCCCAATAACAATTGGACCAGAAACATCTTGTTGCTCCATTTTTCCTACCAGGGTGGTTTGTTCCTCCTTGGTCAGTCTGGTGGTGAGCCACTAATAAGGAAAGTCTCTGGAAGATCACAACAGTTGTATGCTGGTTTAAAACCTAAATCTGAGGAGTTGGGGGGTGCAGTTAGTGAGTAGGATACACTTTTAAAGTTGATTCTAAAATATTAACATTTCTTCCATCACTTTCTTAAGTCTAGGCAACTAACAAAACAATAAATCAAGTCCTGATTTGTAAATTTTGACAATTTCTGAGATATAAATGCTAATACTGAAAATTTTACAATAGGCTCCCCAGGGGGCCGGAACCAGCTGACTCTAGCACAATCTTTCTTACTGGTGACTTTGTATCTCCTCTGTGAATAAAGCACCTAGGAGGCACTCAACATATGTCTGTTGAAATGAATGTCTAAATTAGGAGTACATATTGAAATAGAAAAATTAAATAATTGCACATATATTATCTATATCAGATTTATTGCTGTCTTGGGGAAGGGGAGGGGAGGCAATGAAGGGAGGGAGAACAAAGTTTGGAACTCAAAATCTTACAAAAATGAATCTTGAAAACTATCTTTACATGTAATTGGAAAAATAAAATACTATTGAATTAAAAAAAAATAAATGACTATACACATATAACCTTAAAAAAAATTAGGAAAACAGACTATATAATGCCATTGTGCTATTTTTCAAAGGTTTTGCCTGCAAAGACATGAACAGTGAAAGGGAACTATGAATCCTTTATTATTATTATTTTTTAAAGCATACATCACTCATCTTCTTATATTATGCTACATTTCGTAGTCTGGGAAAAGAGACCCTCTCTCTGGGTCTCAGGTTTCTATCTAGAAAATAAAAGGACTATAATATAGGTTCTCTAAAGTCATTTTCCAGGTGTAAATACCACCATGATGTTTCTTAAGGCAAGGAGTTTGTAGGAGAGAAGACGCTAGGATGACTGATTTAAGTCCAAAAGATGTCTTAGTTACAGCAGCCCCAAAGCATGGAAGATTTAAATAGTTCATCTGTAGCTATAGGTGAACATCCACGTACAAGAAATTCCCTAATTGTACAAATAAAGCTCTGAAATTTAAGAAAGTTGTATCATTTCTGATACGATCACATTTGGGAGATTCCCATCCTCTTTGATCCCAGCAAGAGAGTGACAAGTACATCATATCGTGTTTGTAAGGATTTTGCTTATCTGATAATTTTTCTACCATCGCAGAAATGGTCTCATTCTTTACAAAAACAGATCTTGCCAAGACAGTGTAGGGCTGAATGACTAGAGACCATCCCAATGAAGGCCAACCAATCAAAAACATTGATTACCTGCTTACTTTGTGACAGATATTGTGTAGGTAATGAGGACACCATGTACAGTTCCATCCAAAAGCCTGAAACTCCAAGTGAAGAGTTCAAAAGAGGCCAGAAGCATTTCTATGGCCCCACCAATGGAAAGCCCTATGAAGCCCGAAGTCGCCATTGAGAGACAGATTTCAGAGTTGATTCTGTCCCCAGACGGAGGCCGCTTGGGTCCTGCGTGCAGCTATGCAGGCCCAGAAGATGCAGTTCTTGGACCCAGAAAGTGGTAATACCTTTACAAGATCAGAGCATTGCAGCTCTAAAGACAAAAGGGACTTCAGAGGCCATTTCTCCCTATCTTCTCATGTGATAGATGAGAATACCAAAGATTGGGGAGGTTCAGTGACCCCCCCCCAAAGTTACCCAGTAGTAAGGCTCTGGGATGCTGTTTGAACCCAGGTCTTTATTACTCTAGAATGTAAGCTCCATTAGGGTAGGGAGCGCTTCAATTTTGTCTCTGTACAATAATAAGCACATGGTTGATTAATCAATACTTGTTGACTAATTAGATTATATGCTGATTCCCTAAAAGCTAGTCTTGATATTCTCATCTCTGAACCCAAACCAGTTTCCTTATTTTTACCTTGTTTGGTCAATGTTATCCTCAGAGCACAAAACATTCATGCTTCCAATTCTACTCTACTTCCATCCTCTATTTATACATTTCTCCTATTTCCAAAATAAAAAGCATCCACCAGAATCCACCTAATGAAGACTACTAATTTCAGGGGTATGATTGGGGGTAAAATTACTAGACATGTAATTTAATCAATTTGTCTTCTCAAAAATAAAGTAACAAGTTTTATTGATAAGTGGTCAAATGAGGAGGACTATTTTGGCACTGACCAAATGTAGAACTACTGTCACAGGAAGTGAGTTGAACTGTGAAAAAGAAATGAAGTGTCCCTTGGTGGTCTTCACGCTGCTCTAGATAATTAACTGCTGTCATACTTCCTTTAAAGAGGTCTCTGAACTTCATGGCCTCTCAATTGGCTAAAGAACCCTGGACGGTTCGTCAGAAATGGAATGGAAGTATATTCTTTGAGGTCTATTATTTCTCTTTAAAAGGCTTCAATCAGCTGAATAACCCATATTTATAGTCTCCTGAAATGTAAAAAGCAAATGTAATTTATTTCTTTCAATCAAGAATGAATTTTAGGATTTTAAGTGTTTTCTGTACCTAATTTGAGTGGTAAATGAACAAATTAGGCTATACTATTTTGTTGCTATATAAAAATACTTTATCTCACCCACTGATGTAGGACTTAGCATTTAAGGCCCATTAGGCACACTTGTAAGAGAGTTATCACAGTCTAATCCATTTGTTCCCCCCCTGCTGCTTAAACCTGGAGACATTTTAGCACACTGATTTTCAGTCCTTGAAGCTCTATTTCTAAAATGCACTAAGTCTGGCATGACAGTGGCCTTCTAAGATTTCCCCCTTTTTTAAAGGGCCCTTGAAATTTCACAATGAAAGCACTTCGGACCCCAAGTTTTATGGGAAAGTGGCAAGTACAGTTTTAAAATTGTCTATGTGCTCAACACACATTCAGCTGAATTATACCTTTCCAGTTTCAAACAGCACTTGGTGCCAGTCCTGCTAGATGAAAAACTCTGGGAACAGCACAGCAAGAAGGGTTTACAAAAACAAAAAAATGGGTTTTGTTCTCTGTAAAGGAAGGGGATTTTTCTCCTTGGAATATGGCTGCCCAAAGCCAGAACCCTGTAAGAACTGAGCTGAGTCAAGAGGAAGTGGGAAAGGAAGGGCCAGGTTTACAATTCTTCTTGAGATTCTCACTTTCAACCAAACTAGGGACTAAAAAGGATTTTGAAAAATACGGAAACAATTATTAACAATAACATTTGCAAATGCCAAAAGGCCTCATTTTATTTATCTTGGACATTTCATTCTCAGAGACTATGAAAGTGTTTAAAAAATATATATATTAATCCTCCAAGGAGCAGCCATCAGGATTCTGACCATGTCACACACATCCCGCTCAGTGAGTTCCAGTGGCTGTAAAACCAAATATAAACTCCTCTATTTGCCACTAAAGATCTTTATAATAATTCAGCCCCTTCCTACTTTCCCAGTCTCTGTATTACTTTGCTCACCTTTGCACAAGCTGCCTCCCATGCCTGGAATGCTTTGTCCCCTCACCTCCACTTCCTATGTCACTTCCTGCTTCCTTCACAATGAAGCTCAAATACTACCTTCAGCAGAAAGCAGTTGCTGATGCTTTCCCCTCTCAGAGTGCCTTCTTTCTACTCAATTTAATTTAGATGTACCTAGTTAATTCCATGATATCTCCTTCTTTAGAATGTAAACTCCTTAAGGATAGGAACTATTTTCCCTCCTTGTATTTGTACCTTAATGTTTAGTACAGTGCCTGGCACAAACAGGCCGAACAGTAGTTAAGTGGCTGGACGGTATTGTTCAGTCTGGTTCCACTGTAGTTGGACACACTTGGAACTTTCTAGGCAAAGATGCTGGAGTGATTTGCCATTTCTGTCTCCAAGAAAAGGGGAAAAAAAGTCTCTGCTCCCAAGAAGCTCATGATCTAATGAGATACCACATCATATCATTAAGTCATTCAATTGGTCACAAAAACCTATATCCTCAAGAGCTCAGTGATATGGAAGATACAGATTAGAAGATGATCTGTGCAAACATGTTTGTGGCAGCCCCTTTTTGTAGTGGTAAGAAGCTGGAAACTAAGGGGATGCCCATCAGTTGGAGAATGGGTGAATAAGTTATGGTGTATGAATGTTATGGAATATTGTTGCTCTGCAAGAAATGACCAATAGGAAGATTTCAGAGAAGCTGGAGAGACTTAAATGACCGATGCTGAATGAAATGAGCAGGACAGGGGATTATTGGACATAGCAACAACGAGACTATGTGATGATCAATTCTGATGGACGTGGCCATCTCCAATAATGAGATGATTCAGATCATCCCAATGATCTTGTGATAAAGAGAGCTATCTGCACCTAGAGAGAGCACTGTGGGTACCGAGTGGGGATCACATCATAGCATTTTCTCTTCTTTTGTTCTTGTGTGCTGAAAGTTTATTTTCCTTCTCATTTTTTTTCTTTTTGATCTGTTCCTTCTTGTGCAGCAAGAAAACTATATAAATATATATGCCTATATTTAATTTACATATATTTTTGCCATGTTTAACATATATTGGATTATTTGCCATTTAGGACAGGGGCTGGGGGAAAAGGGAGGAGATTGGAACACAAGGTTTTGCAAGGGTCAATGGTAAAAAATTATCCTTGCATATGATTTGAAAATAAAAATCTTCAAGAAAAAAATAAGACTGAATGAAGACGGGGGTATATTTTTACAGCAAACCCTGTATTTTTACCTTTTGACAATTTCAAATTAAAGTGAAATTCAAATAAAAAAGAAAGATTAGGACATGATTCCCACCTTCAAGGGGCTTATACTTTAGTTGGAAGATATAACATACACATGAAATAATTACAGAACAATTACAGGTATGGGGGAGTACCGGTAGCGTTGGGACTTGTTAAAAAGGAAAAATCAGCAGAGGTTAGTGTGTGAAGTGAGATGCAAGCTAAACCTGGAGGATTGGTAAGATTTCATTGCCTATTTAAAAACAGATGACACACTGCTGATATGTTCATAAAAGAGAAAAATAATTAGCAAGAAAGGTCCAATAATGTGTTCAGGGGCTCAGGGTGGAGATCTTTTGTGACAAAAGGACCCGGAATTCAACAACCAAAACAAATCTTGAACAAAGTTGCCAGAAAGATTCTTGGGGAACTCTCCCTCCCAAAACATTTGATAATCATTTATTAAATGTGATGCACTCTGCCAGGTGTTGGGTGAGGTACAAAGATAAATGTGACATGGTCTGTGCCTTCATGGAACTTAAAGGCAGATACCAAACACCTCCCCTTTCTCCCCCCACATATGCACACTTCCTACCTCTCTGATCCATGTCATAACTATAGAGAGAGGCTCCTTATCATTAGTCCTATGAAATCTACAAAAAGAAAGAGTCCTTTTGGATCAGATTTTTCTTGTGCAGCATGATTAGTGTGGAAATACATATGGAAGAATTGCATTTTTATTTTGGATTACCTGCTGTCTAGGGAAGAGGGTGGGAGGAAGGGAGAACAAATTTGGAAAACTAGATTTTGAAAGGGTGAAATCTATGGATATATTTTGAAAATAAAAAGTTTTAAAAACTTAAAAATAAATTAAAAAAGAAAAGACCACATCTGATAGAGGTAGGGTATAATGGAAATCAGACATTTCATAGAGAAACTTGATTCAAGTCTATGGAAGAATAAAAGCTCAAGCTCTCTCTGAGGCCCACTGTAGCTCATAAGTGAATAAATAATTTAATTTCTGCCCCTTTTCAGGAGCCCAGCAACTATTATGAATGTCACTTTGGCACAAAGATAGATAAAGTACGCAGAGCAGGCTTTGGGACCAAAAAGGCACATGCACCATTATTTCCCTCTTGGCCTAGGGAAGCCAGAATGACTATGGAGGATTATATCCTTTTTGTCTTAAGAATAATGATTATTTATGTACAATATTTGATTTTCATTAATACCTTAATGAGATGGCTACTTCAGGAATTATTATCCACATTTCACAGATAAAAGAACTGAGGTTCAGACTTTTACTGACTTTTACTCAAGATCTAAAGCTGGAAGTGGAACTTGAACTCAGGCCTTCTCCACTGACAAATCTTTCCACTAAAGCATGTTGTCTTGCACTATTTTTAAGATTAAAAATCCTATTTGTGTAAGCTTCCATCCAATGATTCGGTTCATATTAATTTTATTTTTCTGCGAGACAAAATGCCAGGAACTAAATGGTTAGGCCAGGGGTTCTCAAACTATAGCCCACGGGCCAGATGCGGCCCACCGGGTTATGGCAAATGGGCTGAGGGACGGAGACAGAGTGTGAGCTTTTGTGTTTACTATAGTCCGGCCCTCCAGCAGTCTGAAGGACTGTGAACTGGCCCCCTGTTTAAAAAGTTTGAGAACCACTGGGCTAGGCTAATACTCTCTGGCACATCAGTAGGCCACTCTAGGTCCCAGAGGCTTCGGCATTCAAAGTGCTGCTTTCCAGTAAGGGAAACCCAGCAAAGGCAAAGGATTACATGATCTAAATGCTCCACTCCCAGCTCCCAATCATGCTGGCCTTGTGCCTACCTCCTGCAAATCTGGCAATCCACCTTTCCCAGAAAAACAAGGAACAAGAAGTACTGATTCTTTCCTCCTTCCTCTTCCCCACCATTTGGCTTTTCCCTTTAATCACTTTAAAATCTGTACCTCAGTGTGACAAAGCAGAAAGACAGAATTATGGCATGAGAGATTCTGTAGAAGAGCAACCTAGAGACAATGTAATTCTAGAGAAAGATATGTTTGGTAAAAGCATATTCAAAGATAAACTTGAAAGAAAGTACACTTCGATCTTTATTTTATAGACTTAGCAAAACAATACAAAATGGAAAAAACAAACCTTGTAAAAACTTTGTATTTTGAGAAGTCTTTCAGACTTTTTTTTCCAGACTTCTTCTATTATATTCTCAGACATAAAAACTGAATAATTGAATATAATTTAAATATTAAATATGAATATATAGTAAATATAAATATAAATAAAAAAATTATATATATATATATATATATACATATATATATGTATATGTATGTGTGTGCCTACTTATATATTTATAGGTGTATCTAGAATTTAACCATCCTATTAATAAGCATGATCTACTTACATCCCAGTTTTTGCCCAAAGCTCACGGGATGTGGCAAAAGCGGAAGAGAGCTGTTCTCAGCCATCCTTCAGCAAATGAGCCAGGAAAGTATTTTCCCAGCAAGAAGGTAAAGGAATAATGGTGATTTCTGCTAGATTCGTGACCACATGTATACGGCAGAATGGCATTATAGCATGGGAATAATAGCAATCCAACAAATAACAAGCCATCCCCGAGATAGAGATCTCATGACTAAGACCTCATGGAAATGGCAGGTAGAAGAGGAAAGACCTCTTGAAGAGAGAGAGAAAGTTGTGTAATGAGCATACAGTAGAAAAACTAGAAAATTGGCATTCCTCAAAAAAAGACTCAAACCTTCACTAAAGTCTCGTAGGTCTAAGATGTCTCCAAGATAACTCTGATCCCTGAGAGAGCCTAAGTCCCCAACAGGATCATGAGTCTTGGAGAAATTGACCTCCTAAGCTGGGGAAAAGTCGCAGGATGTGCTCTCCATTGGGAAATGTGACTGATAATATCTTTAAATGCTTTTTATTTCATTTTGTGGCAACTATCCAATGGATAGAGTGCCAGGCCTGGAGTCTGAAATCTGGAATTAAATATGACCTCAGATATTTATTAGCTGTATGACCCCGGGTAAGTCACCTCTATTTGTCTCAATTTCCTCACCTGTAAAATGGGCATAATAATAACAACTTACCTTGCAGGGTTATGAAGATGAAGTGAAATTGCTTTCTATGAGGATTAAATTATAGCTCAGCAAGTCCCTGGCACATAGTAAGTACTATAAATGTTAGCTATCACCACTACCACCATCATTATTGTCCCAATAAAGGGTTTTACTGCTTCCTGGATTTTCAGGCACTGGGTCTGTTAGCATGATGAGCAATGGAATGCCTAGTCCTGAATTATCTTCACAAGTTTCCAGTTTCTTAAGAAAGAAAGCAGAAGAACCAGAAAAAGAAATGACCATTTAGCAAAAGGTTCTTTAAGCCAGCCAACAACTTAAGTAAAGTTTTTTTGTTAAACATATTATGTCTTGGGTTTTCCAAGATAGTCCCAAATACAGAATCACTAGATTCAGCACTGAAAGGGACTTTTGCCATAAGCTTTGCCTTGCCTGTATTTGCCTAAGAGGAAATCCTGGCCTGCAGTTAGTCCTTCCATCATGTTCCAGGCTACTCTCTTCAGCTACACCTCTCTTCGTTGTCCCTCCACTCCCTCCCTGCTATTTACTCAGAGCTCTGTATCTTCTTTTACTCAGAAAGACTCAGTTCCCTCCAGATGATTCAGCTTCCCCAGTCGCCATTTTTAGCAGTAGCTGGACTTCTGTGCAAACTCCTGACTCCCTGGTCCAGATTGTCCCTCCACCATCATCACTCAGAAATCTCTTTTCCTTTGAGTTTTTTTTTTTTTTTGATACATATTTATCACTTAATCAATATTCTGGTGGAGGTTGTCTTACGATCTTAAGGACACCATCCTTCTTGCTTTTCTGGTTCAATCTTTCCTTCCTAACTTCTCTCCTCATACTAAGGGAATTCAGTATACATACTGATACTCCTTCAAAGACCCTATTTTCTCAACTTATTCATTAACCATAATCCACTCCTCTGCCCCACCACAGATTCACATAAAGATAACTCATATCTTTAATTTTGCTATCTCCCACAAATGTGCCAGATAGTACTTGACTCTAATGCCTTTTTTCTTCCTTTTTTATTTTTTTCAATAGTATTTTATTTTTCCAATTGCATGTAAAGATTTTTGTAATATTTTGAGCTCTAAATTTTTTTCTCTTCCTCTTATATCTCCCCCTTCCCCAAGACAGCAAGTAATCTGATATACATGTTATACATATACAATGATTTTAAATATATTTCCACATTAATCATGTTGCAAAAGAGAGAGAGAGAGAGAGAGAAAGAGAGAGAGAGAGAGAGAGAGAGAACAAAAGGAAAAAAAAAACACCAGAAAGAAAAAGCAAACAAGTCTTCAAAAGGTAAAAATAATATGCTTTGCTCTGGATTCAGTCTCCATAGTTCTTTCTCTGGATACAGATGGCATTTTCCATCCCAAGTCTATGAAGTTGTCTTGAATCACCTCATTGTTGAAAAGTTGACCATCACATAATCTTGTTACTGTCTACAACATTCTCCTGGTTCTGCTCAGTTCACTCAGCATCAGTTTATGTAGATATTTCCAGACTTTTCTGAAATCAGCCTGCTCATCTTATAGAACAATAATATTCCATTATGTCTAGTGCTTTTTCTTGAACCTCATTCTTCTGGACTTCTCTGCAGCCTCTAACACCACTGATCATCCTCTTCTCCTGGACACTTGCTTCTTTCTAGGTTGTCATTATACTACCATACTTTGATTCTCCTCCTACTTCTCTGATTGTCCTTCTCAGTCTCCTTTGTTAGATCTCCATCCTGGTCAGATCCCTTAACCATGGAGTATCTCACTAGCCTAGTGAGATAGGCTCTTTTTTCTGCTCTCTTGTTTCTCTACACAGTTTTTCTGGGTGATCTCATCAGGTCCTATGGATTCAATGATCACTTCCAGGCAGATGATTATCATATCTATTTGTCCAACCCTAATCAGTAGGGATAAGACTCTATGATAGGAAGAAAGAAATAGATTAGCAAGGGTTTCATGTAGGAAGTGGCACTAAATATGAATTTTGAAAGAAACTACGACAAAAAAAAAGGAAAAAAGGAAAAAAGGAAGAGGTAGAGAATCTAGAAAACTTGTGCCAAAAGGGGAGACAGAGTCTTATAAGAGGGATAATATGACATTTTAGAGTGTGTTTAAGAGAAAGATATCACAGCCATTGGAAAGGCAGCACAAGGACAGGTAAAGGCTTTAAAATAGCAAATTCTACATCTGTATTGGCAAAGTTACTTACTTCTCTTAATTTAATGGCTGGCTAAGAGAACAAACTCCTCATACCTCTCTAACCATGAGAGAAAACAAGAGGCTGCTTCATTCCCTTGACATTCTGAATCGTGGAACAAGGTTGTTGTTCCTCAGAGAGCAGGGTTTTTTTTACCATATCTTTTTGTGTATAGACTCTTGTTAAGGTATTGGCTGCCAGCATTTGTGACACTGACAAATCCTCTTGAGATTTTGTTCTAAAATGACTATGAATGTGTCCTTTAGTTTGAAGAATAAGTTTGCAAGTCAAATCAAATCAAGTAAACAAGCATTAAGTGCCCACTGTGTTCCAGTTCTAAGCTCAGAAGGGACAAAGAAAGATAAAAATAGTCCCTTAAAGAACTTGGCCCTCAAGGAGTTTCCAATCCAATGAAAAGCTATATTATATACTAAAGATATAATCTTAAAAGACACATGCTAATGAAAAATTTAATATGTACTCTGGAAGGTGCCAGTTAAAGAATCTGATGGCGAATCCTTTAGGGTAAAGCACTTTTTGGGTAATTTATCTGCTTTGTAAACTAGGATTTTCATTTAGAGAGTTTGCTTACAGAGTAAAAGCAAATCCACATTTTAGGAAAGAAACATAATTCTCTCCTTGTCCAAATTTAAAGAAAAAAAGACATTCAAAAGCATATCCCAAAATTACTCCAATGTAAGAGCAATTATCTGAAATAACTATCCTGAAGAGAATGAAAATATCATCATATTGTTCTTCCTTGGGGAAAGAAATTCTATATGAACAGAAAAGTGTTTCATGGTACAGTTACTTTATATCTGCCTATTTGTAAAACATGCAAAAGTAAGATGTGATACTATGTACTTACAAGTTGTATCTGGCAACACTTCTGGTCAGCTTCCCTATGTCAGCTCCCAAACTTGTACATGGCTCTTTTTTCCCCAAATCGGAACACCTGAATGGTGCAATCAAATCATTCTTTCGCACTTTCCATAAAGACTGAGCCATCTATCAAACCCATGGAAAATTTTACTTTATCTTGAGTCTGATATCTACAACGTAGCAATCTAGCCAAGCATTATGCCTTTTGATATTTCAAAATGCTCAATGCAATTTTCAGTCAAAATGAGAAAGCAAAGAATCTCATTTGAGAATAAATGTCAATCGATTTCATTATCTTCAGGGAACATTTACCAATCCTCTCCCCTCCCTGCAACTCATTGCACAGCTTTTTATTTTGTTGTCCTCTTAATAAATCCTTTTCTTGAAAATGAATAGCTGACTTAATTTGCAAAGAAGTAATAGGTAAGCAAATGATCCATTAGAGACCTCATATGTGCTCTCTTTCTGTCTCCTGAAATTACTTCCTAGATATTTTGTACTTAATTATCTTGTTCTTTTCTTCCCATTCCCACATTCTCCTGCCCAGTAAAATGTATGCTCTTTATCCCAGGGGGTATTTAATTTTTGTCTTTCCTTACCTCACCTAGCACAAAGCCTTAAGGATACATTATAGGGACTTAATAAATTGAATCAACAGATACTTTACTGCATTGGGTGGTACAGAGGATGGAGTGCTAAGTCTTGAATCAGGAAGACTCACCTTCATGATTTCAAATCTGAGCTCAGACACTACAAGCTGTGTGATTTTGGGCAAGTCACTTAACCTTGTTTGCCATCAATAAAACGAGCTGAAGAAGAAAATGGCAAGTCATTCAGTATCTCAGCCAAGAAAATTCCAAGTGGGTCACAAAAGAATCAGAAATGACTAAAAAATGAATGAACAACCACAACCACAATGGATAATCACACAATTTTACAACAACTACTAATAAATCCCACAAGCTAGTTATTTTTGTCTACATAACACTAGCATGAAATTGAAACACAAGATATAAGGCATCAGAAACTTGCTAAGCCTTTAACCTTGGTGAGATAATTGTGTACTTTCTTTCAAATCAAGCCCTTCATGGCAATTTTTAAAGAGTTTCATTATTTTATCACATATTTTTATCTTAGTACAAACAAGGATCACAAACAAATCTGCTTCATTTGGGCACATGGAATTAGGCCACATAGAAGGTGAGGGAAGCACGCTTTTAAGAAAGGAGTTTTTCTCTTTTGGCCAACAAAACTACAGCAGATTTAAAGATCAGAGATGTAGCACTTGAAGCAACCTCAGGGCCACCTGAGAGGTGAAGTGGATTGCAGAAGGTTCCACACGTAGGATCAAAGTGAGATTTGAACCCAGATCCTCTAACTTCAGAAACAGCCTCTTCCCACTGTATCATGCTCACTTCTGGTAAATGTAATTAAGCTACTGTCTCCAAGGAAGATCAGATATACCTTCTTTCTCTGAATGAAGACATATCCTAGTCCTCCCAGGTGCTGGTGTTTCCCATTCCCCTTACGGTCTTGGATTTATGGTAGATAGACTTACACATAGATATTTTTTCTCTCCCCCAATATAGAGCAGAAGCTGCTTCATTTTTGTCCTTGCATTCCCAGTACTGAGTACATAGTAAATGGTTAATAAATTCCTTATGGTTGGTTGATTAATTCCATCACCAAACAGCACTGGATTGAAGATATAGGGAGAAGGAGGGGGTTATGCTCACTTTAACTTAGCAGAACTTTAATTAATAGAACACATATACAAAAATGCTACTGGCTCCAACAGAACTCAAGAGAAGGGAAACTTCTAAAGCTTCTCTACCAGGCATTTGAATGTAGGAACAGACTTTCTTCACTTAAATCCAATTCACTTGCATGCAAACATTTGTTTGTTTTTTTATTTGGGTTTCTTTGTTTGATTGTTTTTATGGCTATCTGATAAAGACGCTTTGCCTCAATTGCTACCTAGCCTAATAGACATGTAAAAACATACATATGTATGTATATGTATACACACATACATACATATGTCCTATATACGTCAAAATATTTATAGCAGCACTATTATAGTAGTAAAAACTGGAAGCAAGGTAGATGACCCTTGATTAGGGAATATCTACACAAATTATAGTGCATAAATGTAATGAAATATTAACTAGGTTGTAAGAAATGAATATGATGATTACAGTAAAGCATTTAGTGAAAAACTTATGTGAATTGATGCAGAATAAAGTAAGGAGAAACAAGAAAACAATATACACAATGAATGTAGCAATGTAAATGGAAAAAGCAACCACAAACCAATCAAAATGAAATATTCTGAAATTAAAAAGAGCGAACATGGTGCCCAAAAAGGAATATGAAAAGATATCCCACCCTATTCTCCTCTCAGAGGTGGGAAGTGCACAAGTTTACAACAATATGTATATAGACATTTATATGTATATATTATCTCTATGCATATATATATATATATACTTTTTTGATGTGTTAATCAGTTACATTGATTTTTTTCCTCTTTTTCTTTAAAAATATTGTTTGTCATATAGTATGACTTTCTGGGAAGGGAAAGAATAATGGACCCAAAAATTAATGATAAAAAAATTAAATAAAATTCATTTTTAAAAAGTTATACTTATTAATAGACACAAAGATTTCAATATAAGAAGAAAAATTAGAAGAGAATTATATTGTGGAGAATATGTTTAGCCATTCCCCAACATTATATGTAACTTGTAACATATATGATAAACCGAATGTATTGAAAAATTGTCTTGTACAGCCTTAACTTAATTTGTTTTCTTTTGTGCATTTTAAACCATTTTAAATATGTACTTAAAAATGATTTCACATCTCTATCCCTAGTTACTAATTCATTCCCCTCTGCCTGCAAAAGGAGCCTTCCTTTGGAACAAATAAGTAATTTCAAGCAAAATTAATCAATATATTGGCCACTTCTGAAAATTTATGTCTTCTTTTATACCTGTAATCCACCACTTCTTTGTCAAGAGGTATATAAGAGGGTTCAGTGTGAATCTTTTGAAGTCATGCTTTGATCCGAGTTCTGAAGCTCTCAACTTTTACATAATTGTAGAGCAGATAATAGAGTGCCAGACTTGGAGTCACCAAGACTCATCTTCTTGAGTTCAAATCTCACCTCTGACACTAGTTGAGTGACCCTGGACCCTGTTTGCCTTAGTTTCCTCATCTGTAAAATGAGCTTGAGAAGGAAATGGCAAATTATTCCAGTATCCTTGCCAAAAAGACCCCAAATGGGGTCTTAAAGAATCAAAAGTGACTGAAAAACCTATGAATATAATTATGAACTACTCTCTTAATTCAACTCACTTCATTCTGAATCAGTTCAAATAAGCTTCCCCAAATCCACTGTGTTCATAATTTCTTACTGCACAAAAGGGACAGAGATAGGGACCTGGAGCTGGATCATTTTCATTGATCTAGGAAATTCCCAAATGAGGAAACTATTTTTATTATGGTAGGTTCACCAGGTTCCCTGCAACTTGCAAATTTTAGTTACTTGTCCAAGGATATATAATCACTATGTCTCAGAGGTTGGATCCAAACCAGGATTTCACAGCTGCAAGACTAGCTCTCCATCCATTATGCCCTGCCACCTATCTTGCACAATAACATTCCATTACTCAAATGTCAGAATATGTTTAGCCATTCCCCAATTGATGGGTGCCCACAATGTTTCCAGTCCTTTACAATGGAAGAAGTGCTGCTATAAATATTATCATGCTTATAGATCCTTTCTCTCTGCCTTTGAAATTTGGGGAGTATATACCTCAGAGAGGGATTGGCAGGTCAAAAAGTCTGCAGAATTTAATAACATGAGGGGTATAGTTCTAAATTGTTTTCCATAATGGTTGAAACAATTCACAACTCCATGGGATATTTTTTCTCACTCTCTTTACTCTGGTAGATTTCACTGTTTTCCAAATGACAAGCTCTTTATAAACTTAAGCCATCTCTAGGAACTAACTCTTTGCCAAGAAAGAAGTGGGGAGGTGTGATGTTCATTCTCCCAGTAAAGTTGAATCCAACTTGGCTGCAAACATGTCATTATACAAATACAGCCTCCATGGCTATCAGCTGTCTGAAACACATTTAAAGTCTTTTATGGCCTCAAACAACCAAGAGACTGAAAAAGTAAAACTGGCTTACTATAGAGCAAACAGACATGGTGCTATTTAACCCACCATAAAAAAAAAAAAAATCTCAGTCAATACATCATATAGCTTAATCTGGGCCATTAACACTATAATGCACATTTTTCATTTCAAAGATGGTAAAAGGTAGAAGTAGAGGCAGTAATTTTTTTCTGACTCTTTTGGTTGAGTTTACAGCTCACCTTAAGGTTATTATAAAGTATTTTCTTACTTGGATTTTTTGAGACTTACTATAAATTTATCCCACAGTAATAATTAAAGATGGATAAAACACACTACATTTCTAAAAAGTATAAAGCAGCTGTTTTTCTTCACCATACAGCCTGTAGTAACTTTACAACTACAATAAATTCTTGCTAATAAATTTTTTTCTCTGCGATGATTAACATAAAAACATTAGCTGTATATTAAGCAAGAGAATGAGGGCTTTTTAAATAAGAAAAATATTACCAGAATTCTAGACAAGTATGGAGGACAGAATAAATATGGTTAAGTAATAGTTGTCCCTTCTTCCAATAATAACAAACTCAGCAAAACAAAAACTAAATATGAGTTTGAGCTCTGAAATCCTTGACACTTCTGATATTACAGTTACTATTGATAATGTTTTGGGTCCAAGTAAAGGTTGTTTTTTTTTTTTTTTTTCACCAATCCTCTACCAGATTAAGTATGTTAGCATTTATGAGAAACAAAAATATACAAAATATACTTATTTACTAAAAATTTCTATTTATTATGATATGAAATTTTCTAAATTTTAAGTGAAAACTAAAATCAGGAATTATTATTATGTTTTGTTTTTTCCCTAAATCAAGTGATATGACAAAGTTGGTAGAATCCTTTTGGAAAGAGATTAGATAACCTATAATCAAGGTTATGAAAAGAATCATTCCCTTGATCCAATTATTTTATTCTTGGTAATATTCCATAGAAATTATACAAACAAAAAAAAGAGCTGACTATTCCAAAGTTCTCGTGATGGCATTCTCTGAAATTGCAAAAAGCTGGGAGCAACCTAAAGGAATAACAACAGGGGGAATGAATGATTGAATGGGACACTCACATATTTACTGGAATATAAGTCAAATTAAAATGAGTGTCCATTTCTGACCAATCCCATTCTCACTAAGTTGAGTAGCTAGGAGACGGGACATTAAACATTTATAATCTATTTAAATTTGCAGTAGTGGAATTCTAAACAATAATAATATTTAAAAAAAAAAAAGGTAGAAAGAAAGGAAGGGAGGTAAAAAGAAAGATTTGTCTGTGAGGCAACATTGAGGTTATGGTAACTGAAGTCTGAAATCCCAGCATTGCTGAACATTAAAGCTGAAAACTAAGAAACTAAAAAGAGCCATTGAGGCTCAAAATGACTGTCTCAGGAACATACAATTGGTTGGAAAATATCTAGCATTAGAATCCTGATCTCCTGATTGTTGTTCTACTGTTCTCAAAAATAATGGGATAAGAGCAACTTTTAGACTCAGAAAAATTAATGCCCCTCTCAAAGAGCTGAAATTTTCTTCTCAATTATGATAAAGACTTTGTGGAAAAACTACAAGCTACTCTCGTTCCCAAAATAGACTTAACTATTTTGTTTTCAGACAAGAGTCTGTAGAAGAAACAGCTGACCGTGGATTATACCTTGGCATTCAAAATTAATGGTTGTGTGGGCAGTGAAGAAAATCAGTATGTTCATAAACAAAGGTCAGAGAGAATAACTAGCTTCAAAATTTGCCTTGGCTCCACAAATGATTCATGAAGATACAGGAACAACCGAGAACACAGTGCTATCCAGAGTAGGGCACAATTATAATGAAAGACAGGTCTCAAATTGTTTAAATGGCTACTTGCCATAGTTGCCATGTTCTTTTCCCCCCTTTTTCTCCATGCCATGAGCACTAGGGTTCAAGCAGTCTAAGGTGGTATATTATGAGCGAAGAAGACAGTCCCTCAAATGAATCATATTCAGATAGAGACAGGTCTATGGCTTCAAGTCATTCTAACATTTCCAGGGATTCAGAGAAGTGTTCAAGTGTTATAACCACCTTGGAGGAAATCCCTCTGTGTGTATTTGCCTCCACATGTTCTGTCAGTGATGTTACAGAATAAAGGACCTTCAGAAACCACCAAATCCAACATATGCAGGAGCAAGAATTCCTTTCTGAGAACCCCAATAAGGAGTCATTTTTTGCAGGAGGACATCTACTCAGGGATAACTCACTAACTCCTAAGGAAGGCTATTCCACTTTCAGATAGCTCTAACTATAGGAAGATATATCAGACCTAAAATTATCTCCCTTCAACTTCTTCCCACGGAACCAAGTTTTGCCATATGGGGCCAAAGAGGACATTTCAAATCCTTCTTCCATACAGCCCTTCAAACATTTAAAAACAGCTCTCAACTGTTATATGACAAACCTTCCCTCAGAGCCCTATGTTCCTGAGCCTTCAGGATAGACTGATTATTAAGGACAAGGCCTTGGGATAACAAAACTGGCAAAGAAGGGTGCACATGACCTAAAGATGGAAGCAGTTCTAAATATCTTATGCTGTGTAATGATTGAGTTAGTGCAAGTCCAGTCCAGATGTTCACATAATTTTAGTCCCGATTCTAGGGATCCAAACCTCTGTCTTGAGATTTACTATACTAGTCAGTTCCCCCATGTTTGTTTTTTTTAATTAAATATTTTATTTTCCACCCAATTACATGTAAAAGCAATTTAAAAATTCATTTTTAAAAAATTTGAATTCTAACTTTTCTCCTTCCCTTCCTTTCTTCTCCCTTTGTTGGAAAGACAAACAATTTGATATATGTTATACATGTGCAATCATGCAAAACATATTTTCCTATCAGTTATGTTATGAAACAAAACACACACACAGACACACACAAAAAAATGCAAACCCATGGAAAAAAATAAAGTGAAAAATAGTATGCTTTGATTTGTATTCAGATTCCATCAATGCTTTCTCTGGAGATGGAAGCAATTTTTACCATGTTATTCTGAACTATCTTGGATTATTGTATTGCAGAAATAGCTGTCATTCACAGTTGTTCATAGTATAATGAATATAGTATGTGAACAACTGTTCATACTATAATATTGCTGTCAGTGTGTACAATGTTCTCCTGATTCTATTCACTTTACTTTGTATCTAGCTTATGGAATTCTTTTCAGGTTTCTTTGAAATCATTCTGCTCATCATTTCTGGTATTACACCAAAATCACATACCGCAACCTGTTCAACCATTCCCCAACTGATGGGCATCCCCTCAGTTTCCAATTCTTTGCCACCACAAAAAATTGCTACAAATATTTTTGTATATACAGTCCCTTTTCTTTTTCCTTTTTCTAATCTCTGAAATATAGAACTAGTAGTTGTATTGTGGCAGTTTGATAATTCTTTGAGTATAAGAATATTTTACAGTCCCAATTTTCCTTCAACCCTTCCAACATTTGTCATTTTCCTTATCTGTCATACTAAGAAAGCTGAGAGGTGTGAGGTGGTACCTTATACTTGTTTTAATCTGCACTGCTCTAATCAATAGTGACAAGAGCATTTTTTTACATGGCTGTAGATAACTTTGATTTCTCCATGCAATTGCATGTTCATATCCTTTAACCAGTTATCAATTGGGGAATGATTTGTATTCTTATTAATTTGACTTAGTTCTCTATATATTTGAGAAATGAGGCAAAACTTGCTTTAAATTTTTTTGTTAAGATTATTACGTATTTCCCTCCCTATTTTTCCTCTATTCTCTCTCCTTTCACCTTATCTTTTCTCAAAAGCATTTCGATTTTAACTATTGCCTCCCCCAATCCACTTTCCCTTCTATCAACCCCTCCTCATTTCTTTTATCCTTTTCTTCTCCTACTTTCCTGCAAGGAAAAGATAGCTTTCTATACCCTACTGAGTGTATATGTTATTCCCTCTCGATCCAATTCTGATGAGAGTAAGGTTCAAGCGTTGTCTGCCACCATCAAACCCTACTTTCCCTTCACTAGAAAAGCTCTTTCATACCTCTTTTATGTGAGATAATTTACCTCATTCTCTCTCCCTTCCCCCTTCTTCCTCCATGTTTAGAGAGGAAACACTAAACCAACTTCAACTTCCTGCACCACAAGACTTTGAAATCCAAAGGCAAAAGCCAGCTAGTATATTCAGCTAGCAAATTTAAACCTACTGGCCCCCTAATTTCAGAAATCCAGATTTGTGATCTACTGAAACAAAAGCCCTCTTCGATTGACAGTTTTCCTCGCATTCTGTCTCCATTCAAGTTAATCCTAACAGTCTCTTTCCTCCCCTAACATTTCATTGAGACCTCTAAAATCCCAATCTATTGCAAATAACTTGCCTGAATCCTTTGCTTCTCTTTTTCACACTTTCCCTCTATTTTGAACATGAAAAAATCTGGCTTTCTTTATATCTTTTCAGCCTGACCCCCAGAATTAGTTCTGTCTAATCCTTTCCTCATGTCATTAACGCATTAGACCAAGCATACTAACTTCTCTCTCCAAAACCTTCCTTTGCCATTATCACTCTGCAACTTCTTCTCTTGAGGCTCACTCCATTCGTCTACATGATCAGGTTCAAATCACTGTTATCTTCCAGTCACAAGGTCAATGTTTTCTGATTTCTCTAGTTCAGTATTTAGTTCACAGGCTCCTGGTTCAGCCCCAACCCATGACTCAAAACTTAACCCAATCTTAGTTCTCACTATCATCCACAATTGTGCTACTGCCACGATTCTGAAGTCTGAAATTTCCATCTGTGATCTTTAACTTTCTAATTCTTTTAAACCTATTCTATAAAATAAACACATAAACTTAAGTCTTTCTCCTTAGATCAATATAACCCAGAGTCCTCTCTAACCTACTCCATTCTTCCATTCCATCACCCCTTCTCTGGGATCATTTTCCTCTTGCTCCTAGAGTTGATCTGTTCAACTATATTTTGCTCTCTGCTGCTGGCTTCCTTGCCCCTTTGTCTTACCATCATTCACAATCCTCCAGGTAACTACAGCTTTATCTTCTCTGCTCCCTTTCTGATGAATCTGAATGATACCGAAGAAAGAAATCCCTAAGTGTCAGCTAGGTCTACCACAGATCATACAACCTAATTTCAACTGGACCCTCATGATCAGATGTAAAACTTTTCTTTGGCTTAATTTCTTCTTTGCTTCTTTTAGTGGTTAAGAATAGTTTTAGAGAAAACTTCTCTTCTTTCTTCAAGCCCTCAAGGCTTCCTCTAAGTTCATCTCTTTTATTGATTGTGATTGCTTCCTGATTTGGTAAGAACATAGAGACTATCTGCCACAGCATCTTTTGTCCCCTACTTCATACATCAAAACTCCACTACATCTTTACCTACAAAGATGCATGTAAGTGGAATGGCACACCTATACAAGAAATATGTACTTAAGAAGGAGATATGAAATATAGTAGGATGCCAATGATGATTTTTCATATTCAATGATGTCAAAAAGAAAAGATAAAGAAACAAAATTTCCACTTGAACCTGTAGGTTTTTTCTTTTTTGTTGGGAAGTAGGAGAAGAGAAGAGAGAACTGAGGGACATGGGGAGAAAGAGATTTAAAGAAAAAACTTTTAGAGGTATCTAGGAGGCACAGTTGATAGAGCACTGGCCCTGCCATCAAGAGGATCTGAGTTCAAATCAGTCTCAGGTACTTAATACTTACTAGCTGGATGAGCCTGGTCAAGTCATTTAACCCCAATTGCTTTGTGCCTTCCCCTCCCCCCCAAAAAAGTCTATATGACAAAAATTTTTAAAAGCTCTTAGACGACAATAACAATAAAACCCCCAAAGTAACCTGTGATATTTTATTTTTAAAACATGAACCTTAGAAAATTATTTCAAAACCTCAATTGCTAATATTCTAATAAACTCAAGTGGCATTTTACCTGGAGAAGGAGTCTCTCAAAAGCCAGAAAGTTGTCCCACTTGGCAGAGAGAGGATGTTTCAACGTCTGGACTGCAGCCAGCCCAAGCTGCAGGAGACCACAGTGATTTTCCAAGGCTTTGAAGTTTTTCTTGAAAAGCTGGATATAAGAAGTAAGTTGCCCAGGAGTAACTCGTCCTATCGGTGAGAAAAAAAAAAAAAAAGTTTTCTCAATGTACTCTTCCTTAGTGATCAGTCAAAATGTTGAGTGACTTTGCAGTAAATTAATACTTCCAATATTCACGTAAATAACATTTCACGGTCAATGTATAGAGACTTTCTCCATAGTGCAGCAATGGGATAGGCAGATCAAACACACAACAGAAGGGGCAATCTTTGGTCAGAGTATCATTCCTACATAAGACATTCAAAGAACTGATACAGGATAAAGTAAGGAGAACCAGAAGAACACTATACAAATGACAACAATAACATTAAAAAAAAAAAAAAAAAGACAACATGGACACTGGCCTTGAAATAGATATAAGGACTCACATTTAATCTAGAGGCCAGATGATTATAGAAGCCCAGAGTGACAGACTTGGGCATGGATGTCTATTATATTAGTCAGTTTTGCTTCACTCTTCTTTGCTAGAAAAAAGGGTTAGGGATTTGAGGGGGAAGGCATGGTAGGATGTAATTCTAATATAATTATAAAATTATTATAAAAGCATCAACATTTCTTTGAAAGAACTCTTCCTATGAGATCAAAAGACATTTTGATAATGAAAGAAGTTTCATTTTGGAACAAGATTTCACATTTACAGTTGTACTTTAGGGTTCATAAAGAGCTTTCCTTAAAAGCAAAACTGTGGTAATGCAATTATTATTTCCCCCATTTTGCATATGAGGAAACTGAGACCCAGAGAAATGAAGTGATTTGTCCTTGCTCAAGCAACTAGGAAGTGTCAGAACTTGTATTGAAGCCTAGTTTTTCGAATTCAAAGTCAGAAGTTTGATTCTGGAATTCTAAGTACACTTCTTCTTTGGCAGTAAGTAGTTAACAGGTCTGGAATGCTGCAAGATTTCATTGGAAAGGGGGAACAAGAAATGAGGAATCACCAGAAGTGTATCAGCACTGATGACATATCACATTTGGAGCAACAATCATCTGCTTAATATTTATTGAAGGATCCTACAATGTACTGGACACTGTACAGAAAACTCTATATACTGTTTATTCCTTCCTTGCCTCCAACTCCATCTAAAACCATCTGCCCGTAACATTCCAGAGGCCTGAGATAGCTTCCCCTTCTCTCCATCTGCCAAACTACATTTTTTAAGATGCAACTGCCCAGAAGTTACATTCTCTATAAAATCTCAAATCATTTCACATCTTTGAGATTCCATGTTCTCATCTGTAAGATGGAGGTGTTGGATTAGATGACCTTTCAACTCTAAATCCATGATCTTTTTGTCTTAATCTAAATTAAAGAAGCCAGTCAACTCACACCTGAGGAAGGTAATCAAGGAAGGTAATCTTACACACATATACAGGCAAAATTGATTATTCCTTGAAAGTCGATATGGCATAACTAAAAAGGAGATAGCCTTGGAGTTAAGATAGTCTAAGTTCAAGACCTGCCCACAATACATATTAATTATGTGGCCAAAAGCAGGTCATTGAACTTCTCAGTGTAGTCAGGCAAATCTTTTAAAAATCTAAGCAATTTTTCTGATCTTTATTAGTGTAGGGAGTTTCTATATTATTGCAAATGAGTATAATAATAGCTTTAGTCCATAAGTAAGTAAAAAGTAAATAAATTTTAAAGAAACTGGTAATGCTTTGATGCTTTTCATATCACAACCATGCTTGGTCCCTAGAAAGATGACTACAAGACCTATTCTCTCCCTCTAGAGCTTCAATTAACAAGCAACTCTTCAAGTGTGTGGACAACAGACATATGAGCCTCAACATGCTTCCCCTAAAAACTATCCCATTTCTGATTTCCCAATTTCTATCTTTCTTAGCACTATTCTACCAGTTACCCAAATTCACAACCTAGGAATCATCCTCTATTCCACACCCTCTCTCATTCCCCTCATTTTTTGTTGTTGTCTTGTCCACTTCTTTTTAATTCTAAGGATATTAGGACATCAGATGCTTCTACCCTCCACCATTTCTCAAAGACTATCTATCCATCTCATCCTCTGCCATCCCCTTTTCCTTTTACCTTAAATCTTTCCCAACATCATGGTCTTCCCAATGAGTCCTTTTCTTGTCATCCTATTGCCAAAGTATTTAAGTTTCCAGTGAATAATCTCAATTAATTTAAGCATTGAAGTGATTTAATCTCCTCACTGTCCATGGTCTCTCAAAAGTCTTCTCCGGCTCTGTCTCTCCACATCTTTACACCCACCATTTCTTCTTCATTCACATGACTATTCCATCACTTTTAACTTTGACTACTATAATAGCCTTCTAATTGGTCTCCCTGCCTAAAATTTCTCTTCTCTCTATTCTATCCTGAGTACAGCTGCCAAAACAGTATCCCTACATGTCACTTCTTTAATCAAAAAGCTTCACTGGCTCCTTACCTCCTCTAGAAAAAACATATATTCCCCAGTTTAGTGTTTAAAATTCTTCACAGTCTGGTTCAAACCCATCTTTTCAGAGTGACTGTACATTACTTCCCTTTATACATTCTATGTTCGGCCAAACTGGTCTTTTTCCTGTTTCCAGGGCATTCCATCTCCCATCTTCATTTCTTTGCAGTGTCTCTTTCATCTGAAAGGGAGTCCCTCTTCATTTTCATCTCCTAAAATATCAGGCTTTCTTAAAAGCACAGCTCATCTGCCACCTCCTTCAAGAAGGTTTTCAAAAAATTTCCCTAAGCTCACTCCCTCCATAATCCCAAGTATTCTGCTATTTGCTTTATATAGGCATATGCTATTTGATTCTACTGGCATCAGAACCATCTATCTTTCTTTGTGCCCGGCACGTAATCGATGGTTAATAATGCTTACTGGCTGAATGCTTTCCACTATCCCAAGCAGCCTCTCAAAATTCATTTCACTATTGGGATCCAGACTTAGTCAGCCCTTTCAAATATAGACATGTAAGACATATGATATTAATTAATGAAACAAATGTTTATCTTTCATAACATAAATCTAAATAGTATCCTCATTAGCAAATCTGGCAATTGTTCACTATTATTACAATATTCTCTTGCTTGTAGCATCCAAAAAAAAAAAAAAAGCAAATACAGAAGTCCACATAAAAACACTTATGTAGAAAGGGGGCATGAAAGCAACACATATTTCCCCTTTTCCATGGATTTATGAACAAATAACTCATACGGTTATAGGCTACTGGTTTTGTTTTTGTTTTAAGTCAGGATGCAGATCCTGAATATAAAACACAATGAAAAGACTGTTTTCCAAATCAACTAAGTGACAAAATTACAATGTGTCATTGGACATATAGCCCTTGGTCAAGGGCGTCTAACATTCAGTCTACATCAACTAACAGAACCCCAAGCTTTGAGTATTGAAGAACAGATAAAACTTCCATTCATGCTTTTTTTCTTCCTCCTTTAAAAAATCATTAGGAAGATTTACCTAGTGGTTTAAAAACTGTCAAACTGTCAAGACTGGCTTTGCAAGATTCTTTGAAAACAATTCCTCTTTTATAATAAGTTTTCATGAGAGTCACTATTTTACTGAGGCAATTGGGAGACACAGTGGATAGAGTACCAAGCTTGGAGCCAGGCAAACTTCAATGCAAAGATGACCTCAGCCATTTATTTGCTATGTGACCCTGAGCAAGTCAACTCTGTTTGCCTCAGTTTCCTCATCTGTAAAATGAGCTGGAGAAGCAAACGGCAAACCGCTCCAGTACCTTTGTGAAGAAAACCCCAAAGAGGTCATGAAGAGTTGGACGTGACTAAACAACACAGTTTCAAAAATGAAAATTTGTAGCAAGACAGCAAGCTTAAAAATAAATAAAGCCTTTTTGTTACCGTTACTGCTATTGTTGGGAGTCAGTAATGATAGGCAAATAGTTTGCTGATTTCAATTTGTTAAAAATGAATTTCATCATACTTTACTGCTTTTTATAATACTGACAAAAATGAATCCAGACACGATGTTGGCTCCATTCATTTACACATCCCATGAGCATGAAGATTGCAAATTTGAATAGAAGTATCTTTGCTTTTTTGGCATTATTAAATAGAAACACACATCTATAGAATGGGGTGGGGCAGACTCCATTGTAGCAGCCTCAAAATAAAGAGCAGCTTGCCAGTAACATCTGTAATGATTTATTAAAAATGGATCAGGCAGAAGAAGGAACCCATACTTTGAGAACTGCACATGAAGTACATTGCTTAGTTATGAAATGGTTTCATGAGAGTTCCACTGAGCAAGGAAACAAACTGGAAGATGTCAGCAAGAATGGTGCTAACCAGATAAACTGATGAGCCAATGCTTAATACACAAGATATTTTCCAAACCAATTAGACTCATCTCAGTTGAATCTTCTATGGCGTAACAAAGGGTAATTTAGAATAAGAGCTCAAAACGAAGGCAATCATAGATTTAAAGCTGAAAGACTCTGAAAATCAATCAACCTAACCATCTGATTTCATAAATTAAACTCAACTTGAACAAGATTAACTGACTTGCTCACATGAATATGGATGTTATTGAGATCTTAACTCAGGCTTTCTGAGCCTGATTCTAACATATCCTTTCATCCAAAAGAAGTGTTGCTACTCAGTCAATGTCATTAGGTACAATCTCTTTCTTCTGAATCCCAAGGATGCTCCAATGAAGAGAGAAAATGGAATTCTATTTGTTAAAATGACTGAATGCAAGCTACTCTCCCACTGATCTGCAAATTATTAGAATGAGGTAAAGAGTGGTCAAAGAAAGAACAATAAGACTTTATAAAGGTATTTGTTTGTTTGTTTGTTTGTTTTTAAAGCGTCATAGAATGGTTAGAAAATAATTAAAGAATTAGAGTTCCAGCAAGATATTCAATGAGTAGTCAGGACCAACCTCAGCATTAGAGTTAGTTGCAATGCTGACTTAAAACATTTGAATAAGAAAATTATACTCCTCTTAAAGGCTACATATACAATGAAAATATATGAAATATATATGCACATTATATTATTATATATATACATATACATACATGTCAAAAGTCACAGAAACTTAGTACTTACAGGAAAGGTTAACAAAAATGCAAGATTTAGACAGCAAGGTATTAATGATTAGAGAAGTTTATCCATATCTGACAAGTTAAACTGAAAGGTAAACAAGAAGAAAATTATTATCTTTTAGAGGACTACGAACTGATCAACACATTCACCTATAACACATTCCTTCTTTAATTTTTCAAAAGTACTCTATATTCTAAGTTTAATCAGATCCAGACAAAATTTAAAAATACAGCCTCAAAAGGAATTTGCATTTGAATGTTTGGGAGTTTTGTCTATGAGAAAAAAAGCAACATAAAACATTTGCTTCATCCCAAAACTTAAGACTAGCAAAAAAAAAAAAAAAAAAAAAAAAAAGAGGGAAAGGAGAAGGCAATTGTCAATGAATCCCATTACAAAAAGCACCAAAGGGGTTAGTCAAATACATCTGTACCTTTGTTCCAACAATGCTTTACAAAAACCCAAGTATTACCACTACATGAGTCTGTTTTACATCACTAGTTAAGATTTCCAAAGTCTTATTCTAACTACTAATAGACATAAAAAGAGGAAAATGAGTTATGGGACAAAATGATGACACATCTTCTAATATGGCCACAACTTGCGTAATAAAATACTAAATTTAAAAATTCTCTCAAAATATTTACCAATATTTAAATGGATGGGGTGAGGTGATGCTAACTAGGATGAAGATGCAAAGTCATAGATAAGCTTTATAGAAGTAACTAAAACTACAAAAATAATTTTAAATCATTCTTTGTAACTTTCTTTGCAAATTCAATAGCAGTATAAATAAATCGTCCTATCTACAATAGAGGTTACAGGTTGAAATGTTATTCTAGATTGAGTGTTCTTTGTCTTTACATTCACTACAATGAACCTGGAGCTCAAATTCCCAGTCCTTTCTGTTCCACATAAACATGCATTAAAAAAACACAACCACCAAGAAAACAAATATCATTCAGGAGGAGGACGAGGGCAGAGAGAAAAAAAAAAAAAAAGATAAAATACTGACATGAGGATTACAATATCTTTTTTATTATTTTGCCCATAACATCTGTAAACTCTCCCATCATGAGCATCAGAGCTGTCATGTAATGAAATACATATGCTCCAAAGATGTAGTTTGCATACAAGCTGTAAATTGTTATATTTTCATACTTCTTCCATGACATTAGAAACGTCTTCTAACAGAGAAAAAAACAATCCTTTAAATTTTATCTTTTAGCATATGAAGAAAATGACTACCCACCCCATTCCTGGGGATGGGAATCCCCCTTGGATAATGACGATCCACCCCACTCCTATGGTAGGATCCAGAACATCCCCCTGGGATGACGCCTGTGATTGGAAGTTCTTCTCATGGTGTCTCATGACTTTTTCATGAAAGCTGACACTTTCCCAATGTCTACTAGGCAAAATAAACACCAAACAAATAACACAGCACAGCTAAATTAAGTGCTGTAAGAAAAGCCTTATACCAGATGGTTGGCCACCCAAAGCTTGGGTACAATGTCAGGATTCTGGCTAATAAAATCATTGGTCAGAGAATGGAGATGTATCTGAATTCTATGTCTGATGGGTAACTACAGCCCTTGATTGAAGAGAAAAATAATATAAGTAGAATTTAGATTATTATTTCTTCCTTCAGACCCCTTCCACATCCAGAGAGCAAGACCTGGTTAACTGGAATATATGTAGAAGACACTTCTATTTTTTTCCTCTAGCCTTATTTGAGTTCCAATACTATCAAATGATCTACAAATAACTAAATAGCCCATTGTGTCTGTGATCTCATCGATGTGCATACACATCTAGTAATCGCCAATCACAATTCATCTAACCCTTCTCAACTCACAATGCTCTTAGCCATATCATCTTAACAATCCTTCACAAGACATTCCCCACCATACTGTTGGTCTTCCTTTTGATCTCTTGTGCAGCGACCAATGTCATACATAGTCTGTCTCCTTCTTACTATATAACAGGTCCAAGTCCTCCTCTGGCCATAAGGGAAATGACATTTTAAAATTAACTTTATCTTTTACACTGCTTTGTACATGCATTTTATTATTGGCAATGAACCTATTTATGCCTACTATTTGTCTCTTCTTTGCTCTTTATTTGACATATAATTTTGACTCCTTGAATATTGTATTATGCCATCATTTACAGCAATGTAACATCATCAAGAGATTATTAATATAAGATTGGTTCTTTTGACCTTTCTATTTTAGCAAATGCTTTACAGGAGTTACATTTTTATAGGAAATGCTGAGAGCTCCTGATGATCTCTGTTCTTTTATCTATTTCTATGAATAAATAGCAACATATTTGTAGCCAAGAATTTATATCTCTGGATACAAGTAGAGGATAATGTCTATAGCATAGAAGAATGCTGAACAGATTCATGAATAAGGGTCCTATATACTTTTTTCTAAAAAAGAGAATGACTTATTTTGTTGTGATATCCTAGTAATCTTCAAACAGAAAACATGAAATTCATTCACATTCATTGACAAATACAACGACTTTTATGGAGTCAGAAAATCTTAGATCAATTCATAATTCACTTATTCACATTTACATTTACTAATTACACTGTGATACAATATAATTTATTAGTTAGATATTCATATATATAAATAAATAGTCCATTATTTATAAAATACTAGCTAGTGCTACAGGATTTTCAAAATGAGGACAATATCCCTACAATTTGGTAAAGGAGATATAACAGATAAATATATGTAATATATGTAATTGAAGGTAGAAACTCAAAGAAAATGCCATGGAAATAAACACAGAGTTGACAAAAGAAGTCAATTTTAAAGTAATCAATTTTTAATTATCTAGCTGCTAAATATATTTTTAAACAAAAAGCTGTTCTCATATTTATCTTAAGTGGTTATGTTTCCATTAAATTATTACATAAAAACAAAAACAATTAATATATATATATTTTTTTTTTATTTTTTTTTTTTTAAAGAAAAGTGACTGGGAATTTCTAATTTTTCAACATATAGACCAAAAAAAAAAAAAAAATCCATTTAAACTTATAATTTACCAGAGTTTAGTTCTTCTAATTTTAAAGTCCAAGTTCACTGGGCCAGAATGAATAGTAAGAGACAGGCAATGTACTGTAGAGGAAGTGATAACAACTCTGGAGGACAAAATGGCAGATGAGAGAGGCACAGTAGTTCTATACCTCAAAATCCATAAAACAAGAGCTTTTTGTGTACTATAAAAAGAAGAAAGAATGAAAACAAAGGGGAGAAAGTCGAAGCCAACTTTTGACAGTGACATTTGTAACATTGTCTGTTTGCCCATCAAGTTCAGAAAGCAAGCAGGCTGCCCTTGGGAAATCCTCTCCTACAAGTCCCATGCATCGTGCTAGAAAGGCAAGAGGGGTTCCTAGGAACTGATGATAGTGTGTGTATGTGAGAATGTGTATGTGTGAGAATGTGAGTGTGTGTGTGAATGTATAGATAGCAAAATGCTGAAATGGTGTTAGGAAGAACACACACATATATATGTATCTCACACCTACACACTCACACACACACACGTTTCTTCCTAACACCACTAGAGCACTTTGCAAATTCTTCAAAGCTTTTTCCAAGATTTTATTTTAGCCAAGGAGGAAACAAAGCCAGGGCTTAGCTTACGGTCACCTCAGCCACAAAAGGCCAGTTTCTCCCAGGCTCACTAATGGACGATGACCTTAACCAGGGGCCAGCCCTTGGGCTGCCTCCCTGACTCACCCATGCTCATTTTGATGGGCAGGCTCTCCCTGCTCGCTGCTTCCACCAGGTGTCTCCTAACTTCCATCAGAGCTTCTTTGTGCTTGCTGCTCAGTAAAGACTCCCAGAGGGCTCTTGCTGCTGTGTCACTGCAATAAAAATCACAAAGAACACAGATTAAATTTCCAGTATGTAATAAAAAGGATAAAAAAGCATAAACTTCCTTTTTTTTTTTAAAAGTCTGAACACTAAGGTTTGCTCATCAAGTTAGAGGTTGCTTGACTCACTCTTTTGAACTAATGTTTATCACTGAAAAACTAATGAAAACCCCTCCCCCCAAAAAATCATCAAATACATAGGGAGGGGGAAGAAAAAAAGGAAGAAAAGAAGAGAGAGATAGAAAGGGGAAAAGAAAGAAACAGAAAGAAGGAAAGGAGAGACAGAGGGAGGATAGGAAGGAGGGAAGAAAGAAGGAAAGAAAGGTGGTAGGAAGAAAAAGAAGAAAATAAGACCATATTATAGGAGATGAAGGTGAATAAGGTGAATGAAATTATTTAATAATTTAAAAATTTTAAAAGTCTAAATTACTTTAGGGTACATAATGCTATTGCTATTGCTATTGAAACGCCAAAGATAATCAATGACTGTTTAATAACACTATTAAAAGGTCATACAATAAATTTAATAATTACTTAAAATTGAGGCAAACAATTTAGAACTGGGTATTTTAACAAAAACAGTTAGACTGCCCAATGTTAGAAAATATTATGTCTAAGAACCCAAAGTAATTAGCAAGATAATTGGACTCAACAAAATAAGTATTATTTAACAAAACTTCTTTAACAGACTACCTCATTAATAAATGAAAAAATAATTACTCTATTGTAAAATAGCATCAAATCCTGTTGACTGTCACATCAGTAGCATGATGATGGAAGGGTGATATTTCAACAAATCTCTCACAATTGACCTTTCATAAAAGGCAATAAGTTTAAGATCATATTAGGCTTATCTCAGCTCATTTCCTCTGTACTTCTCAATCTCAGCAAAGTACCCATATCTAATTTGTGAATGAATACAGTGTTTATCCCTGGGAGAATGGTGACTGGATGCCAAATATACACATTTGGATTCACTTTTTTAAAACGGGGCATAAAAGAACAAAGATGACTTCTGTTCCTTTTCAGTGGCTTTTCCCTTTCCAAGTCCCCAGGAACATTTCCTGTCATCTTGTTTGCTCAAAGATGTTCTACTTAATGTTTTAAATGACCTATCTGAATGTAGTTTGTAAAAATATAATAATAATATTATATAATATAATAACTTTCAAGATTACATTCAAGTTAAAAGCTAGTATTCTACAGGGAAAACTAACACTGAACTTTAATCTTTTAAAAACTACTTTAATTATAACTTCAGGTAGCTCCTAATCTAAACAGTTAATCAATTAGCAAGTATTTAGTAAGCATTTACTATGCTCCAGACAGTGTGCTGAATACTGGATAGAAAAAGACAAAAAAGGGGCAGCTAGGTGGCGCAGTGAATAGAACACCAGCCCTGAAGTCAGGAGGACCTGAGTTCAAATCTTGCCTCAGACACTTAACATGTCCCAGCTGTGTGACCCTGGGCAAGTCATTTAACCCCAATAGTTTCAACAAAAAAAAAAAAGAAAAAGACAAAAAGAATCAGTCTTTAATCTTCAAGAAACACACCTTCTATTAAAGACAATATATACATAAATGAATATATGTAAATACTTAAATATTCACATATACACATATGTGTAAACATATACAAAATAAATGCAAAGTAACTGGGAAGGACTAGACAGGGCTCTAGGAACTGAGTAGATAAGGAAAGATTTATGAAAAAGTAGCATTTGAGCCTCTCGTTGTTAAAGAAACAAAGGCACTAAAAAGCAGAGATGCAGAAGGAGTGCATTCCTGATTTAGTGGACAACTAATGCAAAGGCAAAAATATGAGAGTGTGATTGAGCAGCAAGAAGGTCAATCTGCCTGGACTAGAGAGTGAAGGATGCATTATGGACAAAAAGGCACTTTGGGATTAGGTTGTGAAGGGTTTTCAAAGTCAAGCAGAAAGGTTTATATTTCATCTTACAGGCAATAAGGAAACATTAAAATTTATTGAATAGGAGAATAACATACATAGTAAGACACATGCTTTGGAAAAAACAATTTACAGTGGGGCAAGATTTGAAGTTGGAAGAACAACTGCAGTTTGTTGTAATAGTCTAGGAGTGATAACAGCCTGTTTGAGGGGTTATTTGAGTAGAAAAATGGGGACAGATCTAAGAGATGTGGACATCAGAAATAGCAACATCTGATTACTACTTGGATAGGCTGATTGAATTAGTGTCAGAAAGTAAAGATAATATGGAGGCTATGAACTCCTATGAGGATTTTGGTGTCCTAGACAGAAATGGGGAAGTTCAGAAAAGGGTAGAGGTTGAGGGAAAAGATAATGAGCTCTGTTTTGGCCATGCTGTGTTTGAGAAACCTATGAGCCTCTAGTTTACACATTTACCTAGCATTGAAGTTTTATCGATAGCATTTTCCATTAAAATCCACAAACTGCTTCAAAGATTAATTAAATAAACTTGGATTAGAGACACAAAGAATTAAGAGGTAAATCTTTAAATAAGGAAACAGTAATATATTCACTAAACCCCAATTCTTACCCTTTTACAAATCATTCCTCTTCATTCATCTATTTCTTTTACCAAATACATCCTTCCTCTCTTCATCTACCTAATCTGATTCATTCAGTGGCTTAAAAAATGAGATTAAAAGTAGAAAGAATATCTATCTCATCAGCTTTTCTCCAAGATATCCAAAAAATATCCAAGAAGTGATCATTTATAAAACAAAACTAAACCTAACATTATCTATGATGGGTATGTCAGCGAACAAGGAAAATAAGAGTTTGGAGATGAATCACTTCAGATACAGACAGTTTTAGAATCCAGGTTTATTTTTCCTACTAACTATAAAATACCAGCTATTTTGAGGTGCACGTATTGGAAACATAAAATGTTTCATATTATGATTAAACTATTTATTCTTGGCATTGAAATATGGAACATTTTTTTCTTTTTTATATCACAAGTATTTAGCATAATGCCTGGCACAAAAGGCCAATAAATAATCATTGTATTATATATTGTAAAAGATTGAGGCTAAAAAGTATGTCACTTTTTTTTTTTTGTATTCATGATGATCTTGCTAACATCCCAGAAAATCCTCTTCAGTAATAAAAAGACCATGATAATTGTGAATCCTATGTCCCCCAAAATTTTCTTACTGCATATGTTAACAGTTGATGCCCTAAAATAGATGGCTTTCATTCAACATTTAACATGTGGTACAGTGGATAGAGCACCAACCCTGAATTCAGAAGAACCTGAGTTCAAATCTGGTCTCAGACACTTAACACTTTCCAGCTATATGACCCTGGGAAATTCACCTAACCCTAACTGCCTTAGCAAAAAAAAAAAAAAAAAAAAAAAAAAAAAGAATCTCATGTACATGAAAATCTCCTATAACATTCATGTAAAGCATTTATACTTTAAGGATTTGGTAAGTACAGCTGAAGGAGCAGATTTTTCTTCTTGTGCTTTGCATAACAATAAGTAGTAGATTAAATAGTTTTTCAGGATAATATTGGATATTAATATATCATTAAACATTATCTGTCAATCTGTCACTTGTATTTCATAGCTAATCTCTAAATGCTTGACAATTTTAAAGGTACCTACTCTTAATCTGAACATTAATCAGGAGGCTCTATTGTTATTAGTCAGAAATAATGACAGTTGACATGTATATATAATGTGTTAAGGTTAAAAAAAATTTTCTTCACAATAAACTTATGAGATCGATATAAGTATTATCTCCCTTTGTTTATATGACAAAACTCATTTTAACTTTCCCTCACAAAATGGCGCATCTAGAACTCCAAGCTGAATGCCCGGCTCCACCAGAGGTGATTTCTGTCCCATTTTGCCAGCTGGGTGATTCTGGACAACCCCTCTTGGCCTGAGTTGCCACACTGTAAAATGAGAAAAGTAATACTTCATATGAACCATAGTTCTTCTTAGATAGATACTTCTCATTTGAAGAAGTATCATCTATGACCTTGAAATGTTAGTAATTACTGGTTGTAAATGGTACCAAGTCTATTGTTAAAAATACAGAAGTTTCCAATCTTTCCCTAAATTTTAATATTATTCAGATATTCAGGATAACATTAAAATGATTTAAATGGTTAACTAAGCAGAACTTGAATTTCAGCAGTAATATAAGTAATTTTAAATGGCTTTTATATAAACACAGACATATTTATAGCTGCAGCTTCTTACCTCTGTCTATACACATACACATTAGAAAATAAACATCTTCTAATAATTAGGATGGCCAATTTCTATAGAGAATATTCTACTTTTGTTGTTGTTCAGTCATTTTCCAGTCTTGTTCAACTCTTCATGATTCCATTGGGAGCTGTTTTGTTTTGTTTTGCAAAGATACTGGAGTGTTTTGCTATTTCCTTTTCCAGCTCATTTTAGAGATGAGGAAACTGAGGCAAAGAGAGTTAAGGGACTTTCCTAGAGCCACACAGCTACTAAGTGTCTGAAGACAGATTGGGACTCAGAAAGATGGGTCTTCCTGACTCCAGGCTGGCGCTCTATGTACTACAGCACTCCTAGGCAACTTTCTACGTTTGTGACCGATATCCATAGGCTAACATAGTCCATAAAACCAGAGGTTGTCTTACACAGGAAACATTAGAAATTGTGATTATAATTGTGGCAACAAAGACTTAATGCCTAATAGGACTTTAATTCCAAAAAGCAATTCACAATTCTTTTTCATTACTTTTCCAGCTCTGGGTCTGTCCTCTACAACTATTTCATTTCTCATTCTACAAACTTAGTCACAAAGCTTAGTCAGCTGCCCCCTGGCTCTGATTATGCCATCTCTTCTTCCGGGGTGAGCTCTTTCCAAAACATCCATTCATTCTCCATAGGCTTCACGTCCCCATACTCCTACCTCTCTGTTTTTTGGTTCCCTCTTTATGTGATGTCTTTCCCCATTAGAATGTAAGCTTGTTGAGGACAGGGACTGTCTTTCTTTTTCTTGTATTTGTATTCCTAATGCCTAGCACAGTCCCTGGTATGATAAATAAATGCTTATTAACTTGATTTGACTTGATTTTGGTTTGGCTCTATATTGGATCTCACAGAACTAATCTGAAACATCACAATAGATCACCGGATATACTCTTTTATGGCCTATTCCAACATGAACATGCCATAAAAATTAAGAAGCTTAGGTTTTAGGGGGCAGCTAGGGGGCGCAGTGGATAGAGCACCAGCCTGAATTCTGGAGGACCTGAGTTCAAATCTGGTCTCAGACACTTAACACTTCCTAGTTGTGTGACCCTGGGCAAGTCACTTATCCCCAGCCGGGGGGGGGGGGGAGGGGGAAGAAGCAGCAGCTTAGGTTTTATAAAACTAATTAATTGGCTCACCAATTTATCAAATCTATTAGTTTTGAAATTAGGGGAAAAGATAGTATTTACTCACCCTAAAAGATACCTATACTTAAGGTATCTAGCTACAATTAAAGCTAAATATAAATATACCATGTTGATTTGCTATATGTCAAAGATCACATGGAGTTTAGAATTTTTCTGTCATTAGTGAAAGATTCTAGAAAAAACATAAGTTCTACATAGCCCTTTTATTTTTAATTGACTCACACATAGGTAGCCTGGTTGCTTCTCCTGTGAAGTTCATGCTTTTATTATTAAAAATTATTAAAATTTTGTAGAATTTAGGGTTCAAAAGACTTTTTGAAACTTCCTGGATCAAATACCACATTTAGCAGATACTGAGAATAGAAGTCATGTCCCAAGGATCATACATAAAGTAATTAATACACTGGGATTAGAACATATTTTCTTCCCCTTAAAATGCAAATTCTTTGAGGGAAGGCACTGTTTTTGCCCCCTTCTTTATCACTGCATTTTCACGGCAGAGGGACTTGCATAGCTCAATGAAATTATGAGCTCTGCTGAGCAAGTTTACTCAGACAGGTCAGAGTGGAGATCATAGGTGACCCACTGGAGAAGGAAGTGGCAAACCACTCCAGTATCTGTGCCAAGAAAAGTTCATGAGTAGTATTAAAATGATAAGATATGACATCAGAAATGAACGCCTCAGGTTGGAAGATCCAACATGTAGGAGGCAAGAGCAGAGGACAACTACAAATAGATCCAATACTAATGAAGCAGCCGGGCTAAAGCCAGAAGGAAACTCAGCTGTGGATGTAGCTGGAGCCAAAAGGAAAATCCAATGCTACAAAGATCAGTATTGCATAGAAACCTAGAATTTAAGATTTATGAATTAAGGTAAGCTGGGTGTGTTAAAAAGAGATTGAAAGATTAAACAGACATCTTGGGTGTCAGTGAATTTAAATGGACAAGAATTAGTGAATTTAATTCAAGTGATCATTACATATACTACCATGGGTTCCCTTAGAAGAAATCTGAGCAGCCAATAAAGTGGTCATAGTGTGAAAAAGGGCAGGACTGGAGTATAAACTCAAAAATAACAGGATGATATCTGTTTGAATCTAAAGCAAATCATTCAACATCACAGTTATAATATCTATGCTCTAACTATTATGGAGAGCCCCAAACTGCTCAATTCTATGAAAACCAACAATGTCTTCTAGAAATAACACCCAAAAATGATGTTACATTCATCATAGGGGATTAGAATGCTAAAATAGGAAATCAAAAGTTAATTAGAATAAACAAGCAAGTTTGGCTTTGGAGTATACAATGTAGCAGGACAAAAGCTAATATAATTTTATCAAGATAACTTGCTGGTCTTAGCAAACGCTCTTCTTCAACAACCCAAAAATTTATGAATCTACATATAGACACCATTAAATGGTCAATATTAAAATCTGATTGATTGTATACTTTGCAATCAAAGGTGAAGAAACTCTTTATAGTCAATTAAAAAAAAAAAAAAAAAAAAAAGACCTGGAGCTGACTATGGCTTAGATCATGAGCTTCTTATTGCAAAATTCAAATTTAGTTTGCAAAAAGTGGGGAAAACCATTACCCCATATAGGTATGACCTAAAGAATATGCCTTATGAATATGAAAGAGAAGTGATGAATAGATTTAAGACATTAAATCTGGTAGAAAGAGTGTCTGAAGAATTATGGACAGAAGTTCATAATATTGTACAGGAAGCAGCAACAAAAAACATCCCCCTCAAAAAGAACAAGAAAGCAAAATGGATGTCTAATAAGGCTTTGCAAATAGTTGAGGTAAGAAGGAAAGGGAAAGGGAAAGATATCCTCAACTGAAGGTAGAATTCTAGAGAATAGTAAGGAGAAATAAAAAAAGGTTTTCTTTAAAATGAGCAGTACAAAGAAATAGAAAGATAATAGAATGAGAAAGACAAGATATTTTTTCCTTCAAGAAAATTAAACTATCAAGGCAACTTCTCATGCAAAAATAGAATGATAAAATACAAAAACAGTAGGGAATGAATAGAAGTAAAAGAGCTTAAGTAGAGGTGTCAAGAATATGCAGAGGAACTACATAAGATCTGAATGTCACCGATAACCACAATGATGTGGTTAGTGATCTAGAGCTAGACATCATGGGAAGTCAAGAGAACTTTAGGAAATACTGCTAACAATAAGAGTAGTGAATGTGACAATGCCATCTAAGCTATTTAAAATCCTACAAGATGATGCTGTTAAAGTACCACAGTTCATATGTCAGCAAATTTGGAAAATAACAATAGCCATGAGGTTGGAAAAGACCAGTTTAAGACCAAAATCTAAAGAAGGGCAATGCTAAAGAATGTTCAAATTATCAAACAATTGCACTAATTTCACATACTAACAAGGTTATGCTTAAGATGCTACAAGCTAAGCTCAAAGATCACTGCAACCAGCAGCTGCAGCCATGAAATTAAAAGACATTTGCTCCTTGGCAGAAAAGCTGTGGCAAATGTGTACAGCATTCTGAAAAGCATACAGAGATAGCACCTTGCTGACAAACAGCCTTGTTATCAAAGCTGTTATCAAAGTAGTCATAGATGACCATGAGAGCTGAACTACAAGGAGAGCTGAACACCACAGAATAGATGCTATTGAACTGTGGTACTGAAGAAGACTTTTGAGAGTCTTTTGGACAGTAAGGAGGTCAAAGTAGTCAACCCTTAAAGGAATTAATTCAGACTACTCACTGGAATGACAAATAATGAAGCTAAAGCTTAAAATACTTTGTCTACATAATGAGAAGATCAGGATTCATTGGAAAAGATTAAAGGTAAAAGAAGGGGACAAGAGAGGATGAGATGGATGAATAATTTCATGGAAACAATGAATATAAGCTCAGACAGACTTGGAGAGATAGTAAAGGATAAAAAGGGCTGACATGCTATTGTCTGTGGGATCACGAAGGGTCAGACAAAAATGAACAACAATTGTTTCGCCTGCCTTTGTGTCTCCAGCAGTTAGCCTAATGTCTGGTATATTGTAGGTGCTTAAGACAAGCTTGCTGACTAAGAAAATAGGTCTAGTGGCTCTTAACCTAACTTTCTGCTGATTTATCATGATTTCAGACTGTTGTCTTTTAAAATACCTACTTGCTGTTCAAATACCATGCACTAAAAACACGATAAACATACGTCATCACTGTGAGCAAGTTAACCACCAGAAGTTTTTGGATGGAAGTCACTGAGATCAAAGACTAGTTGACTGGCATTTCTTGTCTCCTATCACAACTCACAATGTCACATTCCATTAACAATATTTGGTGACTCATTTGCTAATTATCTGGTCAAATTTTAATTCACTGGTAAAGTTAAATCATTGTTTTTTCTTTTATAGGTTTAAATAAGTTGTTCAAAAGAAGTTTTGCAGACTATTGACAATTTCTCTTTGAATCACCTCAGGATGTGTTTTCCCAATCAAGAGAATTCCAACCACCCACTTTACTGTTCCAATACATTTTATTATATTCTCTCATCCCTCTCCTACCCTGCACACTGACACATAATCTTAGGACCTTCCCTTATTGTAGATACTCCAGTTCACAGCCACACCCAGGAATAATAAAAAGGAATATGAAGTAAATTGAAGTGCTAGGGGAATAAATATCCTAGCAGCCATAAATTCTTGAGCATTTCTATTTCTATTTCTATTTCTGCTGGTTAGATAATGGTCTTGCCCAGTCAGATTTATCTAAAATGTCACCAACCATTCTTCAAGTCATCATATTTTGAGAGAATAAAAAATATACAACCTAGCTTTCAACGGCTCCCTCTACCTCAGACATTTCCATCATGTGCCTGTAGAGTGTAGATTCATAAATATCCCTAGGATCCTATTTTTACTAACTCTATTAGAACAAAATGTTACAACTGCAATAAAGTCTTATAAACACAGTCAGATCAAAACTGCAAGCCAAGCAGTTATGTAACCCAGGGTTCAAGTTGACACAAAGACTGATTATTTGACACTGGATGCCTATGTGAAAGGCAGAGTTGGTGAGATCCTGGGAGAGCAAAGACCTTCTTGTTGTTTCTAGCTTCAACGAAAGAAATAGGTGATCGTAGGTTCTCTTAAAGAGAAACCCTTGAAAAAGAAAGGACTGTAAGAAGCAGAAAATTTTTAAAGGAGCTGGTACCTTGATATGTCCTTCCTTCTGGCTTGCCTATCTAGAGACTTCAGGGAATTTTACTCTGGGTGAAAGTGGGGACTTTTTTTTTTTTTTTTTTTAATTAGGCTAAACTGTATTACTCATAGTGGATGTGCTCATTGTATGTATTGTCTGGTATATTATAATGTGTATAACTTTTCTGATTTCTATTTACTATCAACATGAACATGTGAGTTTATTCACTATTTATAATATTTTTTGTGTAACTAATATTTGGTAGGAATAGAGAAGGCCTTCAGATATAATCTTGAGGCACTCTTTCCCACTTAAGGGATAGAGGTTAGCTTGAATCTAACAATAAAATCATTACCCTTAGACTAGCAATATTTAGGGAGATAAGATAGATACAGTACTAGCCCAATATCTCCCTCTCTTGGAAAGGGCAGAGGGGCTAGCCCATTTGCCCCAATTTCCTGTTTCCCTCCAGGCAGTAATCAAAGTTTCCCTTGGAGAATAGTAGATAAGTTTCCTAGATAGTATTCCCATGTGGGAATTCCTTCCTAGCATTTCTGTGAGGATTTATAGTTTTTGTTTTTGTTTTTAATTTATGGCTTTTTTCTGAGAAAAACCAAATAAAATATTGGGAAAGGATATTTTGATTCTCCTGCAAAAATCACTACAAAAATATTACTGGTTCAAAAGAATTCACTGTTTCAAGTCAAAATCAGAAAAACTCTGAGATGCAAAGTCAAAGCTTATGATTGACATTTCCAGGCACCAGGATAGGATCAAATAAGAAAGACACAGTCACAATATAACCTGGCAGTCTTGCTTGTAACTGTGGTCATGCTATAAATGTGAGTCTGTGTCCCTGTCTGCTGCCTATGTCTTTTATGCAATTAAGAAATATTAGTAACTTAGCATGCACTGCATGCCTTATACAAATCCTATGGTTATAAATTTAAAGAATATAATAAGTTTTAGAATTAATGTAAGTCCTTAGATTAGCCATTTTGGATGTGATTCGATGTACTGCCATTGATCTTACTGAATGTTACACTGATCAAATATTACCCAATTATGTTTAAATCATCTACTCAGTTTGACCTTATCTTGAAGTAAGTTGCTGGCCTATACCAAGTTTCTGCCCTACTGTTTTCCTATTTTCCCTTTTTTTTTTTTTTTTTTTTTTTTTTTTTTTTTTTTTTAGTAAAAGAATGAGTCCCAAAAGCTTGGATCTTTGGGTTTTTCCAGTGTTTGAATCGTCACTATAGTCTATACTTCTTTGAAATACTATTAAATCTGATATTTCATTTTAACAATGACAACTTTGAAATACTAAATATTTCTTATAGTATCTTTCCATTTTATAATGATTTTTATTTGTTATTTATTTTGTGACAATATTGCTTTGTTTTAATGTTTTCTATTATCAAATGCCTATGAGATAGACATATTTTTCACATATTATTAAAATATATAATCCTTTCATAATACATTGACCTAAAATAACAATAAAGCACACATTGATTAATATAATCCTATTATAGAAAAATTATATGATTCATCACTTATTATTATGGTAATTCATTATTATTTAAAATCACATATATGAAATGTTATGAAAAACAGAACATATGATTTGGGGAATTTGTGAAAATTATGGTTCCTAGTTCCAGAATCCCAAAGATTAATATCTATCAGAAATTTGGACTTTTCTTCCCAGGATTTGTATTAATATCTCAATTTAAGTCACAGAATTTAGATGACTCATAAGGACATACATATTACCTACACAAGTGACACATATGTCATATACTTACATAAAAGACCTAACTTCAGAATACACTCTGAAACAATAATCAGAATGATTTAGTATTAGTTAAAAAATTAGAAATGTCTATCAGCAGAACAGATTAAATAAGAAGAATCAGGAAAAAATGAACTATAACCTAGTATAAAACAAACTTGAGGACATAATTTGCTTGGGAAAACCTCCCTATTTAACAAGAACTCCTGGAAAAAATACTAAATATTTTGACAGAAACTGGGTTTAGACAGACATCTTACATAACAGGCCATGATAAACTCAAAATGGGTAGTGACATGAATATTCAACATCATATCATAAAAAGTGACGGGAGGGAGAAAAGGAGGGAAGGCAAGAGCAAGAGAATGAGAGAGAGAAAAGATAGAAATAATGTTGGAAAGATTGTGAAAATACAGATACACTAGCGCATTGTTGGTGAACTTGTGAATTAATTTAATCATTCTGAAAAACAATTTGGCATTATGCTAAGAAATATTAATCACTCATTGGTAGATCAAACCAATGTAATAAAAATGATAAAATCTAAATCAACTTATTTAGTCAATACCCTATAAATTAAACTACTTAAGGACTGCTTTATAGAGCTAAAAAAAAATAATAACAATAACAAAATTCATCTGAAAGAACCAAAGGTCAAATATATCAAAGGAATACATGAAATAAAAATGGGAAGGAAAAGGGCCTAGCAGAACTACTATTACTACAAAGCTGTAATAATAAAGTACTTACTAAGAAATAGAGTGGTGACTATGCATGTTTTGAAAATAAAAAAACTTTAATTAAAAAAAAAATAGAATGGGATAGATTGGATACACAATACATTGTAGTAAAGACTATAGAAATTTAGTATTTGGTAAACCCAAAGATCCAAGCTTTTGGGACAAAAACTCATTATTTTACTTAAAAAAAAAAAAAAAGGGAAAATAGGAAAACAGTAGGGCAAAAACTTGGTATAAGCCAGCAACTAACTTCAAGATAAGGTCAAATTGAGTAGATAATTTAAACATAAAAGGTACCAAAGGCAAATTAGGAGATACCTATGACAACTATGAATAAGTGAAGAATTTAGAAGCAAACAATATAGAGAGATCATTAGATGTAAAATGAATAATTTTAATTGTGTAAAATTAAAAAATTTTTGCACAAACAAAATCAATGCAATTTAAAATTTTTTTAAAGCAGAAAATGGGGTTGAGGTGGGGATTTTATAGCAATTATCTCTCATAAAGGTTTTATTTCAAAAATATATAGAGAACTGAGACAAATTTATAAAAATCCATTGACAAATGGTCAAAGGATATGAAAAGGCAGTTTTCAGGCAAAGAAATCAAAACTATCCGTAGTCATATAAAAAAAATGCTATAAATCACTACTAATTAGAGAAATACAAATTAAAAAAACTTTGAGGAACCATTTCACACCTATCGGACTGGCTAATATGACCAAAATGAAAAATGAAATGTTAGAGATGTGAGGAAAAACGGAATATTATCATCCTGCTGGTGAAGTTCCAAACTGATCAAACTATTCTGGAGAGTAATTTATAACTATGTTCAAAGGGCTATCAAACTGTGCATACCCTTTGACCCAGAATACCACTATTAGGTCTGTATCCCAAAGAAATCTGTCAAAAAAGAGAAAAGAATCTGGAAGACAAAAAGATTTATAGTAGTTTTTTTGTGGTAGCAAAAAGTTGGAAACTGAGAGGACTCCTATCAACTGGGAAGTGGCTGAACAAGTTGTGGTATATGATTATAATGGAATACTATTGTGCTAATAAAAAAGGCAAGCAGGATGACTTCAGAAAACCTGGAAAGACTTATACAAACTGATGCAAAGTGAAGTAAGTTTTTACTTAGCTATTCTCAGGAATACAATGATTCAATATGGTTCCAAAGGACTCATAAGGAAAAAAATAATTACCTTCTGAGAAAGAACGAATAGAATGTAAATGCAAATTTTAAAATGTCATTTTTCATGTTTTGTATGCTTGCATGTACATAACCCATATTAAATTTTACCATCTCAGGACAGAGAGGGAAAGGAAAAGGGGAGAAAATTTGGAACTTAAAATTTTTTAAATAAATGTTAAAAATTGTTTTCATAACTGGGACACTGATGCATTGTTGGTGGAGTTGTGAAAGAATCCAACCATTCTGGAGAGCAATCTGGAATTATGCCCAAAAGCTTTGACCCAGCCGTACTACTACTGGGCTTATACCCCAAGGAAATACTAAAGAAGGGAAAAGGACCTGTATGTGCCAAAATGTTTGTGGCAGCTCTTTTCGTAGTGGCTAGAAGCTGGAAGATGAATGGATGCCCACCAATTGGAGAATGGTTGGGTAAATTATGGTATATGAATGTTATGGAATATTATTGTTCTGTAAGAAATGACCAACAGGAGAAATACAGAGAGGCTTGGAGAGACTTACATCAACTGATGCTGAGTGAAACGAGCAGAACTAGGGGATCATTATATACTTCAACAATGATACTGTATGAGGATGTATTCTGATGGAAGTGGGTATCTTCAACATAGAGAAGAGCTAATCCAATTCCAATTGATCAATGATGGACAGAATCAGCTACACCCAGAAAAGGAACACTGGGAAATGAGTGTAAACTGTGAGCATTTTTTTTGTTTTTGTTTTTCTTCCCAGATTATTTTTACCTTCTGAATACAATTCTTCCTTTGCAACAACAACAACAACAACAAAATTTGGTTCTGCACATATATATTGTACCTAGGATATACTATAAGATATTTAATATGTATGGGAATGCCCGCCATCTAGGGGAGGGGGTGGAGGGGAGGAGGGGAAAAATTCGGAACATAAGGGAGTACAAGGAATAATGCTGTTAAAAAAAAAAATTCCTATGCATATGTATTGTCAAAAAAAGTTATAATTATAAAATTAATAAAAAATAAATAAATTTTTAAAAATTGTTTTCATATGCAATGGGGAAAAAATAAAACATTATTTACAAAAAAGAAAATGTTCTATGGTGCACACAACAGAATGCTTTGGTATCCCATTTCTCCAATATTTGCTTTTACATGAAGACATTTCTCAACTTTCAAGTTGATTGATAACCTATAAATATTTACAGTCTGGAAAAAAAGATGGACAAAACCATAAGAGATGGAAGAAAACCTTATGTGGTTATTTAATCCATATCCTGATTTACAGCAAAAGCTATTCCCAACCTCTCAGAGACAGGCAACAAATTACCCTGTTTTGAAAAGACCTCTGAATGATACTTTATAATGTACCTGAGAAATATACTGTCAAATCTAAAAATCTTTATATCTAATCTAAACCTTTCATGCTACAGTGTAAACTTATTTCTTCTTGTTTAGTCTTCAGCAAAGAAGGCCAACAGCTGGTCAACATCTTTTGTATCACTATTTTTCACACACTTTAATAGAATTATTGGTTTTCTCTTAGTGTTCTTTTTCCCAGGCTAAAGAAATGAAGTTTGTCATAGGCTTTCTGAGTTTGTATAACAACTACAGAGGGGAGGAGTAATGATTACACTGAATACCTACAGACAACCCCTGACTAATGTATGACTGAATTAAATATACAAACTGCTACATATTGGGCTGCAAACCAGCAAATGAAGTATGCTCACATAAGCAAACTTGTTAGAAGTCACATATCTGAGAGTGCTGTTGTTCCTCTAATAAATGGTCAGGCTACTGGAGGAAATGACTCCCATCCACACTGACATTCTTACTATAAATTTCAGTTGAACAGAACACATAAAGAAGAGGGGCAAAAATGGATTGTATGATTCAGGAAATTTGTACCAAAGGAAAATGCTTCTTTCTTCATTATTTTCCTCAGTATTTCCCACCCAGATATATCCCTCTGGATTTCATCAATGTTCTCTTGAATCTCATCATTCCTGGAAGATCACCACTGAAAATTTACATTTTCTCAGCATTTCCTGCCCCTTCTTCAAGTTGGAGAAGGGAGAGGGTGGATAACGGAAGCTCCTCCCAGCTCTTGCATTTAAGAATAGCGTCTCATCATTTCCCACTCAGTTGATCTCCACTGGACATTATCAAGTTTCCAACCCCTAGTCAGCTTCTTTTTATGTGTTATCTATCTCAGTGGTTCTCAAACTTTATCTCAATATCATTATACTATTAAACATTATTAGGATCAGGTCTGCAGAGTTTTTGGTTATGTGGATTGTCTTTAGAGATATTTACTATATTAGAAATAAAAACTAATTTTGAATTTGTAGACCCTCTGAAAGGGTTATGATTCTCTGGACCACACTGACAACTACTAACATACTAACTACTGTTGTTAGTATGTTGGGGGTAAGCAAGTTATGAGCCAAGGGATAATTATCATTTTTTGAGTCTGTATAACAATTAAAGAGAGAAATAGTAATGGTTACCCTGAGCTAGGGACTATCTTTTGCCTTTTCTGGATCCCTAGCACTTACTACAACAAAGAGCACATAGTAAGCCTTTAATGCTTATTAACCTAATAATTATTTCTAAGTGCAATGCATCAGAGAGATGCAGTAGAGAGACTAGTAGCAAACAATGCAAGCAGATAGAAGGAGGGAAACAGGATCAGTAAAAATATCCTCCATCTGGGAGCTAACAAGATAAACAGGATAGATAGATCCAGAAGAGTATTTATTAAAACATTTTTGCGTGGGAATCTGTGAAGGGGAAAAAACTTCCAGTACCAGGAGCTGTGAAGAAAGCCAGATTCAAGTAGCATGACTCTCTCATGGCTGACAGATGTGCCAGCTCTGGATTCCAAAAAGACCTAGACCCTCATAATCCAGTAGTGATCTACTCCTAAGAGGAACTTCTGCAGGGCTTCTAATGGAAGAAGGAACTTCTAAGAAGGGAGCTAGGAGCTGCCCCTTTGTTACATGAATCTACTCTTACCACAGGCCTATATTTGTGGGATAGTCTGTCCTTAATTTTGGAGGAAATTTTTTATACTTTCTTCCTATAAGTGGTACAATGGATATAAAGTAGAATGTGGAGTAAGAAAATCCCAAAATCAGAATCCATCTACCAAAGAAAAGTCAGGAATTATATGAGCAAAATTACAAAACACTTGCCACAAAAATAAAAGTCAGATTTAAATAATTGGAAAGACATTCAGTGCTTGTGGATAGGCCGAGTGAATATAATAAAGATGACAATACTCCCCAAACTAATCTATTTATTTAGTGCTATACCAATCAGACTCCCAAAGGACCATCAAACTGCCTTTGACAAAGGTCAAAACTTTGACCCAACAGTGTCTCTACTGGGCCTATATCCCAAAGAGATCATAAAAAAGGGAAAGGGACACACATGTGTAAAAATGTTTGTAGTAGCTCTTTTTGTAGGGGCAAGAAACTGAAAACTGAGTGGATGCCCCATCAGCTGAGGAAAGGCTCAATGAGTTATGGTACATGAATGTTTTGGAGTATTCTTCTATAAGAGACGATCAGCAAGATGATTTCAGAACGGCCTGGAGAAACCGACATGAGCTGATGCTAAGTGACGAAGTAGAACAAAGAGAACATTGACCATGGCGACAGCAGGAATATGCGATAACCAATTGTGATGGACAAGGTTCTTTTTGACAATGAGATGATTCAGGCCAATTCCAATAGATTTGTAATGGAAAGAGCCATCTACATCTAGAAAGAGAACCATGAGAACTGAATGTGGATCATCACATACTATTTTCACTTTTTTTAATTATTGTTTGCTTGCTTTTTGTTTTCTTCCTCTCATTTTTTCCCCCTTTTTGATCTGATTTTTTTTTTTTTTTGATGCAGCATGATATATGTGGAAATATGTACAGAAGAGCTGCACATGTTTAACCTGTGTTGGATTACTTGCTGCCTAGGGGATGGAGGAGAAAGGGAGGGAGAGAGAAAAATGTAGAACATAAGATATTTTGTTTGGGGCAGCTTTATTTATTTATTAAAAATTTCCCCCCAGTTATATTGAAAACAATTTTTTTACATTTGTTTTTAAAGTTTTTGAGTTCTAGTTTCTCTCCCTTATCCCTACCAACAGTGTGAAACCACATGTAAAGTTATACAAAACATTTCCATACCTGTCAAGTTGGAATACAAGGTGGAAAGCTGAAAACTATCTTTGCATATATTTTGAAAAATAAAGAGCTGCTATTACAAAATAAATAAATAAAAGATAATTAAATTAAAAGATAAAAAATTTATTAATCACTGTGCACATTGGTAGAAGCTCAGTAGCCATATCTGAAAGGTAGGCATTCAGAGTTACTCTTAAATCCAGAATAGCTGGTCTGGGAGGACCCCAATGTGTGAATGCAAAAACACATTGGGGAAATGTCCCCAGTGGAGTTACTCCCTAGAGAAGATAGCTAGTAACAACTATGTGGTTGGAGATGTTGATTTACCTGGACGATCTCAATATTATAGGTTCACAGATCTCAAATTGGGTGGGGAGGGGGCTCAGAAGCTATGTAGTCTAGTTTCCAGAACAGAAAATGGAACCTAAAGCAGAGTCAGCACAGACCACCCAAGCAGTAAGCAACAGAGAAGGGGTTTGAACTCCAGTCCTTCTGGAGCCAATGCTCCTTCTACTGTACCATGCCTTTGGAACACCAGGAACGTTTCCGGAGACGTAGCTCAGCTGCTCCAACCTTAGAAGGTACTCCAGTGCTATCTGCTGACAAACCCCAGCTCTACAGAGCCTCTCTAGTTCCTGAGTTATACGGATCTCAGAAGACCCCGGCTAGGAGTAATGACCTCAAAAAACAGAGGAACTAGAAAGTCTGTTGGGAGAAGCTGGGGATAAATGAATGGAAAAAACATTTTTTATGTGCTTATGTTGTGGCAATCATTATGCTAAGCACTGCAGATAGAAAAGCAAAAGGAAGATAGCCCTTATACTCAAGGAGCTTACATTCTAAGAGGGGGGCTGTAAACATTATACATATATGTACATGTACATATATTATGCAAACATGCCCTTGTGAGTGCACACGTATGTGTGCCTGAATGCTCATCTGCAGATACATATATGCATGCATTTGTGGTATGTATACACCTATATCTCTTGATTATACCTTGATTATACCAGTGTCTCACACACTCTCACACACACATGGCTGGCCAAGAAAATATATTCTATTCTGCTGCAAAAATGTTTAGATCTCAGTTTCTGGGTTCAGAGGCAAAGCGGATTTGATTATGTTTCCAGAAATGTAAAAAGGAGGAAGCATGTGATTATCAGGACAGGGTAGAGTCTGGCTTGGTCTTCTGAAACCTAAAAGTCAGAAGCCCTCATTCTTTTTATGTCCTCAAGTGACTAAGAAGTTTCTGCAAGAGAGGTCAAAATTGATCAAGGCCTTTCCTTGCTTTTTAGATCAAACTAATTCCTAGTGTGGGGAAATGGAGAACCTGGTCCTGCCATACAGGTGGGGCTATGTGTCCAGCAGTGAGGTAGCTGCTGAGAGAATAGCAAGGGAATAAAGCAAAATGTGGGATATGATTACAATTTTAAGGATTTAGCCATCTGTACAACTACAGTACTGCTGGCATGGGTAAATCTAGTTGACCCTTTTCTTTTATTAGACAGAAACTAGCTTAGAAGGCTTGAGTGGGTAGGATAGGGGCTGACTGCATCACTGGCACAGAAGGCAATTCATGAGTGGGTCAAGCTGCATTGGGAAGGGAGGATGTCGCACTGAAAGAGCCCCACTTGCATCCTGAGTCCCCAGGAGGCAGGGACAATAGGAGTAGGATGATGCAGAAGATGGATCAAGATAGACAAGATCTTGCTGTGCTAGGCAGGGACCTTAAGAATGTGGCTCAGGTGAGAGCTGAACCATAATGCGCAGTACAGACCAACAAATGACATTCAGCAAGATGGGGAGGACATTGTGGAGCTTATGAACAGCCCCTTTAGACAATCCCAAGGAAGAGATGTACACCTTCCTGCTGGACAAAGCCCTGAGAGTCCAATCGTAATTACAGCTCTGGAACATAAATGCTCCACTCAATATTAGATATGCTTTTAAAATGAGAACAATGTGAGAATCATTCATTTGTAGCATATTGTTCCCTTGGAGGATTTTTCTTCTGCCCTAACAGTGCCAGTCATTCTCTCTCATTCTCTCCCATGAATTGTATATAACTTTTCTCCTTATCCCTACTGGATTTCATTCTTTACTTGTAACCACTTATTCAATGAATTTAATTCCTTTCATATTTTTCTTTTAAAAAATCTTTCAGGCCTTCTAAGGTGCTTTAGCTTACATCAGTCATTACCGAATTTATATCACTTATGTTATTTTAAGAAGACACAGGTATTATTTCCATTCCCGTTCTTCTTTGATCTTAATGGGACTCCTGTGAAGTAGCTAGCACAGGAATATTAATCACCCTCTTACAACTAAAAGTGATCATTGCTTTTTCCAAAGTGGGCAATGATTTCTTTTTCATCTTTTAAAAATTTTATTTTTATATTTTGTTTTTATATCATCATTATTTCCAAACATATTTCTTTCATTTCTTTCCCAAAGAGCCATCTCTTATAACCAAAAATTCAAAAAGGCAGAGGGGGGTGGGGAGAGTAATTGAACAAAATTAATAAACACATCAATAAAGTCTCATATCATAGGCAATGTTCCGTCATAGCCGTTCAACCTCTGTATAAAAGCCAAGACGATAAGTTTTCCTTTTTCCTCTGTGAGACCCAATTTAGTCATTTTACTTGCAGACATTCAGGTTTTTTTTCTTAAAAATAAATTTTTATCAATGTCTTTTTTTTAACTTTATCAGAGTTTTCCCTTTACTAAAGAGAACCATTCCATTTAACTATTAAAAAAAAAAAAAGGTAAAAAGAGGAAAAATCTGCACAACTGATCAATATCTTGAAAAAACATTCAATTTTGATTGTTTTCATTGTTATTTGTTCCATGCTGCAGTGCTTTTTCATATTGTTCTCTTGGTTCTATGTTGGAATACATGAGAGAGCTGCTGAAATACACGGGAGCCATCTACCAGTGGCTGCTGGAGATCCAACCCAAAATGGATCTTCTCTTCTGAGAGGATCATACAAGGAGACTGAGAGGCAATTGCTGTTCTCTGACGGAGAACCTCTCTCCTCTTCCCTCTGCCTCCAATTTATCTCGTTCCCAATCTGCAACACTTGTGTCAGCAAAGGCTGCCCTGCAGCTCCTTTAGATGTTATGATCCACAGCTGTGGAGTCTCTCGGAGAACTGACCTGTCTCTTAACAGTTCCGATTACTTTACTTTGAATCTGCTCATATAAATTCTTCCATACTTCCCTGTATTCGTCATATGCATCATAAACAATATCAGTTGCCAAATCCAATGGTCTTTTCTTAAGTACCATTCTTTTTTTTTTTTATATCTTGTAGCAATTGACATTTTCAACAATTACCTGAAAACACTTTTTTTTCTTGGTTTTCATAACACTAAGTGTATAAGCTACCTCTCTTACTCCTCCACTCTGCATTTATCTGGCAACTTCCCAGTCTCTTTTGCTTGATCCTTTTTCCTGTTCTGTCCCTTAACTGTTTACTCCCAAGGTGTAACCCCAAAGCTTTGTCCTGGGACCCTTTTCCCTCTACACAAATTCCTGGTGACCTCATAAGCTCTCATGGGTACATCAGTTCTAGTGAGATAACTCCCAGATAAACATTCAACAGTCTCTCTCCCCTAATCTCAAGCTCTGCTTGGATATTCCTAATAGATGTCCAATAGAGATCTCAAAATCATTATGTCCAAAACAGAAACAATCTTTACTAAATGCCTTCTCTCCCCATTAGATGAGTCAGAAGAAAGAATAGGGTCTTGTTGTGCTAGAGAGAGATCCCCTAATTCTTTCAAGGGTGCCCCCATTCTTCCAGTCTCTTTGGCCTGGACTGCACTCCCTTTTTATCTTGACCCCAAAGAACCTTTTATCTTGCCAAAAGAAGCTCAATTCAAATGTTGCCTCTTCTAGGAAGCCTTTCCTGATCCCCTCATCCAATAGTAGTTCTCTTACCCTCTTGCCATTTTCTTTTATTTTCTTTGTATGTAAAATAGTTTATGTTTCCTTATATGTATACATATTATTTAAAATCTAAGTTTCTGGATGGCAGGCTCTGTTTTGTCTTTGTAGATCCAGTGCCTAACAGTGCCTGGCACACAGTAGATGCTCAATAAATGCTCATTGATCAATAAGGCTAAAGGTTGCTTTTTATATATTGACCATCACACAACTAGTTACTGAATGAGGCAAGACCACACACAACCTATTTCTTTGCTCACAGTGAATACTCTATGTGCCATTTTCTACTCTGGTTGAAGAAGGCTGATTTTAATCACATTAGTTCATATTATTTCCTTTATTGTTATTGTTTGTGGAGGTAGCCAACTGGCAAAGTGGATAGAGTTCCGAACCTGAAGTCAGGAAGTCTCATCTTCCTGAGTTCAAATTCAATCTTGACACTAACAGTATGATCCTGGAGCTGGAGCTGGAGAAGGAAAACGCAAACCACTCCAGTATTTTTGCTAAGAAAACACGAAATAGGATCATGGAGAGATGGACACAGTTAAAATGACTACACAACAACAGAATTTGTCTTTTTCCCATAATTTAAAATATGAGAAAGATTAATGCAAAGATTTAAAATACATTGTGCTGGGAAATCTTAACTTTGTATAAATTGTATTTTTTTCAAAGACCTCACTTTGCAAAAGGGCAACTACAATTTATTTTAACCATTAGAATTCTATTATATTTGTAAGTTAAAATGTATTCCACTTAGTGAATGACATTCAACACAATATGACAACTATTAAAATGTTTCTTCCACAAAAAGATATATAGTGTTGTTATTAAGTTACATTAGCTTCTATATTAAACTGACTATCACCTATGTAAAATACCAAGTACAAATAATAAAAGCTACCTTTGTGGAGATTTTTCATTATGCTTCTGAATTCGCTTTAAATGTTTTCCTTTTGAATATTCCTATTTAATGACCACTCAATACTCTATAGATCAAATAATATATCTCTCCATGAATAAAATGAAATGTAAAACGAATTAACATGAAAAGAATATGTGATGATTAGCAATATCACTTTCAAGTACTGGATATTTAAATTTCAATTTTACAAGAGTATCATATTGTTGAAATCTACTTCTACCAAAAAGCTAGAATAACCAACTTGATTTTCTTCTTCTTAACTTTACAATTAAATAACAGTATTTTGTTAAAATCAACAACTCCAAACTGTACCTTATTTCTTCCAATTATCTGTAAAGTCAATTTTAAACATTCATTTTTACAAAATTTTGAATTCCACATTTTTCTCCCTCCATCCCTCCCTCTTCCTAAAATGGTAAGCAATTTAATATAGGTTATTAACAACTCCATACTGTTCAAACACTGTTCCTTTGAGAAGCTGTTCCCCTCTAATCTGCCCAGTTTTTCAATATTATCACTCTACTTCTATCCAATTACATAGAAACACCACTGGAAAGGTTCTCAATGATCCTTGGTTAATTCATCATTATCTTACAGCATCTGACTCCTAAAAGACCTCCTGCTCCCCCCAAAAGAACCAAAGCATTGCCTTTAGGTTCCTTCTGTCCTGTAACCAATTGCTAAGCTTTAAGCCACTGCCAACTTCTTGTGTGGGTGGATCCTCACCGCCCAGATCTTTCTCTGATTGGGAGAGGAGATGATTCTTCTGTATTTTTGAGACTATGGTCATATCGACAGTCAAAAATGCAAAGGAACACCAGATCAGAGGCCAGATTCACTATTACATGGCTAGGAGTAAGAATTTGGGAATAGGGATGGAATAAGCTCCTTAGGGAGTCATGTGCATTGTCCTCCCAGAAATCTTTTAACTATCTGTGGATCTGTTTGTAGGTCACAAGAAAGCATTTCTCCTCAATGTAGACCATGCTATCCTCATTACCCCTCTAGAAGTTCTCCTCTATCCTTCATCTGGCAGAGATACTAATACATAGTCCAGTCTGGAGCTTGATAACATTCACTAGCTCTTTGCTGTTGGCCAAATCAAGTTCAAAGTTCTTTCGAAGATCTCCACCCCCAATCACAATATTCCTCTGTGCTCTTGAGAATATGCTCATCACAAAAATCAGAGAGTCAAAGGGACACTGGGTCAGAGGCCAGGTGCACCGTAAAGTATAGGAATGGAATAAGCTGCCTTATCTTGCTCGTTTTAGCTTAAATCATTCTCTAACCCAATGTGGGGGAGGGATGCACCACAAGGAAGGTTCAGGGAGTCTGGGAAATTAAAAATATTTTCCAAAATAATAAAACAAAGATACTTTTATTTTTAATATGGTAAATGTCAATAGATATAATCCATATAAACAAAAGCTCTTAGAGATAAGGTAGGGGGTGGAGTCCTCAATAATTTTTAAGCGTGTAAAGGAGTCCAGAGAGCAAAAACCTTGAGAAATACTGCTCTAGCCAAACGTGACTAGCTTCTGTTCCCTCCAAAGACCCTATACTTTTCAAACTTTGTCTTTGTTCATGATTTTCCTATTCTGGTAATGTTTTCTATACATTTTCCTGCTGGATTCCTTACGTCTACTCTGTAAAGTCTTTCCTAACTTCTTACAATTAGGAATAATTCCATTGATTTGGATGCAATTGATTCATATTTATTAAGCATATTGTGTGTAGAGCATGATACTAGAAAATAGAGAAAATAAAAAAGGTTCGATAGAACACATTCTGGTATTACAGAGCTCACAGATAGCACAGAGCTAAAATAAGAGTACCTACATTTATAAAGTATTTGAAGGTTTAAAACAATGTTTTCCTCATGGTAGCTCTAAAAGGTTGCCACAGCAAATATGAATTTTATTTTATTGTCATGAAGACCTAAGTGATTCATTTGTCTGTGGCATACAGTTAATAAGTATCAAAGCTAAGATTCAAACCCAGGTCCCCTAAGCTCCAATTGAGCATTTTTCTTCTACCCTCCAGTCTTGACTCATGCAAGTTTTTCCCTAGCAAACCCAGCACTTCATTTTATTTTGCATCTCTCAAGTGCACTCATGTATTACTTTGTATTATATTTATTATTTTATACATATTTATGGAGATTTATTATGTTACATTTATTTATTTGTATTGCCATTTATTCATTAAAATGTCATAGTGGTGCCATTTATGCTCTAAAATGTCATAATGGACAGCTGGGTGGCACAGTGAACCGAATGCTGAGTCTAAAGTTAGGCAGACATCTTTCTGAATTCAAATCTGGCCCCAGACCCATATTAATTGTGTGACCTTGAGCAAGTCACCTCACTCTAATTGTCTGTTTCCTCATCTGTAAAACAAGATGGAGAAGGAAATGGCAAACCATTCCAATATCTTTGCCAAGGAAACCCTAAATAGGGTCATAAAAAATTGGACACAACTGAAAAATGACTGAGCAAAGACTATACTTCTTATCTATATTTCACGCCAAGTACTTGTACTTAAGCAATGAGTCTTGAATTGAATTTGGGATCATCCTAAAAAAAGCAAGGTAAGTAAGCAGATTGGTAGGTGGTTTTTTTTTTAACCTCCAAATATCTAGTGGCAATTGCACATTCAATAGCATTTTATTGAGTACCTCCTATATTCAAAATACTATGATACTAACAAAATGACAATGACTTCATAACCAAAACATAAAACATGCAATCCGTGGCTAGCCACTTCTTTTTTAAGTCTTTAAGGACAGTTTTGTGGACACAGATATATGTTATGGGGGCCACCTGCTAGTAGCTGCTGGGGATTTAATTCTGACCAGTAGAATAGACCCCTTCATGTGAGAAGATGATAATGATACAAGGAGACTGAGAGACAGTTACATTCTCTGATCTCTCTCCTCTTCTCTCTTGCCTCCAATTTATTTTATTCCCAATGCAGTCAGTAAAAAGGCTGAGTTGCAATTCCTTTAAGTGTGTTATGATTCACAGCCGTAGGGGCTCTCAGAGAATCAATCTGTCCCTTCACACTTAGGTGTAGTCCTTAACAGATATAGCTGCATCAGTTCTTGGCTTCTAGATTCAACTTTCTTCATTTTTTGATTATTATATTTGTTATTTTTACATAAATTTATTCTTATATTTAGATTTTATACAAATCTATTAATATTTATCACTATTTTATTATATTGCTCAAGTCAATCTTAGCTCCAGATGAGGTGAAAATTAGAAGTCAGCTTGGTTCAATCTGATAAATGTCATATGGAGTTTTGTTAAAAACCAATAGAAAACACACACAACATACACAAAGAAAAAGAAATGTTTGGAGGGAGGAATTATGACCCTGAACAAGTCACTTAATTCCAATTTCCTCACAAAAAAAAATATTCCTTATGAAATAAAAAAGCAAACATGATATTTTTCATTTTGAAAAGTTGGTAAATTTTTAAGTCATAGTGTTAAAAATATCATGCAAAAGGCATAATGAAGTGACTGAGGGGAGTAAAATTATCAACCAAAATTATTTGAAATGAATTAAAAATGAATCATTTTCTCATAATGTGAGGTCTAAAATTTAGTTACAACATTTTAATAGAAGTACAAACCAGACTAACTCAACAGGGGGTCAATTTGTGTTAACAGTGTATTACACATACATACATACATACATACATACATACATATATATATTTATATATATATGTATATGCACACACACATACATGATGTATATGTACATAACAAAATCAGTCATCAACAGTTATCTTCTGAATTTTAAAAGCAAATGTATCAAATCAATTCACAAGCCATTTACTAGTCAGCTATTCTCTTTAGGTTTTGCCATCTCCCCCCCCTTTTTTTTTTAAAGTGGAGAATCACATCAATTTTGAAAAGGATTCACCAAAGTCTCTCTCAATAGAAGTAGCAGGTAGCTTAATACAGATAAGGCATGTGTTCAGGCAACTCAAGCTTCATGTCTTGAAAACTCTAGGAACTCTGAAATGTACAATTATCACACAGCCTGCCATTCTCTAACTCAGGGGTTCTCAAACTACGGCCTGCGGACCAGATGCGCCCTGCTCAGGACGTTTATGTGGCCCGCCGGGTTATGGCAAATGGGCTGAGGAGCGGAAGCAGAGTGTGAGTTTTTGTTTTTACTCTAGACCGGCCCTCCAACAGTCTGAGGGACAGTGAACTGGCCCCTATTTAAAAAGTTTGAGGACCACTGCTCTAACTGAGAACATCCAAGAAAGCACAGACAGGTAAGTATTGTGTTAAAGGGGAAGATGATAGGGAACATGAAGTCAGTAATTACTAAGGCAAGTCCAGAGCATCCCAACTCCAGTGAATCGTGGGTAAAAGATTTCACTAGAAGAGAAATGAGACAAAGGGAAAAGCAGCCCAGAAAAAAGTAAACAAACAGAAGAACTGAAAATAGGGGAGGAAATAAAAGACATAGCCAAAGGTCTAAGAAAAGTATAATGCAATCAATCAAGTTTCCAAGTGGTTGACAGTTTTAACAAAATCAAAGTAAGCCTCCTGTGCAAAGTCCTTTCAAGTTGGGTTTATATTGGCAGCCACAGACAGTCACACTTACACAGAGTCAACCATTTAGCATCTTCACTGACACAGAGAAAAAGCAGCCTGAATGATATCAAAAAGGGGAAATCTCAAAAACATTTTCTTTGGGGTAGGAGAAAAAAACATTCTTGATGTGTTTATATTCAGAAGAAAATACTGAGAGGTATGAACATCTATATCGATTGAGATTTTTTTAATGAATTGGTTCTTATAGTGATAATCAAAATGTGTACGCAAATGCAGGCTTAATCACAAGGACTTTCTGACTTTGGAGGAGCTCTATCAGCCTAGTTAGCTTATAAATATATATATATATATATATATACGTATATATATATATACATATATATATATACACATACATACACACATGACACTCTGCTCAACCACCAGTTGTGAGCACCACGCATTTGCAATGCTACACAAACGAAGCTTATTCCTCAGTGTGATGAAAGACAGGGATTTTTCAAAGCAGTCTTCCCACAAGTATACAGACATTTTTTTTTTTGTTCGTATAAAAATAACTGAACATGATTGAATATCAAAATCTCTCATACTGAACAAATATTTGCGATTTTTCGGAATTATTCATTTGTGTGTCTCAAAAATACAATTGTTTTAAATGGTCAAAAATATCAAAAGGAAGTTTTAAGAAAAAGTAATCAAAGATATCAATATTCAATAAATAATGCTGTAGATCATTAATAATTATAGAAATTAAAATCTTAAGGTTAAGGTAAGCTGAGGTACCAGCTCACACCTATCAGATTGACTAATCTGACACATAAGGAAACCAACAAATGCTGAAGGGATGTAGAAAAACAGATGCACTACTGGTAGACCTGTAAAGTTGCTACTCAACATTTTGGAAGAATAATTTGTAATTATGCCCCAAAGACTATAAAACTCTGCATAAACTTTGGCCCAGTAATAATTGCATTACTAAGTCTGTATCACAAAGAGATCAAAATAAAAATGAAAAAGGCCTACATGAGAGAGAGTGAGCATCTCTTTTTGTGGTGACAAAGAACTGGAAACTGAAGGGAAGCCCATTGCTTGGGAAATGGCTGAATAAATTGTAGCATATGATTGTGATGAAATGGCATTGTGCTGTAAGAAATGACAAACAGGATGGTTTCAGACAAACCTGAGAAGTTGTATATGAACTTATCAATACAATGACCAACTAAGACACCAGGAGATTCCTGATGAAACTTGCTACCTACATTTCAACAGAGAGGCGTTGGACTAAGAGTACACATAGAGACACAGTTGGAGGTATTTGGAAAGGGGAGGGATGATCAAGGTGGAAATTTGTTTTTACCAGACTTCATTTTCGTCACAAGGGTTTAGTTTTCCTCCTTTTACAAAGGAGAACAAAGGAAGTTGAAGAGAGAGAAAATGTTTTTGTTAATTTAATTAATTGATTTATTCTATGACACAAGGGAATTTCTGTCCCATAATGAATTTGCCTGATATAGTATTAAATGAAGATGGCTTATTTTCTTGTCTTTTATTTCTTTTGTCTAGACCCTTAATGTCCCCTCCTTAAATGTCTTTACTCAATACTTATGAAAGCAGAATTCAGTTTTTAAGTACATTATTTATAAGCAATATTCCCATCGGTTGGAAAGGACAAGGTAATCAACCCCACTAAGGGGTTTTACACAAATTATAGGAAAATTTCTAACAATTAGAGCTGTCTGCAAATGGGATACGCTTCCTTAGGTTAGTTTACTGACACCAGACGCATTTAAGCAAGGCTAGATAACAATGTGTTGAACATCTTTTAGGGGGATTTATACTTCAAGTAAGAGTTGAGCCATTTTTATCTCTGAGACATTCTTTTCAAATTTATGATTTTATGATTCTAGGAAACACACACTTTTAATATAATGATCTATAGCAGCTATGTTATCTACGTGGGTAATAAGATAATATAACTTAAGAGTAACTTTATCATTATAGAACTCATAGCTATGTGCTAAGAAAACTAAATAAAAGCTCAAGATAAAAATGGTTAATTCCAGGAAGAACATTTCGGCAACCAAGTTTTATCAAATTGTTATTAAAAAAAATGCAAATTAAAGCAACGCTGAAGTTCTACTTTATAAACTTTAGATTGGCAAAACTGACCCCCCCCCAAAAAAAAAACAAATCAATAAAAGTACAAATAGTAACTAATAACCAGTTTCACTTCTTGACCTCTTTGCAAAGACTTCTCCATTTATGCCCTCTTCCATTACTATTAATAATTATAACAGAAATTTGCATAAGGCTTTAGCCACAGATGTATCCTAGGAGGGTAGTTGTAAATAAAGTCTAAATATTCTTATGCTGCTTTTATAGATAACAAAACTGAAGTTCAATGAGGCTATGTGACTTTCCCTGTAGTCTAATTCTAGAAAATATGGGATAGGACCAGAATTTCCCTGATACAACTTTTTCCCTGTCTCTCTTCATCCCTCCAAATAGGGGGAAGGCAAGGCACCTCCTTATTTCTTAATCCTTAAGAGTAGCTTTCCCTTTAAAAGGAGACAAAAGTATCCCCAGAATGCAGTTGGCCTGGCTTTCCAGGCACCTAAAGGCAAAGGAAGGCCCCGCAATGGACAGTCAGAGCATCTCAGACTTGGTAGGTTTCTAAAGAGCACAGGACACCACGTCCTTTACCATGTCCTGCCCTGATGACCAAGCACATTTGATGAGAAGCTAATAATCCCCACCTGGCTACACTTCCCTCGACTTCTACATGCCCTCTGGAATTTCATCATTCTATAAAATCATATCAACTCTGAATTCTGTAAGATCATATCAACTCTGAAATTCATATTGCTTCAGCACCCCCTGGCCCTGGGGGGCCTCCCACCGGTACCTCTACCAAGAAAAGCCTAAATGGAGTCATGAAATCAGATGGACAGAAATGACTAAACAACAAAAGATGAGTAAAATGATGGGAGTTTTTCAATGCACAACTAAAAGACAAATCCTTTCTCACACACACATTAAAGGACACGTTCTTTCTCCTTGAATGTTTAAAAGATGACTTCCCTACTCTATTCCAAAGCCCTGAGCTGCTCCACTGGAATGTTGGGCCCTAGACTATGTTATATTGTCTATTTTGGCTGGGAATCAAAATATTAAGGTTCTAGTCTGATTTATGTGCCAACAGACTGGGAGATAAAGAGCCAATGACAGACTGAGAACTCAGAAAATCCTAGAAGCAAACATTCCTAGCTGGCTGCTCTCCTTTTCTCTATGAATTTATTCAGAGGGAAGAGTATCATTTCAAAATCTGCTTATCCAATTACCCTGGGTGCTTTGACGACAAAATCTATCACTCCATTCAATATGACTGGCTGTGTTTTACTCCCACAGATATGTGTAAAGCTTCCTAGGCACTGAACTGTAAAAAGCTTATTTCATTTCAAAATTTTAGTTTTCTTTTCAGTACAAGTGTAGAGCAGGCAAAGGTCAGTGAAAGAGATCATCCAAATGGTATTTCTGGTTTTGTTCTGGATCAAGCACAAGTACCCACAAAGGACGGACAGATTCAGCCCCAAACCAGAAGCACTTGTGTACTACGGATTCTCTTGACTGTTCAGGGAGCCATTCAGAAGACTGTCCCTATTCTAAACTATGAGTACTCAGATAACAACAATGGTGTTTAAAAAGCTGTTTATATAAAATATGATGGGGGAGAAAAAAGGCCTTCCTTTCAAAACTAATGTTTCTTAGGTAAAGTGAATTATGCCACTAGATGGTACAGTGGTACAGTGGACATGCTGTCAGTCTTGGAAGCTGGAAGACTGGAGTAATAAACCCGGAAGGAAAGAGGGAAGCCAGTGATTTTGCACACTTAAATCCTATTCACTTGCACATCATGGCGTCACCTTTTGTATATCATGGTATCACCTTTCTGATGTGAGGTTCTTTTGAAGATAAAGGACAAACAAGAACAACAACAATAATAATAATATTGAACTTGACTGTCCAAAGAGAGTACTAGAATCAGAACTTTTCAAGTGTCAAACATCAAATTGGAGCATAAAGAATTCATTAACATGAAGGAAGCAGATGATAATAAAGGGCTGGTAATAACCTTCCTCTCATCTGAGTTGAAGAAAAAACAACTTATATATCTGAAAAGTTATAGAAGTCTTTTGAACTTTGAGAGAAGTGAGAAAAATACAAAGGAAGGAGGCTTTGCAGTACCAGATTTTAAGCTACATTACAAGGCAGTAATTTTCAAAATTATTTGGTACTGGCTAAGAAAAAGAAACTAGTACATCAATGGAATATAGTAGACATACAATTTATAGCAACAAATAGACATAATATCACATTATCCCTACCAGCTTGACTAAAATGATAGGAGGGGAAAGTGACAAATGAATGTTAAAGGAAATATGGAAAAATTGGGACACTAATTCATTGTTGATGTTGTGAACTGATCAAATTTTTTAGAGACCAATCTGAAATTATACACAGAGTTATTAAACTACCCATATCTTTGATTCAGCAATGCCACTACGTGTTTATTTCCAAAGGTAATTAAGGGAAAAGAAAAAGAACCCATACGTTCCAGAATGTTTATAGCAGCTCTCTTGATACTGGCAAGGAATTGGTTTTATAAGAATTCCCATCAATTAGGGAATGGCTGCATACGTTGTGGTACATGATTGGATGGAATATTAATGTGCTATAAAAATAAACTCAATGATTTTAGAAAAATATGGAAACACTTAACCCCAGCCTCAAAAAAAAAAAAAAAAAAAAAAAAAAAAAAAAAAAGAAAAATATGTTAAGACTTGCAGAAAAAAAAAAAAAGAGAAAAATGAACAAAATCTAGAGAATATATATTGTATATAGCAAGGATATAGAACATCCAGTCAGCAGATTGTATAAAGCCTGCAAAATCATTCTCTAAGACAATTGCATATGGTAATGAGCTGAGCAAGGTAACAATCTTCCACTGCTTGAGTTGTATAAGCTGACACTTTTGTATGGCCCAAGAATGATGTTAAATGGTTCTTGGCAGAATAAAAGTTCTCCAACCCTCGTAAACAGTAACAGCAATATTGTTTTAAGAACAACTTAGTAAATAGGTTATTTTGACCTTTATAGTTAATTTTAATATTTATAAAGAACATATGATGAAAGACTCTACCTACATTCAGAGAAAGAACTGAAAAATATAGTACAGTTTTACATATAGATATACATACATACATACACACACACACAATTATTTTTGTCTTATGGTAGCCATCTCTAGGATGGCTAGTTGAGGGGGGAAGGAAGAAAAAAGAAATTTACATGAAAATTTTACTGGATATTTGAAAAGAATAGCAAATTGTACATAGAAGATTTGCAGTTTTGTGTCCAACCATCTTTTTTTAATTGAACTATGTTGTGGAAAATTTTGTTTTATTCCATAAATTAAAAAAAAAAACATCAAAAAAAAAATCACACGCAATTAACTCAATCCAATATTGAGGGAGCAGCTAGATGGCACAATGAATACAGCAGTGGTCCTGGAATCCGGAGGACTTGAGTTCAAATATGACCTCAAACAATTGACACTTCCTAGCTGTGTGATCTTACGCAAGTCATGTAACCCCAATTGCCTCAAAAAAAAATCAAAACACAATATATTATTAAGCTCTCCCAAATACAGAGTTAAGAAAAGAAGAGAATGATGAGAAAGACATTTTCCCTAAGGAGGGGCCTAATTATATGCTAATCTTACTGGGAAACCTAGAATTGGAGTATTGCTCACAGAAACAAAAAGGAAAACTAGCCAACACGCCATATGTTTGAGTTTAAGACAACATCAGTCAAATAATCAGTTGTATAGGGGAGATGGGAAAGATTTAAAACACAGAATTAATCACCAGGGCACTGGTCAAATTTCCCAAACATGGAGAAAGAAGCCATTCTTTTGTGAAGCGTCACTACAAAAACCCAAGAGATATCTATGACCACTAAAATATGTTGATTACATGAATCACTCAGAATATACAAATATGTATATATAACAAGGACATATATGCAAATGTACATTCTCATACACAAATGCATCATTTTATAAGTTTATAAGTACATAAGAATCTAAGTTCTGGAGTGCTGACTTATTTCTAGAGGGAACTTTTTACCCTCCCTGTAAAGGATTCTCTCTCTGAACAAGCCCTTCCTGGGACCATCTCTTTATGTAACCTTGAAATGAACAGTTACCATAATGCCAAACCATGCTGATTCTTCTCAATCCTATTCCTATTCTTCATCCCACTTAGATATGACTAAGTTGCTTCTTTATGCTATAATTAAAATTACATTTATGATATATTTAGTCCTCCCAGTCATTGGTTTATCATTTTTAGCTAGTAAATATTTTTGTAGAGAAATTGATCTGCACTTATACTTAGGAAACTGAGATGACAAGCTTTCCTTATTAACATTTAACTTGCAACTATTTTTGCTAATTTATAATTTATAGTTATAAGCATCCCTTAATTGCCTTGCTAGTACTTAATTTCAGCCTGGTGGATTTATCCTGGAAAAATCAGTCAGATAAAATTTCTTTATTTATGAAGCTATGAAGTACATAGGAATATTTTATGAAGCTACAGGAGTATATGCCAGCTATGACAGAAAGAAATGAAAAGAGAATTAACAGATTAGTAAAAGGATTGCAAAACTTTACTAAAGAAAATAACTCCTTGATAATCATAATGGGCCAAATGGAATCTAATGATTCCATGAGACATCAAGAAATAATAAAACACCATCAAAAGATTAAAAAAAGAAGAAAAATACAAAGATTTCATAAAAAAAAAAAAAACTCACCCAGAAAACAGATTGAGAAGAGAGAGTTTTAGAATAACTGGGCTACAAAGAGATCATAAAAAAGGGAGAAGGGCCCATGTAAACAAAAATGTGTAGCAATTCTATTTGAGGTGACAAGAATTGGAACATCTGTAGATGGAGGACCATCAATTGAAGAAACTATAATATATAAATGGAATGGAATACTATTGTTCTATAAGAAATGATGAGTAGATTGATTTCAAAAAAGCCTGGACTTACATGAACTGATGCTGAGTGAAGTGAGTAGAACCAAGAAAACATCATACATGGTAACAAGAAGATTTGTGATAATCAGCTTTGAAAGACTTAATTCTTCTCAGCAACACAGTGATCCAAGACCATTCCAATAGACTGTGGATGGAAAGTGTCATCCAAATCCAGAGAAAGAACTATGGAGACTGTGAATTGAAGCACAATATTTTCACCTTTTTGTCATTATTGTTTTTGTTGTTTGCTATTGTTTTCTCATGGTTTTTCCATTTTGCTCTGATTTTTCTTTCCCAACGTGATTCATATGGAAATGTTAAAAATTGATTATACATGTATAATTTATATCAGTTTGCATGCTATCTTGGTGGGGAGGGAAATAAGAAAGGGAGGGAGGGAGGGAGAAAGAATTGGAACTTAAAATCTTACAAAGATGAATGTTGAAAATCATCTTTACTTGTATTTGGAAAAGTAATATACTATCATAACACACAAAAAAATTTAAATCATTGGATTGCTTGAAACGCACAAAGTTTAAACATCATATTTCAAGAAATCTATAAATTTGTGCCCAGGTGTCTTAGAACTAGAGAACAAAAATTGAAAAAATCACCTTCCTGAAAAGAATCTCAAAATACAAACTACTAGGAATATTATAACCAAAATCCAGATCAAGAAAAAATACTTCAATAAGCCAGAAAGAAAGACTTCAAATGCTACAAAGTCACAGTCAAGATCATACAAGATTTAGAAGCCAACAATAAAAGAATGGAGAACTTGAAATATGGTTTTCCAGAATATTCCTTTGATGTAGGATTCCAACCAGACTAATCTATCCAATAACACTGATTAAAATTCTATAAGGGGAAAAGGGGATCTTTAATGATGACATAGAAGACTTTCAAACACTCCTTATGAAATGATTAGCTGATTATTAAATGGTTAGATAAAGTTGATTAGAAAATCTGATATTTTAACAAGAGTCAAGAGAAGCATAAAAATGAAACCTCAGTGAGGAATCATAACAGACCAAACAAGGCTAAACTATTCACATACTTTATTGGAGACAATAATTTGGATAATCCCTCAGGATTTTATCACTATTAGAGGTCTCAGAGAGAATCTAATTAGAGAGCTTAAGTATGATTCTATTGTGTTTGGATGATCTCAAAGGAAGAATGGAAGGTTGGAAAAAGGAATACATGAGAAGATGAGGGTGGGGGAAGAAGGGAGAAGCATGGGGGGAAATTATCTCATATATTAAATCCTAAATTACCTCATGAGCAAGAAAGATTTTACATAACAGAAGGGCAAGTTGGGGGAAGCAGGTGGCACTTGGACCTCTCATCTGCACTGATTAAAGGCTGGAAGAAACTCAAACACATACAGTTTGGTACAGAAATGTATCTTACCCAACACGGAAATAAGGGAGAAAGAAGTTAAGGAAATAAGAGGGAGGAAGAGCAGATGAAGTAAAGAATGGTCAGAAGCAAAAGATATTTGAACAGATGATAGAGGGAAAATGAGAAGGAAAAGCAAAAGAGAATAAGATGAAGGGAAATACAAATTAGCAATCATAACTGTGAATGTGAATGGAATGAACTCACCCATAGAACAGAAGAACAAATTAGAAACTAAAGTCCAACAATATGCTAAAACAAGAAACACATTTGAAACAGAAAAATAGACATAGAATTAAAATTAGGGGCTAGAGCAGAATCTATTATGCTTTAGAATAGGTTATATGAATTGGCTTTTGGTTCATGACAAGTGAAGAAGACACATGTAGCTACCCTCAGCTTTATCACTATGTATATAGTGTTTTTCCCCAAAACTATCTGCTCACAATTGCCTTGCTTTAAAAGTATATAATAAAAATCTGAAAGATTTGAGAGAGAATGAAAATATATATAGGCAGTAATAAGGATACTTCAGAAAGAGAAACTATGGCTTTTCTATTAGAAACAAATAAAAATTTTAAGCATAACACATTCTTGGAATCTGTCCCAGTCTTAATTAAGGTCACCAGCATTCTGGAGTTTGCAATGAACCAAATATGCAAATAAATCAAGCACTGCTTAATAAGATCTCAATTATCAGAAGGTTTGTAGGGATAGAATAGAAAAGATAATAGGGTGAGAGTAAAATATTGCATTCAGTAAGTACAAAGTGGAGTCCACGTTTCCACCCTTCATAATACATGCAAGTTTCTGCTAGGCCAATGGCAAACTTGGTAAAGAAAAATAAGGGGACCTGCTTGCTGGATTTTGTGAGTTTTGTAGGAAACTAAAACTTCCCTCACATTTTGGGTCCAAACATAAAATCCAGAACTAGTGAAAAAATATCATTTTGAAATAAGAAAGTAGAGTCATGATAGTTCAGGAATAACAGGAAAAAGAAATTTTACACAAATTGCTGGTCAGAAGTAAAGTTCTAAGAGGCTAGTGTAAAACAAATTCAACCAGAAAATTAGTCATCATTTATTAAGGTTGCTATAGAGGAAATTCATTTATGATACTAGGGGTTAGATTAGAATACCATTAAAGGTCTTTTCCATCTCTGAAATTCTAAAACTCTAAAACAACTAAAACTAAAAATACAACTGAATTCAAACATCTATTAAAAATAAAGAAAGCAAAATCTTAAAAACAAAATATATGAGTCTGATAATAGCTTATAAAAATAGGCAAATTAAAAAAAATCAACTTTTTAAATTCTGATAGATAAAGAAATAGATCATTTAAACTGGTTTATAGGGGCAGCTAGATGATGCAGTGGATAGAGCACCAGCCCTAAAGTCAGAAGGACCTGTGTTCAAATCTGGCCTCAGATACTTTAACACTTCCTAATGGTGTGAGCCTGGGCAACTCATTTAACCCCAATCACCTCTGCAAAAATATATAAATAAAGATGTAGAGGGCCACAGATTAGTGGGGGAATGCTTCATCCCGAAGGAAACCTGCTAACAAGATCAGGTTTGGCTCCCCATTTCCCTTTGGTACCCATCTGCCTTCCTGAGAAGTCAGGGAGAATATGACCACCTATGTTCTACTTGAGGCAAGGGATACTTACAGCAGGTGCTTATAGTTAGCACACACTCAGTGTGATTGATGAGCTAATGGTTCTCTAGTTCACACATACTTAGTGTGTTGTAAGGATGTAATCATACTAAGATATTTAAGGTTTGAGAGAACTGGAAATAAGAGACTCCATCTTTGACCGTTCTCCTCTTTGCTCTCCTGCCTCCTGCCCTCCTCCACTATGATCAAGGCTGGTCCCAAGATCCTCCAAAGAGCTAGTCCAGACACTACATTTTGGCACCTGAATAGGGACTTCCAGAAGGACACTATATGAAATAAGCTGGTTTATGAATTTTCTCTCTCTGAAAAGAAACCTGTCATATAATGGAGTATCATATGTAAATGTGTTACTGTGAAGCATTTTGTGAATTTAGAAACAGTGCTTTATTTGACATCTTCCAGATTCTCTTCCTTCCTATCTTACAAAAGAGACATTTTTGGCTTCAAGTACCTTACCTTCTAAAGTTTCCTTCCAACTACTTTTCCATACCTTGTATATACCTATGTATGTTCATATCGTTTCACCCATTAGAATGTGAGTTCCTTGAAAGGGCCATTTTCGCCTTTCTTTAACAGCATTTAGTACAATGGCTGAGACATAATAAGAACCTAGTAAATACATATTGATTGACTGATTTTCTTCACTACTATTTTGTGATTAATTTGGGCAACCAGGTGCTGATCAATAATCCACAACCATGACAGAATTCATTATCTCAATAGTTTTCAAACATTTTGAAAATTGTAAAGACTTACCATTTGGTAAATAGGAATTACATGATAGCAGGGTAAAAGGATACAATTTTCCCCTTCTCTAATAAAAAGTACACAAAAGCGCCAATATTCACAATCAAATAAAGAGGAAGCCCTTTCCTAAGCTGGTACAGAGAAAAATAGACTCTCAACCATACAGAAGATTTTTATGTCAAGATTTTTATTCCAAACAGTTGTTTTACAGCATAAAACCTGACCTATAATATTCCCAAAAGAAGTTGGAAACCTTCATTTTGGATAAACACTAAATACTGACAGTGACAAAAGCATAGAAGTGGGAAGCTGGAAGAAACTGGTAGGATTGTGTTTAATAAACTGGAAAACCACTTCAACGATTCCAAGACATTGATTGTCATAAAAACCCCTCTATTTAAATACCAATATCTGCCTGGTGATTATTACTCAGGAACTATCACGAGCTTAGAAGAAGAAAAACATCCAACTTAGTTGGTTTCCTTTGTTACAGGGAAGAATGCAATTTCTGGCACAGGAGAGGATATATCTAGAAATACTGCAACATTTTTTAAGAAAGATAAACAAAAGGCTTTTTTTTCATTACAAGTAATTCAAAGGGCAATGGAAAGACCCACGGGTAGATGGGAGTTTATGAACAATGATCTGTACAACAAGGAGCAGTTAATATAAAAATGCCATGAAAGACAAGTATAAGTGGAAAAGGAAACCAGTCAGTCACTTAGTGAAAATGGGAGGCAACAGATGGGATGTGCAAGTGTTACAATAGAACCCCTGAGATACTGAAAACATGAAATAGAGGTCTCCAGGACATTGAGTGCATCTTCCATGAAGGATTTATGGAATTGTCAGATATGTTCAATGTAGCAGTTTTGTTGAATTGGTTTTTTTCCCCCCTCCCACTCTCTCTCTCTCTTTTTTTTTTCATCTTCATAGAAAAAAGGGGATGGCTTTTGGGTAGGGGAGTATCAAGGAATATACAATATTCAGAAACAAATATAAAAACAAAAGATAGCAATGAAATGGGAGAAATATTATTAAAGGATTTATTAAAAAGATTTATGAAATTATTATTATTATTATTAATAATAATAATAATTAAAAGGATTTATGAAAAGATCTGATTAAGCATAGAAAGACGGGGATGCATTTAGGGAAAAGAACATCCATATTAATGAAATAAAAGATTCATCCAAGTATCAAAAAGGCCCATTAATCAACAACCTATAAAATCAACATCACAGAAAGGAGTATTCTAAGAACATACTAATACAAAGCTCAGCAACAGCAAGAAGCTATAGATGCCCAGCCTTTGTTCTTAGCTAAGAATCACAATGTATATTGTTGCAAACTGTTCTTTAAATTTAAAAATTTTCATATTGTTCTGCTTAGATCATGTACATGCTTTTATAAAGCTGTGGTTAATACATTCCCAAAGTGTGGAACTTGACATTTTAGAAGTATGGAAGTGCTTAAAACAAACAGAATACTAAATTTATTCATCGAGCCAAGCTATAGATTATGAAATACCCTTAGAGAATTTTAGATTACTCCCTCTCCAATAACAGAAGAGTAATGTTAAACACTGGGTTTGGGCAAAACCAAATGTGGCTCAGTTTTCCAGAATCCCTTTTCCCACCCCACCCCCATGAACATAGGGTAAAAGCTAAACATTAAAAAACATTCTGTGATTATACAAATGGTGGTTGGGTTAGTCTTGTAAGATGCTATTCTCAGTGATATAACCCAGGCCAAAATGTAGTAGATAAAATCCTACTGAGAAGAAGAAAACATCCTTATCAGAAGATCACCATTTGGTCTTTCTAAAATACATAAAGGGGCAGCCAGGTAATGCAATGGATAGAGCACTGGCCCTGAAATCAGAAGGATCTGAGTTCCAATTTGACTCAGACACCAGACTCTGCTAACTTTGTAACCCTAGGCAAGTCACTTAACTGCAATTGCCTCAGCAAAAACAAACAAACAAACAAACAATATAGAAACACACACACTACTGGCCTAAGACAATGTTCCGGCCTACTGCACTCAGTGATAACCCCATCATTATCTAACAATGATGCAGTAGAAATACTCATAGCACAAATTTATACAGCACCAAGAGCTTTAATTATAATCACAGAATATGGGAGTCAAAAGGGCCTTAGCTAGGACCTCATCCAATCTAGAACCAAAAGGAATTTTTATCATAACACAACAGGACAAGTGGTCAAGCAGCCTCAGTTTTTGAAGGCCTCCAAGGACAAGGAATTATAACTGAACATAAGAGAGACAAGTCTGAGCCCTCCAGACATTACACTGCTCTCTGGGACAAAACTCTCTAGTGGTCGGGAAGCTTTTCCTGACATCAAGCCTCTTTGCGACCTCAAGTCACTGCTCCTGACTTTACCCCTCTCAAGACAAATAAATCTAATCCAGCATATCAGCTGGAGAATAGCTGAATAAATTCTGGCATGTGAATGTAATGGAATATTACTGTTCTGTAAGAAACGACCAACAGGATGAATACAGAGAGCCCTGGAGAGACTTACAGGAACTGATGCTAAGAGGAATGAGCAGAAGCAAGAGAACATTGTAAACAGTCACAAAATTTTAAGATGATCAATTGTGATGGACTTGGCCCTTCTCAACAAGGAAGTGATTCAAGACAACTACAATAGAGTTGGAATGGAAAATATTATCCGGACCCGGAGAAAGAATTATGGAGGCTGAATGTGCATCGAAGCATAGTATTTTCACCATTTTTAAAAAACTATTGTTGATTGTTTGATTGTTTTGTTTTTTTTTTTTTGTCTTTTTCATGTTTTTTCCCTTTTGATCTGATTTTTTTTTCTTTTGGCTGCGGCATGAGAACTATGGAGATATATTTAGAAGAATTGTACATGTTTTAACCTATATTGGATTGTCTGGTGTCTTATGCAAGAGTGGAAGGAGAAAAATTTAGAATGCAAGTTTTGCAAAGGTGAATGTTGAAAACTCTTTGCATGTATTTGGAAAAGTAAAATACTATTTAAAAAATAAATTTAATCCATCTTCCACACGGTATGCTATTATTACTTTTATTTTACAGATAAGGAAACAGAATCTGAGGTTAAGTAACTTGTCCACAATCCCAAACCCTGTAATTTCCTGAGGTAACATTCGAACCCAAGGATTCCCAACTCCAAACTACTCAGTGAACCATCTATTTCTCCACTGAATCTGAAGCCTAAGGATTTAGGTTCAAACCTGGGTTCTTCCACTTACTATTTATGTGAATTTATACAATGCATTTAAATGGATAATATCTCAGTTTCCTCTTATATAAAGAGATTGGATCATGTTGTCTCTAGAAGTTGATCATGTGATGAATATTTTTGACAAGATGCTCAGGTTTATTTATATCTCAAAGAAAACAAGTTAGGAGCAATGTTAAAAACATCTTTTAAATGATGCAGTAAAATGTCAACAATGAAATTAAAACATGCATTATGCTCAGTTAAAGAAAACCGAGTCGTGTATTCTCCCCTCCACATCTGTTTGTGCTTAAGCAGTTTCTGTGACACTAACATTCACTAGAAACTGTCAGCTGAAGAAAGAGGAACATAATTTACTCTTGGCAATCACTGCCCCAAACACTAAGCTAAAATGTCAACGGCTTTTTTTTTTTTTTTAAGTAGTATTTGTACTTTTCTGATAACTATAATGGGCACAGAATTCTGGATTCAGAGCTAGAGGGGATGATAGAAGCCATTGAGCTCAATTCTTTTGACGATGGGTGACATATTGAGGCTTAGGGAATGTGCCTTGCCCACCTGGATTTATCAAATAGATGTAGGCCTTGGGTCCCATAAGGGGAAGATGAGAAATAAAGCTTTAGACCCACTCAAATAACACAGAAGCTCCTTTTTCTCCTTTTAATTCATCATCTTGTGCCTGTACTCAACTTCATCTTCTTCCTCCTTTACTTCATCTCCACCCCTTTTTTTGTTTTCCTATTCTGTCAGGCTCCTGCCTCTGATGAGAAGGAAGAGCAAGTGGGCACAAAATGGTGTTGGTGACTGTGAGTAATAGAAAGGTCAAAGAAGAAAATGCAGGGTGAGAGGGGAGAATACCATTCAGACTAAGATGCAAGTAGGTAAATAGAAAGCCTAAGAAAAATCAAAGTCAGAAAATCACAAAGGTTCTATCACTTAGACCAGAACAATGGCAACAATTTGAGCATCAGCATGACGACTCTCAATCCTAAAAGCAAAAGCGTTTTCATCACTATAACCCTGTGAGGTATATTAGGCAAATTATCAGTAGTCCCATGTTACAGATACTGAAGATAAGGCATAGGAAAGTGAAGAAACTATACCTCCATTTTCCAAGTTCCAAGCATTCTACAATAGAACGACTGAGCCAAAATCAGGAACTCCCAAAGGAAATGATTATACAGGCTCATGGCGGTCTAAAGCCAGTGATGGTAGGCCACACCAAAGGTCAGGAAAAATGTCACAAGTTGCTGGTGAAGGAAGCACAAAATATCAGCGACAGACATTTTATCCCATTTGAGAAATAAGTCTTGGAAAGCAGAGGATAACGCCTCCTCACTCAGCTGCAGCTGAAGAAATATAGGGCAAGACAAGTTTAGCCCTAGATCAAGAAACAGAAATTTATTTGCTTGGCCACCACAATTTATGAGCTGAGTCTATTCTGCTTTTTGGAAATGAAGGAAGATGTCCGTACAAAAGGGAAAGTGCACCACAGCACTAAGGAATAATGGAGTGGAGCTGCCTCAGTCCATTCACCCTCCTTCTCTGACCCCCCCAAAGAATTCCAATGTTAGCAGTAGTTTGAGACTACAATGCTACAGCATCAAGGAGATACTACTGCCTTCTCAGTTATAGAAAATTGGGCAGCTAGGTGGCATAGTCGATAGAGCACCAGCCCTGAAGTCAGGAGGACTCTAGTTCAAATCTGGTCTCAGACACTTAACATTTCCTAGCTGTGTGACCCTGGGCAAGTCACTTAACCCCAGCCTCAGGAAAAAAGATCATTTATTCTCATAGAATATGAGAAGGAAAGACAGTGAAATTGTCTAGCCACCAATCTATGCTCCCTCTCAATTTAAAGGCTAATGGAAAGTCTGCCACACTACCAGATGCTTTCCAGAGTCAGAAGATTGTTCCCTGGGGATTCAACAAGGTCTAAAAGCATTAATAGAATAAAGGCACACTTTTTGGAGAAAAACCTGAATTGAATTCCACAGTTTATTCCTTGCTTATCATCTTGTCTCAAGCAAAGTCAAAGCTTTTTGGGGTCTGTAGTGGCCTTTTTCAGCAGCCACAATTTATTATGGGCCTTAGCAGTTCTGCTACAATTCCATAATCTGGTCTTTGAGTATGTAATTTTCCTTCTATCTTTTGTTCTTGTCTTTCAAAATCTGAGATCATTAGTCTCGTACCTCCTTCATCTCCTCAGATGGCTCTCTTTTTCTCTGTGAATGGCAACATTTGTTCCAATCCTCAAAATTCAAATTTTGAGACCCTTTTCTATAGTCTTCCATACTCAGTTCATTGGAACACAACTATCTGGGTTTTTTTTTTTTTTACATAAAAAACTCAACTTTCCTAAAACTGAGAAGAGTACACATTAATGCACAGTATTTCTCTCCTTGTTTTTCACAATCCCTTAATGACAGTCACTTCTCCTTCTCTTTTGCCTTCAATTCTACTACCTGTCAGTTCCTCTTTGTTGACCAGAATGCAGTTCCTCTCCTGATTTGTTTGACCTTGTGAGAAAGGAAAATTTTTGCAAGGCAACTCAAGGTTTTATCAGATGGTCTGTTTTTAATAAAATGAAACTTCTAATAAATGTCTGGATACCCAAAGACCCACATAATTACCATATTATATATCTCTGCCAGTTTCATGATCTGTGTCAGGAACTCCTTATCCCTTTTTCCATCTTGCCAGGCAATCTATAGTACATTCCCTCCTACCATGAAATAATTTGTTTCTCCCTTTATCTGTACCTAATCACTCACCATCATGTTCTATTTTGGCATCGTACAGATACTCAGATATAATGGAAAGAAAAATGGATTTGGAATCCAAAAACCTGGATTGAAGTCTAAGCTTTGCCAGTCTGTAGCTTTGGGACCTTAGGCAAAGTACAACTTCCCTAAACCTAAATTCTCTCCAGTGTAAAATGGGACTAATAAGAAATGCCCTATTTAGCTCATAGAAAACCACTGTAAACTTTTGAGTTCTATAAAAGGGTGATTTGCTACCAACCACGACTTAAGAAGGAGTACTTACTCCTTTGTGCCAAAAATCACAAGCTCTCTATGGCCAACACATTGTGTTAGTTATAAACATGTGAACCATCCAGTACCATTCAGGACAACCTAACTCATTTTTTTGCCCAAGGGCAGCTTGACTATTGTTATTCTTATTTCCATATTATAACCAAAGTCCTCCAGAGTTAATCTTATCAGCATTTTCCCTACTCTTTTTCCATTTTCAATTATATTGGGTAACAATGACAGGGAATAAATACTATTAATGTAGGGATTATCCAACAAGTCAAGTGTACTTTTTGTTTAATAAATGGATTTCCATTAATTGTACAAAGACCTTCTGCACCTCAATTTCACAGTTTTAGATGAATATGCTCAACAAATGCAAATGAGATTACTAATCAAAGAATCTAGATCATTATCATTTCAAATAACTTAACAGGGAGAACTTTACCTAAACTGGCTTCCTTAGACAATATTCCTAGGCGTCAATGGGGGAATCTACTCTTATATGCCCCATTCATGACCTTAGACAAAACTCAATCAGTCTAACACTCAGTTTCTCCTTCATTGTAGTGAACATGAAAGGAAGTTACATTGTGAAGCATTTTGCAAACTTTAAAGTACAATATTATTATAGTGGTTCAATGAGGCAACAATTTGTTTTGAACTGCTTTGTTTTTATAAATATAACTTGAAGTGATTTAATTATTCTAATCTGTGTAAAAAATATCCAGAAATCTTAGATGATATTGTCAGTTGAATTCCATGAGCAAAAAATTCTAAACCTTAAACATCTTCACTGTTCCAAACATCTTCATAAGTATTTTAAAGTAGCTAAATGTTATTTAGACTGTTTTAAAATGTCTCATTTTAAAATATAGGCTCAATGTTTGAGTTCTATCTTACCAAAATACCATATTGTTCCAAATTTACATACACATGAGAAATGTAAAGCCTTCCAAGAATGCAAAAGAAAAATAAACTGAATCCAGGAAACCATCAGAATAGAAATCAACCTGTTAAAATATGATTTTAAAAAATAAAATATTTTGTAAGAAGGGAATTAAAAATGCACTGCAGAAAACATGGCTTTAAAAGTGAAAATTCTATTTTTTAAAAAGTATTAACAAATTTATGTTTTCTTTTGCTTTATCTGATTCAGTACCCCAAAAGAGGGGGTTCACTGACCTCATAAGCTCATACCGCCTTCTCAGCTCTTCTTTTCACAGCATATTTGTCCATTTTAAATTTCTTTTTGGGTACATGGAGGAAGCTGAGAAGGGGAAAGACACATACTGGCAAAATGAGTAAGGGAGTAGATAGGGTTGAAAAAGTCAAGGGATGATGGCATAGGCTTTCTCTAAAGGATTACACAGAGGAAGAAGAAGAAAAGGAGGAAACAGAGAAGGGAGAGGAGGAAGAGGAAGAAAAAGAAGGAAGAGGTGGAGGAGACTATGGCAGGTGGTGATGGTAATGAAGATGAAGAGAGAGAATTGAGTGGATACTTGGCTTCCTTGAGTCAAATGTTCAAGAGTCTGCTCATGTGCCATCTCCTATGGGAATCTTTTCCTGACTGGATCACAGTGCTTGTTAAGTTTTCTCTTTCTCCTCTTCAAATTATTGTGAATGTTCTGATTTATTTAAATGTTGGCTCCCTCCAGGAAAATATAACACTCCTTTTGAGGAGGGTGTTATATATTTAGGATCATTAAGTCACATTATATAAAGGGTAAAAGTAAAAAACAACCCCCAAAGTCCTGAGACCTTTCAGAACTCTGCTCTACTGCTTAATAGCTTAGTAACCTTGAACAGCTCACTTGATATATCTAAGCATCAATTACCTCCAATTTGACAAGTGGAAAAATAATGCTTAACCTCTCGTGTCACACCATGGTTTTTGAGACCTAAATGAGAATAATGTATAAAAATCATAAAATATCATACCAATGAAAAATGCTACTATCTTCCAAAGTATGATCTTATTTTCTGATCTTTTCTCGGACCAGGTTAAATCCCAAACTCCCTGACCCCATATAAAACTCTTTTCAGAATCTCCCAACTTTTGGATTATTTTTGACATAATAGCCCTACTAGGGGACTGACGCTCCTAATACCAAGACCACTGATCCTATTCTCTGATACGTCCCCAAATCTCTACTGGTCCTGACTCCTGCCCAGACAATTTTTTTGTACTGTCCATATCCCAGTGTGATACATGCGGTAATAGGGAAAGGACATACTGGCAATAAGGCACTGTAGCAAAAATGGAAGAGCAGGTGAGCCATGAAAGGAACTGTCACCATCAAAAATACAAGGAAGTTCTGGCTTCCTGAAATCTGCTTACATTATAGTCCATGCTCTACACAGGTATGCCGCAACACACTGGCTTAGGAACACTACACTTCCCTGATCTTTGATCTTGGCTCCCCTATCATTGACCCAACATTTGCAGAGCCACAGACAGAATCCAGACTTTCTATTGGCTTTTAAAAAGAAATGACAGGGGCAGCTAGGTGGTGCAGTGGATAGAGCATCAGCTCTGAAGTCAGGAGGACCTGAGTTCAAATCTGGCCTCAAACACTTAACACTTCCTAGCTCTGTAACCCTGGGCAAGTCACTTAACCCCAATTGCCTCAGGGAAAAAAAAAAAAAAAAGGAATGACAAAAACCTAATGATCAAATCCTAGAAATAGCATCTAAAAGGACTGAGCCACTTCCAGTGTCCACTCTAATTCTTCAGGGGACTCCAGAGAATTCCACCCTTTGTTTGAATGAATAATTGTTTCCACTTAAATCATGTGTACTCGTAGCATAATAAAGCTTGGGGACTCCACAACATAGAGAATCATAAGCCATCTCAAATCTTTAAATGAGAAAAAGATTCTATAGCTCCCTTGAACATCCCTTGCCAAGCAGAGATCCGTGACAGGGCAGCAATGTGCAAGCAATTACACAACCAGATTGACTACCCTTCAATTCTTTTTCTCTAAATTTCTGTAGACCAGTGAAAAAGAATTATTTTTGAAAAAAAAAATCTTTTAAACTTTTCAATCCTTTATCAAGATATAGAACTTAAGCAACATCTGGCATGTAAAATTTTCATTTAAATCTTTCAAGTGGTTCATTTTTCCTCAGCTCTTACGAAAAGAACCCTGCTTTATTTCACCATGCCAGCCATAAATTATTCATTAATTCTGTTTGCTAAACCCATAACTGAGCCCAGATGTTTCTTCTGGAGAGCTATATCTCAAAAATATAGCAATCTGCAAGGGGTGGAGGGGACAGGTCTTTCTCCCAAATAAGATGCAGTATTTATTTGAAAAGAACAATGCAGTGATATTTTTTTCAGGGATGGAGCACAGAGGTAATTAAAGGGATGGAAACTGTCCTATAGGACTAATATTAACTTCAGCTCCAGAGCATTGGTCTCTTCCTCCTCCTCCTGTTGTTCCTCCTCTGAAATGCAACAGTGGAGACTGGAGATTCCATCCTAAAGCATTTAAAGGAAAACAGTCTCCACTTGCCACACAATGAGTAAATATTTACATGGCGTTTAAAGATACATCTTAATAAAACAAAGCCAAAGAATGTTATTTGTAGTTGAATTTTAATTCAAATAAGCATTTCTGAACCTAAATCAAGAATTACTTTTCAAAAAAAGAAGGTAGTGTTTATATTAATAGCTTGAGGTTTTATAAAATTTTAAATAACAATGAACTCGGAGTAAATAAAATACTGTAAACAATAATTCTTTTGGACTACAGATCTATGTAATAAAGGAATTAATTCAGGCCATGGTTTATTTTCTGTAACATTGTAAAAATGAATCTTTCTGTCAAAGGAAAATAATGAACACTTTCCTCACTCATCAAATAGAAGCCATTGGTGTACCCATGTATGCTAACTACTTTAAAATAAAATAAGGTTTATTCCCCTGGAAGGACCAGGACAGAATTTTTCTCCTTGAACTCCTTAGGAACAATGAATAGACATTGTGTAAAGAAACAGATTCAGATTCAATATAAGGAAAAACTTCCTACCAATCAGAGCCACCCAAAAGTGGAATGGGCTGCCTCAAGAGGCAGGGATTGATTACACTTCATTGAGGACTTCAAAGAAAGGTTGGCTGACTACTTCTTAAGAGATGTGGGGGCAGCTAGTTGGTATAGTGGATAGAGCACCAGCCCTGAAGTCAGGAGGACCTGAGTTCAAATTTGATTTCAGACACTTAACACTTACTAGCTGTGTGACCCTGGGCAAGTCACTTAACCCCACTTGCCTCAGAAAAAAGAAAGAATGCAAAAAAAGAGATGTGGTAGTAGAATTCCTGCAGAGGTAAAGGTTGGACTAGATGGCCTTTCTGATCTTTCTATGGCCAGTGCAATGATTGGGGGTAGGTGAAACAAGTGGACCTTAGCGTCATGACATGCAATGGTGGCAGCTAACCTGGATTGAACAGCAGCCTATATACGACTATCTGCAGAATCAAGGAGCATCACTATGGAGTCAAGATGGATCCAAGTCTAATCAAGAATGGAAAGCAGGGCCAAAAGGAGCAAAGATGAGATAGGGAATAGAGCCAACCCCAGACTAAGAGTCCCCATGGGACTGAGGAATTGCTGCTTTCAGCACATGCTGCAAATGCTCTAGATAAGCCAGAAATCCAGATGGACAAAGAGCGCTAGCTCATAGTTCCATTTTATTTTCATTCTTATCTGTTCACTTTGGTTGGACAATGAGGTTTTTTTAAACTGTTTTATAAAGAGAAAGAGAGCATTTTTACAAGGATTACATCAGAGATCATTTTTAACTGTCAGTGTTTATATCACAATTGGAAACTTTTACTTCGTTAAGTTGTTTTCATGGACAAGCCTATCACTTACTCGTTGGCAGTAGTATCCACCTGTTTTTCATCTCACTGCATTTTTCTCTCCCTGCCCCCCCATTTTCTTAAAAGGTTTTGGGTTTTCTTATAGAAGTATATATAAAGGACCCTGCCCCCCACTTTCTTAAAAGGTTTTGGGTTTTTTAAATAGAAGTATATACAAAAGAAGCTATGATTTGTTTTAATGTCTCTTTTGCAATGAAATTTTAATGTAACTATTTTCTCAGGCCCCCTTCCCTAGGGCTTCAAATAGCCTACTCTCATGTCTCCCCAATCATAAAATGTATAAAATTATTAGATGGTCAAAGGATACGAACACACAATTTTCAGATGATGAAATTAAAGCCATGTATAGTCATATGGAAAAAATGCTGTAAATCACTATCAATTAGAGAAATGTAAATTTAAACAACTCTGGTATACCATCTCACATCTTTCAAATTGGCTAAGATGACAGGAAAAGACAATGATAAATGCTGGAGGGAATGTGGGAAAAATGGGACACTGATGTTGGTGGAGTTGTGAAATGATCCAACCATTCTGGAGAGCAATCTGGAACTCTACCCAAAGGGCTATACCCTTTGACCCAGCAGTATCACAACTGGGTCTGTATCCCAAGGAAACCATAAAGGAGGGGAAAGGACTCACATGTGCAAAAATGTTTGTAGTAGCTTTTTTTTTTTTTTTTCATAACAACTGGAAAATGAGAGGATGCCCATCAATTGGGGAATGGCTGAATAAGTTGTGGTACCTGAAGATAATGGAATATTATTGTTCTATAAAAAATGATAAACAAGCTGATTTTAGAAACACATGGAGAAATTTACAGAAACTGATGCTGAGTACAATGAGCAGAACCAGGAAAACATTAAACAGTAACAGCAAGAATGTGTGATGATTAATTATGAAAAACTTGGTTCTTCTCAGAGGTTCAATAATCCAAGGCAACCCCAATAAACTTTGGATAGAAAACACCATCTGCATCCAGAAAAAGAACTAAGGAAATTGAATGTAAACCAACACATGCTATGTTCACTTCTTTTTTTCTGGTTTTCTTTTTTTTTTTTTTTTTTTTTTTATATTTCTCCCATGGTTCCCTTTTGCTTTAATTTTTCTCTCCCAACATGATTCATAAAAACAGTATGCCTTAAAAATAAATAAATGAATAAATAACCATAAGAAACAAATAGATAAAATATGGAAATTATTTTATAAGCTATAAAATTATTTATATAATATGTGTACATTTATTTTGTGTAAATCTCCACATACATATGAGCTCACTTTACTCCCACTATCATATACTTCTTTTCATGGCCAAATTCTTGGTAAAGACAATTAGTTGCCTAAAATTTAATCAATACTTGCCTGCTAGCCATAGTGGCTTATGACTGGACAATTCTATGGAAATTAAAGGTGCTAATTAGCATCTTCTTGGACAGATCTCAAGATTTCTCTTTATACCTGTAGGATATTTTTTACAACCACTATAAGCTTCAAGATCCTCAGACCTTAGATTCCACAAACATTCACTTTTAATCTGGGAAGGGGAACTAGATAGGAATAAAGAATAAAAGAGCTTCAAAGAAACCAATACTGTAATGCCAGAGAAACTGAGGCAAGATTGAGATTAGTATTTTTAATAATTTATTTGGAAGGGAGAGATTGTGCTGGAGGCATAATGCCCCCAGGGCTGATGTTCAAAGCATCCAGCAATTAATGTGTGTTTCCCATGAAGTACATATACACATGTGGCTCAGCTACAAGAGTAGACAGAGGCAGGAGTGGAGTCAGAGCACAGAGAGCTGGAACAGACAATCAATCTGGTTCTGACAGGGTGGGGGGAGGCACCAGACATTCTGATAAGTAGGGAGGATTGGAGGTCAAGATGCCTAAGATGGAAGATCTTTCTCCTTATCAAACATCCTAATGATTAGGAGGGAAGGATAGTGTTAAGGACTGAGCAGAACAATTAGGAACTGAGGCAGGACAATTTAGGGAAACTGAGGCAGGATAATTAGGGTAACTGTGGCACAACAATACAAATAAAAGGCAGCTAATGGGTCCAAGAGCCCTCAATGGGGAAAAGAGTGGAGTGAGTCTGTTAGGAGAGCAGAGCAGGAAGACTTGTATGGCGCTATTGGCTCCCAGTTCCACTTTATCTTCTACACAAACATCCCCTGTAAACTCATTCATTCACTAGATTTCAGTATCTCTCACCTAAAATGTGCTGCTGACACCTAAAATAATGGAAAATAAGAAACTTTTTATGATAACCCAGAAAAAAAGAAAAGGGGGAGAGTGGAAGAGAAAGCAGAGATGGAGAAGAACCTCGTTAGCCTGAGTATGTTCCCCTGAAGTCTTCCCAGACAGAGGATCACAGACGACTTCTGACACTATTATTAAAGATCACTTCAGTCTTAGGATACTTTTTCAATTGTATGAGAGGCCCTACCAGCCTCTAAGGAGTCAGTTTGCTATAGGCAAAGCAAAATTCTATACCTGCATTCCAAAAAGTCAATTATATCAATACAGGAAGAGTAAGGCAAAAGAAGAGTCATTCATGTGGAAAAGGCCTGGCATCTTACCAAATATCAAGCCTGATTTGAATCAACGGTGTTACATGACAGCTAAAAAAGGAAAAATAACAACAATCATCCAATGAGGCTGCTGATCAGGATGCACTGATAGAAGCTCAGTATCCAGCATGAGGGAGAGACGCTTCTGATTTATTTAACTCTCTGATTTTGGCCACCACAATGCCAAGGTGAAACATATCCACAGGAGGGGGGCCAGGATGTTGAGGAGACTAGAATCTATAACATACAAGGAGAAACTGAAAGATTTGAATGTGAAACATCTGAAGAACTGGAGATTTTTTCAGTGTACAATATCCCTGGCCTGGCAATTTCTTACAGTAATGCAAACCCATTTAAGACTTGCTGGTAAACTGTAAGGAGTAAGCTAAAGTTCAGAAGTTAAGTAACTTGTCAAGGACCCTACAGGGAGTAAGTATCAGAGGCTAAATTTGAATCTAGTTCTTCCTGTCTCCAAACTTGGCATTCCATCCAATACGTAAAGCTGTGCTAAAAACAAAGGGCATCTTCGGTCAGGAGAGAAGACTCAATAGAAGAAAGTAGGAGTATCAAGCATGGAAAGGACTATCACATAGAATAAGGAAGAAGCCGATCCAGCTTAGTCTCAGAGGCCAAAATTCAAAGTCAAGATCAAAAATACAGAGGTAGATATTGGCCCAACATAAGGAAATACTAAGAATAATGCTGTGAAAAAGTGATTAACTTCCCTGTTGCCAGAGGTCTTCAGGATGACCACTGGTAACGATGCAGTAGAAATGCTTGCCACTTAGATATAAGTACAACAGCTCTGAGAATGGCAGCGCTTTCTAGACTACAATTCCTGTTTCCATGCTGTTTCTCACAGTCAACATCTGGGGAAGCAATTTCTATAAAAAGAAGATACCCATTTCCACCAAAAGCCAACCAATCAATACCACAGGATAGTCAAGTCAGCCTAGCTAAAGCACTAAGAGACCCTGAGAGATGGGCAGCTCATACCGGTAAGCCAAACCATAACCACCAACTTAGCCCCATCTTCCCTCAGATCTCAATGTAGACAATTTAGCACTCTGAACCCAAGAGCCCTGAGAATGCTTCTAGTCCAGTACCCTCAGACTTCAGCCTTGGAAGCCACCCCTGCCAAGGCACAGTCTGGAAGGTGCTTGTATGGGGGCTGTAGCCACATGTAGCCATTGAAGACTCAGAATAGAACGTCTATGACATTGTCAAATGATTCAATATCAGAAAATGAGGTGATTTTGTACAAGGAAAAGAGTTTAAAGGAGAGATATTATTATCTGATTTCCCACTGTACTCTAAACCTGCCATGTGAAACCTCGCCCATTGGAATATGAGCTCTTAGGGAGAAGAGAATATCCTCCTTTTCTATTTGTACGCCCACCCATTAGGACAGTGCTTACTGAATGCTGCTTAAATGCATTTTTCTTTCATTCCTTTGCTCATTTGGGTCTAACTGATCTTTAAAACACTTTTGAATTTCAGCTTCTGCCCCCTTTTAGCAAGTGGAATTTCACAGATCCATCTCTTCTTTTTTATTTGCATGAACAAAACCAAAACTAAAATTCAAAAATTTAAAATTGTTTAAAAAAACAAAAACCAAATTCTGTCTCTCTCTGTAAACCACTAGTTTCTTCAGATCATTCCCCTGACCAAGAACCCAATGGCTTCCCCACTGCCTGTGTGATCAGTAGAATCAGCTTAAAGGCTCTCAATGATCTAGCCTCACCTTCTCTTTCCCACAAATGCTCCCATGGAGCTGGTTTGTTTCCTTTCTCAACTTTATATTTTACAGGCTTTTGCTTATCCTGTTTCTTTCCCCTACCCCACCCACCTCCCCAAATCGCCATTGCCCACACTCTTAAGTTGAATTCATAATTAAAGCTACCCCTTCCACAATGTCTGGTCAAAGTCTAGAATCACAGGATGCTGTATCTGGCAAAAAAGCTCTTTCAATTTTAAACATGAGGAAATGAGATGTTCACCAAGAGAAGTAACTTGACCAAAGACCAAACACACGCCCGTAAGGTGGAATTGGGTTGAGACATAAATCATAAGTCTTCTAAATCCAAATCCAAGGCCTCTTCTAGGACATCTAAAAATATTTGAAATACATCATATTTCTTTTCTATTTCTCCAAAGCATCTCCAGCCCAATATGAGGTACACAATGTTCACTCATCAAAGAACTTCCTATTCTCTGTACTTACCTATGTTTCTGATGTATGTACAGACTCTTTCCAGGCAAGGATTCCTCTAAAAGATTCTTAAAGGCTTAGATGACCACTTTTAGGGTGCAATGGGATTTTCTTTCAGGTATGGTTTGTTACAGTCCCTTTACACTGTCAGAGTCTGCGGTTCTATTTCTTCCCTTCTTCTGTCTATAGCCGACACTCAAATGCAGCTAATTTTTTCCACAAATAATTATAAATTTTAGTAGATCAAAATTAACAACTATAGTGATATTATTGATTTCTAAATTATAAAGTTTTCTGTGACTGAAAGATAAAACCACAATAGGAAGAATTCAATATTTTACTTAAAAATGTAAAAAATTACCATAAAAGAAGTCTAAATATATTTTTTCACTTCCAAAATAATGCTTCTACAATAAAGAAAGTCAAGAAGCTCATTTGACTTTTTCTATAAAGCTCATTTGACTTTTTCTATATCTACATCATTTCTGGCCATAATTTATTTGAGAGAAAAGGGGAAGAAGACCAAGATTTTCCCTATCTTCTAAAGTATGAATTCTTGAAGAATGAAAGAAAAACAACATATAATTTACACAGAAAATTATAATACAGTTCCAGAACCACATGGACTGTGTAATAGCTATGTGAATAATAGGGAAAAGGCTGAGAAAACTTACACGTCATGTAATTCCAGGTCTGAGAAATGGAAAGTCATAGATCAACTCCCTCAAATGTTCTTGAGGACAATCTTATATGATACTTCTATGAAATTCTACACTTTGATTTATTTGAATGTTTGTGGGATATAGCTATTATAAAGTTAGAAAAAATTATTTTAAATGCTATCCACTAAAAATTTTGTCAGCCAGAAGAGTTTTGTTCCATGTTCCCATCACAGAGAAACATTCCTGTGGGAAGAAAAAAGAAAGAAGTACATCTTACTTGGACTGGGCTAAGCAGCCAGGTGCTACGATTGTATGATTCTCTTCCTTTGTCTGAAATGCAGTGAGTTCTACCATATTAACCATCACATCATTTGTGTGGCCTGGAAGTTTGGGAAGAAACGAAATTATCTTCTCTACTAAGTTGTCTCCATGGTGTCCAACGGCTCCTATTGAAACAAAAATTAGAATAAAAATGGTCAGAGAATGGGGGGGAAAATCCAAAACTGTTTTGAAGGGAAAATAGTTAATCAGTCTTCAGAAGCAAAATAAACATTATATAAGGTTTTGCCATAAACTAAGAAGTCAAAGAATTTTGGAAGTAGAAAAGACTTCAGAGGTTGCCTAGGCTAATTTATTCATGTTACAGATACAGAAATGAATGACTAAATGAAGCATGAATGACTAAATGAAGCAGTTATTAAGTGCTTACTATGTGTATAGCAATGAAAATAGAATTAGAAAAATAATACCATTCCTGACCTAAAGGAGGTCACAATCTAATGAGAGAAATAAAAGGCTTTAGCTGTGGGCCAGATGGAAAATCCCATGGTTCTTTGGGCACAGCAGCAAAAGCGACAGCAATGCCTCTTTAATGCTACTTCTACTGACAAAATCGTATCTTTGGCTGATATCGAACCATTTGACAGTGTCAAAAACTCTAGTGTTAAAGAACTTTCTTTTCTGGTTCTTCAGTAGCTATGGTGATAGTACCTGCAGAAACAACTGCCAGACTACATCCCAACAATGAATGGCTGCTTCTTAGGATGTTATCTGAAGGCACTGTGCTAGAAGCAAGGCAATTTCCAAGCTCTTGGCTTCAAGGTGTCCTGGACTGTGTCCATCAAGGTCTAAAGGGAGTTAAGTAGTTAAAGTGGTGGTTTGTCTAGCCTGGCACATGCCGCCACCCTGCTGCCTCCTGTCTTTCTTTCTCTGTCTCTGTCCCTATGTTTCTTGTCTGTTTTGTCTTGCTCTATGTCTCTGTGTATATGTGTGTGTGCGCACACGTGTGTATGTATGTACAGACATGCACACACACACACACACACACTTGCTGCTTAAACTAGGCTTTCCTATGGGTGGTTGGCAGTTGATAAGAAATAAGTCTTGGTTAGTTTAAATGAACTCTCTAGGGCCATTCTGTTAATAAAGGCAGAACAATGAACTAGAACATAAATCTCTTATTACCAGTCTTGTCTTGTGCCTTTTTCGTGACACCTTAATGCCTTCTGAAACATCACAGCTCAGAAAAGTGAATGTAAGTGGAAGCCAGAATTCTGGATCAGTCCTCAAGAGACAGTTATTGCCTTAGTTTTTAGGTTTTGCCATCACAAAAAGAGCTGCTAGAAATATTTTTGCACATGCAGAGCTTCTTGTTCTTTGATCTGCTTTGGGACTAGGCTTAGCAGTAGAACAGTTGGGTCAAAGATGCATTGTTCAGTAATTTTTTGTGTACAACTTCAAATTGTCTTGGTTGAACGCATTCACAGGGTCAGAATGTCTGCTTTCCCACATCTCTTCCAACATTTATCATTTTCCTTCTATAAAATGATGAAAAGTGAAACAAGAAGAACCAGGAGTACAATTTTAAAATATCTGCAAGACAAACATACTATGCATTCTCCTTCAGGCTGCACTTCTGATTTCCTTTTCCATGTCCATTTCTATATCCTAAAACCTCCCCTTTTGCAGCCTCTCCTTCAAATGGATAACTCCAACAAAACTTCCAGTCAAGGAGATCCCCCAAACCAGCCATGTCTCATTCCTTTTTCTTCTCCCTTCCTCACCCAAATCCTTTACATCCATTTTTGAAGGTTTTTCCTCTCAGCAGAATGTAACCTCCTTGAGAGCAGAAAAGCTTTTCTTTGGATTTTTATTTGTATTCTCAGCAATAAAACAGTACAGAGCATGTAATAGTATTTAATAAATGCTTGACTTATTACATGACAGAGAAGTGATGATTTAATGTGCAGAATGAGACATCTGTTTTTGAATAATAATTGAGGGAATTTGTTTTGTTTGACTACGCATATTTGTTAACAATGTATTGTAGGATTCTGGCTTTGAAACTACTCTGCTATCCAATGCCATTTTATGGGAGAGATCATCCTGTTCACATTCACAATTAAGATTATTAATTCTATTTTCTGCCACCCTATTTTTTTCCAGGCATAACTTCCCTTAATTTGCCCTCCCTTTTTCAGCTTCCTTCTTCCTTTTCATCTTCTACTTTTGCCCTCCCTTTTGTTTTCCTTTCCCCCTTTCCTCCTACTTCCCTATAGGATAAGATAAATTATTATACCAAACTAAGTATGTATGATATTCTTCTGTTGAGATTAAGGTTCAAACAATGCTCACCTCCCTCTTTCCCTCTTCCTTAATAGGTCTTTTGTGCCTCTTCATGTGATGTAATTTACCCCATTTTACCTCACTTCCTCTACTTTTGCCACTCCTAATTTTTTTATATAGTAAGATTAAAGTCAACTTATACCTTCACCTTCTAAGCATACTCCTTCTAACTACCCTGACGAAGATAAAAGTTCTCAAGAGTTACACATTTCATCATCTTATGTAGGGATGTAAAATCGTAACCTTTAAAAAAAACTTAAGGGTTTTTTTTTTTTTCTTCCCTGTTTACCTTTTTATGCTTCTCTTGAGTTCTGTGTTTGAAAATCAAATTTTCCATTCAGCTCTGGTCTTTTCATCAGAAATGAGTGAAAATCCCCTATTTCATTGAATGTCCATTTTTTCCCCATGAAAGATGATGTTTAATTTTTTCTGGGTAGTTGATTCTTGGTTGCAGTTCAAGTTCCTTTGCTCTCCAGATGATCATGTTCTAGATCTTTCAATTCTTTAATGTGGAAGCTATTGTGTCTCTTCAATCTTTGAAGTGTTTCTTTCCGGCTGCTTGATCTGATATCGTGATCTGATAATTCTGGAATTTAGCTATGATATTCCTTGGAGTTTTCATTTTGGAGTCCTTTTTAGGGGATTGGTGGATTCTTTCAATGGTTATTTTACCTTCTAGTTCTACGGTATTAAGGCAATTTTCTTTAATGATTTCTTGAAAGATCTTATCTAGCTTGGCTCTTTTCAACAATGAAGTGATTCAAGGCAATTCCAATAGATTTTTTTTTTTAATAGCTTTGTATTTTTCAAAATACATGCAAAAACAGTTTTCAACATTCACCCTTGAAAAACCTTGTGTTTCAAAGTTTTCTCCCTCCCTTCTCTCCTCCCCCTCTCCTAGAAATCAAATAATCCAATATAGATTAAATATGTGCAATTCTTCTTAAACATATTTCCAATAGCTTTCAAGTAGTTCGATAATTCTTAGATGGCTTATATTAGATTTTTCCCCCTAATAAGGGACTTTACATTTTCTTTTTTTCTTTTTTAAATTTTATTTGATTTTTTTGATATCTCATTGAGTCATTCATTTCTATTTTCCAATTCTCATTTTTAGTAAATTATTTTCTTACAGCTTTTTTTTTTTTTTTTTTTTAACCTCATTTTGCATTTGGCCAATTGTACTTTTAGAGTACTTGTTTTGTTCAGTGGATTTTTTCCATTTTGCCAATTCTAGTTTTTAAGAAGTTGGGTTTTTTTCCCCCCTTTCACCAAATTTATTTTTTAAGGAGTTGTTTTCTTCAATTTTTGTGCTTCCTTTTCCAAGCTATTTCATAATTCTTTTATAATTTTCCCATGTTCTCATTTCTTTTCCCCATTTCCTCCCCCCCTCTCTCTCTCTCTTTTTTTCTCTCAAGATCCTTTTTGAACTTTTCCAAGAGGGCCTTTTGAGCTTGAGATCAGTTAAAGGTTCACTGTTGGCATTTTGCCTTTGCTGCGTTCTTCTAGGTTTGTATTCTGATCTTCCCTGACGCCATAGTAGTTTTCTAAGGTCAGAGTTCTTTTTGTTTTTTTGCTCATTGTAAAAAGTTGAGCTCTGCTCCTAGGGCACAGGGAAGATTGTCCTAAGCTCTTTTTTTGCAGAGGGATAGGGCCCACTCACCGCCTGCACTGGGGTTGGTGGTTCTACAGGTTTTTCCACTGTGTGGGAAATGGCCTGATCAAATCCTGCCTGTTATGCTGAGTTTCCAGGGCTCACAATTTACTTTCTGTGATTGTCTTGGAGGTCTCACAGCTAGTCTACTGATCCACTGGCCTTCTAAACCTGTCAGAGTAGCCAAAGTTGCTATACTTTGTTTTTTGTTTGTTTTTTCATTTTTTAAAATTAATTTTATAATTATAATTTTTTGACAGTACATGTGCATGGATAATTTTTTTACAACATTATCCCTTGTATTCACTTTTTTTTCCAAATTTTCCCCTCCCTCCCTCTACTCTCTCCCCTAGATGATAGGCAATCCCATACATGTTAAATGTGTTACAGTATATCCTAGATACAATATATGTGTGTAAAACCAAATTTCTTGTTGCACGATAAGAATTGGATTCCGAAGGTAAAAGTAACCTGAGTAGAAAGACAATAGTGTTGCTATACTTTGGCTAAGAGCCTCCAGTTAGATTTCCCCACACCTGGCTGTTTAACCTGCGCTGGGCCATGTTTCCCTCTGCCCATTTGAGAGACACTTTTTCTGAAGCCCTTCCAAGATATCTTAAGCTGAAGAATCATTACACTCCAAATGTTTGTGGGTTTTGTCACTCCAAAATCCATCCAGAGGCTTGATTTAGCTTTGATTCTGAAGGAAGCTGGGGAGAGATCAGGCAATGTCCTGTCTACTCTTCACTATCTGGACAGGCTTCTTTGTTACAAGGAACTTTGAAAGATCTTTTGAATATAGAATCCTTAAGCTAGATTTCACATTCAGGAGAGCTCAATTGATTTAGTATTCCAGAGATCTTGAGGAAGAGATTTCTGCCCAAGCTTTGAGGTCTTGGACAAGACAAAGAAAAACAAGACTCAAGCAAATGAACTTATAAAGAGGAAAATAAAAGGTGAGAGGGGAGTGACATGGTCAATCTTCAATACTTCTGGAATACCAGTTTTGCTATCAAGTGTACGGATGTATTGGAAAAAGAGAAGAAATGGATATAGCAGACTAGTTAAGGCTTTTATAATAGCTGATATAAGAGATAAAATAAGCCTGGACTATAGTTTTAGAGAGAATAGGATGTAGATACAAAAGGCAACAGAATTGGAAACAAAAGATGGAATTGACAAGATTTGGTAAATGACTGGATATTGGGGAGTCCTGGATGATTCTCGTGTTGTATAACTTGGGAACTTGTATAACTTGCTATCGAAGATATATCCAATAAGATCCATTCTTCAAAAAGAGATAGGTAGATAAGGAATATGAACAGTCTTATACATAAATTAACAAACACATGAAAAAAAAATGCAGTCACTACTAAGAAATACAAATCAAAACAATTTACCTCATACATAAATTGGCAAAGATGATACTAGCAAATATTAGAGGGATTGTGAAAAGGCGGATACATTGTTAATGAAGCTGGGAATTTGTCCAACTATTCTGAAGAAACAAGGTGGGATTCCTTATGAAAAGTGAGTATACACTATCCATACTCACTGACCCCATGTTGCCATCTCTGGGCATATAACACAAAGAAAGTAAAAACCAGAAGAAAGGTCTCATATATGCAAACATATTCACCATAGGCTGAAAAGACAGGTGCTCCCACTGAGCTGAGGTGAGGGATTAGAGTCATAGAACATTGCATGTACTATTTGTTACAAAGAGGTCTGTACTATGATACGGAGTGGCAAATCAGGAAATGACCAATAACCAAAAAAAGCTACCTAAAAAAAATTTCATAAACATATGAGGAGATATAGTAACTGATAATCTTGTTAATTTTGCCTAAGTCTTGCTTCTTACAATGAGAGTGAATATGTAGGAAAGCTTTTTAAGATTCTGCTGACAGCCAGTTAGGCTTGTGATTTTTATAGTCATGGTATTATAATGCTTAGGATAGTAAACTTTGTTTTAAATGCATCAAGTACTAAAAACCATAGCTGCTTATTTTTATCAAATGGATCGCCAATTTGGGATTACTTTAGATAGTAAAAATAATAGCTCACATTTATATTGTATTTAAAGGTTTGCAAAACAATGCATATATTTATTTATTTGATCCTCACAATAACTCTATGAGGAAGATGCTCTTATAATGACTTATTAGGTCAGGAAATTGAGTTTTAGGGGAAGTGACTTACCCAGGATCACAGAACTAGTAAGTGTTTGAGAGAAGATTTGAATTCAGGTTTTCTTATATATATATATATGTCAAGTATTCTCTTTACTACTCCACATTACCTCAAACACAACACTTCAAAATAGAGGGAGGAAAGTGCTTAAATCTGTTGCAGTTGTAGTTGGAAGTTTAAAAAAATAAGTGTTTGTTTTGGCCACTGAAATCATAGGGAGTCCAATACCCATTCTGAGTTTCTGAGCTTTGCAATGGTGGATGGAACTGCTTATGCAGATACTTAATCCCTCCACAATATCAACATTCCCTCTGTCTTTTAAGGGTTATTCCTTAGTCTGCTGGATTTAATCCAAGAAAAAGGTTTTCATTCTTCTTAAATCTAGAAGGGTCAAACCAATAAAGGAAAAATCAATTCTGAGTTCTCCCCAAATTGTAGAATTTTAAGGTGAAACCTCCTGACTGATGTCAAATGTTAGAGGGAAAAAGGAAAGGAAACCAAGGTCCAAGTTATATAAATCAAATCTAACCTCTAAATTATTCTTGGAAGCCAATCAGCAGGCAAAGCTACCTATGAATGCAACTATTAAATGCTCTGTGCAACAATAGTTGAAGCAGCTGGTCCAAGGTCTTCAGCAACAGAAGTTCCCGGTGGTCTCCATGTAGAACAAAAATCTACTCTGAAAGTCGCAAAGGCACAAGCAGGAGCTGCTAGTCCCATCTTATGAAAACTAAACTTTATTTGTGTTCAAAATGTTGAACAAAGTGAACAAATGAACTTACTAATTATAATTACTAATTAAGAAAGACACAAAGGGCCTAAGAGCTCTAAAGAAAGATTGATGCTTTGGAGTAGATGACCACAAAAAGATGACACACCAAAATTACAAATAAAAGTCACTGGTCATACTTTTTTTTTTTTTTAACAGTAATATTGTTGCTAATAACACATGTTTACAGATCACATAATACCACCGGTTGAGAAGAATTTAAATAAATGAAACATCATTAAATCCTTACTTGTAAAAAACATTGAACTAAAGTGGACAGCCACCCAACAAAGAAGATGCATAGTGAGCAGAAGTAGGCTAAAATACATTATGATGGAATTAACTGCACAAGAAAAATTGTATAAAGGATGTCATGAGAAAGATGTAGGAACAGAACAGAATGCAAGTCAGATAGGTATGAGATAACAGTTCGTGGAATACATTGGTAATTATGAAATGTCAACAAATATATAAAGTAACATGATTGAAATCATTGAATTTGCAGGAGAATATGAACAAAAATATCACGGAATGAAAGAGCTTGCAGATATTGGTAGTAATCTATATCATTACAGAATGAACTCCGATCGATTTAAATAAATAAATGAACAATAAAGTTCATAAATTGTTTTGACAATTTTCATATTCACCCAAATGAAATGTGATATAGACCAATATACCAGATGTCAGTTTACTGACACAGAATCGTGATGAAACTTTTCTGCAAGATCTCCACAAAAGAATGGACCAACATATTATCTGACTTCTCTAAATGGAACTAAAGTGTATAATCACTAGGTGCAACAGACATCATCTGACAAGGAAAGAACTATTTGAGAACTAAACTCAATTCAACATGTTCTCCATCAGGTAGGATCAAAAATCATCATATTTGAATTACTTTTACTTATTCCCAATCCCTAAAGCTAACTATAATTATGAGGATTTACCATATTTAACATACAAGAAGAAAGCTCACACAGTGCCAAAAGATTGATGGTTACATCAGTAAAACAAAATCACAGTTTTTCAAGGTTGAGAAAGGAGGCACTAGAAAACTGAATGGATCTTTCTGAAGTATTATCCTCAGGACTTTTTTTTTTTTTTTAAATTATGGACTTTTGTATACTTTTGTTAAAAAAAACAAAAAAAAAAAAAAAAAAAAAACTCCAGATGTAGTCTGACAAGGGTAGAATATGACACTGTTGTTCTCCAACTGGTGTAGCATGGATATGGAATCAAGGCACTGAAGACTGGCTAGTGACATAACAGCTGCATCCCCTTTCTATCTTTCTGAGCTGGCTCATTCACTCCAGTTGTACTCCCACCAGCGAGTATGAGAAATGGAGCACTTCTTCAGTATAAGGAATTGGTCATAAGTATGACCACTGTACCTCCTGAGCCCTGACCAGGGTACTTCCCATTTATATAAAAATGGCCACGACACCATTGACTCTTAAACATGAAACATTTGCCTAAAATGATAACGCAAAAAGCAAGCAGCATCATAGTATTTAATAGAAATGAAAAGCAGCAAGGACCAAAATGTGAATAGTTGACTCACAAACCTAAATCACATTCTTCCACTAACACACGGGGTCCTTGTAAGAGGCAACTCATAATGCAGAACAGAAGACCTAGATAGTAGTGATTTCTTTTAGGGAAGAGTTTATCAGGGGTCCTCAAACTTTTTAAGTAGGGGCCAGTTCACTGTCCCTCAGACTGTCGGAAGGCCAGACTAGAGTAAAAACAAAAGCTCACACTCTGTCTCCGCCCCTCAGCCCATCTGCCATAACCCGTCCGGCCACATATGGCCCGTGGGCCTTAGTTTGAGAACCCAAATATCTTGTGGCACTTTAAGGAAGAGTCTACATCATGTGGCCCCTGTATCTCTTCTAAGTTTCCTCCTGGGTAAGTTGCTTCTCTTCTACTCGGACTACTTAAGCACTGTGAAACTCTTTTAAGCAGTAGCACTGTATTTTCTCAGCAAGAGTAGTCCCAATATTCCTGCAACATTTACCTTCTTGTATTTAATTTAGATCTGTTCCTTTTCTTTTCTTCTAGAATTCTTTTAGTTTTTGTTTTCGAACCTCCCAGGCACAGGATACAACAGACTACTCATAATTATCTGCTGTTTGATTGATTCAAGATAGTATCCCCCAAAGATCTGCATTTTGAGGAGGAAAGCTAGTGTATTCATTACATACATTCAAATGTACACCTAACTGGCAATCTGTATACAGCTAACCCTCTTCTTCATAGTTTGGCTTTCTGTATCCCTGGGGTCTCTTTTTCATTGTGAGATCCTACAGGACAGGAATAAAGCTCTCTGACATTTGCAAATCACAGGCACAAGCCTAGGAGATATAAGGCAGATAGTGCTCCCACTAGGAAACAGCTGTACCTGTCTTTCCAGATATAAAACGCAGAAAAACCCAACTGCCAGGAGATGACTGTTTATCTAACTGTAAAGGACAAAAAGAGGACATGAGTGATCAATTTAACAACGAAGTAAATTAAATCACACGTTTTTGCTTGTGGAAAGTTGTAAAAATCATTTTCACAGATCTTTCACGGACAGGTTAAATATGCCGGACAAACGTTTTCTCCCAAGACTACCATCTTAAGAAAAAGTGTTACTTATGACAAAGTGGGAGGAAGATGGACTAGGCCCCAAGTGATCCTCTGCAGCCGTCTGAGTTAACAGCGGGATACAATATGACAATTTCTTATCAGTGAAACGAAAATCTAAATTTGCATAGACTAGTATTTCCGAATCGGTCCAGGAAATGCTAATCACAGGTTTCTGGGCTAATTGGAACCCATTTAACTGGAGTCTGTTTTGTACCTAGCGGTCTGATTTGGAATACGTTATTGCTACTCTGAATGTAACGGAGAAGAAAACGTCGGAAGTTCCTCCGCTTATTCCAGGGGTTCCCACACTACACCCGCCGCCAGATGCGGCCGCGGATAACGTTTAAGCGGCCCGCCGGGTTACGGCCAATGGGCTGAGGGGCGGAGTTTACTACCGTCCGGCCCTCCCCCAGTCTGAGGGACAGGGAACTGGCCCCTATTTGAGGACCCCTGGACGGACAAATGACTTCGTTTTGGTCCATGATTAAATTATAAGTAAATTACACAACTGTGGAACAGATGCTCATTTGCTAATTAGCGTAAGGCTTTCTATGGCTTCTCATCTCCACGCGGCAGTTTGTCTTTAACATTCAATCCCAAGATAACGGATTAAGCTAACGACATTTTACCGTTTTTCCCTCAAAGTGCCTGTTTTCCAGGGGATTTGTCGGCCGAGAGCCGCCGCCCACCGCCCCGGCCAGCCTTCTCCGAGTAGGGCAGAGATAAAAGTCCCTTTTCCCGGAGGTTCCGGGCGGCGGAGGGCGTCTCCCTGCCCGGCCCCGCTCCCTCCTCGGTCCGAAGCCTCCGGCGGGGGCCGCACCGCGCGCCGGACGCGCCACCCACCTGTGAGATCCAGGGTCCGGTCCACGAAGAGCAGCGAGGCGCGGGCCGCGGCCGCCTTGCGGCGGCTCTTGGCGGGCGCGTAGGCGGCCAGGTCTGCGGCCAGCACGCGGCTGAGGCTGCCCACGGAGAAGCACTCCTCGCGGACGCCGAGGTGCTCGCAGAAGGCGCTGAGGCCGGACACCAGGCAGCGGACGCGCAGCTGCAGCTCGGGGCTCAGGCTGCCGGCGTCCAGCTCGGCCAGGCTGGCGGGCCTCCTGCGCTCGGGCCGGGCGCTGTTGAGGAGCCTCAGGTCCCGCGGCAGCAGCGGGAAGAGCGAGGCGAAGGCCGGGGTCACGGCCAGGTGCGGCGCCAGGGGCGCGAGCAGCAGGGGGACGTGCAGCACCTCGGCCGTGAAGTTCATGTTGCCCATCCACTCACAGAGCTGCTCCTCCAGCTGCTCGAACACCGGCCGCTGGCCCTCCAGCTCGGCCACGGCCCCGGCCGGCAGGTGGCTGGCGGTCAGGTGCGCGGGGTGGCCCACGGCCGTGACCACCACGCAGTACTGGAAGCGGCTGCGGCTCACGAGCTCCCGCAGCGTCTCCACCGTGCGGCCCTTGAGCAGGCAGCTCAGCACGAACAAGGCTTTGGGCTGCCCGGGCCCCCCGCCGGCCGCCCGCGGCCCGAACTCGCGCACGTCCCACGCGGGGCCGCCCACGGCGGCCAGCAGCCGCTCCGAGCCGCAGCTCCAGTGCAGGCTCTCGGCGCAGGCGGCGTCCAGGTAGACCACGGCCCTCTTGGCCTTGGCCAGCACCTGCTCCCAGGCCTGCTGGGAGAAGGACTGCACACCCGGGGCGCTCATCGCGGCGGGGACTCGGCTTCGGGCCGGCGCGATCGCCCCGGATTCCCCGGCTCCAGGAACTACAGCCCCGGGGAGGAGGTGACAGTCAACACAGTACACGTGGTACGCTCTCTGACGCGTCAATTACGGGCGCCGGGTGATGACGTAAAAGCCAAGCTGCGCGGCAATTGGCGGATCTTGGGAGCGACGGGGAGGAAACAGTGGGTGTGTCTGCCCGGCTTCTCCCCGGGACTGGAGAGCCGAGGAGGCTGTGCGCACCCGGCGGCTGCGTTCGGAAAAGCCGGGCGTCTGGAAGGGGCGAGTTACCTGGGCACATTGTTTTTGACGGAATGGAAAAAAACAATAAAAAGCAATCCGAGACCCCTTGCTTTTCCTTCCCGCTTCCAGCTTGCAGCCCCCCTTAGTTCAAGTCCATTTCAATGAGAGCTCCCTGCGAGTGCCGACCTCTCCTCCAGTTTGTGTCCCCAGACGCTCGCTGCAAGCCGGAACAGATGCAGCTTTCTTTCATTAACGCTCGCATTCACCCATTCCTCCTCTCCTCCACGAGGCCTCCCCTCTCGTTCTCTCCCCGTCTTCCGAACCAGAACACTTTTTTCCCCCGTATTTGTATCCCAAGCACACAGTAGACACTTAATACTTGCATTTTCATTCATTCATTCATTCATTCATTCATTCATTCATTCATTCATTCACAAAAATCGCTTATCACAGCCCACCAATGCTGGGATACTTCCTTAGCATGCGGAGAAGCCCGGAAACTCTCCCCCTATTTAAAAAGCTTGAGGACCCCTGAAGGAAGTGAGCGAAAGTAAGGAATCAAGGAAGACCACTTCAGTTGTAAGACTCCACGACTGGAAGTAATAAGGAAGTTCTGAAGGTGGAGGATTTGAAGGAAAAGATAAATTGAGTTTTGGACATAAGTTTAAGGAATCTATGGGATATCTAATTTGAGATGTCCAAAAGACAACTGGAAATAATAGGCTGCAAGTCAGGCGAGAGAGCACAGCTAAAAAATTAACCTGAGAATCCTCTGCACAGAAATAATCGCTTCAATAAAATGACTGCTCAAGAATTAATTGTACCACAGGAGACACTGGTGCAGAACCACCCAGCGAGGTGCGCCCTCACCGGAGAAGAGGCTGTGCTCCAAGAGCAAAGCAAAACAAGTATTCAGAACACGGGATGTGCAACCTTAGAGAATCCACCCCAAGGTCAGAGGGACCGCTTGTGCCTGAGCTGTGGCAGAGCTTTCCGAGCGCGGACTGGTCAGGTCCGCCACACGCAGACCCTGTGACTTGACTCTAACAGTGATGTCCTTCTGGCCCTCTTTGAGAACTAAGGACTATAACCAACCAACCAAACAGCAGAAAATTAAGAAGAACCTGCGACTAAAGGTGTTTAGCCGCGAATGAGAGATGTAGGATGCGGGTAGAGGCAAAGGAAGAATCCAGTGAAGATACCTTTAGATGAGATATGACTGCTTGTAGGCTGGAACTCTGCACTTGAGAGACTGGGGGAAGGGAGTATGGTTTTGGAAGAGGGATGAAAAGATTTGGAAAAACTACTGAAATGAGCGGTCTAACCAAGTAAAGAAAGGTTTCCTTGCAAGCTCCATTGAGGATCAAGATGAGATTATGTAAATAAATTTATTTTGGACCCAAGTCAGCATGGTTTTGCATTTTCTCCAGCTCTCTTCCAAAGTATGTGAATAGGATTGAAGGATGAAAGATTAATTCAAGGAGTTTGGCAAGGCAAGATAGGTCATAGCATGTGGGAATTCAAAGAAAGAAAATATAGAAGTCGTCTGATTCACAAAGATCCTGGTGGGCATGGGAGGAGAATGTAACCAATATACAAGCATTCTGGTCTGGGAAAGAACTGGAGAATAAAGATTTTAAGAGGTCATGGAAGAAGTCTAATACAATTATGTATTTATTTGGTTCAAAGGAAAATGAAAAACAGACACAATAAAAAATATACTTCAATTAACAATATTTGCACATAAAAGAAAAAATAGCTTTTTAAAGTGTTCTGACATCTGTTGTCGCATTTGCTATTTATTTATTAAGTAGTTAGCCAAGTATTTTCCTTTTACAAATTTAATGCTTGAAGCTGAGAATTTTTCAAATTTTTTGAGGAATTGTAAATAATTTTATTTTCCCCCACTTAGTATTTTATTTTTTCCAATTACATGTAAAAACAGTTTTCAACATTCATCTTTACAAGATTTTGTTTTCCAAATTTTCTTTCCTCTGGCCCTTCCTTTTCCCTAAGACAGCAAGCAATTCAATATTAGCTATACATGTATAACTATGTTAAGCCTACTTCAACACATTAGTCATGTTGTAAAAGAAAACTCAGAAGAAAAGGGGAAAACCATGAGAACAGAAAAAAACAAAGTTAAAAGATTATGCTTCAATATTCATTTAGATTCCATAGTTCGTTCTCTGTATGTGGATAGCTTTCTTTTTTTTTTTATTGTATTTTTTATTTTCTTAAATATTTTCCAATCATATTTTAATCTGTTGACTGTACTTCTAAACTGGTGTGTTCAGGGTGTTACAGAGTTTAGGTCATTCTCTAAGGCTAGAATCACAGACAAGGTGCTCCCCTGTTTTGGAAGACAGAATCAGTGAATTCACAAATATGATCTCAATTATCTGGAGCACAATTTTCACATTAATTTCACAGATGATATTCGGTATTTTTTTTTCCTTTCTTAGTTGTTCATTTCTTTTTTTTTTAAATAACTTTTTATTTACAAGATATATGCTTGTAATTTTACAGCATTGACAATTGCCAAACCTTTTGTTCCAATTTTTCCCCTCCTTCCCCCCACCCCTTCCCTCAGATGGCAGGTTGACCAATATGTTAAATATGTTAAAGTATACGTTAAATACAATCTATGTATACATGATGAATAGCATTTTCAAAGAACATTTTTAAGAAAAAACTATTTTGAGGTGACACTTTTTTACAAACAAAATTAAAAAGAGATAGCAGTGTGAGGCAGTGAATCTCCTAACTTAAATTTGCTCATCTATGAGCAAAATGGGCATCAAGTTCATCATGGAATTGTTGTGAGCAAAGTGCTTTCTAGACTTTAATGCAATAAGTCAATATTACCAATAATAAAGTTGTACATAATGATTGAAAGCTAACATTAAGTTAAGCATGAGTACTTAAAACAAATAATATGATTTTTACTTATTTTTTAAAAAGCAAAAAAAAAAAAAAACAACAACAACCTTTTACAACATGAAGAAAATAAAAAGATTGAAAAAATCCAATAACCCTAAAACAGTATTTTGAATTTGATTTGTCATTAGCCTAAGAACCAGGTATGCTGATATATTAACCAAACTTTGCTATCTTGGTCTCTAAACTCTAGATAGCTGGAGTTGCACAAAGCAAGAGACAAGTTTTAGAGATTTAATCACTTTCAGAGTGAGGAATGCAGTTTGTAAATAGGAAATTCTCCTATTCAGAAGACCTCTTCCTGCTGCAGAAAAGGAAGAGATTTTATTCACAAATTATAAATGGGAAGAGAGGGGAAAGGTAGATTATGATACAATCAGTTTTAGGGGTTCAGTGCATTCCCATGACAGGCCCACAAATTCAGGACAACATGAGTGTTCTCCAATCCCGTGGAAACAACTTATTAGTGATTGTTTCAAATCGGGGGATTGTTACTTGGTGGGGAATGGGACCACAGTTTTGTAAGGAGAACAGGTTCTACAATCTTTGACTCACTTCACTTAACATATACAGGAGAACACTGTCAAGAATTGATTGATCATTTCAAGCTGCACTGAAAGATTCTGATTCCAAGACCAGAAGAGGCAGATCTGGGAAATCTAAATTATCAGTATATTAATTACATACATCTTGTTAATTATAAAATTCGTAATTTTCCCTCACCCCATTTGATAATACAATCCATTTGTGCAATATTGTGTAGCACATCATAGTTTGCAAAAGATTTGAAGTCTCATTAAATAAAGCTATTTTATCTGACATTTACCTTAGAAAAGGATAACTAGCAACAAGAAGGCCTGGTTATATTGTTATAGTCATTCAATGTCCATTTCTTCATGATCTCATCTGGGTTTTTCTCAACTCATTGTTAACCTATTTGGAGTTTTCTTGGTCCATACACTGCAGTAGTCTGCCATTTCCTTCCCCAGTTCATTTTACAGATAAGGAAATTGAGGCAAGCAGGGTGCAGTGGTATGTCCAGAGTCACATAGCTAGTATATCTGAGGCCACATTTGAATCCTGGTCTTCATAATTCCAGGCCCAGGACTCTACTGGGTTAAATTACTATTTTCAATTGCTCCACCCTGTTAGGCATTTTCTTTTACTTAAAGCAAAACAAAAAGTAAGGTGGGAACTTTGTCTATTTAGCACCAATAGGTGGTGGAGCCGAGATTAGAACTCAATCTCCTGAATGTTTTCTCATCCATCACACTAAACTTGATTTTGCTTTGTGCTTGCGTACACCTGGATTTACAAGTCACTGATTCTCTCATTATCAAACAGTAAAATATTGGCTAAGCATTCATTTCCATGCTAGTCACTGTGCAATATATTTATTTCCTATATATTTTATAGGCTTAATTGTATGAAGCAGATAAAACCAGTAAGAATGAACAATAAACAGCAACTGAAAAAGGAAAGCAAAGCATAGTAGAGTAAAATGTGCTGTTAGGGTATAACACAAGAGAACATGATTGGAAATGGGATTTGGAGCTGTTCTCATGAAAAGAAAGGAAAAGGGGGAACCTTAAAGTGGGAGGGAAAAACCTAGTCTTGGAGTCATAAGACTGAAATTCAAATCCCATTTTACTTACCACGCAAGTAAATGATTTTATCTTTTTAGCACCGAGTTTGCTCCTCTGCAATTCATGTGTGTGAATGATCTAGACACGCTTTCCAGTTCTAACATTCTGCAATTCTACTAATGGCTCATGTTTCAGGTTTTCCTTCTTTCTAAAAATTCTGAGATAATGAAAGCATGATTATGCATTTACAGATAGCTAAACTGAGGCTCTGATTGAGAGTTGCCTGCAGAAAAAGAACTAACAAGACCGGTAGGATTTAGCCTTCAGAATGCAAGTCTAAAAATCTATCAATTAAGCTGCATTACTTCTTAAAGCAAGGAAATGTTTTAAATGATTAAAAGGTCGGGGTCGGGGGCCAAATGATCTTAAAGCAAACTCTTTTCTTTGTGTATATGAAAAAATTTAACGTTGTTTTTTTTTAATTTGCCCCTCCCCCACGTCATGAAAAGGCAAATAATATCAATTATATATGTGAAATCATGCAAAACATTTTCATATTAGTCAAACTGCAATAAAAAAGTGAGAAAACTAAAATTAAAAAAATGCTTGAATCTGCATCATTTCCCTCTCTCTGGAAGTAGAGAGCATTTTCCATCTTGAATCTTTTGGAGATGTCTTCCCTTGCTGAACTGATTATAACATCTATGAATAAGCTGGGCAGGTAGGTGGTAAAGGGGGCTGAACAAAAGTAATTGGAACTTCTTTTAAAAAAACATTTTTTGATTTACGATGTGTGCAGATCAGTACTCTGTGCCCCATTTGTTGGCAAGCAGAAAAGTCTTGATTTCCTTTTAGGGGCAGGGAGGACCTTTCTGGGGAAGTCACCTCAAAAACCTAGAATAGTTTGCTGAATTGACCGTTCTTAGTGCCCAAAAGACAAGGTTAACGCCCTGGAGCAGAGATCTCGTCGTTTACAAAACAGGATGTTTTTCTGAAGATTTGGGTGGAAAATATCTAGAGAAAAAGTTAACTGCGAAGTAGGCAAGAACAGTGGAAGCGCACGTAAGAGAGGTTCAAAAGTTGTCCGGGCCGTGTAAAGGGGGGAAAGACGTAAAAGGAGGAAGGATGCTCAGAGAGGCAGGAAGTGCTGCTGGGGGAAGGAGCACCCTCCTCTAGGAGCATGCGGGGGCGGGGCGGACGCCCTCCTCGCCTCCGCGCAGGCGCGCGCACGCGCACCTGTCCGCGCTGTCCGCGAGTCGTGCCGCTCAGTTCAGGCTGCGCTTGCGCGAGCGAACCTGTGCCGGGGGGCTCGTCATCACGACCGCCGCCTTGGTCCGCTCCTGTGCGGTTCCCCGTCTCGCGCTCTCCCGCTCCCCCCTCGGAAGTGGGACAGAGGGGAAGGCCCGACTGGTGGTGCCGGCGTCTGTTCTCGGTCGCAGCCTGCGCGGCCATGTCGGCCGGGGAGGTGGAGCGGCTGGTGTCGGAGCTGAGCGGCGGCACCGGCGGGGATGAGGAGGAAGAGTGGCTCTATGGCGGTACGCACTCCCTTCCCCTCCCCCTCCGCCGCCGGTTTGCTCCGGGCCTCTTCTCCTTCCCCTCCCGCGGGTTTGGGGGTGAAAGGCGGCCTGCGGCACCGGCTGGGACGCTAGGCCCGAGCGCAACGCGCCCAAACCTCGGGAGCTCCTCCTCCTCCGCTGCCCGCGACTCACGCTCCCCGGGGCGTGCAACCCCTCCCCCCGCGAGCCGGGCCGGGACGCCCCGGAGGGTGCCCCCTCCTTCATGCCCCCACCACTGTGCATGGGCCCGGGCTGGTGCTCGTGCCCTTCCCATTACAAACAACATGCCCCCTCCTGGGTTCGTGTGCGCTCGGCTCCTTCCGTGCTTCCCGGACAGACCAAGTTGCAGAGGCCGACGCTTCATTTCTGGCATTTTCCTTTAGCGAGTTAATAGTACTAACCCCGGATGGAGCCAGAGGCTCGTGCGAGCTCTGCTGCTTTTTGTGCGTCCCAGACACTAGAAGTTGGGAGGAGGGCGAATTTTTTCTCTCTTAATTTTTTCGGCTTTTTTTTTTTTCATTAGCGACTTAATAGTAACGCCCTGGATGGAGCCAGTAAAGTAGGCTCATCACCCCTAATTACCGCCGCGTGTTAGAAGCAGCTCGGGGAGTTTTGTGTTTTACCCCCGCGGAATCCGAAGCCAGTTAATAAATGCTTGTGGAATAAATGGTCTGTCCTCCCTCCTCCTACCGACGTCGCCTTCAAGTGACGCTTGAAGTTTCAGGCGCCTATTTCCTAAGGGAGTTCAACCTGGTATTTGACGTCTTTGCGTAATCGAGGAGCCAGGTGATTGACATCTGAACCTTCACGTGCTTTTTTCTATTTGATGCTTCTTGCCTGATCTAGCTGCCAATCAAGTGATTGACATCTGAACTTTCACGTGCATATTTAACCTTGCTTTTGCTGCTGCTTGCTTGATCCGAGCAGTCAGATGCTTGACGTTTGAACAAGTGTAGCCACCCATGTGTCTTCTGGGTACTGTGTCATGTTTTTGGTATTGTGGAGTTAACGTGATACAAGCCACTCCCACGCTTCCCTTCCGCGGGTTCTAGGTTTTTGTGAAACTTAAGTCAGACTGTTTTGACAAGAACAATTCATCAATAGCATGAAGTAAATTTGGATGGATGAGGTTTCATTTGAGAGTCCAACACTTGAGACATTTAAAAATAACTTAAGTATATGTAGAAATAAGGTCTGATTTTCTACTTGTAAAACATCTAATAATCAGTTTTAGGTATTTGTTTGTTTGTGAATTTTGAAAGATTAGGTTAATACTTGGGCAGCCAGTTTTGGAGTAGATTCATTGACAATTTGTTTTTTTGTTTGTTTGTTTTTCTTTTGACAGATGAAAATGAAGTTGAAAGGCCAGAAGAAGAAAATGCCAGGTGAGTGATACCTTTAATGGTCTTTAGTGGTGTCAGTCACAATTGTTAAGTTAAGATTTTTGGATTTTACATGAGATTATCAGGGTTACACTGAAATTTGTAATTGATTAAAGCCAAAGCTTTAAGTACCTGCTCATAAAATATAGAGAAGACTTTTCTGGATTTTGTCAGCAACTTAAGAGACAGAGACTTGAAACTATGATTTTATTGGCATATGGAACTTTTATGTGAGGAAACCACTGCAATGCTGGGTCCCTTCTCTTCTATTTAGAGTTTTAGAGTTTCCTAAAGTCACTAGAGGGGATTGAATGAGCTAGAAGTCAACTAGCATATGTCAAATCACCTTGACTTCTAGATTAGCTTTTGACTCCTTATACCAGTGGTCCTCAAACTTTTTAAATAGGGGGCTAAGTTCACGGTCCCTCAGACTGTTGGAGGGCCGGACTATAGTAAAAACAAAACCTCGCACTCTGTCTCCGCCCCTCAGCCCATTTGCCATAACCCGGCGGGCACATAAACGTCCTCACCTGCTGCATCTGGCCCTCGAGAACCCCTGCCTTATGCCATGTTACCTTTTCTGCTTAAAAAAAACTCAGGACAGGATCTTTTTTATTTTCACAATTTTTTTGTTTTTATACATTTGCTAACTTACAGTGAGTTAAAAAAAAATTTATACATTCTTTAGGCTTTTCCAAAATTTTAACAAGTATGATAGTTAAAATTAACACACTAGTCAAAAAGTTTGCCTCTTTCAATTTGGTTAAATTGTTAAGTTAAATTGCATCGTTAAAAGAATGTAATTTGATGTGTGCTGGATTAAATTTGTGGCTACATTTTACTAAGTTAATTATGCAAGAAATCTCCAGTTTCTAAAAATTCAATTTTGTCCACATACCATAGAAGCAAATTGCCATTTAATATATTGTTCTGTCTCTTTAGGACTAAACTCATATCACAATGTGAAAGAATTTGAGCTTATAGAAAATTTCTAGATATAGAAAAAAGCATTGAGAAAATTAAGAAAATTTTTGTTCACCTTCAGTACTTTTGAGCCTTCCTCTGTTTGTTATAACTTTCTTATTAGAAAGAACAAGGTATCTGAGTTGGAAGGCCGTGGCAGAAAGTGTCCTATCCTTCCTAATTCTGTGACCTTGGACACATATCTTTCCGAAGCTTTGGTTTCCTTATCTGTAAAGTAAGGGTATTAATACTACTGGTACTACCAACTTCATAAAGATTTTTTTGAAAAAAATATTCATAAACCAAAAATCACTTCATAAAATCGGACTCTGTAATAGCACTTGAGCTAATAAGTACTCTTTAGTACTAAAGTTTGCCTACATTTTGAGTTAAGTAGAATTCTTTGAGCAAGACTAGGAATCTAATTAATTTTCAATTTCTATGGGAAAATGTAGTTTTTTTACGATCTTATGAAAGGCCAATCTTTCTTTAGTTAAAGACTACCTATATCAATTCTCATTAATCTAGAATACATTGTTTTTAGTCTTTGCTTATCATCATTATAATTGTCTTATGTTCCCAGAAAAGACTTCTGTGGTTTAGTCCTTTATAACATTAGACTTCTTTGTAAAGTTTCTAATCATTTATACTAATCAATAAAGGTGGTCATTGTTTGTTGTGTCCTGCTTTCTAGAGCCCCCCACCCGGGTGATTAAAATATACTGTCTTAATGGAGAAGTGATGAGGCAGGATTCCTGAGGATGGTGGGAAAATGGAGTCAGTTTATTTCAAGAACTCCCCCCCCCCTTTTTTTTTTTTAAATAGCTTGTTGTTGTTGTTGTTGTTGAGGCAATTGGGGTTAAGTGACTTGCCCAGGGTCACACAGCCTGGAAGTATTAAGTGTCTGAGACCAGATTTGAACTCGGGTCCTCCTGACTTCAGGGCTGGTGATCTATCCACTGTGCCACCTAGCTGCCTTGACTTTCCCCTTTTTATACCCTTAAGTAACAAAAACAACACTGGGCATGCACCCAGTAAATACTGTGCACGTGGGACCACATAAACAACTTGCTATTGTTGTTTGCCACCTGGTATCACTGTGCTTCAATCACAACAGGTTGTCACCACCCCTGACTGCTCAGGAAGGCCGAGAGCCCTTAGGGGAGATGGGGAGCCAAACCAGACATTGTCATCAGGTTCCCTCTGGGCTGAAGGGTCTTATATCTCACCCAGAGTTTCCCTCTGGGAACTCTACAATTGTTTCATAAACTTGAAAGACTGAAATTCTTATTTTTTTAAGTTTTGATTTAGTCTTCTGAATCCTTAAAAATCCTTATTACAATCAGCAATAATAATTTACTTCATAAATTTTATTTGGATTACTTTAATTAAGTTTTTAAAATTAGCATCATGGGACGGAAGGGAAAAGTCGGAGCAGAAGTGAGTGTAAGGGATAATGTAAAAAATTACTGAGGCATATGTTCTGTCAATAAAAAGTTATAATAAAAAAAAATTAGCACCATGGGGGCAGCTAGGGAGGCACAATGGATAGAGCACCAGCCCTGAAGTCAGGAGGACCTGAGTTCAAATGTGGCCTCAAATACTTAACACTTCCTAGCTGTATGACCCTGGGCAATCCCAGTTGCCTCAGCAAAAAAAAAAAAAAAAAAAAATAGCACCATGTAATCGCTACTTGTACACATCATTTTGCATTTTGATGCATAATCAAAAAAAAAAAAAGTCAAACAAACCCCAAAATTTGTTAAATTTCAGAAATTTACCTTTAATGACTAATGGCTCGTTTTGATGATTGGTAGTGATGGACTTCACATACTAGTTCATGCTTCCATTCTAATGCATTTCTCATGCAATTTGTGTATTATAGTTATCTTATTGACTCTAAGTTTCATAGGGGCAGGGTTCATGGTGTCGTTTCTAATCTAACACAGGGTTTGCACGTGCTAAAAGTTTAATGAATGAATAAGGGAAAAATTGTTAGAGATAGAACAAAGAAAGGCTTTGTGGGAAAAGTCATTTTAATTATGTTCATAGATTTAGAACCAGGGTATATGTTGGATTATGTAGTCACATTATCTATTTTATAAATGAGGAACCTGAAGCCCAGAGGGTTTTAAGTGAATTACTCAGGTTCACACAGATAATAAATTACAAAATCAGAATATGAACCAAACTCTTCTGACCTGAAATCTGACCCAACTACTGTATCCCTAAAGTTTTAAAGGATGGGTAAGGATTCAAGAGACTGGCAGGAGAAAGCTCCGTTCAGGCAGAGAACATTGTTTTTATGGGAATGGAAGTTTTTTGTTATCAAAAAAATTATCATTAATCTGAAATTATCTGATCATAATCTGTTCACATTCTGCCTAACCTTCTACCTTGCCTTAACCTTGAATCTGCTCTTCAACCTCATTGTGACTTGCAGTTCCTCCCTGGCCCATCACTCCTTCACTGACTGTATTCTCCTCCCTTATTCACCTTGACTCTTTCCTGAACCAGCCCTTATGCCATCACCCTTCTGGCTCTGATAAATCCCAGCCTTGAATTATTCCCAACACCCATTATCATCACTCCTACAGTCATATACTATTCAACAATACTAGAGAAAAATCATGAAATTGTGTTGATTAGTATCCACTAAAATTTATATTACATGTTTTCAATTGAGCACCTCACCCAGAGGCAAGACAACTTTTTACCCTCAGGCATTGCTTGACAATCCCACTTGCCACAGAACCTTTTCTAATCTTTTCATCCCTATTTAAGCCTGTTTGTTCAGCTCCCTTTGCCCTCTCAGCTTAGAATCATCTTCATATTTGACTGAAAAAAGGAGGCCATTTCAGACTTTCCACCTCTGATGTCTTGGACACCTGTCTCATAGAAAGAGGTGGTCCTGCTCTTTGAACAGTCAGAGCCCTCCTTTTTTTTTTTTTTTTTTTTTTTAAGGTGATTGGGGTTAAGTGACTTGCCCAGGATCACACCGCCAGGAAGTGTTAAGTATCTGAGGCCAGAAGACCCCTCCATTTTTCACAAGTGATTCTATTCCTTATCTCCAGCAGATTGACCATTCTCTCACTATCCTCAATGTCTCCATCTCTGCAAGCTGCTTTCTGCTGCTTACAAACAGGCCATGTCTTTTAATTCTCAGGAAATTCCTAATTTTATCTTTTCTTCCCATCTAGATAGCAACCTGTATCTTTTCTTGCTTTCATGGCTAAATTCCTTGTGTAAGGTGGCTGCATGGGGTTCTACTTCCTTTCCTCTTACTCTTTAACTCATCATTTAATCAAAACTCTTTTTAGTGATATCTTACCAATGATCTTTTAATTGTCAAATATAATGGACTTTTTTCCAATATTCATCCTTCTTGATTTCTCTGAAATGCCTTAATCAAATTGTTTGCTCCCTTGTCCTTGCTATTCTCTTCTCTGTTTTTATGACATTGCTTTCTCTTGGTTATCCTCCATGTCTGAATACTCAGTCTCCCTTGCTGGGTCTTCATCCAAGTTGTGTCTACTCTCTCATCTCTCTACTCTTTTCCATTTATATTGTTTTGCTTTGTGATCTCATCAGCTCCTGTAGATTCAATCATCTTTTGTGCATATGATTCTTAGAGTTTTTTAATTCAATCTTTACTTCTCTCCCAACTTCTGATCTTGCATTTCCAGCTGCCTATTGGATTGGATGTCCCATAAACATCTTAAACACGTTTCCAAAAGTGAACTTTCTCCCCAAGTTTTTCCTCTTCCAAACTTCCCTATCATAGTCATGGAAATCTCCATTCTCCCAGCTGTCCAGGCTCACAACCTATTTGTCATCCTGGACTCTTCATTCTTTTACACACACACACACCCCTGCTCAATCACATCTGTTAAGTCTAATCCATTTTATCTTTGAAACACCTCTTGCATCTACTCCCTTTCTCTTTTCTGTCTTTCTTCCCCTTCTTTCTTTCTTTTCTTTCTCCTTTCCTCTCTCTCTTGTTCTTTCCTTCTTTTCTCATGCTTGATATTTTCTCTTTCTTCTCTGACTTCTGCCTTCTCTGACTTTTTTTAATATCTCAGCTAAAATCTTACTCTTAATTCAAATGCCTTTCCTCTCAGATTATCTTTAGTTCATTCTAAATTACACCCTATTCCCTACCCATTTAAATTCTAAATTTCTTGAGTGTTTTTGCCTTGCTTTATATCTCTTAACATGTTACCTGCCACATAAGTACTTAATATTTGTCATCTCAAAAATAGATTTATTACTTAATATATGGAATTTATTACTTTAAAGATCTTTATGAATTACTGCAATTGAAACAAATTACTTCATTACTAGCAAATTGACAGAGATAAGGAGGAGGAGATACTTCATATTCGAGGTGCAGAGGGAAGACAGGCACACTAAAATAACCGGTTCATATGTTAATTTCTCCAACTATTATGGAAACAATTTTGGGATTGTTTAAAAAGTGATGAAAATGTCCATCCCCTTTGATCCCCAGTGATCCCATTGCTAAGTATATGTCTGAAAGAGGTTTTTGTCAAAGACAGAAAGGTTCCATATGTATATATGTGTATATGTTTATTTAGCACACACATGCATTATTAAGAAATACAGATTAATAAATAGTGATACAGAAATAAGATATTACACATATCTGTTTATATACATGTATATTTTCTTATATGCATATGTGTATGCCAAAATATTCATTGTGGCATTTTTAAAAATAAAACTTGGGCAGTTAGGTGGCGCAGTGGATAGAGCACTAGCCCTGAAGTCAGGAGGACCTGAGTTCAAATGTGATCTCAGACACTTAACACTTCCTAGCTGGGTGATCCTAGGCAAGTCACTTTAGTCCCAATTGCCTCAGCCAAAAAAATTTAAAACTTGTTTTCAAAATACATGGCAAAGCTAGTTTCCAACCTTGCAAAACCTGTTGTTCCAAATTTTTCTCTCTCCTTAACTCCCTTCCCCTATGTCCAATTCTTCTATACCTATTTCCACATTTATCATGCTACCCAAGAAAATTCAGGTCAAAAAGGAGGGAGGAAAAAAAAAAAAAAAACAACAAGCAAACAAAAAAGGTGAAAATACTATGTTGTGATTCACATATAGTCCCCAGATGGCTCTCTCCATCACAAGTCTATTGGGATTGCCCTGAATCACCTCATTGTTTTGAAAAGAGCCAAGTCCATCAGATTTGATCATCTTATAATCTTGTTGCTGTATATAATGTTCTCTGGGTTCTACTCACTTCACTTAGTATCAGTTCATGTAACTCTCTCCAGGTGTCTCTGAAATCATCCTCCTGATTATTTCTTATAGAACAATAATAATCCATAACATAATTCCATAATTTATTCAGCCATTCTCCAAATGAAGGGCATTCACTCAGTTTCCAATTCCTTGCCACTGCAAAAAGGACTGCTATGAACATTTTTGCACATATGTATCCCTTTCCCTTTTTTATGATCTTTTTGAGACACAGACCCAGTAGAGACATTGCTGGATCAAAGGGCATGCACCATTTGACATCCCTTTGGGCATAGCTTCAAATTGTTCTCCAGAATGGTTGGAGCAGTTCACAACTCCACAAACAATATATTTTTGTCCAGTTTTCCTACATTCCTCCAACGTTTATCATTATGTTTTCTGTAATTTTAGCCATCTAAGAGGTATATGAGGGGTTTCTCAGAGTTGTCTGAATTTTCATTTCTCTAATAAGTAGTGATTTAGAGCATTTTTTCAGATGACTAGAAATGACTGATTTCTTTGGCTGAAAATTGTTCATATCCTTTTACCATTTATCAATTGGAAAATGCCTTGTATTCATATAAATTTGAGTTAGTTCTTTTTATTTTAGAAATGAGGCCTTTATCAGAATCCTTGGGCCATCTCATTTACAAAAAAAATGTTTAGGGATACTAATATGTATAAAAGTTTGACATTCTATATTTTATTCCACTCCTGTGAATCCTCACTTTGTTCAAAGAAATAGCAAGAACTGGAAACAAAATCAGTATGAATGGGGAACAGTTAAACAAATAGTGGCTTGTACAAAGTTTTGTGCCATATGAAACAAGGAATATAAAGAATTTACTAAGACATTAGAAAACAAGCTGATAACAAGTGAAGTTAGCCATATACATAATTACTGCAGCAATGTAAATGGAATAAAAGCAATAAATAAAATTGAGCAGTGTGTAAATTATAATGACTAAGAAGAATTGAGAAAATTACCTCTTCAAGAGGTGAAAGACTGGGGATATTAATATGTTTGTTGGGTGTGACCTCTGTTGTGCTGAACTTTTAAAAAAGATCTTTTGTTTGGAGTAATCTATATTTGGAAATAACTGATCTAAAAACCACCAACAAAACAATAACAACAAACATTTTAAATATTTTAAATCCAGTTCAGAGAACATTGGACTTAGTCATGAAAATATTAGGCTTTTTCTGAATCATGACACTAAATATTTAAAAGGGTTTTGACGGGTTATTTAGTTACTTTGTTCCTCATAGTCCTGTGTCATATAGGCTTCTTTAAGAAAAAAAAAAATTGTTGATGATTTTGTTTTACATCTTAATTTGTTCCATTATCTTTCCCCCTCCACTTTACAGAGCTAGCTCATATAACACATAATTGTTTTTTCAAAGACCTTCCTCTTCCCCCAAAAAAAGAAAAAGAGGAGAGAAATCTCTGAAAAAATGTACAATAAAAAATCTTGTGAAACACCCACCTCTTCTAAGGAATAGTGTGTGGTGGGGTATCTTCTCATATCTCTCATGCTAGTTCTTTATAGTTTTCAAAGATTGACTTTTTTTAATGAGTCTTTTCATTTACACGAATGTATAGACATTATTATATATGTTGTTTTCTAGCTCGACTTTTCACTCTATTTCAGATCATGTAGGTCTTTCCATTCTTCTTATATTCATCGCATTCATCATGAAGTTATTAATGCTTTCCCACTCTACAACTAATAATTATTGGAAACTTTTTTTTTTTTTTTTTTTTTTTTTTTTAGTAAAGGCTTAAGTGTAGTATCTGGCATATAAAGTAGTATAATACCTGCTCATAATTTAGACATGAGTACTTTTTTGTTTGTTTTTGGTATTTGATTATAGGAATTTTGAGGTCAAAATTGGGTGTAGTGATCTTTAGCAAATGAGAGGACACTTTTCCACTTAAGTTTAAAAATTTCACTTAATCATTGAAATTTTAAATTGCTTCTTAACTATTAAACTGTCATTGATTTAGAGAAAAGAGTTAAGCAGCTTGAGTACTTCTCATCAACAAAAATAATATGTAGTGAAAAGAGCACTTAGGGGGACAGCTAGGTGCATAGTGGATAGAGCACCATCCCTGAAGTCAGGAAGACCTGAGTTCAAATGTGGTTCCTGACACTTAATACTTCCTAGCTGTGTGAGCCTGGGCAAGTCACTTACCCCCAATTGCCTCCATTAATAAAAAAGAAAAAGAAAAAAAAAAAGAAAAGAGCGCTTAGATTGGGATCAAGAAACCAGTTTGAATTTTATCATTAAGTTGTGTAATGATTAGTGATTCATTTTACTTGCCCAAAGTGGTATCCTCATCTATATGAAAAAGGCTTTTAACTTTAAAGTATCAATCAATACAGCTGTCATTTTTTCTTCCTTTTACTGCATTATCATATTTCTGTTCTTTTTATTTGCATATGTCCTCCTTTTTACCACTACTACCCAATCCTTTCTCACTTTCAATAAGACTATAAGCAGTTTGAAGTCAAGTGCCTTTGGTTCCTACTGTTTCATTATACTGTATTTGTGATAGTCAATTATATTTATTTTTTGAATGAATGACCTTAAAAATACTAAGGTGGCATGATAAAGTTTATATACTGGTTATATAATAACTGAGTTGATTGCTTTTTTTTTTTTTTTCTTTTTTTAGTGCTAATCCTCCATCTGGAGTTGAAGATGAAACTGCAGAAAATGGGATAGCAAAACCAGTAAGTTTAATTGTGTCTTATCAGACTAATATAATTCTTATATGAGTTTGGGGTATTTTGTAGAGAAAAGTTTGCTTTAAAGTAAGCATCTGAGTATAGAACTTGATATCAAAAAAGCATAGGATTTATAATCTAAAGATCTGGGAACCAATTAATAATGATGATTGAACAAATAATTTAGTTTCTATTAATCTTACTTCCTTTATCCATAAAATGGGGTAATTAAATTCCTGATTATCTGCACAGGATAGCTTTAAGGAAAATACTTTCTGAACTTCAAAACTATGTAAATTCAAAATTTTTATTAATGCTATTATGTTCTGCTTTCTTAGAATATTATGTCTATGAGAATCATGGCCAGAGTAATTAGCTCGTAATGGATAGTCATAAGTAATTATTCTCTCAATTTGATTAAGTTTTCTAGTGCTACTAAGTCAAAAAAATTTAAGACGCTGAGATGCAGAATCCTTGTATTACATCCAAACTATGAAATTGCCCTCTATTTGTCAAAATGTTCCCTGACTTTGAGCCTACTTTTTAGTTCTTGCATTATATTTAGTAATATTTTTATATTTTATGTTATGGAAGGATGGATGTTCTGTTGGAATGATTGTATCTCCATTAGGTATTCAACTTTCATGCTTGCTCCTACCTGGAATCTCTTCCCTTCACCCTGCTCCTATGCAGTTTGCCCCTTCTGTCACTCTTTTTACCTCAAGCCAGTCCAGTATCTTATGGTAATGGCAAGGAAACAGGAAAATATGTAATGTTTGCCATTTCCCTACCCCATTCCCCTTCTATTTCCTTAATTTCTCTTGTGTTGAGCAACTAATCTCAGTCTTTTAAGGTTAGGATAGTTTGAATCTTATTTTCCTCTGAAATACTATTAAAAAAAAAATCTTAATTTTTCATTCAGAACCTCAACATTTATTACTTAAATGTGAATATTTTTTTAATGGTGTCTAATTGAATAAAGAGAATGCGGAAAGCAGACATATAAAGGAGTGTTTTCGTTCCCTACATATTTCTTCCATTTTAGCCTATGAACCTTAAAAGGTCTATACATTTTAGGGATGGGAATATACATTCAAAAGTATGAAACTTGGTTCCTTTGTATTTGGTTTTCCAAAACCTAGCATAGTATGTCATTTAGTAGGCATGTAATAAATGCTCATTAATCAATTGCTTGATTCTGTATTAAAAAACTATTAGGAGGCAATAGTAGGTACAGTAGAAAAGGAAGTACTCATTTGTGTGTGTTCACATGCGCGTGTGCATGCGTATAAATAAGGTTTTAAGGGAAAAGAGTTATTAAGCTAAAGGCAGGGGTAGAGGTGGAGATGTAGTTGAGCAGAAGAAAAGAATGTCTAGAAACAGCCTAAGTAGTAATTCTCACATTTAGCCCTGGCCCTTACAACTCCATATCTGAATCCTTCTAGCTTCTGGTGAAAGTAGATTACCATTTCTTCAGAGTGGCATGGGTCTAGCTGAGGGAGTTTCTAGTCTTGCTACATTTAGTCAGGGGTATTATGTGACCTTGGCAAACCAAGAACTCTAAGGGTGTTTCCCCATAGGAACATTGTGGCACATAATGTTTAGATTTCGTAATACTTATAAGTTAATTTAACTTATGGGGATTGAACTAGGGATGTTACTGTTAGTATTATTGTTTCTTTGAGAAGATGTATTTAAGTAAAGCAACTTAAGAAAAGACCCCCTGGGATATAGTATCCTAAGTTTGGTACTTGTGCTTAAGAACCATAGATTTAGAGCTAGAACAAATTTCATTTACATAAAGTCATTAAAGTCAAACCTCCATCACCTCCTCTTTTATGGATGAGGAGATTGAGGTCCAATAAAGCTGTCATATTCCCAAGGTTACACAGATAATATGTATCAGAGCCAGTTTGCAAACTCAGATCCAGTGGAATTTTGATTTTGGCAAAAATCATGGCCATTTTTCAGATGCTCTATTTGTTGTATGGGGCAGTGCTTCTACCCAGGGTTCTGTATCAAAAATTCTAAATTAACTGAAGAATCTTTTAAATTATTCTGTGTAGAAGGTGACTGAAACTGAAGATGATAGTGAGAGTGACAGTGACGATGATGAAGATGATGTTCATGTCACCATTGGTGATATTAAAACTGGAGCACCACAGTATGGGTGAGTTAACTTATTTTTTTGCTGAGGCATTTGGGGTTAAGTGACTTGTCCAAGGTCACATGTGTGTTAAATATCTGAGGCCAGATTTGAATTCTGGTTCTCCTGCCTTTAGGGCTGATCCTCTATCCACTGTGCCACCTAGTTGCCCCTGAGTTAACTTTCAAGAGTAAAATTTAAAATCTTCATGAGTCATCAACTAAAATAGTTGTTGACTTCTGTTCTTTTTTCATTTTTCTACCATTATAAAAAGCCTTATAAAGGCTATTAAGACATAGTTGCATTGACCTCTGATGGACTAATATGAGACATAGTGGAGTGGAAATTTAAAATAGGGCAGTAGTGTCACTTGGATAGAAACAGAAACCTATTGTCTATGTCAAGGGTTCTCAAACTACGGCCCACAAGCCAGATGCAGCCTGCTGAGGACAGTTATGTGGCATGCCAGGTTATGGCAAATGGGCTGAGGGAGGAGACAGTGTGAGCTTTTGTTTTTACTATAGTCTGGCCCTCCAACAGTCTGAGGGACAGTGAACTGGCCCCCTATTTAAAAAGTTTGAGAACCACTGGTCTATGTATTGATCTAGAAAGCAATGTATCGGTATTTTGTTGCATTATTTATTTATTAACTATTTCCCACTTTTGTTTTTAATTGAGTTAGTCTGCACTGGAGGAAAAGAGCAGCTTGAGTGAGGATTAAGGAACTACTTTGTTTTAATGACTTTAATTTTTGTTACTTTGGAATTGTGGTTGGTCATTTTGTTGAGTCCTTAATTCTTTCAGATGTCTTTTTCTTTATAACTGTTGTAATTATGTAAAATATTTTCCTGGTTCAACTTGTTTCACTCTGCCTCAGTTCATATTAATCTTTCTAGGTTTTTGTGAAATTGCCATTTCATCTTTTTTTTTCCCCCTTTCATCATTTATTTGATACAATAATATTACATTGCAATTGTATTACATGACTTGTGCAATCATTCCTTAATTGATGAACTAGAATTGATTCTACTTCTTTGCCATTACAAAAAAAAAAAAGGCTATTATAAATAATAATATTCAATAAGGCAAGCTCATTATATTAGGATTTCATCTAGTATAGTGTTGACTGTTTTTTATCTTTACTTCATTTTAGGGTTTTGAGTCATTTTAAATGAAAGTATCTTTTTAATATAAATTTATCTTGAGTACACAATACAAGTCAGATTTTTTTTGTGTAGGTACATGAGGATTTGTGCTGACTTAATGCTGTGATTAATCATCTTGATATAATTTTTACTTTTAGGAGCTATGGTACAGCACCTGTAAATCTTAACATCAAGACAGGAGGGAGAGTTTATGGAGCTGCAGGTAAATTTGCATATTGGCATGAGTAGAAATTAAAATGAAATAATATTGGCAAAAGTTAGATTACAATTCAAGGAGAAGGTAAAAATCAAGAATTTAAGTGTTACTAATATATGAATAAGTTGGGAGCTTTATTTTATAAAAATTGCAATTCAGCTTTTGTGTGATGTTTCCAATAAATTGTGTTTGTTCTGAATTATGCAATAAATTGGCAAAACCTCTCTGTGTGTGTGTGTGTGTGTGTGTGTGTGTGTGTGTAAAGTACAGATATCTTGATACTCAGATATTTCAGTCTGTCACACTATCCATGTATATCTGTAGAGGACATTCACCATGATGGTGGCAAATACATTTTGCCATTATATGTCTCCTTATTTTATGTCTCACTTGGTAATTATATCGGTTCTAACAAAGTTATCTTCATTTCTATCAAGAAATCTTATGATTTCGATGTATTAGAAACAACCCTTGGAGTTGTACTTTTGAAGAAGCATTTTGCCATATAGTAGGGGTTGCTAAAATCTGGCCTTCACCACGTGTTTTTGTATGATTACCAAGCTAACATTAAGAATGGTTTTTTTACATTTAAAAAAAATTTTTTTAACGTACTTAAAAATCTAACAACCATTTTTACTTACATAAGAACAGGCCTTAACCCTCAGATCAGTCTGTAGTTTGCCAAATTATGCTCTATAAGAATCAGATTTTTTAGTCATCACCAGATAGATAAGTACAGGGTAGTATGTTACATTCTCTACAGTTTTTGTTCAATTAAGTAATGATTTACTATTGGGAAAATCTTAGCCACTTCAGTAAGTGCTTAGAGTTCTTTTATATTTTATAGAAATGGGGAAGTATTTGTTCATGTTCACTAGTGATTGTTGAAATTCTGTCTTGCTGTATTTGCATATTTATGTTTATATAAAGTTCAGAATTTTTTCCAAATCTTTGCTATCTTTCCTGTTTTCAGATGCCTTGATGCTTAACCCTTCAAGGCCTTCCTAGTTTCTTTTCCATTTTTTTATGAACCTTGATATATTTATTTATGGATCGTGACCAGGCATTCTTGTGTGGGTTTCAACTCTTAGCACTAGATCAGGGGAAGTAATATCAGAGTCCAAATATTATACTTCACTGTCTTTGACATGAAGTAGTTTTTTAGAGTGATTTCGATTCCTCTTGATTTTTTTGTCTCCTTTGTGAATCTTCCAATTTCATCATTGAAAACCTTTGGAATGATTACTTAGGTCTGTTGCCAAACTTTCTACTAGTTTTACTTTCTTCTGCTTCTCACTTATATTTAAAATCCAAAATGGTCTTAGTTGTTGCATCTCTACTTGAAGAGATCAAGTGTATGTTGAGGTGGTTTCATCATTCATTTGGTTTCCTCGGGACAGCTGATTTACCTGAGTAAATAGTCTTCAGAAATTGTTAAAATTTGTGTGGCTACCCCCCATTCCATCTAATCCAGCTTTTTTTTTTTTTTTTTTTTTTTTAAATTCTATTTTTTTGACATTGAGAAGCTTCTTTAAGTCAAGTTGAAGTTGTTTAATTTGCTTGACAGGACATCTTTTTGCCACTTTTGGTCTTCTAACTTTGGAATTAAGTTGTTCTTTTTTTTTTTTTTTTTTTTTTAATCTTTGTGCTAAGGTAGCAGTCTGACTTTAAACATAGACAGCTGTTATTTGGTGCTTATGCTTTTCTTTCTTTTTTTTTTCCTGAGGCAATCAGGGTTAAATAACTTGGCCAGGGTCACACAGCCAGGAAATGTTAAGTGTCAGGTCAGATTTGAACTCAGGCTCTCCTGACTTAAGGGCTGATGCGCTATCCACTGCACCACCTAACTGCCCCTATGTTTATAAGGGCTTTTCTTGAAAAAAAGTTTTCATGTTTGACAAACATGAGGTTGTCTTGTAATCTTTTGTCCTTTCTTACTTTACTTGTGAATTCTATTTTCCAACTCTTTTCATCCATCTTTTCATTGAAGACATTTAATATCATATTTAATCAATTATATTTTAATCAAATTATTGAATTCTTCATAGTGTTTCTGTAACCTTTTTCCTCAGCAACAAAATTTGGCACATAATGTACAGTCATATTTATGATGATATTTCTACAAATGGGTATTTTAAACACTTCATTTCAAGATGAACTAATACCCCATGAAACAAAAATTCATTCTTTTATTTGCATGTTTAGCTGTGATTTTAACTTGCTTTTGTTTTCAAGTTAAGTTTTATTGAGAATATCCAATTTGATCTAATTCAGTTCTCTCAGCAGAGTGTATATTTGCTGATCATTGAGGATCTCCCATTTGGAATACCGATAGCTTTTAAGTAGTCTAAAGGCTGATCTTTCACTGTTCTCAGTGCCCCTTTCCTGTTCTGTTACTGTTGCCACAGGACAGACACTTTAAGTGTCTTCACGAAGGATTTGCATAGTTTCATGGTTTTGTTTGTTTCATAACCAAAGAAGTTATTAGCCTTCTGAAAAGTGAGACTCCTTATATTTAACTCAAGATAGTACTTGGAGAATAGACACCAGTTATTGCTGAAATTGAACTCATAGTTTTTCTAGCATGGAAACTTGATTTTTATTGCTTTGTCATTTGACAGCCTAGGATCTTCTTGGTATGCTAAGACATGGGCTTAGGACTCTCCCAGTACTGTCTAAGAGGATATAATACTTTCTGAATTCAAATTCTTCATCCAGTTTTATTTCATGACATTACCTTTATAAATGTTTTATTGACCAAATTAAATTCAGGGACCAAAGTAAAGCATTAATAAATTAGTATTTGTAATCTGGAAGTGAGATATATTGTAGTCGATAGTGGGCTACTTTGAACATATGCTGGTTGCTCAAGTCACAAGCTCTTATTGCCCCAGGTAACATTCTTAAAATGATAGGTTATTGGCTCATTGTCATTTAGGATCAGCAAGAGGAAATCCTAATATAGATTGACGAAAGCACAGAGCTATATAAGAATAAAAATTCTTTTTATAATAAATACCTTTTTAATTCAGTTTTGTCCTATGTTTCTAGATTTCTTCTTGGCGAATGAATGAACAAGCCAAACAAATAAATGGAGCTATGCTCATTTTTTCTTTCTTTATATATAGATCTGACTTTTTAAAGGCTCATTTGTTTGTTCATTAATAAAATGTAATATATATGGCATATGGATTGATAACTTTTTGTTTATATAGCTAAATAGCTGTTACATAATTTTTCTTAATAGGGACAAAAGTCAAAGGTGTAGACCTTGATGCGCCTGGAAGCATTAATGGAGTTCCACTATTAGAAGTAGATTTAGATTCTTTTGAAGATAAACCATGGCGGAAACCAGGTAATATTACTCATTTATATCATTGTACACAATGCTTGGGGAGGTAGAACAGGCATTTGTTTATTAATGCTTATTGAATTAATCACATGTTTGTGATTAATGAATGTCACATGTTTTAGATTTTTCTTTTCCTAATCAAATATGTTAATTCAAATAATTTTGTGTTAGATGGTTATTTTTATTTTTTTCTTAAGATCTAGGTACTGTATTTAAATATTAGTTCTAATTATGTACTGATAACATTTCTCAAATACATGTAACTAAATGCTATCTGAGATAGTTATCTTGAACAAAAAAGCAACATGAACTTAATAAATTAGAAGTGTTAGTAATTGCTATAGAAAGAGAATATATATATGTGTGTATTTAATTTTCATGTATATATGCATACATAGAGGTAAACACACGTTTGTTTTCCACTAATATGCTTACACTGAAAAACATATATAACATAGAATTAGTGTAGTTTCACCACAGTTAATTTATCTTTTTTTTTGGTATTACTTTGCTGTATAAAAGTGATTAAAACTGGAGAAAACCAGAACATATTTGTGCATTAAAAAGAATGTTTAATTTATAGGTGCTGATCTTTCTGATTACTTTAATTATGGTTTTAATGAAGATACATGGAAAGCTTACTGTGAAAAACAAAAGAGGATACGAATGGGACTTGAATTAATACCAAATAAAATTACGGTAATTAGTAAATATTGTATCATTCCTCTTTTCTCCCTCCCCATATCCCAGTCACTTTTTCCGCCCCATAAAGGTGGTTAACTGCAATATTATTGCAGTTTAGAATGCCATTCTTTTTCTTTTGTTAATGAATTTGTTCTTTTTCCCTTCCCTTTCAGAGTTTCAGTAATGTTTCTTAATATTGTTCTTACTTTCATGTGACAGACTAGCTACAACAAGTAGCTAATTCAAAATTGTGTGGTATCTTAATGGGGAATATGTTATTTAACTTAGGCCGAAGACTATACTATGGAAGTTACACCAGGTGCAGAGATCCAAGATGGCAGATACAATCTTTTTAAGGTGAATTTTAGTAAATTATCCTTGGTTGCTCTCATTTTTGTTCTTGAGTATGCTTCCCATACCACTACTTATAGTGACAAGGTTGAAGTGGAAGTAGCTACTTTTTTTCAAACTCTCAGCTTCCTGGTGACTTACAAATTTGCTGAATTGTTTTGTCTCCACTGCTGCAAGCATGTGAGTTATTAGTAGCCTACTGTACTAACAAATGCCAGATAAAACTGTATGTACTTTGTTTTCTTATTTTAAATTATGATACATTTTAGGTTATTAAAATTACATGCCAACATATTAGGCAGATGCTATATAATGTGTATGTATGTATATATATATATATATATATGTCATGGCATTATCTTTTAATAGTAAAGTTGGACTATTTCAATTTTTCACTTCTTACATGTAGTCTAAAGGAACATAGCAACTTATCTTTTTTTTTTGAATTGACACATTCTTTTATTTTTTAAAAATTTCTTAGTGGTATTTAATTCCTTTCCCAGTTACATGTAAAGACAGTTTTCAATATTAATTTTGTAAGATTTTTTTGAGTTCCAAATTTTTTTCCCTCCTTCCCTTACCTCCCGCTTCTCAAGATAGCAAGCAATCTGACATAGATATTATACATGTAACAACATTTTAAAAATATTTCCATATTATGCTGTGAAAGAAAAATCACAATAAAAGGAAAAGACCACAAAAAAAAAGAAAAAAGTGAAAATAGTATGCTTCAATTTGCATTCAGTTTCCCTAAGTCCTTTGTTTGGGTGTGAATGGCATTTTCCATCCCAACTCTATTGGAATTGTCTTGGATCACTGTATTGCTGAGAAGAGCTATGTCTATCAGAGCTGATCATCACACAGTCTTGCTGTTACTGTGTACAGTATTTTTCTGATTCTGCTCATTTTATTCATCATCAGTTCATGAGATTATCTATTTTCATTTAATACTTATTTTATTGATGAAAAGTCCTTTCGTAATTCATTCTGGTGAAAATATATTAACTCTCCAGTCAATGTCCACTGTTTAATGGAATGGTTTAAAAAAAATTAGTTCTTTGTCTTTTATGAACTACTAAAAAGTAGGTTTGTATAAAGAACACCAAGACTGGCTCAGTCCTTCCCCTCAATATAATTAGAAAGAATAATAGTACAATTATATCTCTTCTCACTCAAAGTTCACACCCACTCCTATCTACATTTGCATATATGTAGATATATACTTAATACTTGATTCATGAAATAGTTTTGATTTTAGTATACATACTTTTTTTTTATTTTTAAATGAGACCTGGCTTTCATGGTGGCTGAAATCTGGGGAAAGGTTAAAAGTAGTTGTTATACTGCTTTCTAATTGTACTCTGCTGCCTTCTATGGATTGGATATGAAGTTTTATACCCACTTCTGGATCATAATCCTCTTCTAAAATTGCTGTTTTAAACAAATGCATGGTTAATATCTCTAGAAATGCCAGCTCTGCTGGAACTCAATACTCTTAATATTGAATTTAGTTTCAGTTAACTTTTTGCATGCGGTAAGTATCTTGTCTTTGCTGCGAATATTTTTATTTTAGATTATTTTTCTCATATTCTGAATTTAACAGGGTTTTTTGGGTGCTTTCTTAATTGGATCCACCTCTTCAAGTAGCCGAGTAATTTTTTTAAATCTGATCAATTGTCATTTAAAATAGGATTGTTTTAATGATGAAAAACAATTCTTCTAATTTCTCCCCCATTCTTTTCTGTGCTCCAAATAAAAGCTCTTTTTCTAAACAACTGCTTCTATATGCTTTACTTCCTTTCTCCCACAGTGGACTCTTCTAAGCCAGGAGAGACAGAAAATGAAAGGGGCTTGGTTTCCCATTGTAGGCAGCCATAAGAGTGAGTTATATCTATATGGGAGGTACCATTCTAGAAATTAGTCTAAAGTTGCTTTCAAATGCAAAAAGATCTCTGAGTGCTTCATTCTGTGTCTGGTATCTTGAATGAATTAAAATTTAAAAATTCACAGTGTTATATGGTGGTTTAACATCTTTAATCTTTTTTATTGATTTATATCTGTGTATCCAAAGTCATACAATAGTTATCTCATGTAACCTAAAAGATCACTTAATTTTCATATCACTGCCTCCAGGTGTGACGACTTGCTTTTTATCTAGCGATATATAAAAGTTGCCCATTGTTATCCATTGTGCTAGTTTTTATGTCAAGAACATAATAGAATAGACTTGTGGTTTCTGCTCTCAGAGAATTTATCTAATTTAACTTAACAAACATTTGTCTACAACAGATATGCAAAAGCACTGTTAGAGTCTAAGGAAAATCAAAAGTTTAATAATATAAACTGGAACTCAGTTTCTAGAAGAAAATCAAGTAAAAAGAGGAACTATAATATATATTAGCATATATGTAGAAGACATATATCATGCTGTGAGTGTTTGGGAGGAAAGACATGACTTATATCTTTGATCAGAATACTTCTTCCTCCTCCGTTCAGGGGATAGTTAAACAGAAATCAAGGATCTAGGACAGTACAGGGAGAATTCAAGGAGGAGTAGTCTGATTTGGTCAAAATGGGTGTTTCATGAAAAACAGTATTTGAGATGGAGAAAAGAAGCAAAGTTCATAAGAATTATAGTAAGAAAAAACCCTAGAGATGATCTTGGCTTCATTTTATAGATAAGGAATTGAAGCCAGAAGTCACTTAAGGGAGTGAGACACAGAGCCAGGAATTAAAAGTGCATCCTTTATATGCAGATTCCAAAGAGAGGCATATTTATGTTGAAGTGCACAGAATTTAAAATTAAAGCTCCCATGTTCATTTCTCAGTTCTCTTGTTTGTGTCCTTAGACAAGTTATGAACTCTCTGGGTCTGAGGTTTCTTATATGAATAATGAAATGTTTGGGCTGTGTGTTCACAACTGAATGTTTGATGTTATCTGGAAACACAAGAAATGTTCACAAGTGGCCATATCTAACCCCATATTTTCTAAAGCTTTTAGAATACTCTTCCTGATCTTGCCCTTCTTCACTCTTCCTCACCTTTTCTTTCTTTATTTCCCCACAATTTCAATCTCCCTTAGTGCTCTCTGGATAGAGGTAAAGTTCTAACTCTTCAAATTACAAAGCCTATAAAGAATTGATAGCAAATGGTAGTTTTAGGAGTAGAGAAGAATGTAAAAGTCTTGAGATATGGGGAAAAAAATGCCTCAAAAAGCTGAGCTAAAGACTTCTGAGGTTCCTGCCAGCTTGAAATCAGTTTGATTTTATAAATTTAGCTTTCTTTCTGCAATGTCACACTGGAATGCCGCTAAGAATTTTGACCTTTATTTGGTAGGCAGAGGAGGAGCTTTTGCATTTCTTTGAGCACAAAATGTAAAGTGATACATAAGATGTATTGGGAAGGAAGAGAATGGAAGCAAGGAGACTAATTGAGATTTCCTTGCTGTAATTATGGAAGTAATAAGAACCTGAATTAGGGTGGTAGTGTTGACATGAAAGCATGGGGTAATATTGCAAAGAAAGCTTTGGTGGGCTGATATATGGTCTTTCCATTAGCAACAAGGGAGCACCTTTTGAGGAGGGAGGACTGAATGATCTCAGTTCAAGTAAAAATTAAGTTTGAAGTGAAACAGTTGTAGGAAGTTGGAAATATGTGTCTGGAATTTGAAAGAAAGCTTGAGTGCAGAAGGATAGAAATTAAACTCTGGGCATTGTTTTAAGTTTAAGGGAGGGGAGAGAGAGAGTAGCAAGAGGAAACCAAGAAGAAGTAGCAAAGAGCTAGAAAGCGCAGGTGTTGTCACAAAAATTTAAGGATTAGCAGACAGCAAAAATGGGCAAATCTCGTAAGCAGCAGAAAGTTAGGAGCAGATGTGAGGGAAAGGAATTGAACAGCAATTAGGAATTCCTTAATAATCCTTGAAAAAGTGTTGATAGTGGACAAGTGTAGGACAGTAATCTCCAAAGGCACTGGCCCCTCAAGACAAACTTTCACTGCAACAGTTGTGACTAGTGTTCTTGGGAAAATCACCCTCAAAGCTCCAGCACATCCACCAGAAAAAAAATGTTGTCATGAATCCTCAGGTAAAAAAGTTTAGAGGCCATCCTGCATGACAGTAAGTCCACTAAAAATACATAATATTTAGGACTGTTGTCATCAGTTGTGCTAAGTTTGGAGAGCATAAATTTGTAGAAGTGCAAATGTTTTACTTGAGCTTTCCTTAGTTGTATTCAGGAAGCTTCAAGCAGGAAAGGAACAAAAAGTGAGAATGTAGGCTGTCAAGTTCTCTATAGCTCTCTTGATGTAGTGGGACTAAAACTAGGAAAAATATTCTCTGTGCTGGATGTAATAGAGAGACTGACTTCGTGGCTCTTGCATGGCATACATACCCTTAACTGTTTCCAAATTGCACTGACTGTTGAATAATGGCACGTGTGACTCTTACTCCTCACCACCTCAGGTGTTTGGTTTTGTTTTTTTGTTTTGTTTTGTTTTTTTTCATTTTTTTTTTAATCTTATGTAGTGTGCATTAGATTCATCAGTGTACTACTTATATGATTATAACTTCATCTTGATGTAAAATAGGTTTCCTTATCACATGGATTAAATATTCCACCTTTTTCACAATCTAATTCCATCCAATTTGATAAAATTTATTTTTATGAGCCAGAGTTGTCATTTAAACAACTGTGGATGTCCCGATTAAATAATAAGAAAATTAGCTCTGCGCTTGGGACTTTTGAAATGCATCTCTCCCTCCTTTCAGCCTGACTTTGTCATTTAGAACTACTTTTAGGGTAAAATGTTAAATTCTTTTGTGAGTGTGCCTTACAATAACATATTTCAGACAGTTACCTTCTTTGCTTGTTAATTAGAAATTTGTCTGGGGGGGGTAATCAATAAGAGGCCATGCTTGCCTATATTGCTTATGTTTATGTAGTTAAAGTGACATCCCCCTGAAGAAGGTACAGTTTCCTTTTCCTGCCTTCCTCTTCACCCCCAAATTTTGTAGAGGAACAAACAGGTGAAGGAGGATGAGATGATTTCTCCCCACCCCTCCCCCCCGGGGTCATACGGCTGGTAAGTGTCAGAAACAGGTTTGAACCCATGTCTCCTGACTTCTAGTCCTCTTTCTGCAATATTACTTTACCTAAGCTGTCTTGGGAAGCTTCAGCATCGCCGTCATACACTTAGTTTATACTAAATATTGATTGAAAATGTCACTGAAGAAGTTTTGGATCTTGAAAGAAACAGCACAGCAAGCTAACTAAATGGCAGGTATTAAAAGCCATTCATCTTTATTAAGAGTGTTCATTAGATTATGTTGAGTAAAATCGACAGTGACTTCAGTAAATTTACTGAATACAAAATACTGTAGATGCATACACCTAACATAGGTATGTGGGATACATAGGTGAAGCAAGATATAATAGATTGTGAAAACTCATCTTTCAACTTAAATAAAATTTAAAATGTTAATAGTGGAGACAGTCCTAGGATTTGGAAATCATAACATTAGCGAACATTTAGACTTAATTCCTTCATCCTAGAGGTGAGAAAATAAAGGCCCAGAGACATTGTTACTTGCCCAGGTCAGAAAGCTAATTAGTGGCAGAATCAAGAATAACATCCTAAAAGTCCTAAGATATGATAAAAACTTTCATCTCTTTTCCAACAATCATTAAAAATATTGAATTTCAGGAAAATTGGGTCACTGGTCTTAAAGGATGTTTCCATATTACATGTACAGACTTCATAGAATAGTAACTCTTTCTGACAACTGTAGGCTGTCAGATATGTTTACCCATAAATCTTGTACCATATAAAATGGTGTAAAAATGTAGAAAGAAGCCTACAAAGGGCTATATGGAATTTACTTCCAGCTGATAAGTAAGATCTGTGAAAGCTTCATAGGTTGATGGTATTTGAGCTGGCCCTTGAAGAAATTCTGGGAATTGAATAAGGCAGAATTGAGGAAGAAGCGTTTACTAGGGTGGAATAGTATAAACAGTCAAAGTGATGGAAGTTGGAATATGCAGTGGTGAACAGTCATGCTCATCTGAAACTGCCTTGCAAACTGAAGTTTAGATTAATCGCTTTATAATTAAACCCTTGAATCCAGAATTCTAAGGACTTTCTATCTCAAAAAGCTATTATAATGGTTCAGGCAATTAGTAATGAGGATGAGTGAAATAGGATATAGACAGCTAGAATGGAAAGGAAAGGTAGGAATAAACTTAAGATCCTGAGGGGAGGGAACATTTAAAAACAAGAAATCAAAGATTCTCTAAACTCTGAAGCTGAGTCAATCACAATAGACACAATAGTGGTGTTATTAATTGAAAAATAGACTAGATGGGGTGGGGGTTTGAAATTATGCTTTTTGTTTTGAGTCATTTTGAGTTTTAAGTGTTGATATCCACAAGTCACATGGAGATCTTTTATGCACTCTGAATTATTCAGGTTACCTAGATTTATTATAATATACTCCAAAAGTCCTAGCAAAATGAGAAAAACACCAGTTCATTCTGCAATTCTATACTATGTCAAGTAGAGAGAGAGTCTAGAAGTCATCCTATGTGTTTCCCTATTGAGGAGAAGTTATATTTACTCAGTTGTACTCAATCCCAGTTTTTAAAAATACTCAAAAGATCCTAATAAGACTTGTTTAGCTTTTAAGTTGATATGGACAGAACATTAATATTCACATTCAGTTGCACCTACTCTTTATAATAGTTATTTTATACTAGTATAATAGTGACTATGCTAGTAAAACCCTCACAATTTTGATATATTAAAGTGAAAATTTGCTTTTAGTGATGTTTAAATTCTGATTTGCCACTTTTGGTGGTTGGACACTTTGTTTTTTAAATCTTGGGGTTTTCTGCAAAATTCAAAGAGCTAATTATTTTTTAATTGAGTAAGTAAACATTTCTGAAAGAAACAGAAAAAAATTTGGGGTTTTGTGTGGTTTTTTTTTTTTTTTTTTTTTTTTTTTTTTTGGTATGCTTTGATATATCCTTTAACACAAAAAACAATGAATTCCTAATGCCTGTGGAACACTTGATATTCCACAAGCAATTCATTATGTCTTTCATCCTGTTTTGAAATATTTTGTTTTATTAGATATCCATTAACATTTCCGATATAATAAATGTTAACTGAAATTAAATTTGAAGAGCTAATAAGAAAACGTTATTTTGAAGGTACAGCAGGGCAGAACTGGAAATGCAGAGAAGGAGACAGTGCTACAGTCTGCCAAAGCTGAGTTTACATCTCCTCCTTCTCTATTCAAAACAGGACTTCCTCCAAGCAGGTTAGTGAATATTTGTAATCAGCAAATCATCATAAACTGTTATGTTGTGATTATATTATGTGAAATGTAGGGAAAGTCAGACATTCTATAAACAAATAATATCTGATTTGGCCTAACTATCAAGCTTAGTGCAACATAAAAGAGTCTTCCAATGTATTGTCCTTAATAATTGGAGTAAAACTGAACCAGAAGTAAAGTTTGTTGCTGGTCTTGCCATTTCCATTTTTATTGATCATTTTTCCAGAAAGATGCAGATTATAAAGTCTGTGGACTGATTTCTTAATATCCATAATGCAATTTGTGGAGAGTACATATTAAGAAGTCTTCCAAAATAAAAGTTTTTCATATTTCTGTTTTAAGTTGGATGTAATATGTTTCCCACCAAGTACCACTTATAGTGGGACACATATTTATGCTTCATAATAGTAAATGACCAATCCCATATTTGGAGGCCAGTCTGATTATAATGCAAGATCTAAAATCGCATTCTCAGACTGAAAGTAATTTAAGGAATTCTTTTTATTATGTATTAATTACATCCAGGAAAGCTAGGGGGAGAATGTCATCCTTATGGGTATTTATCTGTTCTTGGATTGGTCCAGAATGATTCAGGTCAAAAATATATTCTAGCATAGTTTTGAAACTTTTAAGTGCTTTAAGGTCTTGTTTATATTTGATTCTGTAATACAATACTTATCCATTGTATTGCAGGTTAAGAATTTTGTTAAAGTAGAATTGTAAAATACCTCAGGGTCATCTTATTTAGCATCCTGTATCCAGGTAAATAACTAAGCCATACAGAACAGATGACTGTTGTTAAACATATAGGAATGGAGTTTACCATGGTCATCAAATTGGGCATATTGTTCCTTTTAAAAGTTGAATGAATACAGTAGTTAGCAAAAGAATTATTTCCTGGTATTTTGATATTTTATATTCCAAATACAAACATTGGCTTAATCCCCTCCCATCTTTCTCCCCCCCCCAAAATTCTAATTTTAATGATTCTCTTAGTTTACAATATTCAAATAAGTTTATATAGTGAAAATACCATAATATATTTTTCAATTTAGTTTTCCTAAGGTTAATTTAAAATTTAACTTATTATTTTTAATAGTTGGCAACCAAAGTAAGATACTCTTTTGAGAATCCATGTATTTGTTAAAATAAGATAACTTTTAATTTGTATGATTATTCATACATATATAATCCTAACAGTGATCATCATGTCATAGCTACAAGTGCTTAGAATATAAAATGTATATGTATGGTATCATAAAATATAATTTTGCCTTGTTTGATAAACCTGGATTTAATTTTTATAGCTTTTAAGTTAGCTAACTTGATCATGCCCTCAGTACTATCATGCTCTAGTCAAAAGTTTAATTTCTTTCTGGGTCAGCTTGTTTTACTGAATTCTCTAGACTAAATCCCTACTCTCTTAATCTTTGAGACTTGGGTCACGATAGTGCTAAGGCAAGCAAGGATGGATAGGTCAAATACAACTCAAGTCACCATTTCTAGAAAACATATACTCTGTTGTCAGTATGTCACTAGTGTCATCTTTGTGTAGAAAGAATAAGGCCCATTTGGCATTAGGACTTTTTTAGAGAGTTCATTTTCACTAGGGGTAGGGAGAGGAAGACCTTTTGATTCGATATAAGCAAATTACCTCTCTTAGTACCAAACTATTTATGTGGGATTGAAATGCTAAAAGAAAAGAAATTAAATAAGACTAGATTATGAAAATCTAGAAATTAGATTTAGCATGTTTCATATAGTCATTTAGGACACTGTTCCAAGTATCACTAAGCTGTCACTGAAAATTGTTATTGTATTCTCAGTTTATATATTACCTGGGTTATGCACATTGAATATGGCTGTATAGTTTATACAGCAGTATTTCATTAAAACAATGCTAAGATTTTATTACTGAAAATGCTGGTTTCTTGACTTTAGGTTTGTGGGAGAAACAAGATTAAGCCAAAATGTTATGTTCAGCACTTGTGTAGATCTGTATATTTTGCCGCATTAATCTTCAAAAGTTTTGTAAATTATTAGATGGAACCTTTTTATTCTTTAGTAATACTTGAAAAGAATAACAAAAAGAAAATAGCTAAACTTTTTACATATTATATGTAATTATAGATGCTATTAACTTTTTTATAACTATTTTGAAGGGATTAAATTGAAATTGTTTTATGTAACAACTATTAATTTATCATGAAATATTGCTGGCATAGTATCCTGATTGATTCATTAAAATCTCTTAATACCTTTGAATGAAAAGGGGGAAAGAATATAAAATCATATAATTTTTGAACCCACAAAAATTAAAGTAATGTTATTTATGCACAAAAGCAGGAAATTTGTTCCTATCATCCTTTTTGTTCATATGTTGTAATAAGACATAATGTTTAGGTCATACTCTAACTTTTTTAACATTTGGCAGAATGCGGCACTACTCTAGAAAATATTTCTGAAAGTACTCCTATTAAACTAAGTTGTTGATAGCCCTTATCTATTCAAATACTAGCAGAAATTTTAAGTGTTGATGTATTCTTTATGGGGTAGAAAGAAGAGTATATAGAGACATGAAAAGAAAATTGTCAAGGAATGAAAATAATGAGAAAGAAAACTAATATAATGGTAGTAAAGATACAGGAAAAGACGTAGAAAATTTATCTCACCAGAAACAGCGCCTCTTCTCAGTCTCAGACAAGTTCTGCCTCCAGAAAAGCCAATTCAGGCATCGGGAAGTGGCAGGATCGATATGGGAGGGCCGAATCACCTGACTTAAGGTAAGACTATCCTAAAGAATGTCGTACCAGCCCTTCCCCTTGAGATGATTACCACTGCTTTGTTTTATTTCTGGGGACAGTTGATTAAACTTGCCACATTTATGCCTTGATATTGCAACACATATCTTTTTATCTGATAAGGAACACTTTTTTAGTCCTTAATATGAAGGATTTTTTTCTGAGTCTAATGTTACCTTTGACAAAATATGCTGTGAGTCCTTTAAATGTGTTCCATGGTGTATAGTAACGTCTTGCCTGTTTTTATTTTTTCACACCAAGACTACTGTTATACTATTATAACTTGTATCCCCTTTCCATAGTATTTCCCCTTTCTAGTCAGTGTTTCATGCTGTTCATACATTTAAACCTTCATATATTTCTCAAAGAAACTTTCCAACTGCATCTAATTCCCAGACCTCTCAGCCTTATTTAATAAATTTTATACACAACTTTCATTGTTTCTCTAGATCTTAAAAACTAGGCTTAATAATGCTTTTCCAGTTTTATCTATTATACTTCAGCATGGAAATTGGTCACTGTAATCAAAAAGAAATATGATAATTAAGATTTGCAAAGCACTTTGTTTATATTACTTTGTTTGTTCCTCATAACAACCTTGTGAGGTAAGTGCTGTCATCCCCAGTTTGTAGATGACAAAACTGAGGCAAGGAGAGGTTAAATGATTTGTCCAGGATCACACACCTATGAAGGACCTGAAGTGGATGTGAATTCATGTCTTGCCTTCTGTTAAACATGCCTTTGTATTTCCTTTCTCTGGGCCTTTTTGTTGTTGTTGTTGTTCTGTTTTGTAGCTTATTCCTTATTATCTAGATCTCATTATGCCTTTAAAACCTGTCATATCCTGCCTCTTCCATGAATCATCTCCCCCCTACCCCAGCTCCTAGCGTAAGGCAGATCGTGGCCCTCAGCATCAGCATCAGTGTCAGTTTTTTTAGTGCTGATGGGATGTTGTCTCTCCTTTTATAATGTTCTTAATCTTCTTTCAGCAAAAATGGATTTGGCTGCTAGAAATTGGGGAGATAGTGTAATAGAGTAGGGAGTTTACAGGAAGTTTACTTCAGTTAAGTCGGAATATCTGAGTTCAACTGCAAACTCTAGTGGGACAGTGGAAAAGCACTGCCTCTGCATTCCCAGAACTTGGATTCAGATTCTGCCTCTACTAATTATAACTTGTTTGACTTTGAGTAAGTCATATAAGCTCCCTAGGGGTCAGTTTCTCCTTTTGTCAAAGGAGTTGAGTCTAAATGCCTTGTTAGATTCCTTCCTGCTCTAGATTTATGATCAAGTAATCATTAACTGTGTAACGTGGGACAAAGTAGGTAACCACACTGTGCCTCACTTATTTCATCTATAAAATGGGACTGATTTACCCATTGTCTATTTTTCAGGATTGTTTGGTAGAAAGCAGTAAATTTTAAAATGCTGTGTAAGCAGGAGGTATTTTGACACTTGAGCTATTATTACTAGGTGCTTTGTGCATTGAAGATAAAAAGATGACTAACATCAAGTTCCTTTTATTCTGCCGTTTAAGTTAAGTAATCTATATAAAATTGTGTATAAGATGTAGAATGTGAAAGTATATTAGAAATACAAAACAGTATGAGAGAAGTCTGTCATTATTATGAATTACTCAAAGCCCAGGGACATGTGTTACTTCCCTGTAATGCTTAGCATAGTGCTTGCTGTACAGCTAAATCATTCATTGTATCCTAATTAAACTGGGAGTTTGTAGTTTTCCCCATAAAGGCATCATAGCCTATACACGAAAAATATTTAGAGACTAAATTGCTAATTATATTTTATAGCTGATTTGATCCTTTTTAAATTTCCTGAATTTCTCTTAAAATTGAAGCTTATTTTCATTTTCCTCCCCCAATATTTTGATATCACATACTGGTTTCCCCTTAATCATCAGAAATAGTAATTTAGTGTGGCATGAAACTTTAAAAAATATCTTAGACCTGGGGATAGGTAGGTGGCTCAGTGAATAGAGCACCAGTCCTGAAGTCAGGAGCACCTGAGTTCAAATTTGGCCTCAGACACGTAATACTTCCTGACTGGGTGACCTTGGGCAAGTCACTTAACCCCAAATGCCTCAGCCAAAGGGAAAAAAAAGTCCTACACCAATGGTATCAAAAATCAAATAGAAATAGATTCCTGGAGGCATTAAAAACCTCATATAAACATTTATGTTCTATTTTATTTTATATTTATTTTGTCAGACACAAATTACATTTTAATTTATCTTAGTTATAGCTTTGAGGATACCTCTACTCTAGACTCTAACCTTAAATAAATGAGAATAATTTGAGGATTATTTTTGAAAATTTTTTTGCCTTGAAAAAAGAAATTATCTACTCTGATGCTTTAAGAACTACAAATTTGATTTGTAAAACAATCCTTTCAAGTCTCTAGGGTAGATATTTCCATTTTATAAAAGAATTATAAGACTTATTTTAAAAAGAATTATAAGACTTCCTTTTCTCATTCCCAATTAGATAAGGACTAAATTAGACTTGGAACATTGTTTTATAGATATACTCTAATGTTGTTTTTATTGCCAAGAGATATATCATCGATTTGTGGCTCATTTTTTAAAAGTTCATGAAAATATTTATTATTATACATCTCTGAACAGTATGATTTAGCTTGAATGTTTTTAAGATGCCTACAAATATAAAGTATTTTTCAATTTAATTTCTTGGAATTTAGGTCACAGATTTCCCAGTTACAGAAATTCCTTGATATGGTCTGTGGTAGAATTGAAAATTAATTTTGGGGTAGCTAGGTGGCACAGTGGATAGAGCACCAGCCTTGAATTCAGGAGGTCCCGGGTTCAAATCTGGTCTCAGACACTTAACACTTCTAGCTGTGTGATCCTGGGCAAGTCACTTAACCCAGCCTAAAAAAAAAGAAAAGAAAAGAAAATTAATTTTGAGGTTTAACATCTATGAATGGATTAAGACTTTAAAAATTGTTTTCTTGCAATATATATTGCATATGTTCTCAATGATAATAATGAAGTTAAGATTCTTTTATGGATTGCAAGTAATAAAAGAGAAACTTAGATCAATATTTCACATGGTCTAGATATGATACAATCCATGTAATCCAGAACATGTTTTATGTATCTTCTTCTAGATCATATGAGTTCGAACATAAGGTTAAAATTGACATTTTATGTTTAGAGAATTTTTAACAAGAGAAACAAGATAACAGTGACCCTCCATATTTCCCCTCCTTAAAGCCAAGCAAAATCTCTTAAACCCTAGAGTTTAGAGTACCCTCTGTTTTTAGAACAAAGTTGGGGTGGGAAAGTTCTGAAACTATTCCAAGTTAGGAGACTGGGGTAGTGAAGTTGGCCTGGGCAGGAGAATAATTTTCTATATTTATTTCCACTTTTGAGAAATCTGCCAAATCTGGCATAAAGGTTAAGGTCAGGATGGGAAGGTATTGTAGAACATAAAGGGCAGAGAAATACTTTTTATTTCATTCCTTATTAGGATGAAAGAGGAATGCTAGTAAGATAGTTTGTTCCCAAAGTGGATCTCATGAGTCTCCTACAGCTTTTGAATAAATTTGTTTTTATGCCTGCTCAAAAATGGAATAATTATGACTAAATGACTAAAATATGTATATGTTTTTATATATATATATATATATATATATATATATATATATATATATATAAGTTTTGCATCCTAAATTCTCACCTTTGTTCCCATCTCTTCCCCTTCCTTGAGAAGGCAAGCAGTTAGTTTTATTTCTTAATATTATACATGTGAAGCCATATGAAATATATTTTCATATTAACCACATTGCAAAAGAAAACTGACCCAGAAAACTTCAGGAAAAAGTATGCTTCAGTTTAAAGTTAATGTTTAGCAGTTTTTTCTCTTGTTGTGGATAGCATTTTTCATCATGGTTCCCTCAGACCATTGTCTTGATCAAAGTAGAAAAGTTTTTTTAATAATAAATTGTTCTTATGGTTTTATTGTTATTATGTACAATGGTCTCCTACTTCTCCTAATTCTATTTTGCATCAGTTCATGAATCTTCCCTGTTTTTTCTAAAACTATCCTGCTATTCATTTGTTATAGCACAATAGAATTATATCACAATCATGTACCACAACTTGTTCATCCAGATGACTATTTTGAACAAGAAATAGCATTAGCCTTGATTTTATTAGTAGTTCTCTCTTCAATTCTATTAAAGTTCTCTCTTCAAAAGTTGCGATTTCAGAGTATTTTATTTTTGTTACTGAGCTTTTCTGTATCTAATTGTATCTAAATAAAAAACATTTTGATGTCTCTTATTTTTTCATACCTCTATAGTTTCCCCCAATATTCCCCTGCCAAAAACATAACAAATAGTATTTATTGAAAAGATGGGGCAAACAAGAAAGAGAAAGAAATCAATATAATTAATGAAAAAGTCTGAAAAGAAATGTAATGTACAACATTTGTGAATCTCTCTGAGCTCTACAAAGGAATAGGATGGGATCTTTCAAGCCACACTTGTTCTATATAATTTTGATTGTTTTGTGTTTTTTTCCCCCATTTACATTGTTGTAGTGTTTTTTTGACTTTAATTACTTCACTATCAGTTCATGTAGCTGGGTTCATGCTCTTCTGTATTTGTCTTACTCATGATTTCTAGCATCATAATTTTCTATTACTATCACAAAAAATTCCATTACCTTTTGCTATATGTGTGGCTTTTCTTCTTATCGGTGGCCTGCTTTGGTCTTTATTTAGCACGATCCCAAATTGATCTTTAATGATTGTACTCATTCATAGCTTTACCAACAATGCACCTGGGTGCCTATCTTCTCACAACCCCTCCAATATTGAATCTCCCTTTCATTTGCAGCCTGTATGGTGAAACCTCAGTGTTTTGATTTAATTTCTTTCTTTGTTAGTAAATTAGAACATTTTTTTCCTTTTCTTGTTAATAGATTGCTATTCTTTTGAAAGCTATTTGTATCTTTTGCTTATTTCTTGAGGATTGACCTGCAGCCATACCCATCACTCCACCCCCATATTAAAAATAAGGAAACTGGAGTTAAAACATTTGTATGAAGCCCTGTGCATTATGACCTGAGATGTGACTTAGAAATCATCCCTGATTTGCAGGGCTGATGTTTTATTGAAATTGGGTTGCTATATGATACTGACTTTCCAGATTTTGTGTTTTCCCCCCAAGAAAAGGATACCCTTAAAAACAAAAGCATATTGTATAATAAAGAATAACAGTATTTAGGGAGGGTGATTCTGGTTTAACTAACTTGTGATTTTTTTTTTTTTTTTATACATTTAAATATTCAAGTAAGTCTATAGTAGAAATATATGTGCTGCAATATAGAATGGCCCTATGGTACTAATTATTGTTCTCATTCTAATTATCAACCTAGTTTAACAGATTCAGTTATAAATTAGTTGTACAGTTTTAACTGAATTTCCTGGCTTTTGTAGTATTTCTATAACATTATTTTAATGCTGTGACCAACTCTGCAAGATGAAGATGACAGTGGTACTCTAGCTTGTTTTATTAAGAAGCAGCAATAATCATCAAATGGGCAGTTGGCTTTCATTCAGTAAATATTTTCTCGAATAAGTAATATATTGATCTGAATACAGGCCATATTTGTTGTACAGACCAGCTAATCCAGAGCCCAAGTGAGGCATTTAATCAGCATTATTTTGTATAATGTACTTTTCCCTCTCAAAAGTTTGCCTTTTAGGGAGAATGACCTATATTTGGACCACTATTATAATATCTCATTTTAGAATGATAACCAGGGACTAAATATGCTTGTTTTTCAATGCTGTTTTAAATATAATTTTTTAGAGAAGTCTTGGAAGTATGATACTGAATTAATATGATTTATGTTGCAGGAGATTATCTGGCACAATAGATGTCATTGGGCAGACTATCACTATTAGCCGAGTAGAAGGAAGAAGGCGTGCAAATGAAAATAGCAACATCCAGGTTGAGTATTTTTGAATTTAATACTTCTTTACCTAATCAACAGATTATTTCTCATCTTGAGAAAGATGAAATTTTTTTACACCAAGGGATCGTGTTAAGTTATTAGAAGGAATATAGAAAACTTGAGCTCAAATTTAGTCTCAGACACTTAATGACTATGTGACCCTGAGCAAGTCACTTAAACTCAGTTTGCCTCAAGTTTCCTCAACTGCTGGAGTAAAATGAAGATAATGAAAACACATACTTAGTGGGATTATTGTGAGTTTTATATGAGATATTTGTAAAGCTTTTTTGCACAGTGCCTGGCACATAGTAGCCCCTATAGAAATGCTTGTTCCTTTCTCTTCTTACCCTTCAGTAAAGACTTAAGTTCCTACTTAATCCAAGGCACTATGTTATATATTCAAAGTAATGTTTCATGCCTTCTAGGAGTTTGCATTCTGCTGGACAACTTGTGTTTTACTGAGATATTGAATATTCTCAGAAATGTAGAATGATAGACCATCTCCCAGTTATAGCTTATACTTTTTCTGAAACAATTCTATTCAATAAATATATTATGAGCATACAGTTGGTACCTACCGCCATTAGTATTTAGGTGGTACCAACATATTATATGACCTTCCCCATTTAAGTTTATGTCTAATAAATAACTTACTGGCTTGACTTTGTTTTTTTAAAGCAACATAGAATACTAGAATAGAATAATGAAAGTTGTTGTTTTCGTTTTGTATATATATGCATTCTAATATATAGGAGAATTAATAATTAAAAAACAAATTTGGTTCCAAACCTATCCCTTAACCTTATGCAATATTCAGTTTGTTTGTTTGTTTTTTTTCATTTCTTTTTAGAGTAAATACAATTTTAATTATGGTTAATCTTTAGAAAATATATATTATATGCATATGTACAAATATTCTTAATTCCTGTAGGTTCTTTCCGAACGCTCTGCTGCTGAAGTAGACAACAATTTTAGCAAACCACCTCCATTTTTCCCTCCAGGAGCTCCTCCTACTCATCTCCCACCACCTCCATTTCTTCCTCCTCCTCCAACTGTCAGCACTGCTCCGCCTCTTATTCCCCCTCCAGGTAAGTAGTACACATAACTTGTAAAGAAAGCAGTATGGAAGGACTTGTTTTTATTTTTTCCAGGGAGAATATAAAATCTACCATTATTTCGGTAGTGTTTTTGGTAATGGTACAACACGAGGTGCATGTGAAACTGATTTAATGAAGACCTAAGTCTTTTATTTGTATTTACACACAAACACACACACACATATATGCATGCATGCACATTTGTATGTATGTGTTTTTATGTATGGTTGTATTTTATAGATGTATATGCATATGCATATGTATGTATAATGCATATTTTGAAGTTTGAGCATTTCTGTGACTTAGTTGGTTAAGGGGAGCCCCGTAGCGTGGAGACTCCCTGCAGAGATGGATATTGACAATTCAGCTATAAGTTATGCTGTTAAATAGTTGCTTGGACCATTAAGAGGTTTGAGTAACTTGGTTACATAGAGAACTTCCTGCCTTCAGGGCCAGCTTTCCCTTCATTGTATCATTGATCCTCATGTCTCAGACACACACCACAACACAACACAGTTTTATATTTCAGCACAGCAATATTATATGGTAGTAAAAATAAAATGATGTAATTAGAAAATATATATAATTGTAATCCTAAATTCAGCTGTGATTCTAATATCCCATGTGTATTAAATGCTCATATAACAAACAAGATCCACTTTTAAAATTGTTTTAAAAATCGTTTCAGGAGTCATTTTTATAATCTGAGTGGGACAAAAGAAGATTATTTTGTTTATAGAAACCCTGGAAAAATATCAGGATTTGTTTATTCTTTTGAAATACGTTCTGATTTACTTTGTGAGGCTTTTCCTATATTCTACTGTAACTCCTATTCAATTTTTAAAAATAGGACAGCAAAAAAATATCTATTTTTTAGTGGGTTCAGTTCCACTCTTGAGTGTGGCAAGTATCATGAAGAATAATACAGATCATTGAAATATGTAAATAATTGAGCCACTTTATTCCTACTCCTGGCATACTCCCCAACAAACTTCTAATTAAAGCTACTAACAATAACAAGATGAATTAAATATGTTTTACTTCTTAACTCTTTTTCATTGTGAGGGAGCTAGTAATCCTTATGTAATTGTCTGCTTTCTTCTTATTTCAAAAATGATGCTATTAATGTCTGCTGAAAGTGTTGTGAGTTGATTTTTTTTTCCCCCACTATTATCAGAGATTTTTTACTTTTTAACTTTACTTCCCCTTGTATAACAACTAGGATCCTAAAACTCAGCATATAGAAATGACTCATGTACAAATGTACAAGTTCTACGACTGCTGGATGAGGCCAGGTTTTTTTGTTTGTTTTGTTTTGAATGGGCAATTGAAAGAAACTAGTGAGCTTAGAAGTATAGAAAGAGAGAGAGAGAGTGAGCACACACTATGAAAAGCAGGATCATTTTAGGAGTTTGACCATGGCACAGCTGACTGTTGTTTATCATAAATTTCTCACCTCAAAATATTCTCCTTAGTGTTTAAACTATTGTTTCATTCAGTATAAATTCCATAATTAAAGTACTTTTGGAGTCAGTTCAAACATCACTCTAAAATGTGTAAATTAGATATAGTTATCTAATCAATCATTCCTTAAATTAATTCAGATTGCTTTCCTTGAAATACTCAGATAAAAACATTTGCACTAAAGAATAGATGTTTTAATTGATATAGGAGAAAAGGTAAGTCACTTTGAACAGTAAAGCAGATTTGCATGGGATGTCAATATAGAGGTCTAATGATCTGGGGAGCAAGGCACAAATGGGTGATAGGATGCCAGAAATGAACTTTAGTTTTGCCTTATATCAGAATGTCTAGAAATGTTCTTCTTCTTCACTAGTATTTAAAGTACTGTTTACAAGGGAAAAGACTCTTTCCAGACAACTAGTTTAAAGAGAACTTTTGCATTACAATCCATTCATCAATAGAAACTACCTACATAAAGATTATTAACCATTCCTTTGACCTCTTGAATATAATAAAAATTGATGAAATGACAAAGAGAAGCTATATGATGGTATGATGGTATATATGATCCATCCATAAACTGCTTTATTAGCCTTGGGTCTATTTAGCTTTACAATTTACATAATTATCCTTAAAGATAATTTTTTTCTTAATTTAGAAGAATTAGAAGGAGTAAGAAAGACATTCATTAAGACCTTTAATGGTGAACAGGCTTTATTTAAATGCCTAAATTGTATATGAGAATAAAATGGGTACTGTTTAAAGAACATTGGTACTCCTACCGTAGACTGCACCTCTGTAAACCTTAGCCCACAGTTTATTTCTCTTCATTGTTGGTTGGTTGTAAGAAAAAGTGGGTAGTGTGGTAAGAGAAGTGCTCATCCTGTGGATTTCCAGTGCCCAGGGTCTCTCTAAGATAGAGAGTGACATTTTTTGGCAAAAGCAGAAGGGAGCCTCCAGATGTCTGCTGGGGCTGACACTTGTCCTTCTCTTCTGGTTAATACAAAGAAGATGCTCACTCACAGAAGTTACTTAATCCTGTTCCATACTTTTTGTATCTGTGTAGTCAACTATCAATGTGTGTTGTAGATTTTTTAAAATTTGGTCCAGAAAGTTCCCTATTTGCCATCCCTTTCTGCACACTCACTTTATCAAAATAAGTTGTTTCATTTACACTCAGTATTTCACAACAATATATATATATATATATTTAATATGGAGAAATGCAAAATGTATTTCAAAATTAGATTATTAATAATTTTAGAGTATCTGAATTAGATTTTATTTATAAATAATTGATAGTTGACCATCTGTTTTTATACTTTTTCTTAAGTGCTGTGGTGCACTTTTGCAACTCAGGTGAAATTTTTGAAACTCCCTCAAAGAACTCATGTGTCTAGTGTATCTTCTGGGGTCTGTTATGGGGAAGGTAACATGTTCCCATGGAAAGTGGGATGAATCTGTAATCTGAAGAAGTGAGTCTACATCTCAGCTCTGCCTTAGGGTTTTTGTGATTTGGGGGCAAATCACTTAATCTTTCTGGGCCTCAGGTATTTCCCATGCAAAATGAAGTAGACTAAAAGATTTTGAAGCTCCTTTTCAATTCTAAAATCTTTGTCCTCTATAGTCTTTCAGAAATTAGATGATCTGTAGGACTGCAGGATGAAGTGGAAGCATTAAAAAAAATTAGAGGTTTTCTATAGTCCTTGCATTTATCAAATATCACAGCTAAGAGAAAAGTAATGCAAAGCATTACAAGGATTAATTGTATATTCCTGTTTTGCTTTTGTTGTCATTGGGACTGTAAATACATGTCAGGCAATTTTTAATTAAACTCAATGTCTATCATAAAAGATTGCTCTTAAAAAATAAAACATAATTGATGGTTTGTAACTTCTTTCTTGGAGATCTACAAATGAATGGCTTTTTGGAATAGGCAGAAGAAATTGCTTCTTAGTGGCCAAACATCTTAATATTTAACATTGCCCATCCTTCTGATAATGTATTCACACCAAGTAACTTTTAGTCCCCTTGGCCAACAATACTTCTATATATGTCTCTCAGCCAATAATCATAATAATATTATCTGAGAAGGGAAAGGAAAAGAAAAAGTAAATCTAGGGAAGTGAGCAAAGATGGGAATCTGGAAGTGTAAAGTAAGGAAGTAAGCATAAATGGAACCCAAGGCCTTAAACCAAATCTAGTGTGTCGAGGTATGACACTACAGTTGATGGCATGACCCTCAAACTGTATCATAATTCTTATAGAAAAAAATAATTTGATTTTTGGCCAACAATATATTAGAATAAATTTTAAAATTAACCTTTAAACTTAACATTTGCAGAATGTATTATTTTTATTAAGATAGAACTCCTTTTTTGTGTTATCTCTTGAAAAATATTTTTAAAACATTTTTAGAATTTTCTAACAAAATTAAAATTCTTTTGAAGATCTTACAACATCTTGGATTCATCTTTTTAACCATTCTACCTTATTGTGTAGTTGTATGCGATATAGATCTGTATAGCTCTAGCAAGTTAGGTTAAATACTTGTCCCCAAGTTACAAAGTTGGTTTTGAGTAAATCTCTTAGCAGCTTTTTGTTTTGTTTTGTGATTCACGTCTTAAAAAATAGAGTATAAAAGAGAAGAAGGAAATGTAGTTATTTGAGAGCATCAACTAGTTATGTGACACAGTTAAGGTTTTAATAAAGTTGAAGTTTAAAATGTTTCATGTTATGATGAATAAAAATGTTTCTACTTTGGAGGGTTTATTCCAACTGGTAACAGACTATATAATATATAGAAAGTGGGAGTAATTGTGAATAGGACAAGGATAGGAAAAAAAAAAAATACTTGAATTCTGGGTAGTTTCTACTATTTCCAAGGAAAAGATCTAATTATTGGGCCTTGATGTTTTTGACCAAACCATTTTTTGTGTTTCTGCCAACGATGTTAGGTATAAAATTCACTTTTGTATTCATGAAATTAATATTTTTAAAAGATTAGGTTAGAGTGATCAGTTTATCTTGATTGTTAAAATGGAGTCTTGGAAAGAAAAGGAAGCAGTTCATATTAAAAATCATTAGCAAGTATATTGATTTTTAGGAAATTTTGTATAACTGACCCAGCAGGACCACAGTAGCAACTAGTTGTGGTACAAACAGAGATAGTATTTCCTGAGAAATATAATATAATCTAACCTTTTATTTAAGATATTGTAATTTGATTTAGTTTTCTTTTTGCTTCAGTGAAAATGTTTTACATTTCATAAAATTTACCTTTTAAAACAAGGTTTTATATATATATATATATATATATATATATATATATATATATATATATATATTTGTGCAAAATATATTTTCAAGCTACTACATGTTTATTTTCAGTCTTTTGTTTAATAGACTGGTTTAGGATATACTCTTGTCCAATAATATTGAGAGTTGGGGCTCTCTTTTTTTCATGTTTTTCTTAAATTGTCTTTTGTTATGCCTTCCTAAACAAACAAAAAAATAGTTACCTATGTTTTCTCTGAGATTTAATATACTACTTATAGGAAGCTATATTTGTTACTTGTTGTAATTGGCATATATTGATAATTGAAAATTATGATTTCACTGGTTTAGAAGACTTCAGATATTAGTTTTGAGTAGAGTTTTTCTGTCTCTTGATTTCTCTCTTTTTTTTAACTAGTAAGAGAAATTTCATTTCTTGGGACCATAATTGCCTTTAATTTCAAGAATTTAATACTTTTGTCTTTTCAGTGACCCCATTCTATAATATGACATAGAAGAAATATCGTATCGTCTAGAGAGATCTATAGAAATATTAAAATAGTAGAATTTAAGAAAGGATCCCTTAAATAATTTTAGAAAAAAAGGGGACTACATAAGTAAAGGATTTAAAAGATAGCTACCAGTGTTAATTGCAAAAGCAGATGTCTAATTGTTTTATTTTAAAAATTATACTCTACTGCCTTAAAACATTTTTTCTGATTAATTTAGATCTTTACAAAATAGGAAATTTGAATTAGCTTATGTAATGCCCTGAATTATATAGATTATAAATAAAATGACTTCTAGTTTTTATTGAACATATGAGGAGTATCTTTCAAATTTCATTCAGAAGTTCTACTCCATTTTGACCAAAGAATAGGAATACATATTGGGATTGAAAAGATGATTCATTAGCATTTATTAAGCCTTCATTGTATAAAGAGCCTTTCTTCCACCACCAGCTTCTATACTATGATTTCCCCCTCTTTCCCAAGGCAGTTGGAGTTAAGTGACTTGCCCAGAGTCACACAGCTAGGAGAAGTGTTAAGTGTCTAGTCTCTAGTCAGAGACTAGATTGGAATTCAGGTCCTCCTGACTTCAGGGCTAGTGCTCTATCCACTGCCCCAACTAGCTGTCCCTAAACTATGATTTCAACACAAACAGCTAAACCTACTATCTGTCTGACCCATGTTATATTCAGTTTCTTTTACATTATTACTTAGGACACAGTTGATGCCATCGATGTGGATATTTCCTCTATATCTTAGTAAACTTTTCGTGAGTTTCTGTGCCAAAAAATTTAATCACAAGGTAACCAGTGTTCTGTTAATGGTATCTGCCTATATTTGCTCTCAGATAACAAGCATATAGTGTCCAACCCATACTTAAAAGACTTTCTAGCTTTGAAGCATAGCCTTAGAAAATCTTATTTTCACATCATTTTGAAGTGCATGTGCTAGAATTAAACTTAAAATTTCATTCTTTAGATTTTATTATAATAATGCTAAGTAGATATAGAGATAGATACCTCTTTCAGTATAGTAATGGAATTTTACTATGCTGATAATATAGTTTTAGGGTAATCCTTTTCTTCAGTGTTTCTTGCGAGCAAGTCTGAGCCAGGAAGGCAGCTTAGACTTTATTGGGTTCTCAGTATTTGAATGCCATGTTTTAAGAATCTTCAAGTCAGTATAAATGAATTTTTTTTTTCCCTTCCCCATTTAATAGTTTAAGGACACACAGAAAATTGATTGCCACTTGCCTAATATGTTAAAAAAAAATTTCTAAAGGAACAAGAGACCCTAATTAATCAATAAACATTTAAGTGCCAAATATTGGATTATACTAGGGATATAGATAAGAAAAGAGGTAAGGCAGAATTAGTCTACTCTTAAGAATATAATGATAGGCAGAGTATGTCCCTTTTATTCAATTCTTTTATTCAATATTAAAACCTAAAGAATCAAGATAATGATTTCACAGAAGAGTAAGGCAGGAATTTCTTTTGCCTTACTGGCAGAATTTTCCGTAGTAATCACGACAGCTTTTGCTATTTTCTACATTAATTTTATGACTTTTGAATATTACTAATTTTTGTGCTTGTATAGGTTTTTCTTATGTATTACTTGAAAAGTACAAGTATGTTTCGGAATGAAGATTTTAAATGGAATCAGGAAATTTCTTTGATAGGTTGAAAGGCAACTATATCTTAGATTCTTTCCCATTCTATTCTGTTAGTTCTTTAATTAAAGTTTGTTGAGAAATTGGCGTTGTATAAATTAACTGATTATATACTCTTGACAAAGGATTGCCTGTTATAAACAGAGGTCAAAAAATAATCATCTTATAATATTTTTACTTCTCAAGTAGGATGCTTATGACCAATTTTTCATTTAGAAAGCTCTACCTTGAAATGAACTATAGTGAGTTTAGGGAAGGCCAATGTGGCCTACAGCAAGTCCCTTCTCCTTTTTTATCCATAATTTCCTCTGTGAAAGTGAGGGATTTGAAAAGGATGGTCTTTCAAGTCTATTTTCAGTTTGTGAAAGACTGTTGAGTCATGGGGGCATCAAATACATATGCAAAAATATTAAAGAATAGGAAAAGATAAGAAAATAAAAAGTAATAGAATTAAACTAAAGAAAAGAATATGTGAAGAGCAGTGGAAAGTCTTTGAAAGTAGTTTGTATTTAGATTTGTAAGAAGTCTTTGAATGATAAACTAAGGAGTTTGTTTTTTATTTCATGTCCTCACTTGTATTCCAAAAGGTTTTATTAGATCTCTTCCAGATGATTCTTGGTATCATATCTCTGATATGAATGTTATTACTTATAGTGAAAACCATTAATAGAAATGGTAACTAATGATTACTTTTACTTAATTCTTAAGTAATTTCTTATTGGATCTATTTATATCATTTTTTTTTTTCTGTTACTTACCTATGTTACTAAGCAGATTACAACTGTTAACCATTCATTAGTCATCAAAAATGAAATGGTCCCTACTTTCAAGGAACTTATCTTCTTTGGGAGAGACATTATATGTACTTGCAAAATAAATACAAGATAGTGGAAGAGGGGAAACAGGACTAGTTGAGCTCTCATAGCTAAGAACTATGGAGGAATGTGTTTTATAAATATATAAATTATAATTATGAATTATACAAATTACACTGAGGAAATTAGGAATTCTAAGAGGCAGGGTTGAGGAGAATACATTGCTATCATGATAAAGGAATGAGTTGAAAGATGAATGTTATCTGTGAGGAATAGCAGTAATATCAATTTGGCTAATGTGAAGGATACACAACGGGAAGAAATGAGTAATAAGATTTGAAAATCTGAAAGACTCAAGTGTTTTCTTACTCATAAAAATACTCTCATTAATCAAACTTATTGTTTAATATTACAGTAAAATTGGTTGGCTGATTTGTTTTGTGAAAATCATAGACCTACATAGCTATGCATTTCAAATTTGGGGAACAGAAAGAAGCATACAGTGAAGGATGTTGGACAGAAAGCCTAATGTCTTTGTAGCAGGCTTTAAGGTTATGTTTTGTTCTTTATCCTAAAGCTATTGAGCTCTACTGAAGGTTCTTAAGCAGTGAGATAGTGAGATGTGTTTTAGGAATGTTGTATTGCTAAATGTGAAAATAGATTGAAGGGAAGAAAGCCTGGAACATGGAAGTCCATATTTTAGAAGGGGATTGGAATAATCCATATAAGAAGTGAAGGCTTGAATTATGAGGTGACTGTGTGAGTATGAGAAGGAAATAAATGCAGAATACATTTTGTAGATGGAATCAATAAATCTTTAAAACTAATTAAAGAAGGGACCACAAGTTTAAGAAGCTTTGTGACTGGAAAGACTATGGTTACCTTAACAGAATGAGAGAAATTTGGAAGAGTGTGATTTAAGGGAGAATTACAAGCCATTCTATTTTGGATATATTAGATTTGAAGTTTATATTCTGTGAACATCAATTGGAAATGCCTATTAAACATGTAGTGGACTAAATAAAACTGGATGGAGCTTTGAAGGACTGGGGTTGGAACGGTGATCTAGAATTTATCTGCAGAATAGGATAATTATATCGATATAATAGGAATCACTGAAACTTCTTAACAAAGCGATTTACACTGTCACATCTGCCCTTGTCAACTGGGTAGAATATGAAAAGAAGTGAGAATCTTAAGAGAGATAGATAATTTGGAGGTTATAGTCTAAAAGGTATAAAGTAATGAAGTGAACAAAGGTAGGTAGCAACCTTAAAAGTAATAGAGAAAAGGGAATAAATTCAAGATGAGAGGCAGATAATTCAAGTTTTGAATCTGTATAAACAAAAAGATGTTCTTGCTTGCAGAAATACAAAAATTTTGTAAGGGAGATGGTTTGGAGGGAAAGACACTGAATTTGAAATGTCTAAGAGACAATAATAGATAGGTGGTGATGATTTTGTAAGGACTAGGCTCAAGACAGAAGTAGTATGGTTATGATTGGGGAAGATTTTTTTTAGAGAGACTTGAACATGTGGGAAATAGTGAGCTCTTTATGAAAGGGTTTACATAGTAGAAGAGGACATGGAAAATTATTCAACAAATGACTGGAGTTTTTCATTTGAGAAAAGTTTAGGGAGGAGAGTATATGGGCATGGGGTATCAAGGTACATAGAGTGAAAGAAGATGAGATTTAGTCATTACCACAAGTTTGTTGGTAACTTTGCGAAGAGAGTGGGAGGTTTACAAGAAGTTGAGAAATTGGAGAAGGGGGTGTTTGCAGGCAGAAAGTAGAAACAAGTATAGATCTGAATTTTGGCTGTGAATGGGAGATAAGCTATGGTATAGCCTGAGGGGTGGAGGAGGGAATGGTAATTCCAGTGAAAAGTATTTTATTTTGTGTTTTTTGGTTTTTTAAGAGGCTCTGGAGACCTGGAAATGTTTAGAAGGCATGGAAGGAATCAGTAGGTAAATAGGGAGACATTGTCTATTGGAGAGAGATGGAGATGAATGAAATGACTCTGTATGGAAATTAAAAACATTAAATAATCAAAGACAAAAATGGAGATTGGGGGTGCCCTTGGCAAGAAATGTCAATTCTTAATCTAGAGCAAAGGTGATTTAGGAAAATGGTGTTGGGAAAATTTTGAAGTACATGATATAAGAGGGGGTTCAGAGGATGGCCTCTTTTCTCAGGTCAGGCTTGTGAATGAGACAAGGGTGTGAGTTGTATTTCTGCAACCTTGAAGAAAGAATGTTTGAAATAGCCATTGTGGAGAGGACACTAGAAAATTGATTAGTGAAAAACAGGGCTCAGTTGGGATGAATATATTTTAGTAGACCCAGTCAACAAGGTTGGATTTTCTGGGTTGTCTTTCAGCATCATGAATAGGAGCAAAGGGCGGCTCAATTGAGGTTTGTGTGGGTAAGAGCAGCAGGACACAAAGGTGGCAGAGAGCTCGAGTCGAAAAGACTGTAGTTGAACCAGTTAGTTATAGTCAAGATTATTTATGGCCAGAAGTAAGGCCAAAGGAAGCTCTAATTAGGAAAGGAGTCCCCTGCACAGAGGAGCATAATTGGGAGAACTGGTGAGAACAAATACATGGTCATCCTTTAGAGTCTTCAAGAACAATTTTAGGACAGGACTAGGTTGGAAAGTTTAGACTTAATGCATTGATCCTTGGAAAGGGGTATTATGACCTTGAGCTGCTAGATATATGCTATCAGAATCTGGATAGGTTGATGGTCCTCTTTAAATTTAGCTAGTCTACTTCTTGTTCTATAGACATGCAATAAATTGATCAGTAGGCCCTTATTGAAAACCTGTTCAACTTATATAAATTGCCAGAACCTTCTGTTCTGTCTGTATAATTTTCAAAAAAACAGTCAGTTACATGCTATGATGAGACAGTTAAGCAGGATCATAGAATTTAGAGATGGAAAGGAATTTATGGGTCATTCCAGTGGATCTTTTTCAAAGATGAGGAAATCCAAGTCCAGATGGAGTAATTTCCCCAAAGTTCCAAAGGATGTATAATGCAGAGTCACAACTCATCTCGAGAGCTTCTCAGTTTAAGGATAGCTTGCTTTCCATAATATCCCACAGAATTGTAGTGGTGGAAAATGAGATGACAATGATTAGCAAAATAACACATGGCCTTTCTTTACTTTTTTTTTTTTTTTTTTTTTTTTGTCTCCATGGAAGTCTATTTGTGGTGTACTTGGTGTTTTTGTTGTATTTAGCAATGTGGAAAGCAGCAAAAGAAATCATAAATGGATGGAAATTAACATTAACAAATGTGGTTATGTCCAACAGAATTTATTTAGGACTAATAATTCCAAAGCTATATCTTAAAACTTTTAGAATTTCTTTTTGTGTTTGCATTTTTAAAAACTTTTAAAGGCATAGTTGGGGTAGGTGCTATGATTACTATTTTAAAATCAGTTTTTGATTTAAAATTTTTTATAAACATGTTTCCAACTGAAACAGTATAGAATGCTCATACTGCATATTTGAAGCAACTTTTTGAATTTTTTTTTAATTACACAAAATTGGATCATTCAGTTAGGATTTAGGAAATGTTAACATTTTGATCAAGTACCCTTTTTAAATACAAATTTTTAATGATTCAAAAATTGTTTTCATTTTCTTTTAGCATCTTTTTCTCTAAGGTAAAACAGTGTTTATGGAACACAGTTAACTTTTTTGTACCATTATCTTGAATATTTAGTTCATTTTGAATGCATAGTAAATGTAAATAAATTTTGTTATTAGTGTTTTGGCAGCACCTTAGCTGGCATAAATTGGTAATATTTTCTTTGTCCTAAAACCAGAGCATCTTAGGCTAAAAGTGTTGTTATTGAAACACAGCAACTCTTCAGAGTTTACCAACAAATTCTGTGCAATTGTGAGGAATGTACCAGGATATTGTTCACTGAAATTTATGGCAATAAATTGAGCATCTTTCTTCAGGTGCTTTGGGTTGTTTATAGAGTCTTCCCTTCCTTCCATCAGCAAAATGTTGTATTTTCATTCCCTTGTCCATTAACTGTAATAAAATGTTGTATTGAATGCTTGTTTAGTATCCCAAACTATATTGAAGTTTGTGAAAGAGTGTTAGATCTCATCTTCAAAGTTTTGTTTTGTAATTCGTTAAGGGTTCAAAAAGAGCCAATATCTTATCATTAAAGTGTCAAAATGTATTCATGGAGCTGTTGTGTGAAGGGTCTACTTGGGACCTATATTTTAGTTGGGCTATATCATGGGGTTTGATATGTGTGCACGAGTGTGCTTTTTAAATGATTGCTAAATCTTCATTTGCAGTTTTAACAAATGGGAAAACTAATATCAAGTTGTTAGATTGGGTTTCATGAGGAAAGTTGGATGTTATTCTCTTGTACTGTTACTTTTACACAAGATGGAGAATGATCAAAAAGCATGGCTCATGATTCTTTTGAGTGAATGAAGCCAGGAAAATGAGAGGCCAAGGGTTTATTTCAAAGTTTGTTTTGGTGATGGCATTAAATACGTACCAGGTAATGAAATCCAATTACTATATTAAATTTCATCACTTGTTTTTTAGGTATTCCAATAACTGTACCACCTCCAGGTAAAACCTTTTTTCATGTTTTCTACATCATTGTTAATAAACATGAAATTTCACGCATGTAGTTACAGGAGGGACAGTGGTGATGTGGTTAGCATATGGAATAGGCTATTGAGATTTCAGGTCCTATTTTCAGCTCTGCCTTTGCTTCATTCCAGTCCTGATTCAGAAAACTACTTTTAGTTTTCTCTTACCACTTTGTTTTACCCATTGATACAGCAATAACTATTCTGTAGGTGAAAGGAATCTCTTAAAATCATCACCAAACTAATTTATAAAAACCTTGAAGAAACAGGTTACAAGGAAATAAAGACTATGACTCTATTAAGAACAAGTCTTCTCAGACTGACAGTTTTCTTCTGTAACAAAGTGACTGGCTTGGTAAACCTAAAGAAACAGATGTAATCTTATCTTGACCTGAGTATAGATTCTTATTTTTATCCCACTGGTGTATTCATCTATATACTGGGATAATATGGTCTCAACCACACGACTATTAGATGAGTACTCAACTGGTTGGATAGTTGTATTCACAGTGACTATCAGTTGATCAGTGTTGGAAGAGTATGATCTACAGGGTTTGGTCCTTGACCCAGAGTTGTTGTTGGTTTTTTTGTTTTTTTTTTTTTTCTTTAAAAAAAAAAATTGTCAGTGGCTTTAATAATGGGAGCAGTGAGCATGTTTGTTAAGTTTTATTTAAAACTCGAGGAGTGGAACATATGGGAGGATAACTAGTATTTTGAAGGGTAAAACTAAATTTCAAATTGACCTTGCTAAATGGGAGAATCAATAACAAGCTGAGAATGAAGGTTAGTAAGAATAAGTGCCAAATATTACACCGGCTTATGGATAGAGAATGACTGGCTATGTATGAGTATGGTAAAATTTTATCATAGTGGATAACAAGGAATACATAAATCATTGGTGTGTCATGCTAGTTTTTAAGAGCAGTATTAAAGCATATAGAAATAAAAGTAATGAAGTAATTTCATTATATTCAGCATTTTGCAGACCCTTGATACATTAATAATGGATCCCTAAACTAAGCTAGAGCAAAAAAAGGCATGGTGACTTGAGAAAAATTGGAGAGCCACAAAAATGTTTAGATCAGTCCTTCAAAGAAAGGGTAAAAGAACTGAGATCTCTTAACCTGTAACAGAAGGGTAAGGAGAGCTTAATAATAATCTTCACATATATGAAGGGTAATTAGAGCGAAAATAACTACCTATACCCTGACTACATTAAGGATAGCCTAAGAAGAAGTGGTCTAAAACTAACATAAGGAATTTAATTAATATATAACATTTCTTAACTGGGTTTGGTAAAATTGGGGTGGCTTGCCACAGAAAATTAAAGAACTTTTTTTTTTTTTTTTTACTAAGTCTTTAAAAAGTTTTCTTTTTATGGAATGGGATAATATAGCTTTGTTAGAAACTGGAAATTTAAACTAGTTGAACACTCAAGGCCCTTTTAGTCCTGTGATTTTTTTTTTTTAAAGTATATCATTTAAGTACTGTAAATAACTAAGAATAAAGCTGTTCCATGAGGAGTACATAATGGTGCAAATTTCTTTCTAAACTAAATTAAAAGCTACACTAAGTGCTTTGCTTTTTTCTTTTTAAAATAAATTAGTTTCTTTGGATTATGCTCTCAGCCTTAAGTGCTTTAGATCTTTGCTGTAATATATTTATAAATTAAGACTTACAAAGTAAATTCTGACATATCTCAGATTATTTTTTTAAAGTGGTAAATATATCTTCATATGTTTCATCTAAAATATCAGAACAATAATAGATGTCTGGTGTAAAATAGGTTATTTTATGTTTTCTATATGGAAAAGGTAAGGCATTGAAATTGACTTTGTCAGACTTAATAAAATGGGCTATGTGTGGTGCTGAAAATAAGACCGGGTCTCCTGACTCACAATTAGCAGACAAGACTACTTTATAAAATGTTAGAGGTGCCTTTTTTTTTTTTTTTTTTTTTTTTTTTTTTTTTTTAAATTTAGGGATTCTTTTGCTGTCCAGTACAGATAATAGAAGAATATTTGTTTCCAGAAAAATGGAATAATATTCAATAACTTGATTTTAATTCCTTATATACTATGTTGACACCCTATTAATTAATTCTTTTATTTTATGATTGAATACAGGTTTTCCTCCTCCCCCAGGAGCTCCTCCTCCATCTCTTATACCAACAATAGAAAGGTAAAAGTGTAATGGATTTTATAAACTACTAGTTGATGATTGGTGACAGTTGCAGATTGGAATTTTTTTTTTTTTTTTTTTTTTGGAGGCTGGGGTTAAGTGACTTGCCCAGGCTCACACAGCTAGGAAGTGTTAAGTGTCTGAGACCAGATATGAACTTGGGTCCTCCTGAATTCAAGGCTGGTGCTCTTATCCACTGCACCTCCTAGCTACCCCTCAGATTGGGATTCTTAAGAAAACCTTTTGATAGCTTAGAAATTGGTTTTTAAAGATTTTTATCTTACATAAAATATTAATTTGCTAATATATGTAGTAATATTTAATAAGGTTTTATATATTTACTTGAAAGAGCTAGACTTAGTCACACAACAAAATTACTGGGGAAAAAACAACACGACGAGATATTATTAAAACATAATGTGTGATGATTACTTGCTGAATTTGATGAGTATATCATTATGATTTTCCCAATCCTGATTTAACAGTATTATTATTATTATTATTATTATCTATGCCTCATGGAAATGTAGAAGATGCATTAGCAGGAGTAAACCAAGAAAATGGCACTTAACATTTGACTTTGACATAAGGTAAAATCCTTTACCTTATAAAAAGAGTGACTTAACCAGGGAAAAACAAGTATAAGTAGAGATGTTGCTATTTCTGTCCGTATCTGTCTATTGATTCTTTTAAGAAGAAATGAGTCTCCAAACTATTCCCTGAAGCAGGAATTGCATAATGAGAAATTCTCTTAGAGGGAATTAAGTAGTCTCAGTTTGGAAAGATTCTAAAAATAAAGCATCGTAGTGCATAATGGGGTTGAGTGTGGGTCCTGGTTACAATTTTCTCCAACAATGTGGCATTTGTATGCCAAGGAATCCAAAAATAAGAAATAGATCTATATCCAGTGGTAAAATTGTATCAGTCAACCAACTTGTTTAGTTCTTGTTAAACAAAAATTTTATCTCTGAATTGTAGTGAATTAGATATATTTCCATACTTTACATATCACCGATTAAGAACCTTTTAGTTGACTTCGCTTAAAAAAAAAAAGAAAGGATTTGCTTTGATATCTATTGAGGATAAATAAAATCTCCAGGACATAATTTTCATTAATCTGTTCCTCAGCTGCCAATTTTTAAATCAGTGGAAAATCTTGTTTATTAAACACACACACACATACACACACACGTTATTGTCGCTTGTAGATTGGGAACAGTAGGGCAAGAAGAGAAGTTAGTGCTAGCTTCTAATTATTAGACCCTTATTTTCAAGTACTCATCATTTAATTCCAAATACTTAACTCCTTTCATGCTTGTGCTGATGGGTATACTAGTGTGGTGTGGTATGCTAAAGGATTTTTTTGCCCTTAAATGGCAACTTCTCTGTACAAAATACACATCTAAGAAAAGAATGTGGCATATAAAAAATGTAGAGTAAAATATGAAGCCTGAGAGAAAGCATTATAGAAATTTCAATCATAAGTGTGTTAAGTAAGCATTTTTAAATTTGTTGAAAGAGATATTTTCCTCCTTATGATATATATATCCCTTCTTAGTAGGCATCTTAGTGGGTAGTGGATCTATAGATAGTATGATGGATTTGGAACTAGATTTGGAATATGGAAAGGCTCAGATTCAACTACAACACTTAGAAAGTGTATAGTCTTGGATAAATCACTTGCCCCTCTATGTTTCCATTTTCTTATCTGGAAAATAAGGTAGTTGGGCTAAAGGACTTCTAACATCCCATTCAGTTCTAAATCTTCTTACTTAAAAAGTCAGTTAAGCTGCTCTTTGATCCAGTGGAGCCAACTGTATTCTTAAAAAATAGCATTGTGTGTTTGTATATTTTAAAATTGAGCTGTCTTGTGTGTTTTTATTAAGATTAATTGGTATTTGAAGATTTAAAAAATAAATTTGTAGCAGTAAATTATTTGTTATATACTTCCAGTAACTATTTGATGTTTAAATTCTATTGTCTTTTTCAAGTTTTCCTTATATTTTACCTTTAAATCTAAGCTAGTGAAACTAAAAATTTAATATGATTGTCTTGGAATTAATAAAATATTTTCCCCCCAATAGTGGACATTCTTCTGGATATGATAGTCGTTCTGCTCGGGCATTTCCATACGGCAATGGTAAGTTTGCTAATTTCCTAAGATTTAAGTTGGATGTGAAAATACTTAAAGGTATATAAATTATAAAAACTAAAAAAAAACTTCCTTTACTTAAGGCTATATTACACAAAGTAATGAAAAGAACATTGAACTGTAGGGAAAATTTATTTATGTTGTTGTCTAACATGTCACTTAACAGTGGTTCCTGCCAATGATAAATGGTATTTGGGATACAATTATCAACACACTTGTATAAATAAATATCATTATTATTTAATCTTGGTAAAAAGTCAACTAAAACATGTATTTTTGTAAGTAAAGTTTGGGAAGGTTAGTAGATATACAGTAAAATGTGGCAGGAAAAGGGAATGATGCAAAAAAATCATAGAGGGCTTTAAGTGCTATTCTAAGTTTGTATTTTAGTCAGTAAGTATTTATTAAACACCTACTATGTGGCAGGAACCTTAAACTGTTTAAAAAAAAAAAAAAACATCAAAACAGGGACTGTGCCTACTATCACAGAACTCACAATCTAATGAGGAGACAACAAGCAAACGGATATTTACAAACAAGCTTTTTGTGGGTTAAATAGGAATAATTACTATTAGGAAGCATCAGAAAGGCTTTCTGTAGAAGTAAAGATTTTAATCGATACTTAAAGGAAGCCAGGAGAAAGAGATAAGGAGGGAGATTCCCTCAGCCAGAGAAAATGCCCAGAGCTGGATGATGGAACAGTAGAGGGTGGCATAAGAAGGCTACAAGGATGTTGGCAGGGCAGATGCTGGGTTATGAACGGCTTTGAATACCACAAGACAAGTTTCTATTTGATCCTGGAGGTGCTAAAAAAAAGCCACTGGAGTTTGGGTGGCGGAGTGATATTTTTTACATCTGTGCTGTAGGAAAATCACTAAGGAGACTGAATAGAGCATGGATTGGGTGGGGAAGAGACTCAAGGGTGTCTCGAACACTAGTACTCTCTGCTAGTGATCTGGATGTGAGGCGAGGAGGGAAGGGGCCATTGGAAAAGAGACTGCAGAGGTGAATGAGGTAGGCCTTGGCAACCGATTGGATAAGACAGAGGTAAGAGTGAATAACCTAAGAAGACACTTTAGGGGGCAAGTCTGAGAGACTGGGAGGATGAGAATAGTTTTAGCTTAAGATGTCTAATGGTCATCTAGTTTGATATGTCTAAAAGAAGTCAACAGAGAGGTTGGGGCAAAAAAAATAGTTTGAGAATCCTCAGCATAGAGATGATACTTCACTCAATGGAAGCAACCAATGCGCAAGGAAAAGAGGTAGACCCACTTATGGTGAAAGGATGGGAACCAAAGGAGGATCCTAGGCCCTCTTCCAAATCAGGTTTTTTGTGGATTTGCTTTTTGTGTTTTGATAACCATATTTTAATATATTTGGTTTCTTTTATAATCCACTGTATTTCATTTTATGCATCTAACAACATGATTCTAAGAAGTGGACCATAGACTTCAATAGTCTGCCAAAGAAGGGGTCCACCACATACAGGTGTGCTCATGAACACACACACACACACACACACACACATTTCTAAGTATTAGGTCTAATAGGAATTAACAGAGCAGGAGTCCTATGTGATAAGATGAATGTTTTGGCATCTATGTAAAGGGGCTAGATTGTAGAGGCAAGAAATTAAAAGCAGAGAGACCTGTTGAGGATTCTCTATTAAGTAGTGTTGAACCCCTGAAATGGAATTGTGATCATATGAATGGAGAGATGGGATTGAATGTGAGAGATGTTTTAAAGAGAGATTCAATGACACATTTTTAGATTTTTTTTCTTCTCTATGTTTTATGTTGAAGCTTTTATGTTTGTTTAAATATCAGTAATCTACAAACAACAAAATTAAAGTTAAATATAGTGACAATCCTAGGTCATTAAAAGTATATATCCTTGACCATGAATAGTAATCAACAAAAGTAGGAAAAGATACATGCTCTCAGTCTGTCACTTCTAAACAGTTTTTAGAAAAGTGTTTTGTGAGGGGGTTGTTTATTACAATATGTCAAAATAGTTATGAAAGGGAATTATTGAAATGAGAGGTAGCAAATCATAATTACTATCTGACATACTGGCTTAATAGTTTTCTTAATCTCTCAGTGACCCGAGTCGGTATTCTAAGGTGGAACAGGTGTCTATTTGCATGTGTTCACTAGAAGTCCTTTATGCCAATTAAATCACAAATCTGGCCCCCTAAAAGTAGAATGAACAATCTTGAATCAATGTGTACTACCTTTGCCCTTATATTTTGGACAGTGCTTTGTGTGGTATTTCTAATGCATATATAGTAACCTCTGACAAAATATGAGCCCCTCAATAGAGTATTCAGTGGCTTTTCATCATGCTTTGCTAACACTCAGTGAATTGGTGACAAGACACCAGAAGTTCTTTTCCAGAATCCTTGAATTTAGAGTGTAATATACTTTCTCTGTTTTACTTCAATGATAATCTTCCTTATATTGTTAAAATATAGTGTTAGAATATCTTGATAATGAACTACGCTAACTTGACTACAAATTCTTGATTGCTTCTTTAACTTTACCTTCTCTCTTGCCTTCCTTCACGCTGAGGTTCAGCTCTCTAAGGCTGATCTCCTTGCCTTCAGTTCCCATGGGCTCTAGAAAAAAATATTTAATTTTTTTTGTCAAGGCCTAAAATCCATCCATCTAATTGATATAAAAATGGCAATCATTCTAGATGTTTGAACATTGGCTCAGCTGTAGGATTTTGTAGCTGGCCACAACTGTCTGCTCTTGGAAGCTCTTCCTTTTTTTTTTTCAGTTCCACTAGCTTTTATCCCATTCCTCTTTCCTTATATACTCTTTTCCATTCAGTGTTATTGCACATTTGCCAATCTAATCATGAAGTTTTATTGAGTCATGAATAAGATTACTTTGTTTTATTTTTCATTCATTTCCCAGAAATAATGCTTTGAAATTTATGGCAAATTTCTCCCTGACCTCTCTTGACACCCCACGTTCCCCCCCTTTCCCAATATAGAATTTTTTTTTTTTTTAAATTTCTTAAAACATTTTGTTGTAATGGAGCAATCACTAGGCACGGAGTCAGGAAAGCTGAGCTTTGAATTGGAGGTCCAATACTAATTAGCTGCTTGACCTTAGACAGATTAGATAACCCCTTTTTCCTTACCAAGAAAATGGTGATGATTATACATGTTCTAAATGTGTTACATAGTATGGGTAAGGAAAAAAGTACTACAAATGTGAATTAGCATTCCCAGTGTAGAATTATTATTCTCTTGTAGTTGGCTTTTCATTTGGCTCAGTACTCCTTTTTTTGTTTTTTACATCTTATTATTTTCCAAATATATCCTTCCTCTCTCAGTGAACCTTTCTTTGGGGAAAAAAAAAATGAAGAAATAACAAGTTAACAAAATCAGCTGACAACTCAATCCTTATGATTTCTAACAGCAAATCCTAAGCAGTTTTAACTTATTAATGAATTTCCCCTTTCTTGAACTTAACTGTATTTTGCAAGGACTTCATCCAACGATTTAACCTAGTTCTCTCCCTTCCAAATTTTTTTTCATAGATTACTTTTTTTCTTTAATATTCTGTTCTTTTTCCTTCTAAATTTTTTTCATAGATTACTTTCAAGGTTCTCTCCCTTTCCTCCTCCAATCTTACCTTAATTTGTTTTGTTTGCATTTTATATATCTGAGTGGTTTGTGATTGTTATTACATGAGGCTTCAGCTTTTTTATATGTAAAATGAGAGTGTTGAGCAAGGTAATCTTTAAAATCCCTTCTATCCTAAATCTTATCTTGTGTTTAATCAGGTTTTTTTGTTTTTTTTTTTTTAAGTGGCTACCACTATGCTAGACTGAGACTACCGAGGGAAAAAATGGAAATAGGCATTGTCCCAGGTGCACAGATAGAAATGCAGATATAAGTCTCCTGACTTCAGCTCCAGAACTTTTCCCCGTGGACTTTGATGCTTTAATTTTTAACTATGTTATGGATTAAGATAATATAATGATCAAGTTAAGACTTGAATTATTTTATTTTTGTTTAGCAATAGAGGTATATGGGGTATGTAGGGAAAGGGAATGATTTGGAATTGGGAGGACCCAGATTTAACTTCAGTTTCATATACACAGTAGCTGTGTGACTCCTGGCAAACTGAGTGTCATTTTCCTTATCTAAAGTCATGGGAAATAAGGTTGAATTAGATAGGTATTGTGAGCAAGCTTCTCCCCTCCCCCCCAGAATCATTATGTTAACATGCTTATTCTTTTTTCTGAGTATTTCAAAACATTAGAATCATCATGTCTGAGTTGGCAGGAATAATTATTCCCAATCTCCTCATTTTATGAATAAAATTGAGGGATGGGGAATTTTGTTGGTGATTAACTAGCTGGAGCTTGAATTTAGAGGTTCTCCTCTATATGCCACTCTCAGATGTTAAATGAGGGCTTCTTTTAAAGAATCCAAGGATTTTAAAGAATTTTTGTTTTTGTTCATGTGTTTGTTTTTAAAGCTAATGGAAAGAGATTAGTAATCTCTTTTATGGTTGTCCATTGCAGTTGAGATAAGTCCAGTTAAAAGCTTTAAGTTCTGTATCCAAAAGAAGATCATGCAGATTTCTTTCATTGTTTCATCTCTCCCTGTGCCTTAACTCTCCAGAGTCAATTTTTGCTCTCATCATCACAGGAATTTATGATGCCCTCCATGGGTAATCTCCAAGTTTAGAATTGTAGATGTAGATATGGAAGGAACCCTGGAGACTTTCTAGTCTGACCCCTCATGACAGATAAGGAAATAAACTCTGGCAGAGGAGGAGTGACTTGCCAAGTTTCAACGGAGGTAGTGTCTTGGCATTTGAACTCAGGTCTCTGACTTGAGGGCCAGTGCTCTTTCTACCATATTATGCTGCTTGCCTCCATGAGTCCACAGAACTTTCTCAATCCTTTACTTCTATTTTACTCTCTTTTATACCATCAAATCTCATTGTTGCTTACTCCTTGTCAGACCTCACCCCTGGGTTATTTCTACCATCTGCCTCTGCTCCTCACTTGTGCTAAAGATTGATAGAAATTATCATCTACCTCTTCTGCTCCCACTCATGTGCACAAGCAGAATTAGAAGTCAAACATCTGACTTGACTGATTCCAACTAGAAGTTGGTTGACTTAACTTTGCTGGCCCTCACTTCAGTAAGAAAATCCTTTTATCTGTCACTAATTGGTCTCTTGGTCACCCACTTCCTCCTCCTCCCCCCATTTCTGAAAGCTTCTCCAAACCTTTGCTTCTCACTCCTTCACATCAACTGGAAATTTTTTGCTTAAATTTGGTTTTGTTTGTTTGTTTTGTTTTTTAATAAAGATGAAATGTTAGTTCAAAGTTTAAGGTAAAAGTGAAAAATAGTCTAAACCTGGGTTTCAGGGTAAAAATTATATTTTGGATTGATATTTTGTTTTAATATCTCATTCATTTTCATATCTGACCCTCACCAAAATCCATTACCCCAGGATGCACTTTGAAAAAGAATAAAAAAGAAAAAATTTTAAGAAGTTTAAAACCACCTGAAACATTACATTTGTCAATATGTATATATATGTAATACTTCATACTTGTAGTTTCTTCCCTCCATTCTTCCTTCAATGAAGAGAGCCCAGACTTGGTTATCATTTGCTTAAACTCTAAAAGTGATTTTTACATAAATGTCTATGACTTCTCAAGAATCCTGTTGCTAAGTGAATCAGTTTACTATTGGATGAAAGTGGTTTAAATTGTTATTAAAACTTTTTGAGAACTTAACCAAAAAAGTCTTAACTAATCTTTAAAAAACACTCTTAGTTAATTCTTGCTGTAAATTATTACTAGATATAATACAGATTTATTTCTGTAACAGTACATACAAGTTGTCTGTTATATAATAGTGTTCAGTAAACTTGTTGGCAAACAGCTGTAACCATCTGCTTCAGAGTTTAGAATTAGGTTTTAATCTTCCATGGCCCAATTCTATAAATATTTGTAATTATTTCTGTGAAAATGTAGGTAACCTATATACTGTATGTATATAATAGAATGATGTCTGGGGTCATTAATTGTTATATATGAAATTAGTTATTTATAGCTGAAAGATTCATTATTAAAAGTACTTGTGTCTAGATCTGCATTGGCCTAAACTACTTGAATTAAAAGCAGTTTCCTTTAAGGAAAGGAAGTTTTTTTTTGTTTTGTTTTGTTTTTTTATGGCCTGCTTGAAAAAATTAATACTTGAAAAAGTTGTTTTGGTGACTTAAAATAGTGAATCCCAAGAGCAGTAAGGTGACAGAATTTCAAATGGAGATAAGGAAGTGAGAGCGAGTCACAGAGGAATTTCTTAAAGTAAAAATCATTTGTGCAGAAAAGTAAAAATAAAACCAAAATGCATTTATAAGTCAGAAGATCAGATTCTTAGCAAATAGAATAATCAAGTTAATTGCATGTTATCACATGCGTTCTTCTAATGTATTTAGGTACATTCGACATTATGTACAGTTTTATTTCAGAATAAATTTTTCCATTTGTTTGCTTTTGATTTTGTTATGGGTATGTTTTTGCTAATATTTAACTGTGAAAAGATTAATACTCTGTTTTTCTAAATGCCTTAAATTCTATGATTGTGAATTTTAAATTGTTAAAGGTTCTCATCTTTTAGAAGGGACATATGAATATTCTGAGAGCTTCAAATTTTTAGACTTCGATAATAATAAAGCCTGTTATATAAAGGCAACAGGTAGTGATAGTTTATATATGTTATATAAAGGCAAGTTAAGAGTGATAATTTAGGAGTTTTATTATACTTCTAATAAAGATTCCCATATGAATCCTAGAAAACACTTTTTTCCCTCTCCTCTGCAAGTGTGTCTTGCTTCAGTATTTAAAAGCTCCATGATTTCGTCAATTCTCCCACTGTCTCCATATCATGGAACACTAATCTAGTGTAGAAGTTAGTAGGTGGTTTGAGGAGTTTCTATGTCTGAAAAATTAATCTCATTACAGCCAACTTAGTGGTGTCTCTTATGCCTAAAAAGGCTAAGTCTTATATTGCAAATTACAGTCCATGTTCCTTTGAAATTTGAATCCAAGTCTTCTGATGATAAATCTGGTCTTTTTTTCCACCAAGATATTCCCCTACTTTGAGGAGTCTCATAGATCTCATTTGTCTAATAGAACCTTCTTCACTTACTTTCAGCACAGCTTCTGTTTACTTTGAAGATTGAAAAGGTAGAAGTATTTTCAATTTATTGGAAGTGAAAAAAGAGGAATGTATAAGTTTCCTCCAAAGATAGCATCTTAATTTAGCTGTTTAGTGTTATCATGGACTTCTCAAAACCACAGGTTGTTAATAAAATTCATTAATAAGGATTTTGAGGTATAGAGTAGGGGAGAAGAGAGGAGGCTCATGGCAAATGTCTGCCTTTTCAATCAGTTATTAGGGGAAGTCTTCAGTTGAGAGGGTAGAGGGAGAAGGCCATGTGAAAGGCTTGAAAAAGAAAACAAAGGGATGTAATAGCTGTGGGGGGGAGGGTATAGTAGAGTACAGAGCTTGGATTGCTTCAGGAAGGGTCTTGTAATCAGATAACAATTTATAATGGACCTGACAGCACAATTGCCTTTCATTCTCAACTTTAACTTTAACAGCACATAATAGGAGCAGAGGTAGCAGATGATGGAAGTAATCCAGGGTTGAAATTTGGCAGGTCATGAACAAGGAGGCAAGGGAGATGAGAACTCAGGTAATGTAAATTTTGAGTAGATGAGTAACATCAAGTTTGGGAGAAAGGCAAAGAAAGTAAAGCAAAGAAGGAGGGAGAAATTGGGAGAAATGAAGCATGGATGAAATTGTTAGGAAGACATGATAAAGAAAATTCAGAAAGCTTCATCATAAAAATGGAACACTTGTTGAATGATGCAGAGTTCAAGTGGCATTATTCTCATATGTGGCTGAAGTAGAAGGAAAAAAAAATGTGGAATTGAGAGAAATTCAACAAAAACGTGTATGAAGTCCCCAGTGCGAAGGTCTGTGCTAGCTCCTCTGAAGGGCTCAGACTAAGTCCTTGTCATTTTTTTTTTTTTTCATTTCTTTATTTTTTATTTTTTATTTAATTTTTATTTTATTTTATAATTATAACTTTTTTTTTTGACAGTACATATGCATGGGTAATTTTTTACAACATTATCCCTTGCACTTACTTCTATTCAGATTTTTTCCCTTCCTCCCCCAACCCCCTCCCCCAGATGGCAAGCAGTCTTATATATGTTAAATATATTACAGTATATTCTAGATACAATATATTTGTGTAGAACCGAATTTTTTGTTGCACAGGAAGAATTGGATTCAGAAGGTAAAAATAACAGTTTACACTCATTTCCCAGTGTTCCTTTTCTGGATGTAGCTGGTTCTGTTCATCATTAATCAATTGGAATTGGATTAGCTCTTCTCTATGTTGAAGATATCCACTTCCATCAGAATACATCTTCATACAGTATCATGGTTGAAGTGAATAATGATCTTCTGGTTCTGCTCGTTTCACTCAGCATCAGTTGATGTAAGTCTCTCCAAGCCTCTCTGTATTCCTCCTGTTGGTCATTTCTTACAGAACAATAATATTCCATAACATTCATATACCATAGTTTACCCAACCATTCTCCAATTGATGGACATCCATTCATCTTCCAGCTTCTAGCCACTATGAAAAGGGCTGCCACAAACATTTTGGCACATACAGGTCCCTTTTCCTTCTTTAGTAGTTCCTTGGGGTATAAGCCCAGTAGTAGTATGGCTGGGTCAAAGAGTATGCACAGTTTGATAACTTTTTGGGCATAGTTCCAAATGGTTGGATTCTTTCACAACTCCACCAACAATGCATCAGTGTCCCAGTTTTCCCACAGCCCCTCCAACATTCATCGTTATTTGTTCCTGTCATCTTAGCCAATCTGACAGGTGTGTAATGATACCTCAGAGTTGTCTTAATTTGCATTTCTAGTCCTTGTCATTATAAGCAAAAGTCCTTGCCCCACATTGTGGACTCCAATATGTAATGTTCTGTTGTCTCCAGAGACTGCCGATTGCTCTCTGGGAGGAGATCTGCTGTGTCAACTCAAATCTCTCAGACAGATTCTTCTTCCTGTAGAGAGCCCTTGTCTCCAGACAGTTGCCGCCAACTCTGGTCCAGAGTAGAGAGTCTTCTTCCTCCTGAGAGCTGCCTCAAGTCTGGCCCAGACAAGACTCTCAATCTCACCCTCTTTTATCCTCCCAGAGAATGGGTGTGGGATAACGCAAGGGCTTCTGGGAAAAGTTAGTTCAACCAGTGAACTTGCTCCTCTTAAGCATGCAAGCTCCTCCCCAGGAGTTCAAAGGGGTTAAACTCCTAGTAAAGACCAGAACTAGAGAATTGTTAAGTACCGACTTAGCACTTAGTAAGAACCTAATATCTCATTATCTCAGCACTTAGTAAGAACCTAACACCCTAGTGTGATAGGCAGGTATCAAGAAAATGGAGCAGATACCGAACAATTTAAGAAAGGAACAAGTGTGATCTAGGGACTGGTAGAGGCAACCTTAAAAGAAGTAGAGGATTTGTCTAATAAATGATGGCAAAAGGAAGTGATAGAAATACCAAAAAAGGGGGGGAGGGGAGAGTTGGGGTTAAAAAAAGTATACCAACTTCCTCTCTTGGACCAGGTGTTGGGGATATGAGATAAAATCAAATGACTACTAGAAAAGATGGCTCAGGATTTAAAGTCATCTTAGAAAAGTAAAATGAATGGAAATTTATTCATAATAGAATAGATAGGGGCAGCCAGGGTGGTTGAGTAGATACAATCAGAAGGATTTCAGTTCAGATCTGGTCTCAGACACTTGACACTTACTTGCCAAGATAATAATAATATTCCAGAAAGTGGTAGAATGTGGTGTGAGCAGAGGAAATTAGAACATGGGATGGAAAATTAGGAAAGTTGTAGAGGAGGAAAGTGGTTTTCACTTAACTAGCTGTGGATTCTATTTCCTTAGAATTGAAATGGTTTAAATGGATCAGGCATTATCATGTCTAGAATTGAGAAGCTAAACCGGATTGCTTTTTGAATTTGTGGCTGTTTCTGATTTCTTTGTATGTAATAGTTATATTCACATCACATTCTGAACTTTATGAAATTTTTTCAATGAGTGAAGGAAAAAAAGCTAATGGGGAAGCAACATATAAGGAAGTTTTCTTCTTCAAGGTAGATGGGAAAACCCTGGTTTGTTATTTGTTTTGGGACAGTAACAAAATCTTTCTTTTCATGTCTAGGCAGGAATGGAGGGAAGGTTTGTTGTAACTGTACTCTTGGGCTCAGGGTCCTGAGCTCTTTCTGCTGGGGATTGTAGGGAGACAATGGTCAAAGTGTTGGTGGTAATGAAACCCTGCAGGCTCTTTGGTCCTTAGGTGGCTGGTGGTCTGGAAGCAGGGCTGGTCCTCTGGGAAGCTCCACTGTCCTAGTTTTGAGGGGCTCACCTCCCTTTTGTTGGTAGTTGGTTGTGGCAGGGATAGTAGACTTCATCTAAGGGAAGAATGAAATATTCATGTGTCAGAGCAAATCCTATATGGAAATTCATATATAATCTTTTGTAAGTGTTTATGATTTTGGATTTAGGTTGATTACTATTATTTAAACAAATACAAAGACCCAATAAGGTATCATAAATTAGTTTTTGAAAACTAAACTCAAACACTCAAAATTCTGACAACTGACAGAGGTTTGTATTTTGTTTGTTTTCACTATATTGGAGAGAGAAAGGAGAAGCAAAGAAAATAGGTTTGCTGATTGAGGTTGATGATATCAATGATAATAGGTTATGGAATCAGAGGTGTAGAGCTAAAACAAACCAGAAAAGTTATAACCTCTGCACTCCATGTGATAGATGAAGAGCATAAAAGCTTAAGTGTCTCTCCCTGTGCCACACATCTAGTGAGTACCGGAGAAAAGTCAAACCTGCCTTCCTGATTGCCAAGGTCAGTGCTGTGACCAAATATATATATTTATATGTATATATCAAAATACTTGAACCCAGAATTGCCTGATTTTTGAATTTTGAAGTCAGCTCTGTATCTACTGTGAAACTTCTCTAAAAGAAATATTGGATTAACTGGAATTTTATGTATGTTAACAATCCCATTTTTTCAACCTTGCCAAATAGCAGAACTTTTGCTGATGATCCTAAGGTCTTCTTAGAAACTTACAATGCCTGTCCTTCCATTTCCCCCTCAATGTATATTCCATAATTGCACACACTTAAACAGAACTTATTTTCCTTTAATGCTCTATATATTTGTCAGTAATTGTCTCTTGATTTTTATTTTGCTGGGGAAAAAAATAGTCTTCAGATATTCTTCAGAACCTTCTCTATCCTAAAGCACCTGTATTTTCGATTACTATCCTTTCAGCCTTAGACTATGTCACTCCAACTGATTACAACATTGCTTTCAAGTCTCCTGGAGTCTGAATATTTCTCTTGGTATAGTTCTTGGGTTGTTGAAAACAAATGTAATTTAAAATTACAGTTAAATAATAAGCTCTATACCATGATTATATTTCTTAGTGCTGAAGTGTCTTCTCTTAATGCTTTAAGCATATTACTTGAATAAGTAATTTCTCTCTCTGTTCTTGGGAGGCTAAAATGATTTAGCACTTGGAAAGTTCTTTATAAACCTTAAAGCACTATTTAAATGTTAGTTTTTTGTATGATTATTATACAACAAGCCAAAATATTTATTAATGGGTCACCGTTGAACTTTCTTGTATGACTCATGAAGTGTAAGAAAAACAGTTCTGTTTGAGCAAGTCACTTTATCTATATAGACTTCTAATTTTTTTTTTTTCCCCTTCCCTGTAAAATGTAAGGATTTAACTGTGTGACTTCTAAGGTGAAGTTCTGTGTGATCTGAAATCTCATTATTTGAAAACCACTTAAGTAAAGATTTATTCAAATTCTTCCACATTAAAATAAGTACTGACCTACTAGCTTTGTGCATACTGGGCAGAATACCTAAAAGGAAGTTAATACTGTCTCTTTAGATTTATGTTTTTAACCACATTTAAGCCTTTTAGTGAGAGAAAAAATCTTGAGTAATCACCTGGCATTAATCACTTGTATGTCAGTCTCTATTAAGCACTAACAATTTAAAGAACAAAAGAAAGTTACCACTCTCAAGGAGCTCTGGTTGAGACAACATTCAAATAATGTATTTTTAAAAGCTGCAAATTCAACCTACATTGGAGATAATCCATTAAGGAAAGGCATCAGCATTTAGGCAAAGTAGGTGAGGCTTCTTGCTAAAGGTAGAGTTTTAGCTGAGACTTGAAGGAAGCTAGGAGATGGAGATGAAGAAGAAAGTTCCAATTAATGAAAAACAATAAGCAGTAATGTCCAGAATTGAAAAAATAGAGTAGAATCTTGAACAGGAAGGCCATTATTACTTTATTGATAATAAGAGTAGGAAGTGTCTAAGGAGTAAAAAGACAGGAAAGGTAGAAAGGAGGTACCAGGTTATGGAAGGTTTTCAAAGACAAATAGAGTGTTTTATATTTTATTCTAGAGGCTAGCCCCTAGAATTTAATAGAAGAATTTAGGGGTGAGAAGGTCATACTTGTATTTTAGGAAAATTATTTTGACACCTGACTGGAGATTGAACTGTCCAAAAAAAAAAGATGAGGCAGGAAGGCCAAAATAGTTTTATACATGTTGAGTTTATGTTTGAGACATCTAGTACAAAATGTTTAGTATGCAATAGAAGGAATGAGACTATTGGTCAGGAGAGAGGTTAGGGCTAGACTAATAAATCTAAGAATCATCTGCATAGAGATGCTAGTTAAAAACCTGGAATTTTGATGAGATTACCAAAGGAAGTGTAGTATAAAGGGAAAAGAAACGAAGGATGTAGGATGGAACCATGGCTAATTAAATACCTACTATGTGTCAGGTACTATACTAAGTACTTTACAAATATTCTCATTTGATCTTTACAATAACCCTATGAGGTGTAAGTACTTTTACTATCCTATTTTATCATCTCGTTTTATAGTTGTGACTGATGCTAGCTAGAATGAAGATCCAGCAAGGAAGACAGAATGAAGGATCAGAAATATAGGAGAACCAGTAGAATATCAAAGTTAAAAAGGTGATCAGTAGTGTCATAGATTGCAGACAGTTGAAAAGGATGAAAATCAAATATAATATTGATTCATGTAACTCCTTATCTTTAGGCCATTGTGTTCTGTAAATTGTGTTTACAAATTCCAGAGAAGGGAAGTCTAGAGCCTTTGATAGAAATAGTTTTTGTCCGCCTAATGAGCTTTTATTGATTATGGCGATATATACTCCTATACCAAGTCCACACTTGATTTCTGTTTATATGCTGTCAATAAGATAATATTTGAGAGTATACTTTACAGAATCTGTATAAGAATAGAAAGTCCCTAGAAAATCAACTAAAAAAATTACTAGAAACAATTCACAACTTTAGCAGAGTTGCAAGATACAAAATAAATTCACACAAATCATCAACATTTTTATATATTACCAACAAAGTCCAACAGCAAGAGATACAAAGAGAAATTCCATTTAAAGTAACTGTCAGCAATATAAAATATTTGGGAGTCTACCTGCTAAGACAGTCTGGAACTACATGAACACAATTATATTAGAAAGCTGTGGTTATCAAAACCATTTGGTATTGGCTAAGAAATAGACTAGTTGATCAGTGGAATATGTTAGGTTCACCGGACAAAATAGTAAATAACTATAGTAATCTAGTGTTTGACAAACCCAAAGACTCTAGCTTTTGGGATAAAAACTCATTATTTGACAAAAATTGCTGGGATAATTGGAAACTAGTATAGCAGAAACTAGGCATTAAAACACACCTAACACCATATACCAAGATAAGGTTGAAATGAGTTCATGATTTAGACATAGTGATAAGAAAATTGGAAGAAAAAAGGATAGTTTACCACTGTGGAAAAGGAAGGAATTTCTAGCCAAATAAGGAGGAGTTCATTATTGATGATTATAATTTTGATTATATTGTTTAAAAGTTTTTGTAAAACCAAAATGGATGCAGATAAGATTAGAAGGGAAACAATAAATCTGGAAAACATTTTTACATTCAAAGGTTCTAATAAAAGCTTCATTTTAAAAATGGATAGAAAATTGACTCAAATTTATAAGAATTCAAACCATTCTTCAATTGATAAATGGTCAAAGAATATGAATAGACAATTTTCACATGGAAAAATTAAGTTTTTTATTATTTTTAACATTAAATATTAATTTCTATAATTAAAGGGGGTTCTAAATCACTATTGATCAGAGAAATGCAAATTAAAACAATTCTGAGATACCACTTCACACTTTTCAGATTAGTTAAAGTGACAGGAAAACAATGATAAATGTTAAAGGGGATGTGGGAAAACTGGGACACTAATACATTGTTGGTGGAATTGTGAACTGATCCAATCATTTTGGAGAGCAACGATGCCCAAAGGGCTATCAAACTCTGCATACTTTTTGACTCAGCAGTGTCTCTACTGGGCTTAGATTCCAAAGAGATCTTTAAAGGAAAGAAAGAGACCCACGTGTGCAAAAATGCTTCTGGCAGCTCTTTTTTGTAGTAGCAAGAAACTGGAACCTGAATGGTGCCCATCAGTTGGACAATGGCTTGAATGAATTGTGGTGTATGAATTTAATGGAATATTATTCTTTAAAAAATGATAAGCAGAATTATTTCAGAGAGGTCTGGAGAGATTTACATGAACTAATCTTAAGTGAAATGAGCAGAACCAGGAGATCATCATACACAGCAACATCGATAATACAATGATCAATTCTTATAGATGTGACTCCTTTAACAATGAGATGTTTCAGGCCAGTTCCAATGGATTTGTGATGGAGAGAGCCAGTGAGAGGACCGACTATGTATTTTTTGTTGTTTGCTTGCTTTTTGTTTTCTTTCATAATAATGTTATCATTACCTTCCCTGCAGGTTTTATCTATTTGTTCTCAAAGATATTTTCTCAGTCTTTCCCTAATATTCCTCTGTTTCTTACTTTCTGAATCTCCCCTTGTTGGCCATTTCCTTAGGGACCAGACTTCAATTCCATCTTAAGCCTCTCATGCATTTCAGGCTTCTCCAACCTCAATCTTTGCCATAATTGACTTCTGAGGGGTACAGAACTGACATCAGGTAGATATTAATATCCTTTTTCCTTCAGCCCCTGTAAAGCTCACTTGATGGTGCCCAATCCCAGTATCCTCTGTTCTTTTTACAACATGGCTGGACCACTGCCACACTGTAGACCTCAGCCCACTTGACACTGTGCAGGAGTAAAGGGTTGAGTTCTTAAAATACTTCCTTGATACTTTGGCATGGGACTGAGTAGGTAAATTAATTTGTGTAATACTATCATTGTTAGCATATTAATTTAGCCAACTAATATTGTTCAGTTATTTAGATCTGTCTTTGTTTATAGAGGTATTTATAGTTGTATTCGTATAGTTCGTGTGTTTCTTTGTAGGTACACTCCACAGAGTCTTAAACATTTTGCAGTTTATTTTTTAAAAAGGGGGTCCTTTTATTTTTCAGAATACATGCAAAGATAGTTTTCAACATTGATCTTGCAAAATTTGTACTCCAAATTTTTCTCCCCTTCACCTCTCCTCTCCCTTCTCTAGATAGCAAACAATCCAACATAGATTGAATCTGTGTAATTCTTCAAAATGCATTTCCATATTTATCATGCTGTACAAGAAAAATCAGATCAAAAGGGGGAAAAATGAGAAAGGGAGAGAAAAAAAACAAGCAAACAACAACAGAAAGGGTGGAAATACATACTATATTGTGATCCACACTCAATCCCCACAATCTCTCTCTGGGTGCAGATGGCTCTCTCCATCGTAAGACCATTGGAATTGGCCTGTATCATCTCCGTGTTGAAAAGAGCTAAGTCAGTGATAATTGATTATCACATAATCTTGTTGCTGTTGCTGTGTACAATGTTCTCCTTGCCCTACTTAAACTTTACTCAGAATCAGCCTATAGTTACTTTAAATGGAATCTCATTGCCTCTTTTGCTGAGTTTTATTGGCATATAGAAATGCTGATATGTGTTGGTTTATTTTATATTCTGCAATTTTGCTAAAGTTATTATTTCATTGATTTTTTTTAGTCGATTCTCTAGGATTTTGAATGTATACCAAACATCATCCACAGAAAATGACTTTTATTTCCTATTTACCTATATTCCCTCAATTTTCCTTTTTGCATCATACTAGATTATAAAAGTATTTTTTTTAATGACACACAAGAAATTATTGTATTTTATCAGATGATTTTCTTTTCTGCAACTATTGATAAAACCATTGGAGGGATGTTTATTAGTATGCTAAGTCAAGTTTGTAGTTTTCCTAATATACATAAACCTAAAAAATATTTCCTAATATATATAAACCAAGACTGGATTCTTGTTATATAACCAATGTAGTCATAGTGTATGTAATCTTTATAATGTATCTAGTCTTGTTTATTATATTTTATTTTAAAATTTTGCATCTATATTCATTGGAGATGTTATTCTAAACTTTTTTATTCTGTTATATTAAGAGAATATTTGTGTCATAAGAGAAACTTGGTTAAAATTCCCTTTACTGGTTTTGCAAGCAGGTTATGTTCTATTGGAATTAATTGTCCTTTGAATATTCATTAGAATTTGCTCATCAATCCATTTGCTCCTGGGGGAAGGGAGAGTTCCTGTTTCATAAAACCTTTCCTTTCCCTATTGACCCTCCCACCCTCTTAATTCACACATCATTTTGGGCTCCTTGACACTTAAGGAGCTTGTGATCTCTTCTTCTATTAACAAATTAAGAAGTCCTACTTCACAAAAGTGTACATGAAAAATTTTTAAAGGTTGAGATATTTTATGGTTTGGTAGGATCCCAGTGGTAAATAAGCATTTCTTTTTTGTTTTTGCAGCAGAATTGGGATTGACTAGCCCAGGGTCACACAGCTAGTATCAAGTGTCAGAAGTCAGGTTCTCCTGACTATAGGGCCAGTTCTCTATCTACTGTACCACTGGTGCTCTTAAATAAGCATTTGTAATTTTTCTTTTTCTTCAGGAGCATTATCTGGTTAAATTTGCAACATGCCTCACACTTTAATATAACAGCATATCTATTTTTTCTTTTCTGTGAAAAAAAAATTTATTCCAGTCTCTTTAAGCACCTCTTTTGTTTTCAGTGTATTAACCCTTGTTTCTAATTATTTCACTTTCTTTCAGTTGCTTTTCCTCATCTTCCTGGTTCTGCTCCTTCATGGCCTAGTCTTGTTGACACCACCAAGCAGTGGGACTACTATGCCAGGAGAGAGAAAGATCGAGAGCGAGAGAGAGAACGAGACCGAGAGAGAGATCGTGATCGTGATAGGGAAAGAGAACGTACCAGAGAGAGAGAGCGAGAACGTGATCATAGCCCAACACCAAGTGTATTCAACAGGTTTGTTAAACATACCTTAATTTGTGCCTAATGTTAGGCATACATCAGAGTTTTAAATTCAGATAAATGTTTTGGAGGGAGAGTGGAAATTTCCAATGGAAATTTTTTTAAATGTGTTAAAAATTACTTGCTAAATGTTTTCAGGACAATTGAACTATTATAACTAACTATTAAAGAAGTGTGAGAGAGATGCCTCTTTACCCAAGAATAGTATTATCTTTTTTTTTCCCCCTGAGGGTAATTGTGATTAAGTGACTTGCCCAGAGTCACATAGCTAGGAAGTGTTACGTGTCTGAGGCACATTTGAACTCAGATTTTCCTGACTGCAGGGCTGGTGCTCTATCCATTGCACTGTCTACCTGCCCCTAATAGTATTGTTTTTCAGAGAGGAAAAAAGAATAACAATAGAATTCATAAGTCATGTTTATGTTGATGCCTAGAAAACTGTTGTAACATCAAGATGCCATCTCTTTTATTAATTCAAGCATTTATTAGGTACCTACTGTGTGATGAGTCCACATACTGAGATTGCATAGACAAAAAGAAATAATTTGTGGTCAGTTGAATATCTAGAAAATGTGTTTTAAGACCTCAGGAATTGGTTCCTTTCACCCTCCCCCTCCCAGGACGCCACCATCTCCCTCCCACCCTTCCACGTCTAGCTTCATAGTCTTTCAGTATCATTCATCTCTCCTATCCATTTCTGTTTTCTCCACACATTCTTTTGCCCTAGTTCAGGACTCCATCATCATTAGCAGATCACTATAATAGCCCTTAAATTGTTGCTGTTACTTTCAGTCTCCTTTTTCTCTCATTTGCCATCTATATAAATAATCTTCCAGGACACAGGTCCACCATACAATTATTCAAAATGTTGAAAACTATGAAGGATTCCTCATGTCCTGCAGGATAAAATATAACACTTTCCTCATTTAAGGCCCACTGCAATCAGATTCCAACTTAGTCTTATGCCCTTTTAATACTATTCCCCCCCCCCCCTTTGAGGCTAGGGTTAAGTGACTTACCCAGGGTCACACAGCTAGGAAGTGTTAATTAAGTGTCTGAGACCAGATTTTAACTCAGGTCCTCCTGAATTCAGGGCTGGTGCTCTATCCACTGCGCCACCTAGCTGTCCCTGATGTTCTTTTAATACTAATTGCTAATACACACTAGACATTCCACCAAACCACGACTAGCAATTTCCTTTCTGTCCCTTTCCCCAGTCCCTGAGAAGGCAAGGCAATATGATATGTTATTCATGTGAAATTAGATAAAACATTTCTTTTTTGCCAGACTTTTTTTTGTTGTTGTTGTTGTTGTTGTTAATGAGAAATTATATTTTAGTTTACACACTCTCTGGAGGTGGATGGCATTTTTTTTCATCATTAGTCTTTTGGAATTGTCTTGAATTATTGTATTGATGAGAGTAGCCAAGTTTTTCACACCATTACAAATCATTTCAGTTCTTCTCACTTTACTTTGCATCATATAGTCCTTGCCATGGTTTTCTGAAACTATCTTCTTCTTCATTTCTTATAGCACAGTGATACTCCATCAATCATATACCCCAACTTATTCAATTACTACTCAGTTGATGAGCATTCCCTTTGGTTTCCAATTCATTGCCACCACAAAATGAGTTTTTGTAAATATTTTTGTGCATGGAGATGCTTTTTCCTTTTCTTTCATCTCTTTGGAATACAGATCTAGTAGTGATATTTCTGGGTCAAAGAATATACTTAATTTTGTAGCCATTGAGCCTGGTTCCAAATTGATCTCCAGAATGGTTGGACCTGTTCACTACTTCAACAGTTCATTTGTATTCCTATTTTTCTCTCATCCCCTATAACATTTTTCATTTTTGACAAGTATGAAGTAATATCTTATTCTTGTTTTAATTTGTCTTTCTCTATTCAGTAGTGGTTAAGAGCATTTTTCCCATATGACGATAGATAGCTTTCATTTCTTCTGAAACCTGCCTGTTCGTAATCCTTTGACAAATTATCAGTTAGGAAATGGCTCTAATTTTTTCTAAATTTGACTCTGCCCTATATTCAGTGTATATTTAAGAAATGAGACTTGCATCAGAATAATTTGTTGTAAAAGTTTTTGCTTTCTACTTTTTACTTCATCATCTAATGTTACTTTCTAGCAAAAGGTTTCCCTGATTATTCCTTCTAATTAACTTTATTTTTGCTTTTACTTTGTCTGAAATCATGGTTGATCCTCTTGCCTTTTTTTTTTTTTTTTTTTTTTTTTTTAAGTTTTGCTGAAGCATTTTCTTTATTTTAATTAAGCAAGTCTTTCAGTTTCAAATGTCTCTGATAAACAACACATTGTTGAATTCTGGTTTCTAATCAGTTCTTACTGTTTCCATTTTATGAGTGAACTCATGTCATTCACATTCAACAGTTATGTCTACTTTGTATTTCCCTCCATACCATTTTCTTGTTTTTTATTCTTTCTCTATATTCTATCACTCTTCAAAAATGTTTTGCTTCTATTCCATACTTCTCTTAATTTTTTTTCCCCTTTTATCACAGTCATCTCATCCATCCTTCATCCCAGCTTTCTTGTGTGCACATGCGGGGGGGGGGGGGGGGTGTGTGTGTGATTTTTCTGTTTTTGAACCAATTCCAATGAGTTCAAGCATTGCCTCTCACCCCTACTTATAAAAACTCTTCCTTCTGTCTTTTATGTTTAAAAAAAAAAAATTACTGTTTTACCTCTCCCTTATTCCTCCCAGTACATTTCTTTTTCTCACCTCTTCATTTTTTTAAATCATCTCATTATAATTTATTCATATCTATGCCCTCTAAATTCTCTCTCCTTGATCTATTTTCCAGAGAAGTTATATTTCCAAAAAATAGAAAATCTTTTTTCTTTTATTTTTTATTCTTTTGACTTTGTTTTATTGTTTCTTGATGTTTCATGAAATCATTAGCTTTAGCTTGGCCCAATTTTGATTTTTAAAGAATTATTTGCTTCACTAAATATTCTGTACTACTTTATCCATTTAGCCAATTCTTTTTTGTAATTTCTTAAGTTTAATTTTGTACCGCCTTTTACATTTGTCCTATTCTGCTCTTTAAGGAATTTTTTCCTTCAGTAAATTTTTGTGCCTTTTTTTCGATAGACCAATTTGTTTTTTAAGATGTCATTTTATTTAGTAGTTTTTGTGCCTCTTTAACCAAACTATTACTGTTCTTTTTTTTTTTTTTTCCCCATAATTTTCATGCATTGCTTATTCTTTTCTCAAATTTACCTCTACTACTATTATCTCTTTAATTCTTCTTGGGTTCAATTAGCATTTTTTCTTTGAGCTTTGGTGACATTGTGTTCTTTTAAATTTGTATAAATTTCCACTGCTACTTTATTAGCTTTTTATGATCAAGATAGGTTTTGTTATTTGCTCATTTTTCAAGCCTTTTTCTTGACACTGGTGTGCCAATCCAAATTTGATTGGAGGTGTTATTCTAAACTTGAGAGGAATGTTGACACTCAGCAGTGTTGTTTCTAATCCTCTCCATCTTGGCTTTCATTTTATTTTAAAGTTAACAATCACCAATGAGATAAGAAATAAAATCACAAATTTCAATCAGTTTATGAATGTAAAAGTGAAATTTGTATTAAATGTATAAATGTGTAATATATTGCTCTACATTTGCCTTACAAAGTTGGTCAAGGAACTAATTTATTATATTGCTTACTGGAAACATTTAAAACTAAGGGTAATATCTAAATTAAATGACTTGAGTTTTCTGGTCATGATTTTTTAAGATTTATATATATATATATAACTTTAGTGTAAAGTAGCTTGATATTAGGAATATAATTTAAGTCATTTTCATAATTTTGTAACTTTGAAATATCTACTTTTGATTTTATTATTGAGCTACCTAATTAACTAGCATTTTGGCAGCTGAATTGACCAAGTAATTGCTCAAAGTTCTTTCCAGTTTTAGGATTTTATAGTTTTATCATTCTGCAATAAAGTCTTACAGGACAGTTTTAATTCCCATTTGCCTTCTCTTTCACTTGAGTTGAGGATTTAGCCCGAGGTTATACAATATGTTTCTTCTTTTTGCAGGTGCATATGCACCTACAACACCCTTGGGCAGATGATGACTAATTTTGATATTCTGTCTAAAGCAATAATTATTCCCTCATGTCTATTATATTCAGAAGAAAGTATTATAAGGCTTCCAGTATTTAAGTGATTCCAAGAAATATTTCCAAGTTCATGCTTATATTATGAAATTATATAAAGAAAAATTCATATTAGAGTATATGTGTGTGACTATTATTGATTACTGAAAATAAAGCTAATATTAACTTAAGTATAAATTTACTATAATTCATCTTGGATATGGAAATTAAAGAATAATAGTGGAATTAATAAAATTATAATTCTTCCTGAAACTTCTACTCAAATTTCACCTCACTAGCCCACAACTATTTCCTCACCTGCCCCACAGACTGTAGTCCTAGCTTATGAAGGAATAATCAAAGAGAGAATGCATGAAGCATGCATGTTCATAAACAAAGGACTTAACCTTAATAAGCAGAACTAACTAGTTCTAACTAGAATTAACTAGTTTTCCATGGAGTTATATATTTTTGTTGTGCCTTAATAATGCAGATACTTGCAGAGTAGTTTTGACTTATTGGTGAGGAAGAGGTCTTTTTTCTTTTAAGTGCTATTTAATTTTCAGTGGAAGAACATGCATTAACGATTATATTAAGCCAATTTGAAGAAAGTATAACCTTTAGATTCCTGAGGAGTACCAGCCCTTAGTGTTTACCTTTATCTAAGATTTTAAGGCATGATTAAAAATTAAAACCCCAAAGGGAGAAATGTGGGAGTATTATGTAGATTTGAATTGTCTCCAGCATTTAAACATACTTTAAAGGTCCAAATTAAGTATAAGAAAATGCAGGGGGGTTTTTTGTTTGTTTTTTTGTTTGTTTTGTTTTTTTTAAACAGCCATTATATTGATAGGGCATCTAGTATGTGTGTTGTATTACAAATTACAGGGTCAGTGCTTTAAGAAGTCCAGACCAGTTGCAACATCTGTTTTTCAGACAATTAAATTGTGGAGCAGAAAGAAGACTGGTCATTCTAGGGTGCTTAAAACGAGGTATAATGACTTCCAGGCCCAGAAAAACCTCTGTGTGGCTGCCAGAGTTATCAGTAAAAGGGGTGGGAGAAGAGGCCTTGGGTTTTGTGTGTGGGACTAAATTATCTACCATCTGCAGTAAAGCTGCTGCCATATGGCTGTATTTAGAAACTGAAAGACCTTATGCTAACAGAAGTTGGTTTTAGGGTAAGCGGGATGGTTAAAAATGACAAATCATGAAGTAATTGGCATGTGTTCAAAAGAGAGAGGAAGAAAAGTGTTCCACATTAAATAATTTTTTTATAAAAATTTGGTACTGTGTTTTAATTTGGAGATGAGCTCAATTGTCAAAATCTTGATTTTTAAAATTTTTACTTTATTTTATTTTACCATCCCTACCTTCCTCTCCTCCTCTTCCTCCCACCCCAAACTTTCTCACAAAAAGTAAATTAGGTGAGGTCTTTTGCTATTATAATGGGATACTGCTGGTGTTAAAATTACTACCATGACTATTATCTCTTTTTGAAGTGATTGATGTTATTTGGACTTTAGTATTCACATTTTTCTTTTCCTCAATATCTTGCTTTTCTTCAACCAACATTTTACCAACTTAAACAGTTGTCTAGCTAGTGCTGAAGGGGAAACAAAAGAGTATGAGAGGTGGGTACCAAAAAAAGAAATTAGGGAAAGGAATCACAGGTTAGAGAAGTGTGGGGAAAGAAGTAAAAAATATTCCAGCAAAATTCAAAACATTAGGCATATTTATTCCATTTTATTAGTATGCTATTTATTAATGCTCATTATTGTCTCCAAATTACCTCAGTGATGTCAGAAGTCAATTTTTCTTTAATTTCTGGCTCCCTCCCTCTTCTCTCTTCCTGAAGCCACAATGTTTTTCATGATCTATTTCACATTTTTCTAAGTTATAATTTACCAACATGATGAGCAAAAAGAAAATAGTTGGGCTGTTTGTAAAACTTTTAATTAAAACGCCTTTTCTAACCAATTGAATGGAAAAAAAAAACATAAACATGATAACTTGATGACAGTGCATCATTTTGTTTATGAACTGCTTTAAAACTGCTTTTTGCTCAGCTTTTTCCCTGCAGTTTTTTGTTTTGGGTTTTGGATTTTTTTTTTTTTTTTTTTTTTTTAATAACTGCATGGTACAGTTCACAAAAATGCTAGTTCTGAACTTTAAGCAAGTCAGCCCTTGTTCCAAATTTCAAATTGCTTAACTATAAATAGAGGCTGAACTAGATGATATCAGAAGTGTTTTCCAATTCTAACACTGTGATCTTATGTACTTTTTTAAATCATGTGTTTCACATGGTAAAATAAATTTTAAGGCATTTAAATATTTTTTCATATGGGTAAGCTAGCCATAATTATCAGATCTTGTTTATTGGAAAAAATAACATTAGTAAGTATGCAGTAGGATCAAATATTTAGACCTTGAGGGAACATTAAAGGTCATCTAAGTTGAACCATATTTTTTAGATGAGGAAACTGAGACCCAAAGAGGTAATTTGATTTAAAGTTATGTAGCTTGAGTTGACAATTGCTACTTATAGAATCAAATTATTATTTCCTTAAATTTTAGAAAATTGTATTCTATGTTCTTGAAAATATTTCCAGTTCGGGGGGAGCAGTGCTCTACAAAATGAGGTGATGACCCCTATCTTCTTCAATCCCTTTATTCTTTGTAGTAATGGTGGAGTTAGGAAAAAGGGGTCATGGGTTTTTGACCATCAACAAATTTGAATTTGACTATTGGCTATTGTAAATGTGAGGTCCTTGAGTCCTTATGTCTTTAGTGGATCAAATCACTCTTGATATTTCTGCTATAAATGAAACCAGAATAAAGAAGGAAATTGGGGCTAAATAAAATGATGGGTCACAGGATTTTTGAAGGGGCAAAGAAAGAGATTGGCAGCATTGGTTTTATAAAACTAATAGCTACAAGAGATTTCATTGACAATGCATCATCATCATGTACTGCAGCACTGTTGGAAAGACCAAATAGATGAACATAAATTGCCCAAATTCAATGTATATCTTATTTATTTATGCCTGTCAAACTTAAGTTATCTGTCTGAAACAAACTTCATTCTGGATAAGATGGGTCCAAAATGTAGATTACTTTTGGGAAATTGCAAAGCTTCTCATAACCATGGCCCATCCTTTTAGTCCATTTTACTAGTGTTATACAGCAGTAAGTCTATAACATCACTTTTTCCAAAACAACTGAAGGTGGATGTGGCCAGTGGATAGTCTCGTGGTGGGTTTGAACAAGTATATAACAGAATTTACTTGACAGAGAGGAGGGGTTGGTTACATAAAGGATAGTGGTCGGCTAGAATGCTGGTACTTTAGCAATTTAATGAGAAAACTCAGAAGTGTGAGTTCCTAAATCATTTTGAGGATTTATAAAAAATTTCAAATAAAGTAGTTTATAATTTACTATGGAGCCATTGTGGTTCCATAGTTGCATTATATCATACAATGTCATATTGCATCATCACATGTTACATTATTACATATTACATGTCATATTATATCTTATAATGCCAACCTGGCAACTCAGAATACAGGGTATGACATCTTTCAGTCATTGTACACATTTTTGCAACCATAACTAGACATCTAATTTGGTCCCAGCAACTTATTAAAATAGCTTATTGAGGATGGGAACATGCTTATTATCTTCATTACTTACCAGTATCTTGAAATATAAGTATTTATGCTAAATGTTTGAATTAAACTGAACTTATTGAGTACTTACCGTGTGTAAGGCATTGTACAAAGATTGTATAAGAAATTTCTTACTTTTTGTGGTATTATTTCTCTGGCCTTAATTTTTCTGGTAACTGAATCTTAACTATTTCACTCCTCCTAATCACAAATTAGATTTTCTATGGAAACAGTCAAATTTCTTTCCCCTCCTTGAATCATTCTTTGATTGACATTCAGAATCAACTAACTTTTCAGTTGGTTATACTGCATATTTTTACAGACTGTATATACTTAGGTATACTTCCTGATTTCATTACATAAAAATCAATCTTGGAACTTAATGGATGGAACATTATCATGCATCTTAATTTCTTCAGTGTCATCTAAAATATTACTTTGCCATCTGTATAGTTTTTCCAAATTCTTTAGTGAAATTAATTCTCATATTTTACAAGTAATTTGAGAGTGAATAAAAACAGGCTAGCTCACTTCCAAACTTGTGTGTATATGTATGTTTTATCCATAAATAGGCAGGTGGTGTGTCTTTCATGTGAAAAAAATAACTAGAGAAAAACTATTTTCTTTAGTTATCAGAGATAATTGTGAAAGCTGGAGTCGATAGTCATTACTTGCAGAAAGCAGTTAGATTATAATTTTTTTCCTAAAATAAGTGATACTGTGTTCTAGAAAAGAGAGCCCGTGTCTTCTCTTAAACTCCCATCCAAATCCCTCTCCTCCAAACCTGTCACTTGCCACATTGACCCCTAGCAATAGTTCTTGCCGAACTGGATTCTAGTATACTCACTTAGAGGGTGAAACTAGGAGGCCTTGGGCCACGACTGGTAGTATTTGTTAACAGCAGTATGTAGTGACAGCTTTGTGTGGCTGCACTTGTCCCCACTTGTGGATGTCTCAGAGTTTCCAGGTAACTTTTTCCTGCTTTCTCCAGTGATGAAGAACAACGATACAGATACAGAGAATACACAGAAAGAGGCTATGAGCGTCACAGAGCAAGTCGAGAAAAAGAAGAGCGGCACAGAGAAAGGAGACACAGGGAAAAAGAGGAGACAAGACACAAGTCCTCCCGAAGGTGCGTTCTTTAATTGAAAAAGGTGAAGTGACTATTGGGAGCAACCTCTGGACTGAAATATTAGAAAACTCATATAAACTCACTTGCCAGTAATCAGGAGCATCCATTACATCATTAGGAATGACCTGTTAAAACCCAGAACTTATTCAAAGTCATTAGACATTCAGATTTTCACTATCCACAGATTTGGATGACAACACAGCACAGAATGTGATTTGGAAAATAGGAGTGTGCTTTTTTTTTTTTTTTTTTTAAAGAGAGACAGATAATGTAAGCAATTATATAAGCAGCCTAGTATGTCCTCCCTTTTTTAGAAGTATATTCTGCTTTAAATCCCACAACTGCTTTTTCCTTTTTAAAATCGTATCTTCTATAATTTAGCCTGCATAAATAGTAAGTATAATATGAATGGCATATGGCAATAGGTCATCTAGAAAAATTGTCTTCAAAATGATGGTATCTGTTTAAGTGTTTTGTTTTTCCTTCATTCCCAAAGCACATAGAAACATTAAGGTTTCATACAAGGAGGCTTACTTTCATTCATCAGGTTTTAGTGTAAAAAATATTATAATAAACACTAGTCACTTTACAATAGCTGACCTTTTTTTTCCCTTTTCCTTTAGTAATAGCAGACGACGCCATGAAAGTGAAGAAGGGGACAGTCACAGGAGACACAAACACAAAAAATCAAAAAGGAGCAAAGAAGGAAAAGAAGCTGGTAATGAACCTGCCCCTGAGCAGGAGAGCACTGAGGCCACCCCTGCTGAGTAAGCCAGTAGTGCTTGCATTAATGCCAGAAACTGGCTGCTTTAAATCTTGTTATTTTTTCTGGATAATGTTTAAAAAATTTCTGCTTAATCTTGTTCTGTTAGTATAAAGATAAAAGGTTAAATTTTTTTTCCCAAAATAAAAGTGAATTTTTCATGTCAAGTTTAGACTTCCTTGAATTTGTCATTATCTCATAATGTTTGAGAAATCAGAGAACAGAAATCACTAGAGCGTATTATGGACAAACTACTTAGCAAATTGAGAGAGGATGTGCCTTTCAACCTAAACACCAAATTGAATCTCATAGTTTTCATGAGTTACTCAACTGCCTGCCACCTAACAAACGTATCAAAGGCCTACTTGTATGAGCCTCAAGAGGACTTAATGAAAACTGAAAACAGGAACATGTTATTTGTAAGTAAGTTTTTTTTCCCTTTCATTCTTATATTTGAATGGCGCTCTCTGTTGACATGATCCAGTACTCGTTTTGGTATTACAGCTATTTGACATCAGTTTTTTAGTCTAAATTTGGGAGTGTAAACAAATGATGGCATGTTTGGTGTGTTCTTGTTTCCAAATCAAGAAAATCCAATTTTAAGACAATGTGGTCATTTTATTGGAAAGTACTTGAAATATAGTTCCTAGCAGGCACATATAGAGTAATAAATAACTTGTCACTTTGGCACAAACCTCCTCATGATCATCCAGAAGAGCCAAGATTAAATTGGTTTTATATTATATTTGCTGATTTTTTTCCCCCCCAAGGCTTCTTGGCCTTCTCATTTGTATAGTTCTATGTTGTTGATATTACCTGTGTTGTGAATAATAACCTTCATTTCTGGTAAATTATTTATAAAGACTTTAAAAAGGCAAACCCATAATTCTGAATGCTTATGAATTGATCCTAAAGTTAATGTTGGAAGTTTTTGTGACATAATATGGAATTTCAAAAAATGAGTTAATTTTTATAGTAAGTTCAATTTATCGTAAGTAATTAAGATAACATAATTTGAGAAATATTTGCTGCTTACAGCATCATGAAAGGAAAACCTTGCTTCAGCTAGTTAGGGTTGAAACCATAAATTTCTTCATCATGTTATTTCTGTGCTGTTTTATGACTGCTAATTCTTTCTCCCTATTGATTTCTTAATCAAATCGCATATAAATTTGAATAAGGGGCACACAAGTAGTTCCAGCTAAAGGGTTTTTATTACATTATTATATAGAAAAATATAAACTTAGAGACATGAAATAATGAGTCTTCCACTTTGATGAAAAACTACTAATAGTTTTCAGGTTTTTCAAGAAGCATTTTTCTTGAGATGCTACTTTGCCTGACATGCAAGTTTACATTTTTCTTAATGTATCCTTTAAGAAGTAAAGTTGAAAAAAAAAAATTCAAATCTCATGTCAAATTTTAAATAGCTTGTCTCTGTGTTGTGTTTTCCACCACAGCCTCACTTGTTCTATAAAAAAGTTCCAGGCCAGGAGACAATAGTGAGGGTAATTCTTCCTTTAAGTTCTTTAAGCATCCTTGCCAAACAAGCATGCATCATTCCTGATGTACTTCTACCATTGACAGCAAGAAGAATATCACCACATCTAGAAATAGAGAGACACAATATGTTTATCCATAGTTAGTTATTTTAAGATTATTCTGCTAGTTTTAATTTCTCTTACATCAATCAGTTTATTTTCCCATTAACGATATGAGTATTGAGACATAAAATACGTTAGATACATAATTACCAAAGAGGACAGTTATACCCTTATTTTTCCATTGAAATATATTTATTTTTCATTGTTCCTTAAATTCACATATAATGGGAAGAAGTTATTTACTGTTTAATACATAAGCCTGAAAATCTACAGCCAGTCTTTTTTAAGTAGTATAGAGCAAAAAAATATTCCTTCCCCCAGTCCTTAACATTACTTATGATTTAAAAAAAAAAAAAAAAAAAAAAAAAAAAGGGAAATTCTGCTGGAACAGAACCCCCTTCAGTTACCCATTCATCCTTACCTAATTCTTCCATCATTATATGCTGGTGTTCCTTCAACAATAGATTTAATAAAAAATGGTTTGTTCCCACTGTATTCTTCATAACCTCCTACAATGCTGAAACCTAGACTTCCAGCTGGATTCCTTCGTAATATTACATCTTTGCAGCTGTATAAATACCTGAAATATCAATATGATTAATGTGCATTCAGAAGGTTAAGCTTAATTACTGATGACTCTTAATTTACCTTTCTATTCTTCATATTTTTTAGATTAGTAATATTAAGGGTTCACTAAAAAAAAAAAAATAGCTTATTGAAGACCTTGATTTTCTGGCATCCTCTAACACACTCATAAGTTTTGTATGATAGAACATTACAGAAAGCTAAAGATGATAGACACCAATTAGTCTATGCTAGTAGGATTGCATCAGCAATTAGATATGTCCGGGGTAAGGGGGTGGGGGGGAGAAGAGTGTGAAATGATTCTGGTTAATATATTTTTTGTTAGAAATAATGATTTGTTAAATTGAGTGTCTTGCAAACAAGTATTTAAATGTTAATTATTTCAAAACAGAAACATAAATATTTACATGTATGCACTCATGGGTGCACAAATATGGTATTCAGAAAGCAGGTATAAAGATTAATATAAACCAAGTTTTAAATATGTCAAGATTGAAAGGATAATTCATCTGCAAAATAGAAACTGAGAATGGCTTCCTAACAAAAAGCATGAAGAGAGGACCAAAAATCTGAACTTAGTATTTTTGTATTAAAGTAGGAAATTGGGTAAGGAATGTTTCCATCTAATTTAGTAAATATTAATAACTTCATTGTATTAATCACTTAAATTTGTTTAGATTTCACTGTTTGCAGGTAAGTGTATATGTATAATCACCAACCTTAAAAGTATGATAACTATTCTGAAAGAGCAGAAGGCATGTATTCTAGGTGTTTAGAGGTAGCTTTAAAAAAAAGTTTTAAAAGGTAGATTGTGAAAGCCTTTATATGTCAGATAAGAATTTTTATCTTGGAGGCAAAAGGTAGCCATTGAACAGATATATTCCTTAGAAGATTAATTTGGCAGGTATGTGAAAGAGAAATTGGAGACATATCAAGAGTTTTATTGCATTGGTGTAGAGGAAAATCTTATGAACCTGAAGGTCACACAAATAAATAAATAAATGAGCAGTTATGAAGATGCAATTTTGAAATAGCCATGGGGGCAAAAGAAGAATCAGGGATGACTAAAGTTGAAAAAACCTGGCTGACTGACAAGGATGACTCAGGTCAGAGCATTGGAGTAGACCCATATCTAATACATGAGAAGTTATGGTCTAATGGGTAGGAGGAGAATCAGTGGAGAGGTTCAAGCCAAGAGGACAAGAAGTGTCACAATCAGCGTAGAGGTCAAATGGATGAGGGTTAGGAAAAGGCCATGCTTTAGTAGTTAAAGTGACTGATAAAGGAAAAAACAATTTCAGGTAAGTGGTAGGATTGAAAATGAGATGGGAAATCAATTGAAAGGAGTTAAGAAAATGGAGACAGTAAACAAGGTTAGATTGTGAAAAGGAGGAAGATATAGGATGGGGGAACCAATCTCATTCCTATTCTATACATATTGATGATTCTGTCTGTCTCAAGCATTTCCCACCCTCCCCATTTCTTACCCACCAGAACACTTTTCGTACTGCTCATCACTTCTGAACTCAACTGGTGAAATGGCCTAATTTTTCTCTTTGATTCAAGCCTTTTTCCTCTTTCCAATTAATCCTCCACACAGCTGCCAAAGTAATCTTTCTAAGGTACAGATCTTTATTTCCTAGAGGATAAGGTAACTTGAGGGTATAGCAGGGTCAAGTGAAGGTTTTTAAAGGATGGAGGAGACATTTTATCTTAATATCCACTGGCATCTGGTTCAACATGTTCCTGTCAATAGACTAACCATAAATTGTTGCTATTATGAAATTAATACATATTGGCAGCTAAATCTTTATTATGCTAAAATGCCTACAATGCCATCTCAACAGTACAGAAAGTCTGTTTGAATTAATATAGCAATCAAATTTAAAATACTGATAATGTTTGTATGTTAATTAATATTATTGTGTATTATATTTGCAATTCAATCTCCCCTGTTTTTAACTGCCAGGTAAAATAAGATTTGAAATTTGAAATAAAGCAAAAAAAAAAAATTGATTATCAAATTTTTAAAATGTGGTGCTTAAATACATATCCAGGTTTTCAGGTTATGTTAAAAATTAATCTAATCATTTAGGACATTACCAATTTTGTTGGTTTTTTAAAATACATAATCTAGTTGCTCAGCATAAGCAGGGTAGCTGAAAAGCATGAATTTCAATAAACAAGAATCCATTATTTTTGATGTAAAATAATATTCTTTTGCTTTATTTCACAGCAGGATTTTATGGTAGTAGTAGATTCTTCCCACAGGAACTACAAATATTCACCTGCTGCTAGGATGTTAGAAACCATGTTTACACAACAGTTCACTGACTGCTAATGTTAAAAACAGACGATTTGGGGATTTTCTCCAGAAACCAAAGAATATTACTTTCCCATCTGGGTGGTTGTATACCAAATTACTTTGAGGGAGGAGTTGGAGAATTTGGTTGATACTTAACCAAGGTCATGGTCAGCTGTTGTCAGTCTTAGCTATCAGTGTTAATATATTATTAGCATATTATTTTTAAATTGGCATGCAGACTAGTATTTAATTATTTGCTTTCATAATAAGTCTTGTCATTTAGCATCTCCTAAATACCTATTCCATTTTGAACAGTGACTGAAAATACAAATACAGAAACAACAAAATGACATTTTTAGGAAATCTCTTTTTAGTTGCTATCATCACATGCCAAAAATACAGGTCTTGGAAAATTAAATTTCTGTGATTTAGGAGACAAAATAGTTCTTGGATAGAGAATGTCATTCTGTGTATCATATGTTAAGTCACAGAGGTAAGTTTAGTTTTTATTTAATCATAAAATCATAGATCTTTAGAAAGAAAGAGAGCTGGAAGAGAGACCTCAATGAAACCCATTCATATTTTACAAATAAAGAAACTGAAGCCCAAAGAGCTAAATAATATAGTCACGGTTACATGGATAATAAATTGTAAGGGGTGGGATGGGAAACCCTTTGGTAAGCAATAGATAAATGTCAGTTCCTGTCATTTTGAAAAGCTAACAAAAGCAATTAATTATGTTGGCTAATCAGATTAGTCAAAACTAGTCTTGCATTTGAAATCATGTTTTCATATCTTAACAATTAAATTTACTGATTTGGATCTTTAGAGCAAGTTTATAATCTGGAATTTTTAAAAAGAAGGGGCCACTTAAGTCATCTACAGTAGCTCTTTTAAAGAACCAAGTCAGTGCTGTGATCTGCAAAAATGCATTATTAATGAATAGATCACAGAACATGGATTTAGATCCAAAGGGTCATCTAGTCTAACTTCTTCGGTTTGTTAGTAAGGAAACAGATTGAAGGGGTGTTATTTCCCCAAATTCCCACAGAACAGAATTTGAACACAGGCCCATACGATTCATGTCTCTTTTTACTAGACCTCAGATAATTGAGACTAATCTTTGCTACAAATAATGTGATCTCCGCGAATAATTTTTTCAGTTTCTAAGCTATAGAGCTGGGGAAAAGTTAGAGAAATGTTGTCACTAACTTATGCTGAAATTTGCCATGACCTTGATGTCTGGTAATGGGTCACATGGATGGGAATCTGGTCATAGTAATCACACCTATGGTATCAAATGTGCTTAGCGATTGATTTTTTTTTACTAGTGGGTAAGTACTTTTGCCCAAGTGAGAATCTTGTCTACAATTCCCATTTTTCTCCTCTCTATGGTTTGTAACTATATCAGTTTTTATGAATTCTTCATGAAAAGAATGTATATCCCACAGGGAGGGGCTGAATATTATGCCTGCCCTACTGTGCCACATCATAGAGAAAATTCCTTTACAAACTGTGGGCTAGCTTGGCCTAGTCACAGTTTCTCTTCTACATGTGTGCTTTTGTCTTAATTGGAGGGGACAGGAGATGTTTCCTCCTCTTTCCCCCCTCCCAAAAAAAGTAAATATTGCTCGATTGTGCACATACTCAAAAAATTCTCTCATGTTGTGATCTGATATGTCCAAAACTCTTGAAAATACCTCTATAATTCAGTGAAATTTAAATTTTGACATTTCTTAAGATATTTGGTTTGTTTCCAATATGCTAAATGATTTGTTCATTTGTGATTCAAGTGGGAGCTCTGGTGGCTAGTCAAAGCCATAGGAGCCAGGCTCTGAAGATCCTTTTCATCCTCTGAGAGTAGTGAGCCACCTTAAATACTCGTTGTTAAATGAACTAGGACTAGAGACCATAGCAGGTGTGCAATAAAGAGAAAGACCACCCCTGATCTCCCCAGCTCCTGCATCTCTCTCTCTCCTGGCTCAGAGTCCCCATTTAATTCAAAATGAGAGTTCCAAGTTACAGGCCTTGCTTTTGCCTTTGATAACTTTCTCCCTTTTGTTTCAGTCATTTTTATTTAGTGTATTAGTGTATTACCCTAATACACTGGAGGAGAAAGTGAGGTAGGTGACCTTGCCCAGCTGTCTTCTTGAAATGCAATTTCACATACATGTCTTGGCTCTCTTGAAGAACAAAAGACAACCAACAACAATCCTTACTATCATCTAAGATGTGAGGGCATTTCCACTTGTTAAATGGAATCCTCCCTTCCTCGAGTTATTTCAAACTCCTTTCTCCAGAATCTCACTGCTGTTCCGGGTTTGGAAAGCATCTCCTGGTCATACAGACAAGGAAGCCGTGTCTAAAAGTGGAGGGTGTTCTGCTGCTAACTTCCATCACCCACCACAAACAATAACATGTGAGTCTTCCCCAGACGCCATTCCCAGCATTTGTTCCTGGGCAAAGATAGATCCCAGGAAGCTGTGTAGGGGAGCTCTGCTCAGCGGCCTAGTGCCGAGTTACCCATGTCTCACCGAACTTAGAGGTGATAAATCTAACCGAATTCTTCTAGGAGGCGTAGCAAAGGTGTTTGGTTGTTTAACGAGAAAGCCTCTGCCCCAACATATAAGACTTCCAGGATAGGAAAAGGTTAAGTTCTTAGGGAAGAAAGGAAATGATTTAATGTGGATTAATGTGATACATGTCCTGATGAGAGAATTTGTTGAAGGACTTCCAGATGCTGAGTATGGGCCCTCAAGAGCTAGCAGAATAAAGGTCATAAGTATTCACTGAGTCAGCTCCCATTAAGTGGCATCTGATAACCTGTACGACTAAATGACGTCTGAAGCTTGTGTCTAGCCGGGCACACAATCACACATTAATGAGGGTGAGACACAGCTCTGTTCATTGTCTGGCTGAAGCCACTTTTACTCCTAGCCCAGTCTGAATATAAGAGGATGGGCACTCACTGGATTAGCATACTAATACCCCGTACACACTTGGGCCCTTTTTGTGTGAATTGGGTTGCAGCTGGGGATGTGATTACAATGAATTTCCTGTTTCTAGACCTGATGATATGGGGTGTATTTTTTATTCATTGGAGGCTAAGAGGGCTGGCTTGGTTTGGCATTAGGAGAAGAATCTAAAGGAAGACCATGTCCTGGATTTAAATGGAGGTGCGATTTTTTTTAAATAATATTCTGCCCTGTTTGTGATTGACTGGGGCTTTCATAGCTAACTAGAATGCCTTTAATAAAGGGTTAGAAAGTAGCCTGAAACTCTCACTTGAGAAGTCAAGATGGATGCCGAGAGACATCCCCTTGTAATGGGGCCAAAAGTGTAATGAATTTGTCTCTCTCAAGGAAAGGCTGACTTCGGGAGTCCCCCAGGGATTCCACGCTAGTTGGAACAGCAAAAGTTAAAGACAAGAGTGCTCAGCCTCTAAGTGAAAAGCAAAAAAGTGTTCCAGGGAGGGAACTGGATCCTGGCACTGCCAAATGAATGATGTAGCAATGAAGATGGAAGATTTCCTAAGAATACCCAGGCAACTGAAAACCAGTGATTTGTTGATGGGGAACACTTCAGGACACTCCCTCACTCTTCCCTTAGAGGGCACTCAGGAAAAGCTCATGTTTCTCTCCCACCAAAGAGATAGGCTACATTGTTCCCTCAGCCAAATGAAAGCTTTTTAGTTAGGTGAAAATCTTGGCATTTGATTTCAATGCTATGGAAAAAAGGGAAGTTTATGTTTGTTATTTCTTATTTGTGATTGCATTGTGGTTTTTAAGTCAGGAAGACCTTCCTTCCTGATCTCAAATCGGCGTTGTACTAAATGTTGCCTAAAAGGCCTTCCATCTCCAAATCCTATCATTATCAGAAACAAACTCCCAATTTCAGCTTTCTTTGGCTTAATTTCTGTTTCGTAGAGATAGTCGGACACCTTTCTCCCTGGAGATTGTGTGTGTGAGAAAAGTCTCACCCTGTAACAGGTCTAATTACACTTGGCCAAAATTACGATTCAGCTGCTTCCCAGGTTTTGCAAATGAACTTTTCAGTTGCAGAGGGTGAAGAGGAGAAAAAGGCTCAGCTCCAGTTGGCTTATGGCAGAATTGCAAGAGAGCTGCAGAGAGAGGTTAAAGTAGGGGGCAGAATGCACTAAGTTAGCAATAAACTCTCAGGTCCTGGAAAACCTAAGAGTTCATTTTCAAGAAGAGGTCATATTCACAAGACTTTTAGCCACAAATTCATCTCTCCCCATGCTGCAGCTTCAGACTCAAGGGGGAAAGAGTCCCCCTAGGAAGACTTGTTCCACTTAAGATGGGAGTATAAGTCCTGTGAGAGAGGTGCACGTCTTTGTCCAAACTCCTCCACCAGGATGCCCTGTGCAGACTTACCGTGGCAATTCCAACCACATGATCCAGGCTGGCGACCACTCGCTGGCTTGGGCTGGGCTCTGGCTGGGCTCCGGGACTGGCCAGTTGCTGCCATTTTCCACGGACTCGCATTCTCTCAGTTCCAGGGCTTTGAGAACCACAGCTGAGGAGGTATTTTTCAATAGTGCCACAGCTTCCCCACGACTGGCCCCGGTCAGGTCGATGCCATTTACATTCAACAAAATGTCACCTGTTAGTCAAAAAAGCACAAACTGCTTTTAGAGAAGTGAACAACAGGGGATTTAAAGCTTCACAATCTACCTAAATTTGTTTTCCCTCTCTTACTTCATCTTCTCAATCAATGGGGAAGGAAAAGCATGAGTTGAAATGACTATCCCCAAATCATCAAGAATCCTTCCTCTTATTAGAAAACCTACAACTGTGGTTTTAAAATGGAGGATCATTCTCTGTCATTGTTCTTTCTCTGCCTGTGCAAAGGTGAATGAATGTAGCTGACAGATTTACCACAATTTGGCTCCTTTAGCATGAAATGATTAACATCCATGTTAGCACATAGTAGGAACTTAAATGCTTCCTGTATGATCTACTCGAGGCATCCCTTCTAGCTATCTACATCTTGGGCAGGAATTTGCTGAGAACAGAGGATGATCTAACTGGTTTAGAGTTCAGAGAGACATTAGTCCTCTTTATAGGGACCCTCCAATGAAGAAATTCATGTTAATGCAGATAGGCACCTCCTTGGTGACTTAAAGTCTGGGTCACACGGCCACTAAGGGTCAGAGGTGTGGCAGGAACCCAGATTTTCTAGACTGAGGCTAGCTCTGCTCACTGCAGTACCCTGCCTTCCCCTAAGTCCTTCTGAGGTTCCTGCTTCCAGATCTTCACCTCTCCCTCACACAGCGACATTTCACAGGATTCCCTGGAGTCAGGGAGACTTCTTCAAATCTGACGTCACATACTTCATGGTTGTGTGGCCTTGAGCAAGAAATTGCTCACTCATTCCAATTCATCACATCCTTTCAAGGCAACCTATTTGATTGTTTCCCTCAGCTTGCTGCTACTTCATCTGAAGCTCAAATTCACATTATTCCCACTGAATAATGGGAAATGTAACCAGAGGCATTGATTAATGGAATTGGTGGTTCAAATCCCATTTCCGAGAGTGAGCCCAGATGCAAATCACTTAACCTCTCCGAGCCCGGATAGCTCTCCAGGATAACAAACTAAAGACAAGCTGGCTGCAGTTGGAGGAAGAAACTTCCTATGTGGGCAGTTCCCTCCCCAGCTGAAATCCTAGGTCCCCCCCAAACAAAACACCCTGAGCATAATAGCTCAAATTTAGAACTTTTGTCTCCAAGGGAACAGATGAGATTAATTTTATATAGTTACATAAAATAGTAGAGGCAAATAATTAGCTTGTCCCTTCCTTCCCATCCATCTCTAGAGTAAGGACAAAGATGCCCTAAAGCCACATGCACTATTTCTGCTGGTAAAATGTAAGCATGGGGAGAGCGGGGAATATTATTTTTATTTTTGTACATATGTCCTAAGCCCACCATATAAGAAATAATAAATTTCCGGATAAATGGCTCTGGAATTTTAGTGGTCATTAAATAATAGTCTTTTCGGAGATTAAGAAAGCCTAAATCTTTTTCAGCTCCTGATCCCATGAATCTATCACTTGCGCATGATACTACAGCCAGGAAGTATGAGAACTTGAATCCAGGACTCCAAACTCCGTGCTTTTCCCCTCTGATATCAAACTGCTTTAACCAATTAGCCAATTTAAGGGAGGGAATGGAGGGAGGAAATTGGAACACAGGGTTTTTCAAGGGTCAATGTTGAAATTATCTTTGCGCATGTTTTGAAAATAAAATAATAAAGAAAAGAACCCCCCAAAAATAAATAAATATACAACCATTTTCTTTGTTACCTATAACAAAAACCAATTAGGCAAACAATTATATTTCATTATGGGGGCAGTGATAGAGTGCTGGGATTGGGGTCAGGAAGACCTGAGGTCAAAACTGATTTCTGCTTGCCTCAGTTTCCTCATCTATAAAATGGAGATAATAGCACCAGGGACTGATGTGAGGATCTAATGAGAAATTAATGGTAAGGCACTTAGTCCAGTGCCAGGCACATGGAAGTGCTACATAAATATTAGTTATTATTGTTGTTATTGAAATACTAGGCATCTGGATGGCCCAGTGGATAGAGAGTGGGTCTGGAGTCAGGAAGACTTCTTCAAATCTGACCTCACATACTTCATGGTTGTGTGGCCTTGAACAAGAAACCTAATTTTTTTTTTTTGGCATCACTTTCCTCAACTTTAAAATTGAAATAATAATAGTACCTACCTCCCATAAATGAAATAATTTTCATAAAGTGACTGGCACAAGGCCTGGCACATAGTAGGTACTATATAAATGCTAGCTTTTGATTGGTTGTTGTGTCCATCATTATTACTACTATTATAATTTCCACTGAGGATCCAAACGTGAAATTTAACCAAAACAACTTGGTGTTAATTCTTACAGCTTCTGCTGATTCCTGCGTTTGTTGTGGGGTTCTAGCAAAGGAGATCAGAACCTTGTAAGAGCAAAAGGATGGCACTCTTTGCATACAACTGTGGGTGGGGAACATAATGGAGACATAGAAAGGGGAAGCTTGGTTAGCCTGTGAGCCCAACTCAATTAATCTGGTGGTCAGTGTGGTGACAGTTTACACCAGCAAATAGCTTTTATCTTCTTATCGGGTGAAAGGCAACAAGGCACAGCAGAAGCCTGATGCCTCCTAGCTCCCTGTAAGTGACTTAGCAGTGGCTTGGGTCTCCTGAGTTTTTTACCTGTTTTTATCTGTCCATCTCTGTTTATGACTCCTCCAGGTTCAACGCTGGTGACGTAGACAGGCAAGTCCCATTCTCTGTGGGATGCTCCCCCTGCAACAGTCATACCCAGTGATTCTGTGTAGTCTTTTCGAACACTGACCACCTTCTCATGACAGGTAACAGCATGGAGGAGAGTCTGTAAGGATAAATGGTGAAAAGCAAGTAACTCAAGCATGACTCACCTATTTATAAGGGTTATATATACATACATACATATATATGTGTATATATATTTATTTATTTATTTATTTATAATTTATTAAAATTGTCCCAACAGTGTGTCATTGTAGTATGGCAGCAAGAGTTCTGAACAGAGACGCAGCTCTGCCCCTAAAAGCATTCGATTTTTGTGAGCCTCTGTTTCATCATTTGTAAGATACTTAATATGTACCTCAACATAAGATCTTTGGGAAAATGAAAATATATAATGTATTTAATGAGTTTAAATTGAGATATATAAACTGTGTTTCCTATGATTATTAATTAGGTGAAAGAAATGGATAGTAATTCTTTTTTTTTTTTTTAATTTAACATTTTCCAAATTTTCTCCCTCCCTTCCCCCTAAGAAGACAGTCACACAAAACTTATTTCCATTTTGGACTAGATAATCTCCAAAGGCTTTCTAGCCTTATGAACCTAAGATGTGTAATTCCCAAACCAGCAAACATCTAAGAATGACAATAGTACTGTTAAGATAATGAATGTATACTACTCGGTAATGAAATAAGCCATTATATTTAATAAATAATACCCCTCAGTTTTAGGCTGCTTTCATCAAGGAGTTCAGAGATATGGTCTGTCTCATCAATCTTCACAAACCCTTTAAGTATTAGGAAAAGGTTGTTCTAATCCTTGGAGTAACCATGAAGAAACAAAGAGCTTAACTGGTTTGTTTGTCTCTGTCAGGGACAACTTCCATTAACTTTTAAAAATTTAAAGCTTCCCAGAATTTCAGAGACAACTTCTCTAATTATTTAGGCTGACTCAGAGGGAATTTTTTTTTTCATTTGAAAAAAGAACCAACAAAAATGGTGGGAGGAACTGACCAGACTTCCTTGGAGGAAGATCAGAACACAAAGTGAACCAAGAGTTATAAATTTCTCAAATGACTCATTTATCACTTAGAGTAAGTGAATTAACATTTTAAAAAGTGTCTACCCCCAGCGAATTGGAAGGCTGATGTTTTCAACCACATCCCACCCCACCAAAGACAACATATTTTTATTGTCAGTCATCGTGCTTAGCTTCTGGATACTTTGCAAGAAAATTATTTGTTACAGATATTCTAATAGCAACTCCATTGTTATTTCTATTCTCAAAGTAGATTCATAGAGACACCTACCATCCCAGAAACCTGTCAGCAAAATTCGCAAGATGAGAATCTGGCTGTCAGCAAAATCTGAATCAGGAGATCTAAGTTCAAATGCAGACTTTGCACCTTCTACCTCTGCAATCTTAAGTCACAAAACTTCTCTGAACTCGAACTCTTTGTTTTTCAGATGAGAAAATTAGACTAATTCAATCCACAGACATCTCTTCCCAGAAGTTTCTTTGGTATGTCAAACTCATCACATTCAAATGGGACTTCCATTTCTCCCAAAGCCTCTAAATTTCTTCCAGACTCCTTTCTTGCATTAAGACCCCACTATCCTTCCCATTACCCAAGCTCGCCACCTTGGAGGGCATCATCTTTGACTCTTTTTCTCCTGCACACTCATCCCTAATTAATTGTCAGTCTAGTTGATTTTATTTCCACAAAATCTCCTTGCATCTATTCTCATGTCTCTGCTTACATAGCTATTCTCTTGCCTTATGTCTTCCCTAGTTCTCACCTGAGCAATGACAACACCTCCCTAATCGGTCATCCTGTCTCTAACCCACCTGCCATCCAATTGATATTCCTAATGCTCAAGTCTTCCCTACTCAGGAAACTTCAGTGGTTCCTATTGCTTCTAGGACAAGATACAAAAATCTTTGTTAGGCTTAAAATGCGTCCAACCTATTGTTCCACACTTACTTCAGATTCCTTCCTCAGGACTCAAAACTACATTCTGTTCAGTCTGACCTGCTTGAGGTTCCCTACACAAGACATCTCCTCTCCTCCCACTGTGCCTTTGACGGGCTGTGCCCTACACCTGGTATTCACTCCTCTGCTTCACACAATCCCTAGCTTCCTTCAAGGTTCAATGCAGGTATCGTCTCATATGGGATAAAAAGCTCATAAGGACTATATACAATGAGTTCTTCTTGAGAAGTAGAAGAAAGAGTAAGCCATTTCCAAGGCACTGTTTAATGCCTTTTGATATACTTTTCATTTTACTTTTCCCCCCTCAATTACAAACAATTTTTAACATTTTGATATACTTTTCTAAATAAATATTCTTTTGCAATTAATTTGAAGGCCTTCGTAATGAATATATTTCAGGGCTTTTTTAGCTCATATGATGGTACCAAAATTGATTATTAGGCTGCTGTTGGAAAAACCCAATAGGTTGTTGCTTACTTTTGTCCACAGTGAGCTTTCGGAACAAAACACAAAACCAACTTTCTTACTAGTATAAGTATAGTTTTGCCCAAGAGTAAAAATATGGATTAGACCAATATTTTCCAAATTAATTTCCGTTGTACATTTTGAGCCTTAAGATATATTGCCAAAAACGCAGAAAACCTGAGGAACAGAGAAGGAGAAGGGCAGAAAAAAATTTAAGTATGTTAAAGGAAATTAAATATTTCCATACCAGAACTTTCCACACCTAATATGTATTTTTGATATATCTATGTAATTTCTTTTTTAACATTTAAGCAGGAAAAATAATATTAGCATTTTTCTTTTAGAACCCTAAATTATGTACCAGATTGATGTTCATAACCATATCTGGTCCCTGTTGCTATTTGAGAATTCTGTTCTACCTTTACTTACTCTATAGCAATTATTTTCAATCTTTTTCTCATCTCTTCTCTGCACCCCAATAACTCTACCTTCCTCTTCATTCCAACATTTATACCAAATGATCTTGCCTCCTACTTTACTGAAAAAGCTGAATCTATCAGACTATCAACTATAAATTCCCTCCTGTCTCTACTCTTCAAAATTTCTCAGCATGACTCATTCTGTACTCCTCCCTTCTGATTATGGAAAACATATCTTTACTTCTTACTAAATGTTGCCTCTAACAGCTTCAAACCTGTTCCCTGTCATTACTATTGATCAAAAGTCACCCTCTCTCTTTTTTGTATCTTCAGCATCTCACTTTGCACTAGGCTCATATCTTCTCAATTACTCCCTACCCTCCCAAAAAAGCCTTCCCTGGAGCTCTTCCTCTCATCTAGCAGCTATTGTTTCTGTCTTCTCCCCCTTCACTGCTAAACTTCTTGAAAAAGTTGTCTATAGTACTTCTATTCCTCAGTCTTCACTCCCTAGTCCTCCCTTTGCAATATGCTGCCTCCCTGCCATTCTGTACACACTATTTGGAAGTCAACAATGACTAAATCCAATGTTTGTTTTTTTTCTTTCTCTAGAAATCCTAATTCTTGACCTTGAAGAGTCCCTTCTATTAGATCCTTTCTTCTCACTTAGTTTCAGAGACAACACATGGTCCTGATTCTCCACCTATTCCTTCTACAACCCCGTTCTCTTGATAGAGAAGACCTTCCTCTCTCTCAACATTATTTCTTTTGACAAACTCAGACTCTCCCTTGGCTACAACTCCCATTATCATGTAAATGACTCCCAAAGTCATATCTTCAGTCCTGATCTCTCTGGGGCTCCAGACCCTTATCTCTGATTGCCTATACAACTTCTCTCCCTGGAATACCAGCAATACTTCAAACTAAACAAACAAGTAAAAAACTGTTCTTATTTTCTTTCTCCCTAAACCGAATCTTCCTTCTAATTTTGCTGCTTCTGTAGCACAAACTTTCGCGTAATCTCCCATTTTCCAAACCTTGGAATTATCAAAATTTAATTAGTTTCCAAATTCTTTTGCTTCTATTTCCTTTTACTGTTCCCACCACAGAAGACATCCTCATTGTTTTTTGTATGGATCTCCACACAGATTTTCCTGAGTCCATGGTCTCCCTTGGAAATAATACAGCATTTTATTTTGCAATAACTGTCTAGGAATTATGAAACAGTGTGCATCATGGATTCCTGGTTTTATTGTTTGCATGCAGCGTGGCATAAATATTATTTTACTTATTAATTTGGTATCAATGTAGATTACATAAGGAAAACAGTAAAGACTGTAATTATTATTTTTATTGTTGATTACTTAGGGATTAATGTGGATTAAGCAAGAAAACTGAAGATTTTGTAATACATTATTGCAGGAATTATATGTATATGTGTGTGTTTGTGTATGTATATATATGTATGTATGTATGTATATTATAAAAATTTAGGACCTGCCAAACACCTACCAAAGATCTTTCATGAACTGACAGATGACAAATCCCCTTACTACAAATATTGACCTGAAGAACTGAATAAAAACAACAACTAAAACCTGTAACAGAACTAAATTGAATCACATCAGAATCCATCAGAAACATTGATTCATTAAAAATTAAGAATAATGGTTTGAATAGAAATCATCATCCCAAATAATCATAATCTTCAAATCACAGGAAACAAAAAGCTTTCAAAATGTATCCCCGTTTTCCTGTCTGCCCTTAGAATTGTACTGAGGAACTTTTCAGTGAGTCTCAGAAGATAAACGCATCCTAATCCATTTTTTTCAGCTGAAAAAAAAACAAAAAAACAAAATCATCGCTTTTTGCATTGTGTCAAAGAATTAGAAACTGAGAGGGTGCCTATCAATTGGGAAATGAACAAGCTGTGACATATGAATTCAATGGAATACTGCTATGCTGTAAGAAATGATGCAAGAGATAGTTTTACAAAACCTGAAAAAATTTATGTCAACTGATGCAAAATGAAGAGAGCAGAATCAGATCAATCTACATAGTAAGAGCAATGTTATAACTAACAATGGTAACTCTGATCAACACACTGACCTACCATAATTCCAAAAGTTTCATGATAAAACATGCTATCCACCTCCAGATAGGAAACAGATTGAATCCAAGAACAGATTGAACCATATTTTTTCCCCTCTTTTTTTCTTGGGGGGGGGGGGGGAAGGAACATGGTTAATGTAAAAAAATTGTTTTGCAAGACTAAATATCTGTGATATGTTTTGTTTTTCTTGTTTTCTCATTGGGTGGGAAAAGAAGTAGAAGGAGAGAGAATTTGGAACAAAAAAGAAATAGAAGAAAAAACTGTTCTCTTAAAAGTTATTTTGTCTATCTTTGTAAAAATAGATAGAACATTTGACTATAAAGGATTAATACTGGGATAGTAATGTGGCTCAGGACTGTTTTTATCTGAACCCCATTGAAAAAGATAATAGCTTATGTTGGGATAGCACCTCAAGGTCTGTGAAAAGCTAAACATATAATTATCTCATTTCATTATCAGAGACACGGGAGAACCTGGAGCAAATTCCACCTCTGAGGCGTACTAGCTAAGTGACTTTGGCAAGACAACTCAGTTTTTCTGATTCTCAGTTTCTTGGCCTGTAAAATAGGCATGATAATACCCATAGTACCTTCTCTTCACAGGGTTGCTATGAGATCCAATAAGAAAATATTCTAAGTGTCCCAAAAAGCATCTTTATGCTACAGAACCGTTTAGAACTCTTTAGCTGGTGGTGTCTGTTTCTCAGCTTCTTTTTCCTTCCCTCTCCCTATTCTCTCTCCTCCCATCCCTTCCCTATCAAGGTTTATATGACTCCACGAGACCAATGAACTGCCCTGTTGTTTTTGCTGGGCCTTTTTCATTCCTTTGTAGAGGTGAATAGAAATAGAAATATAGAAAATCGGAGCTGGAGATGAAGCTGAAAAGGTGAGTGATCAGAGAGCCAGATGCTTCTTAGTTTCATTCTGGATATAATTCTGTATCTTTTGCCAAGGAGGGGACTGCATCTGTGACTGATAGAGGGAATTTCCCATTGGAGAAAATGAGAGGTTAACTGAGTGGCCAGAGACACAACCATATGTGTCAGGAGCAGACCTTGAAGTCAGATTGTTCTGGCTCATAAACTAGCTTCCTATCTGCTCTAGCAGGCTGCCTTTCTTCTGTACCTCCATCCATCCATCCATCCACCCACACAGACACCCACATCTTCCATCACCTAAGCTTGTGGAAACCTCCCTCTCCCTTGAAGACGCCACCTCTCTGCCCCCTTGCAAGGCCATTTCTGAATCACTCCCAGCCTGACTCCTGGCAGCCCCTGGCCTCCCCCTTGCTCCCCACTTCCTCTTTCAGATTCTATCCCTCTCACACAGCAGTCCCTTTAAAACTCCCTCTCACACTTCCAGATCCTCTCCCTCTCATTCTGGATGACTCTCCTCTTCCCTCTTCAGGACCAGCTCACAGTCACCTCCTCTGTCTCAGTCCTGTCCCTTCTTTTCCAATCCCTCAGCATCTATGACCTCATCTACAGTCTGCCTCAGTCTCGCAGACCATCAGGCAACAGACAATGAACCAGGACTGGGCAGAGAAGCAGTCTGTCCCAGACTCTCCCCCTCAATCCCCTTTTCCTCAGCTCTTGCTCAAGGCGGAAAATTCCTTCTTAGGGCTCTGGTTTCACAGAACTCTACTTTGTTAGCAGAGGGAGTTCTAAGGAGGAAATGGGGAAGGGACATGGCCAGTCAAGCCATTAGCAAATGACAGTGATAGAAATAGTCACAGACCAAAGTACAAGCTGTACCTACTGAATCACCCCAGCTCATCCCCTTAAGAAACAAACGTCAGGCCTGTCATTATGCTAAGCTTCAGCCAGACTGAGAACTTCCTAAACCCGAATCCAGTCAGACTTCTTGCTTTATGTTAGAGTCCTTCCTTCCTCTCTCTCCCTTTCTCTGTCTCTCTCCTTTCCCCCCACTTTGTCTCTGTCTCTCTCTCCTTCTCATCAATCTAGAAGAATTTTTACAAGGGAGCCTTGCACTTAATTGTCTGATGGGAAAGCAGATTTGTCTATAATATATCTATAATATCTGACACTCATTTTCGTCACTCATCTTCCCCTTTTCCTACACTGGATATAAAATACCATATGAATACAGAAACACGGATTTGGGGGTTCGTTTTGTTTTGTTTTTACATTTATAACATAAATCCAGCAGTGACCTTCCTGAGGATGATATCCAGAGGCGATACCTCGAGATTTTAAAATGATAAGGCAGCAAAACAGTCCCCATTTCTGTAGCCTACACAGCCAGGGAGGGTCAAGTCCTTAGTCGTACCTTGTGAGCATTCCTCCTCTCGCTGTGACGTAAAGGGGGGCTGCCATTCGCGTTCCAGCCTCCCTCCTGCAAGATGTCAGGCCCCTGCTGTCGGGTCTGCCTGGACACAACGAAGTGAACCCGTCTTTCACTGGCCTGTGTGATAAGACACAAAGACATAAATGTAAATCCCGCTATTAGCCTGAATAAATCCCATACCAGAGGATGGATTACAGGATTACAGAATGTTAGCATTGGAAGGGACTTTGGAGATCCTCTTGGCCCCACTCCTTGATTTCACAGATGAAAAATGGAGACCCAAAGAATTTGAGGGAGCTTTGCACGACGTCTCCCAATTTCCTAGTGCCACAATCAGAACCAGAGCCTATTTTCAACTGCCGACCAGGGCTCTTTCTTCTACAGAATCAGCCACTCCCATAAGACTGGCGTTCAAGAATCTCTCTGTTCTTAAAAATGGGTCATCTAGAAAATGTTAGTGTTACCAGCATCAATAAATACATCTTTTTTCAATCTTTGTTCCAAAGAGCTCAGAGTACTTTAATCATAGGCACATTTTCACTCATTGCCTTAGCAACAATATTTCAGAGCATCTTACTCGGTACTATGTACTATATATATTATCTATCAAAACGAAAAAGGAAAAATGGGGGATGGAAGATCAGTAAAAAAAGAAAAAATGAGATTATCTCATTGTATCCCCAGAATAATTTAAATTTCTAGTAGGAGAAATAAAAGTAGGCACACCTTGATAATTCAAAAAAGTAATCCAAAATAATAATAATTATTATTATACATATAACACTTAAAGTTAATAAGGAACATTTTAGATATAAATATAGATATATAGAGAGAGTAATTTGAGTCTCACATCAATTCTGTGGGATAAAGCTTTTTACATATTATTATACTGAATATACACATGAAGAAAACAGAAGGTAGTAAAAATTTTAACCGACTCATGTCACCCAACTAATAACTGTTACAAATAGAATTTGAACCCAGGGCTTTCTGACTCCAACTGCAGAATTCTATGCACTATGATATGCAGAAGACCCGAAACGATCTAAAGGTGCACAGTGAAAATTTTGGAGAATTGTTTCTAAAAGGATATGAAATGTTAGGATTAGACCCATAAAAAAAATTCTTGCATTTTAAATAAGATGCTAGTCTTATATTATATAAACCATTATTAATAGCTAGCATTTGCATTATACATTAAGGTTTACAAGGTGCATTATAAATTTTATTTCAATTGAACTTCACAACCCTGAAAGGCAGGTGCTGTTGTTATCCTTACTTTTACAGATGAGGAAATTGAGGCAAAAAAGCTGACTTACTCAGGGCCATCCAACTAGTGTTTAGGGCATGATTTTGTCCTATCTGCCATGCAATCTACATTATCTCATTTGATTCCCACAACCACCCTTGGATATAGGTCAGACAAGTAGGATTATCCCCATTTTATAGATAAGAAAAGAGATTAAGCCAGCTGAGCTCACTGAGCTAATTAATGAGGCCCCAGATTAGAATCTCTCTTGAATTTTTATGTTACAGTAAATACATATATCTATGCACACATATATGTGTGTGTATATATATATATACACATATGTACACACATACATATACAATATATTCTGCTACAATATACTGCAGTAGACTAGAAATGGGGGGGGGGGGGGAACAAACAAGGTTGCAGCATGAAGGATACAGAATAAGAATATCCAAAATATAAAAATTCCTGAGAAAGGTCTAGTATCTTTGCTTCTAAAAACATTTCATGAATAGCCTTAAAACTATCTAAGGAAAAGGTTAGAGTTTTGTTGTATTCTTATCCATACATTATTCCATTCAGTGAACATCCAATTTTTTTCTAACCTATCCAATTTTATTGTACTCTATTGTGCTTTCCTTACCCCCCCCCCCCCACACAAAACCAGCATCCTGCTGTTGTTCTTTGGATCATGCACTGTTGTGATTTTTCAAAGCTTGTGATGTTCCTTGGTTCACAACCACATAATACCAAAAGAATTTTGATTTTAAGATGGGTTTGTGATGCAAGGACAGAGAATGGATGTGTTCTAGGGAACCCCCAGATGGACTCTGACATCTTTTCCACACCTTTCACCTTTGAAAAGTTGCCTAGGTCTTTAAGAAGTTAAGTGACTTGTCCAGCATAGCAAGGCCAGTATGTGTAAGAGAATGAACTTGAAGCTTTGAGACTTTGAGAATGGCTCTCCAGCCTCATCTATGTCAAACCTGCTGGAGATCATTGAAGTACTGCGTAATTTCCCAAATGTAATCCAACTCCCCACATCCACCAAAGGCATCGTCTAAAGCAACAATCCAACTTGTGAAGCAGCGTTGGAACTTCATTCTTTTGGTTCCAAATCCAGCTCAATGCACGAGGGTACAGTCCAGCGGATTCACCGCCCAAAATGGTTGATGTTTTACCAGATATGATAGATTCCCCTCACACACCCAGATACTCTGGAATAGAAGTCCCTTTACAGGAAGATCTGATGTGCATTTTTTATTAGGTGGCTGGTGTGAGCCGAGAATTTAACGTTGCAAGTAAGGATTTCCACGTACATGGAGAGCAATAATTTATTAGGGATGCCTTCTTGCCAATAACTTAATGCTAGACATAGCACATGAAAATCCAGTGAGAAGTCTGAGCCTGAAAATGTGAATTGAATAACTGCTGCAGACTGCTCCTTGGCATGTGGGCTTTGTCTGGCCACTTGATGTGATGTATGAGCCTAAAATGCTCTTGATCCTTTATGAGGTGATTAGATCTGGTGTCCTCTTCTCTTCCAAAACTAACTCAACACGAAACACAGGCCCAGAGAGGGAAGGCACGCCAACATGAAGCCTGAAGTTTCCCAAAGAGAGACCAACTCCCGCTCCTCAGTTCAAGATTCATCCCTAAGGTTTTCCCCAACTTATCTCGGGAAAGTTTGTTGTTTTTTTCTTTCAGAGAGTATGGAAGATAACCTCATTAGGATAATTAATGTCAGCAGTACAAAGAAACGGACATAGTTATTACAAAATACTTTTCCAAGAAGTGCATTTAGCTTGCTAAAGTCATAGATCTCTGTGTCAGGTTTCTCAATTCCTGCTTCCTGGACGAGCTATTTATGTAGTACTTTGAACCTGACTTGAACATCTTTGCTTTATATCCGATGAGAAATACCAGGGGAAGAAAAGGCAGCGACTCCTCGGATCAGCAGAGATTATTGGGCTTTTTATACAAGAGAATCCTCTGAATTCACAGGCTCTATTTATCTTCAGGCCCCGTGGTGCTTCCAGTTGCAATGCATCAGAAGGTGGAATTCTTCGCTTTTATAATGTTCTGGTTAATAATCAGCTAGATGGTGCAGTGGGTAGAGTGCCTAGTCTGGAGTCAAGATCTGAAATCAAATCTGGTCTCAGCTATTAACGAGCAGTGTGACCCTGGACAAGCCATTTAACTCTCTTTGCCTCAGTTTCCTTATCTGAAAAATGATCTGAAGATGGCAAACCACTCCAAAAAACCCTAAATGGGTCACAAAGAATCAGCTAGAACTGAACAGCAGCAGCAAATTTTGCAAACCATATAGCATCATATTAGAGACATGGGTTATGATCGCTAACTACCAGAAAGCCAATATATTGGAGCACTTGGCACAAGGGATTGTTTCCTTCCACTCGTCAGGGTGCAAGAGCTGCTGGTTGTTGACAGTCTTCTTCACTTCCCACATGTGCCATGGGAATGGATGACTAAAGGGGAAAAACTCAGAGAACTTGTCAATAACAGGAATTACTAATCATGGAAGTCTGCCTAGGAGGCAAAAGGATACCAAGTATTTCCATGTGATTTTGCTCCGCTAAAGCCCTCCTCAGATGCTTGTCATGGTGTGGAAGTGACCCGGGGCGTGTGAGACCAGTGTTTATGCAAGCTGTGATAGGGCCAAAGACATGATGACCTGGTACAGCAGAAAGAGCTTTGAATTTGGAGTCAGGAGACCTAGATTTGAAGGCCTTCTCCACTGATGGTCTTCCTACCTAGGCAAGTAACTTAATCTACGTGGGTCTGAAAAAAGAGAAGGGACTGGATAACTTCCAAAGTCCCGCCCAGCTTTCAATTTATAATCCTATAATCCTACCCAGTGGAAAGAGCCCAAGGCTAGTCAGCTGAGGACTGATCTAGCCAGATGTGGACAGGTTTGGCATCTCTGTGAGAAAGCCATAAGGTAATGGAGTTTTTGGCCACAGCATCTCATGAACTAGCTCAAAGGCTTTAAGTCTTTATGTCTTTAAGTTGTTTATGGTATTGTGACAGTTATATCTTATTGATATGGGTACCCTGGCAGCAGGGCTGCAACCTGCAATCCTACAGGGAATGACCTTGTGAATAAAATCACTGATTTTAAAAAGTTTTTCGAGGGCAGAGTAAATTTCAAGCTCTCCCAGATTACTCCCATAAATAGAACAAATTTGCACTTTAGGGCAAATATAGACTGGAGAAAAATCAAGAAGACTTGGGGTAGAGCCTGGTACAACCCAAGAAGATCTGAACCAAGATCCCAGGTCAGGGATTAACCCTTATGAAGTGCAAACACCTCTGGGCTAGCTCCTAGGAAAATCAAGTGGGGACTCCTGGGTTAGGCTGGAGTCTCAGCAGCAACCACAGAGATTTTCACCTTCCAGACTGTTTGTAGAATCAGGGTCTGAGCTCAGGAAAACTGAGGGTTCTCTGCTGACTGGGAACACCAGGCCCAGCTGTACTGCTGAGATGCATCCCTGTGCAAGAAGGAACCATCACCTATTTAATGCAGAAATAGTGGGGTATGGGGAACTTCTGGCTGTGGGCACTTGCAGAAGGGTGGATTTCATGGTCTGGAGTTCCTGGTCAGAGAGGAGAGCTGAAGGGTAACCTGAGGCACCATTCCCCCATCCCATAACTAAAGGTGCTTATAGTAATACTTCTGATTAAAAATAAAAAACCAGCAAAGAAGAAAGAACCCCGCCAATGAAACATATTATGGGAACAGGAAAGATTGGGATTCATCTTCAGAGGAGGAGCCCGAAGGAAAAAACTTCCACCCCAGAGAGTAATACGAAATGGCTCCCTGCCCAGAGAGAATTTACAGAAGAACTCAGAAAATAATTTAAAAATCAAATGAGAGACATTGAGGAAAAACTAAAGAAAAAAATTAAAACCATCCAAGAAAAACAAGAAGTTTATTTTTTTAAAAAAGTTAACTAGAAAAAGATAGTCTCAAAGATGAAAATAATACTTTGAAAATTAGAATTGGGCAGGGTAAGCCACCAAAGCTATGAGAGACCAAGAAATAACAAAACAGGGGGCAGCTAGGTGGCGCAGTGGGTAGAGCACCAGCCTTGAATTCAGGAGGACCCAAGTTCAAATCTGATCTCAGACACTTAACACTTCCTAGCTGTGTGACCCTGGGCAAGTCACTTAACCCCAGCCTCAGGGGGAAAAAAAAATAACAAAACAGATTATAAAGAATGAAAAAATAGAACAGAATATGAAACATAAGAAAAATGAGAGATCTAGAGAATAGATCAAGAAGAGAAAATATAAGAATAATTGGACTGCCAGAAAGTTCTGACCAAGAAGAGAATCTTGATACAATAATGCAGAAAATAATCCAAGAAAATTGCCCTGGAATAATAGAACATGAGGGGAAAGTAGAAATAGGGGGAAAAAATACACCCATCACCACCTTAAAGAGATCCTGTATGGAAAATATACAGGAATATTATTGCCAAATTTTGAAACCTCCAAATCAAAGAGAAAATTTTGCAAGAAACAAGAAAAAAAAATTGAAATATGCTGAAGCTAGAATTGTACAAGACTTATCAACAGCTACAATAAAAGATTGCAGGTCCTCGAATCATATCTATCAACAGTCAAAAGAACTAGGCCTGTGACCAAAAATATCAAATCCAGCAAAATTTTCTATGATACTGAATGAGAAAAAAAGGACATTCAATGAACTTGCAGATTTTCAGTACTTTCTATCAACCAAACCTAAACTTAACAGGAAATTTACTATATAAGAGCCACTATGAAAGATCAATACACACACACACACACACACACACACACACACACACACACACACACACATATATATGATTCACATCAACAACCGGGTAGTTCAAAAGAAAAATTGGCAGAGTTAAGGGAAAGATAACAATCATGTTTTACAAATGAGGTGCAGAGGAGGAATAGACAGAGGCATTAGAGAGGGGAGGAGGGCTTCTAATTCTGAAAATCTACTCGAATCAGGAATGGGTTCAATAGTTAATACTGCATATAGACCATGAAGGGTATATAGCACTTTCCAAAATCTATAATATACTTTCTTGATCTGGTAATTTGTTGTTATATATTTTTAATCCTCCCTGATGTTTTGCTGGGTACATAACAATGTTTTCTTTTGTTTTGCTTTTTTTTATTTTTATTTTATTTTAATTTTTTTTGAGGCTGGGGTTAAGTGACTTGCCCAGGGTCACACAGGTAGGAAGTGTTAAGTGTCTGAGCTCAGGTCCTCCTGAATCCAGGGCTGGTACTCTATCCACTGCGCCCTAGCTGCTCCTTGTTTTGCATTTCTTTTCTATTTTCCTTTTTTTCTAACTCTGTTTTTTTTTTTTTTTTCAAATAGAAAAAATAAAAAGGAAAAAGTATCTGTAAAAACAAAAAAAGTAAGTTTTTCTTCACCTTTGTTGAATCATAGATTCCTTTGGGAGGTTTGGGGAGCCTATGGACCCCTCTTTGGAATAATGTTTTTGAATGAATAAAATGAATTACAATTACATAAAATGCAAAACTTTTTTTTTTTTAAGTTCAAGATCCTTCATATTAAGAATCACTGTTGCAAAGAGAAGGAATATGTAGAAATTTCATCAACTGGAATTCCAAAGTTACATCATTTTAATTCAGGTTTCTTCTCCTGTGAATCTTGACTTTCCCAAGTCAGATAATGAAACTAATTCTACTTCCCACTCCAACTTCCATCTCCTTTACACTCTTGTGTTCAAAGAAGTAGATTCTATCTCAGTTCCAACACTTCCAATTTCTAGTAAAGCACTTCATAAACCTGATCATTTTCCACAAATGTGAGCTATCCTGTTTTTTTGTTAATAACACATTAAGGTCAAAATCAATAACCTACAGAGCTATGTGTTAGAAAGTAACCTCCTTTTTGACTGTGAGACTTGGCCATGTTTCGAATAATGCCTCTCAAGGATCACAGCCATTTGGCATTTTCCTTTTCATTTACCATCCAAAACATTTAGCCCTCCAGAGAAGCCAAATGTTATTGTGTCCAATACAGCAGCATGGATTTGGAAGACTGTCAATTAGCTGTTTGATAACGCCAACTGATGGTGGCTTGTCCAAGTCACTCTGAATGAAAGGGATAACAGAGAAAAATTCAAAATATAAGTCAAGTGGGCAAGGGAAAGATCCGCATCTTTCACAAAACTTAGGGTCAACCTCTCATTGTTTGGGGATAGCCACATGGGTATAAAGGAATATAGACATTGCAAGGACATGAAAAAAGATGGAGAAAACCTGGAAGAATTTCATCTGAAAAAAATATTGGTGTTTTCTAGATATACATAGTTCATTAGAAAACTCTGTGTAAACTACCCCAGTACAAGATAAAACTTTTGAGGGTAAGACCTATTTTTCACAAGGCCTTTTTATCTCCAGAACATAGCAGGTGCTTAATAAATGCTTATTGGTTTTAACTGAAAAACTTATAAGCTAGAATAGAAAGACCTCAAAAATTCTCTAGTTCAAGCCCCTCATTTTTACAGATTAGGAAATTAAAGCCCAAAAAAGAGGGTCTTCAAGAAAAGCTGTGCCTGAAAAGACTTAGAAAGTATATACATCTACAAAATACTTAATTTTGTCATCTACATTGCTGAATCTTTCATTAGGTAAGTCTGAATTTGCTTTCAAAATAGTGTTGCAGCATAGTATTTTCACTTTTTTTGTTGTTTGCATTTTGTTTTCTTTCTCATTTTTTTTCCTTTTTGATCTGATTTTTCTTGTGCAGCATAATTGCAGAAATATGTATAGAAATATTGCACATGTTTAACATATATTGTATTGCTTGCTGAATAGGGGAGGAGGTGGGAGGAAGAGAGGGAAAAAAAATTTGAAACACAAGGTTTCCCTAGGGTGAATGTTGACAATTACTCACGCATATGTTTTTAAAATAAAAAGTTTTAATTAAAAAAATAACACTCCCCCCATACCCCACTGGGAGAATCAGGAAAACTTTTGTTAAATCTAATCTCTGATAACCAGCTGTATCACTATGGGCGAGTCATTTAACTAATCTCTAGCTGCTTTTAGACATCTCAAATTGGATATCCAATAGGTATCTTAAATTCTAAGTGTTGTCTCTCCTATTAGACTTTAAGCTTCTGGAGAGACCTTTTTTTGTTTCAGGGTTTTGTGTGTGTGTGTGTGTGTGTGTGTGTGTGTCCCCAGGACTTATCATTGTGCCTACAACACCACTGGTGCTTAATAAATGCTTGTTGACTTTGGGGAAAAAAAAGATATCTTAAATTCAACATATCTAAAACATGGCTCTCCCACTGAACTTCCCACCCACAAAATCTTCCCTGTGATTGTGGAGGGTCACACCATCCCTTCATTCCCTCCATCAAGAGCCACCTTCCACTCCCCCCTGCCCATGCCCTGGATCCAAGCTGTTACCAAGGCTTGCCGAATTCACCTTTGCAGCAGTCTTTTCCTCCTGATACTGCTACCTCTCTAATAAGGCCCTTATCACCTCACCCATGGACTATTTCAGTAGCCCACTGTAGGGTCTTCCTGCTTCAAGTCTCACCCCACCCTAAACCACCTTAAACTTTTTCCACTCAAAACCCCTTTTTTGCCCAAGAAATTTTTATGAAACTCCAGATATACAGATACATAAAATAGGTATAAAAATGAAACATTTACTGATAATAACTCAAAATTTTGTGACCCCCAATTTGGTTACACAACCTCATGATGGGAACAAGACCCACAATTTACAAAGTTTTTCTCTAAATAGGATTCTATTTAGCCACTAACGTCTTTTTCTTTAAGTTCAGTTTTGACCATAACCCCCACACCCCTCACTCAATAAACTCCAATGGCTCGCTATCCCCTCCAGGATCAAATACAAAAATCTTCTGACATTCAAAACCTTTCCTATCCTGACTCCCTCCTTCCTTCCAGTCATCTTGCACCCCACATCCTCTTGGATCTAATGACACTAGATTGCTGGCTGCTCCACGGAGGAGATCCTCTGTCTCTTGGCTTTGAGTATTTTTTCTGGCTGTCTCCCATCCTGAAATGGTCTCCCTCTTCCTCTTTGCCTAGTGGCTTCTCTGGCTAAGCCCCAACGAAAATCTTCTTCAAGAAGCCTTCCTTAACCACTCTTAATTCCAGTGCCTTTTCTCTGTTAATTATTTCCAATTTAGACTCAGTACAAACTAATTACTGTCTGGAATCTCTCATTAGGTTAGTCACTGTAGCTTAATTTTGCTTTTGTTTCCAAAACTGTTACAAAGAAGGGTTGGATGACAGGGAAACCATTATAATGTTCAACAATTCATTGTTTACTAGAAACTTTCTAATAAAAAATTTCCAATTTATCTTGCATACAGCTTGCTTTGTGTATATTTATTTACATGGAACGAATGTGGGCATCTCAAACACTGGTACTGTCCCACAGGTGCTGAACATAGGCCAAATGCATGCAAATACTCTTGGAAAAGAAAGATTAGATTGTAAGCTGCCTGAAGACTAACATTTTTTGTTTTAACCCCTGACCCTTAACAGAGTGCTTGACACAAGTTCAAAATATGTCAAGTGTTTATTTATGGCTATAAACTCTAAGAACCTCTGAGAAACTCTCCAAGGCTATCAGTGACAGCTGAGTCTCTGCTCCGTCTTGGTGGAGGGGGTTTCCACACTGATGAAATTCTGAGTCCAGTCCAAAATACTTTAGTGACAGAATTTCACAATGAGAATGATTCTCACCACATCCATTCTCATCCTTGGATGTAGGTGATTAGATAATGTATTTTTATTAAGAAATCAGTGCCCACTAACACCCCAAAGTTCAATCCATCGAGCTCTCTGCTGGATTAATCTTAGGACCCAAGTTTATATAGTGGTTCTGCTACTTACTAGAAGACCGTCAGTCAGACTTTGGGGACTTCAGCTCCTCATCTGGAAAAGGAAGCACTTGGAGTAAATGACCTCAAAGTTTCCTCAAAATTAATATGAGACTAGGACCTTCAACTCCTTCTCTCCCTTATTTTTGATACATCTTCTTCAGGTATAATCCTGCAGATTTCAGCAGGAGCCTTCGTTTTCAAAATTATTAAAAATCTGACACTGACAGGAAAGCATAATGATATCAGAGGTGTGAAGGAAATGACTTTCACCTAACTTGGAACTCTTGTTCTCCCATGCCGGGACTCTGCCTCTTGGTCCAACATAGGAGTCTGGCAAATTGAGGGCTGCTGAGGTTAAGACCCAACATATATTAAGGTCTGTTCAATTCAAAACATTGGTGGCTTCTTCTGTAATAATTCTTCCCCGAAATCATGAGGAAAGAACCAGAGGGCATGGAACCTTAAGAGAACACATGACCAAAAGGACATGGCGTCTGGGAATCCTTCCCTTAGGCTGTGACTCATGGAGTACACACTTCGGGCCACGGATGGCTGAGGATTGGTGGCAAATCTGACCATCTCCCCCACCTCCACCCTGGTCTGGTGTGTGTTACAAGAATCACAGAAATATCCACATTTTAGAATTAACATGGCTTAGCTGGCTGGGTTTTTTCCAACAGTGTTTCATTTTTTCCCATTTATTCTCCAACCAGCTTTTTGGTGGGATCTTCCCCCAGCCCACTCTTCTTCTGCTTATAAAGCAAACTGGTTTTGTTTAGTAAGCAAAAGGAAATGTTTTCAGAAATTCCCAGTGTTAGGCAAGATTTCATTTCATAAATTACCCTCCTTGGAATAGAGTTGTTTTTTCTTTGTTTTTTTTGCCTCTCTTAATAAGAGGAAAAATCCTGAATTCAATTAAGATCTTTTCAACTGACACAGATAGCGAGTTGTCTCAGCAAACTCAGTGGTCTGAGTTTTATATTTGGGATTGTTTTTTATTTTCTCAAAAAACTTAAAATGCACTGGATGCCATACAGATGAAGCTGAAAGACCTAAAACAGATTGCAACAACAAAAGAGATAGTTTGTGGTCCTGTGTCTATGTTAATAATCTCCCTCCGTGTGACCCTAACATAAAGAAAACCAGAGCGGCTTCCTCCTTCTCCATGAGTACTTTCATGCATTTGGCCTACGTTAGGCCCCTGTGGAACGGTACCAGCTTTGAGATGCCCATACTCATCGCATGCAAATGGGGCTTAATTTCAAAGTTGTTTAGCCAGCTGTGTTAAAGGCTTTCCAAGGAGCCTTCAAAGCCTTGGGGCCTCAGAGAAGGAGGGAAAAGCCAAAGACCGCCATGAGGACAAATGGTGTTTAAAAGGGGATTCACGGCTGATCCTCTTGGCAAGGGGCTTCGTGAGGAATCCCCACAGGGCAGGGCTGACACGAGACAGCTTCATCACTGCCTGCTAAACCATTTGCCATCAGAAAAGGAACAATCCTGGCTTTGCTCGGGGTTTGTCCCGCAGTATGAGGGTCTGCACAGAGCGGGTGAGAATTGTATCGTGACAGCGGAAGAGGAGCACTAGCTCAGGTTGGCTTCTCCTGAGGGAAGAGTGCGTCATGGAACCTCCCTGCTCCTCCACTAGATTTCCCCATCACTAAAATTGAACTATCAGTATACATCCTTTAGTTCCCCTGAATACGAGTCAGAGGAGTAGCATCAACACTGCAGAAAAGAGCAGGAGTCCAAGGCTCCTACAAATATAATTATATTTAAATGTAAAATTAGAGGGAAACATTCCTTCAGGGCAGGGCACTGCTCTCTTAATAAATAATGACCAATTACCGACAATCCTATCAGGCTCTTCTGTGATTTTATGAACCAAGATACTACTAAATACAATTTAAAATCCAAGCCCCCAGATTGGATTTTCTTTAAGGGAATGCTTTTGTACAATATATAATAGTTTATATAATTATGATTATACATAATTATCCTATATAATAATTATAAAAATTAACGTAACATTTATATAATAGTACCAACAAGAAAGGGTAGATTTAACAAAGAGGTAGAAATGGCAAATATCAACATCCCTCACTGTGTCTCAGCCATACTCCATCCCACATAAACTCAAGGACATGGATTCTGAGCCAACATGAGGTCTGGGATTTGCGTGATGAAGCAAACAATTGTCTCAATGCTCCTCTGGGCATCCTGGTGTGGGTGGGGTAGGAACAGAGGAGAGGAGGGGAGACATATGTGAGAGGCTCCCAGCTGCTCCAGGAGAGGCTCAAACAAAGGGAACCTAAGAATTTAGTGCTATTCTGAAGTAGTCTCGGCCCCTAGCATCCTAAAAGGGGCTGCAGGAGGGTTTTCTTGCTCCAGACATTTCAGGAATGGGCTGGAATACCTGGGGATCCTGGAACATACAGGTGTCTGTGAGATGTTATCCGTGGCACAGAAGTGCCAGGACTCAACTGTGTGAAGATGTCTTGTGATCCACTGCCAGGAGCTACTATGGCATTGCAGCAGGCCGTAGTGGGCAGACAGCAAGCGTGGGAGTCAAGAAAGCTTGGGTTCAAGCCCTTCCCCTGAGCATCCTCATTGGCTCTGGGCAAGTTTTATAAGCTGTCAGTCTCAAATCAACTTTCTGACACCATTAATTTCAGAACAGGCGCCAGTCTGCCTCGGTAGAGGGAGAATCCTTATCAGGAGTTGTCTGAGCCAGTGAAATCACAGGCCCAGGTCAAAACAATAACAATAGTAATAAGAAGTCACTTCCCTTTTTACAGCACTTTATAATTGGCAAAACACTCCTCTCACAGCTTCCCTGGGAGGAAAGCGTTCAGATGTTATTATCCTTATCTCACAGGTGAGCCAGCTGAGTTTCTGAGAAGTGATTTGCCCACGATACACAGCTGACGTTAGGCGCAGGATTGGAAACCGGATCGGAGCACTCTTTTTAGGACAAATACCACCTGACACTCATTTTCATTGGTTCCATTCATTTAGTGATTTTGTTCATTGATTATTATTGGGCAATTTCCAGCATTCACATGAGCATCAATCACAGCAACACTACGAGGGCAAAACCTGTATGTGCGCTAGGCCAGCAACCTTTTGTCCTAGTTATGGAAGGGTATTGATGACAGGTTTCAAAGGGACCGAGAAGGCTTGGGGAGTGATGGGGCCACTGGGACTCACCTGGATCAGCTGGGCCGCCCTTTCCGGGCTGCCATACCGAAGGTCGTGTCCATTGATGGCTATCACCCGGTCGTTCTCCTCCAGCTGGCCATGCCGGTCAGCGACCCCGCCGTCCAGCAAGTTGAAAATGAACACCCCGGGTTCGTCCACCTTGCGCACTAGTTTGATCCCGAGCTGTTCTTCTGGGCTGCTTTTGTTCAGGATCACGTGAAAACTGTCGTTGCGGGGGCTCTGAGCCTCCAGGGCCAACCCGGGGGTCCGGCTGCGGTATCTCTGCTCCCGCAGGACGGTCAGCCGGAGCACCGGGCAAGGCTGTTTCAGGAGGCTGAGGGCGTAGTTGTGAGGCACGCTGCTGATGTCCATGCCGTTGACCTAACGGGGAGGGAACAAGAATCAGAGGGGGACGACAAGAGTGCAGCGTGGTGTCCTGTTCTAAACCAGGACCGAACGGTCCCAGATGGGCTTGGGCATCCACGGGTCCCACTTCCATCCTACACACGATGTCCATGCTTTCTTTTCATCCCAGATCCCGTTATACTTATCTCAGATTCATAGGAAAAAAAACCATTGTGGCAGCTGAGACTTCCTCATTTGTGTCTCTACCTCCAGAGCCTATCCTTAGTGGTGTCCAACTCCGTGACCCCATTTGGGGTTTTCATGGCAAAGACACTGGAATCATTTGCCATTTCCTTCCCTAAGTCCTTTTACAGGTAAGGAAGCTGAGGCAAACTCGCCCAAAATCAGCCAGCCAGGAAGTGTCTGTATTTATTACTCTCCACTCATTATACCGCCTAGCTACCTGGAGTTTAGTTTCTACTTATTTCAGTGAAACTCTTTGCCGCTTCTGAAGAAACGGGACAGTCTTCCTTCCTCCCCGATTTTCCCTTTTTTTCACTCACAGAGAAATCTGTGCAGCATTTAAGTCAAACTGAAGTAAAGAAGAACTTCCATCCATACATATTCCGTGCAATATTAGAGCATTTGGAAATGCCATTTAAAGAGGCTGAAAGTACGCCCATCCCAGTAGTACAACAATAACGCTCGACAGGGCTTTCTGGTTTGAATTACTCTTTTCCAAACAGTCCCTGGCTGAGAGGTTGCACCCCTGAAAGTTCCCCATGACTCTGGAAGAAAACAATTTCACAGCAGCTCTGTAGCTCAATTCTCCCGAGGTTGAAACCGTGACAAAGGAGAAACAAGTGGTCTGGATTTCCCTAATAGTGGTGAGATCTCTTTTTCTGGTAGCTATTCATTAGAGGAACCTTGGAACCAGATTATAAATCAATTCCACCCAATGTGTGTATCCTCAGGGAACATCTTCTGGATCCCCAGCAAACAAAGCGGAGGGAATGGGGATGGGGGAGAGGGAGGGCGTTTAGTCAAGCACAGTCACCCCCTACCCCTCTGCCCAATCTCAGACAGAGGAGAAGAAGAAAACAGGGTGAGATTGGCTCTAGTTAGCTACTCTGCCATCCAGTCTATGAAGAATCAGCCTGGCTTATTAAAAAGCACAAGGAACCTTTCTGTCTCCAAACTCTAGCCAAGAAGCTCCACATTTGTGGCATGGTACTCAAAGGAACGACTTCATCTTGTTTTCTCTGGTTCTAGGGAAGGAGAAATGCTTGGGATAGGAGACAATTTCTGACTTCTGCTCTGTCTCTGGAATTCAGTGCTTCTGTGGCTCTATCATAGACACACAGAAAGAAAATCAGAGGAGGAAAATTAAAATGTAGGGAGAGGGACAAGGATATACACGTAGAGGAACCATGTACCAGATGGATTCACATAGCTGTATAGAAATACCCAGGAAATAAGTGCATTAATTGAACTCTGCAGCCATAGATTCCTGTACCTTTAATATCATGTCCCCTGGTAGCAATCTTCCATCTCTGGCAATCACTCCATCTCGATAAATATGCTGGATAATTATATGGACCAAGGGAGTTTCACTGCCTCCCACCACCCTGATAGCCAGGCTTTCGTTAGGATCCACCCGGGTGATCTTGATGCTGGTGACTTCCCCATCTGGGATCAGGTGATACAATCTGGGGAAAACTAAGACACAAAAAGAAAGACAAAAGGGCTTACTGAATGGTGATCACTCATCTTTGTTGGAATAGTTTTAATTCCAAGGCTCCCAAACCAATTAAAAATGCTTTATTTCTTGGTTACTAAAAAAAGTGGGAGCAGTCTGCTTGGTTTTTTTTTTTGCCCTCAGATCTATCTCATACATTTCTTTCTTATACTTCTAGATTTAGGGCTATAACAAGTATTTCTCCTCTCTAACAATGAATAACAACATAATAACTTATATATTTATAGTACATTTCATCTGATCCTAACAAAGTCTTTGAGGTCAATGCTATTATAATTCCCATTTTATAGAGGAGAAAACTGAAGGAGACAGGGTCAAGTGACTTGTCCTGGGTCACACAGTTAGTGTCTGAAACTAGATTTGAGCTCATGAAGATGAATCTTCCTGACTCCAAGCCCAGCACTCTATATACTACAGTACCACCAAGTTGCCCAGTTTTTTTTTTTTTAATAATAGCTTTCTTATTATCAAAATACCTGGAAAGATAGTTTTCAACATTCACCCTTGCAAACCTTGAATTCCAAATTTTTCTATCTTCCTTCCCCCAACCCCTTCTCCTAGACAGCAAGTAATTTTTATATATTATATACATGCAATTCTTCTATGAATATTTCCACATTTATCATGCACAAGAAAAATCAGATCAAAAGAGAAAAAGGAAAAGAGAGAAAAAAACAAGCAAACAATGACAACAACATAAAAGGTGATCCGCATTCAGTCCCCATAATCCTCTTTCTGGATGCAGATGGCTCTCTCCATCACAAGTCTATTGGAATTGCTGCCCTAATTTCTTAAGAGATTATAACGTGTGAATTATAATAGCTAAGAATGGATCTTTATAGATGTATATACACGCATGTGTGGGTAATGGACACACATACATGCATGGAGAGGGAAAACCTTTAGGAGTGGGGTAGAATGTGAGGGTGGGCAGCAGCAGCTCTGAATTTGAGCCTTCCTGATTCCCAGTCTCACACTCTTACCATCACTCACCTAACTGCTTCCATTCAAAGTCCTCCAAACGCTAGGGTCCCATACTTGTGAATACCCACAGACAGCACCAAATGGCCTGCTACTGTTAAAGCCAGGAAAGACTCTTCAGGTTAAATGGCGCTGACTTCTATTTCCAAGGCAGAGCTACCGTGAAGCTACTTCAAGTCTCCCAGGTTCAGAAAGGACAGACTGGGCAGCCTCCTGGAGCTGGTTTAAGCACCTAGGACACTGAGTCCTATTGAAAGGAGAAGCTATGGCTGCCTCTGCCCGGGAAGGCTTGACTAATTATGTCAATTGGAAAGGTCACAACAATGGATCCAGGGGCTTTGTAACCCACTCCTCTGTCTGTCACTATTTCCAAAACCCATGACCTTAATCCATTTTCTATAATAGGATAACAAGCGGACTGCTCTCTGGGGAAAATCTAGAGAAGAGCTAAGTTCCTTAAAGTTAGTAACCATTTACCATGCAGTTACTTGAAAAAATCTGGACTCAAACTGAGTGTCTGATCCAATTGAATTAGTTCTTGTAGGGAAACATTAGGCACATTACTGAACTTCTTCCTCAGTTTCTTTATTTGGTGTAAAACTTAGGCAATTTAAACTTAAATCTTTTAGTCACGATGAAGATGAAAAGCAATATATTCAATGTTTTTATTTACACACACACAGACACACGCACTTTTTTATTGTTCTTGCAAAACCCGCTTGAGAAATTTTCTATTTGTCAGTTTGGATAAGGAAAGTTGACAAGATGATGGCTATAAGCCACTATTATTATTCTTGGGTAGCTGGGGCAGCTGGAGTCAGGAAGAGTCATCTTCCTCAGTTCAAATCTGGCCTTAGTCACTTCCTAGCTGTGTAACTCCAGGCAAGTCACTTATCCCTGTTTGCCTCAGTTTCCTCCTCTGTAAAATGAGCTGCAGAAAGAAATGGCAAACCCCTCTAATATCTTTGCCAAGAAAACTCCAGATGGGGTCACTGAAAAACGACTGAACAAAATTATTATTCTTATTACATAATTCGTCCCAAGTCCCCACCCAAATCCAACTGGGAATTTAAGTGAACATACTTACCTTCCGTGGCAATGGCATTCTCAGGACTTTCTCTTGGTTGGTCAGCTTGGTTGGCCATTGCACTTCCACTTTTTGTCCTCCGAAGGACACTCAGAGCTCTGTTTATTTTTTTAAAAGACCTGCTTCTGACGGTGGACCGTTCAAAGTGCTGGGCTGTTGTAGGAGAAAAGAGACACTCAGGAAAGCTGGAAAAGCCACCAGTTGCACTCAAACAGTGATCGTGGCACAATTGTAATCCCCCATTCAGTGCTTCAGCTTCTCATGGCAGCTAAGGGAGAGGAATTTCTTCATAGAAGGCTGTTCTATGGTTAAACTCCAGAGTTCTCCTCATATCCCTGATTAATTAATTAATGGTCCTTGAAAAGATAATGCAATCCATATGGCTTTGGATTTGTAAGTGGAAGACCCAAGTTCAAATCATCCACTCACCCTCACTTTTCTCATCATAAAATGAAGTCCCTTTCCAGCTCTAACTCCATGATCCTATCCCAGGCAAGGACCCCATCCCCAGAATCCCCTTCTTTTTCTTTCCTACTCACTTCTATTGCTTCGACCGGACTCCTCTGGGCTGTTGGCCGACTGGCCGTCATCTGTGGCAGAGACATAAGCAGGGTTGTCCAGGCCCGGCTCGTCGGTCATCAAGGCGATGGTTGCTGCCGCAGACACGTCTGGAGAGACTGCTGCTGATGTCAAGCTGGCGCAGCCTTCAGAGCCACCATCTTGTGAGCGCCTCTTGCGGTCCTTGGTAAGGCCATAATGGGAGGCACCTTTACAGCTAAAGGCAACAAAGAGAAGAGAAAAAGGCTTAGTTTGAGGGGTAAACATTCTGTTAAACCACGTCTAGAATGGCCAAAATAAACTGATGTCCACTCAGCTTTGATGGCTCTGACTATACTGTCCTGCGAAAGTTGCTCAAGTTTATGATGAGCATAACAAATTCTTCCATAATCACATTTAGGTATCTTATGTTATTGCCAGTCGGTCATCTCTCTCTTTTATTTTTTAAACCCCTAAAGTCCTGAACACAACTGATCCCGTGCCAGTATTACAAGCTCCTAATTCCAGCACATCCTATTGCGCCTCGCTCCCTAAATGTAAACAAGGGACTTCCTGGGATTCCATACTTAGCCTCCCTAAGCCGCCAAATCACACAGAAACCACAAAACCAATGTGGTCTGATGAGTTTTCCCCAGAGCCTTTCTTGGTCGCTGCCCGTCTCTTGGTATTCCCAATCAGAAACACTTGGCTGCAGATTTGCTCTGTTTACTACTACCATCAACGGTTTCTGATGGCAGAGATTAATTTACCATTTATGCATTCTGCACTCGATCATCTCTGCCCTTTGGAATCCTACAGAATCACTCAGTGGCCACCTTCCTCACGAAGTCTTTCTGACCTCCCTCAGCTGAAAGAGGCTCTCTCCCCACTCCGATTACTAAGGTCGGGTCTCTGGAGCTCTTCTTTGCCCTGATTACCATTTTCTCCTTCTGTAAGGTAACCAGGATAAGTTTTCATCCCTGATCTCAACACACACACACACACACTGCCTTTTAGAACATAAACTCTCAAGAACCAAGATTATCCGTTTCATTTCTGTGTAGCCAGGCATGTGATAAATGTAGAACTGAATTTCATTGAATCTTTGACAATTCAGAAAGATTCAAAAATGTTCTCGTATCTGATGACGAAGCCTAGTGGAAAAGAAAGAACACTATGCTCGGCTTGACAAGGGTTGGCTTTGAATCCCAAGTCTAATATGATGGAATGGTGGATAGAGCCTTGGAGCTGGAGAAAGGAAGGCCCAACTTAAAATCTATCCTCAGATATTGCCGGCTGTATAATCCTGGGCAAGACATCTAATAATTGTTTAGTATCTGTTATAAAATCGGGATAATAACAGACCAACCTCCCAGGTTGTCGTGAACATTAAATAAGATAACGTAAAGTGTTGGCCCATAAAAGGCACAAAAAAGAAAGGCTTATTTCCTTCCCACATTAGGCAAGCCACTTGTCTACCTGATGTCTCAATTTTCTCATCTTTGAAATGAGGGATTAATTAATAATATAATAATAATAAATAAATAAAATAGTAACAATGAATGAAAAGACTTCAGTCCTGGAACAGAGACTCCTATACTTAATTTTCCCTTGTTTCTAACAGCTAGGTGGTACTATTGACCCACAGTCAGGAAGACCTGAGTTCAAAGACTCTTACTAGCTTGACCCTGAACAAATCATTTCACCTCAGTCTGCCTTAGTTTCCACACTTCTAAAACGGGTTAACAGTAGCACCACTTCCCAGGGATGTTGTGAGGATAAAGTGAAATGATACTTATAAAGCATTTTGCCAACCTTAAGACGCTATATAAAATTCAGGAGTTCTCAAACTACGGCCCGCGGGCCAGATGCTCCCGCTGAGGACGTTTATGCGGCCCGCCGGGTTATGGCAAATGGGCTGAGGGGGGAGACAAAGGGTGAGCTTTTGTTTTTACTATAGTCCGGCCCTCCCAGCAGTCTGAGGGACAGGGAACTGGCCCCCTATTTAAAAAGTTTGAGGATCACTGATATAAATGCTAGCTCTTATTATTAGGTGTAAAGTTAATAAAAATTAACCTCAAAGTCACCCTCAAACTTTTGTTATCAGTATCTTTATATTATTAAAAATTATTGAGAATCTGTCCAAAAAGGTTTTAATTATGTGGAGATATATGTATATATATATATATATATATATATATATATATATATGTGTGTGTGTGTGTGTGTGTGTGTGTGTGTGTGTATATATATATATATATATATATATATATATATATATATACACATCTTAGAAATAAAACTAATTTTTAATTTGTAGACCCTCTGAAAGAGTTAGAGACTCCCAGGATTTTCTGGACCATACTTTGAGAACCACTGATCAATTAAACATGCTATTATATATAGCATTATGCCTTTTTTTTTTTTTTTTTTTTTAAAGATTGACAACATTTCCTTGACTTTTGCTTGTCAACAGTTGAATGGTGGATCAGAGGGAGGAGACAACAGAATCCACTTAAGCTTGTTTTTACAGAATGTTGGAGCAGAATGGAACTTTCTAAATTATTTGGTCCAACCCTTAGTTTAACAGAAGAGGAAGAACGCTTAAAGGAAGTGAAGTGATTTACACATACACATTCTTGTTGTCCCTTTAAGCTATCACTGTTAATTTATCACTCTACTGTTGTCCAGATTTGAAAAAAGACTCCAAAATGCCCATCTCTCAAGAAGTAGATATTATTAAAATTCATTTTAATGATTTTTTTAATCTCTTGAATGCATCTCTCACTAATTTAGACTGCACGGTAGCAGCACAGTTTATCCTTTGCATACATTTTTAGAACAAGTTTCCAAATTAAATTAATGCTGCCTTCAAGATTCATCAAGTTCATTGGGGATTAAGAGAATAAACCTAGCTCTGCTCTTTCATAGATAATTTACATACTAATTACACATCTTTGCTTCATAAAATGTCCCCACCTGATTATTTTAATCAACACTTTGCTTGTGTAGTTTGAATGACTAGTGATTTTAAAAGAAAAACTCTTATTTCTTATTAGAAAAAAATTACATATTTGAGACTTTTTACTAACTCAACTCCAACTTCTCTCCATTAAGCCAAATGATTAAGCTTCTATTGCTTATTGGCCTGAAAATAGCAAAATAGTTGATATGGGAAACTCAAAATTGGAAGAAACACAGTGTGATGGGAAAAATAAAATGAGATAAGAGTTTGGGCGGCCAGAAAACCACACAGATCTACGAACGGAACATTTCCTAACCGGGCCAACAGAACTTGGTTCACAATGCGTGTATCAGGGGATGGGAAGTTCCTAGATTGTCAAATTGGTTTGGAAATATTCCTTCTTTTCTCAGGGCATCATTGCTCATGACAATACACTCTGCTAGAGCCAGGGAATGACTTCTCTCTTTGGACAGATGGCTGGCAGAAGTCTCCAAGACCTGACTTGTTGGGAAAAAGAAATGTTGTGATCAAAGGCGAGAAAGGCAGCCTCTCCTGGTGTTGCAGGAGTTAAAAGGATCCAGGCTTTGGAAGTGTGAATACTAAGAACGTACTACTACAAATCCATGGCAGTGTCAAATCCCTGGGGCTCCAGGCCTTTCAGGAAACAGACTCTACTGCCTTCAGAAAGGGAGTGACTTTAAACTTGAGAAATGGAAGGGGAGATACTTCCCAGATATGAGCACTGACCCAGAGACTGAAGTGGGGCAGATTTAACATGCAAAAGAGAAAGCAGTAGAGTGTCTAATAATTCCCAGGAAGCAACAATGGAGAAGGGGGAGCATGATAATGCTTCAGTTTGCTTGCCTGCTACACCAGTTCCTCTGGTGGGCTCTCTTTGCTCCCTCCAACCTGTCTGGAAACTAGAATCCTGAACCCCAGCTTCTGACACTGGGTCTCACTGGCCCTTCGCTCTCCTCCCTTACATTACCACTACCTGCTTACCCTTCATCTACTGCTTAAAGCCAAGGAGTCGCTAAAGCATTTTGAGTAAGGGACTAAGTGACATGATGGAAGTTATACTTCAGCAAGGTAATGTGGACATCGGAAATTATAGAAGCAGCAACTGGCTTTTATGTACTGCTTTCAGGTTCACAAAGCTCTTAATTTATTTCCCTTCCTGGGTCCCCGAAACAACCCAGTAACATAAGTACTGCACATATTATGATGCATACTTTAAAGATAAAACCGGGAGGCCAAAAAGGTTAGATATTCTGCCCATTTTCACATGGCTAAAAAGCACCAGAGATGGAATTCATATGATCACACAAGAGGAAGTCAGATAAGGAAACTGAGGCACAGAAAAAATAACTTGTTAGCCAAAGATCAGAAAGGGAATAAGTAAGATAGACTGTAAGCTCCATGAGGGCGAGGAATGTGTTTTGCCTTTCTTTGTTTCCTTAGTGATTAGCAGGAAGCCTGACACATAGTAGGTATTTTAATTAATGGAGACAACTGGGATTTGGAATTGAATCACCTCCCTTCATGGCCTAATGTATCACTTAAAATTATGTAAATAGATACTGTATATATTGTAAAATACATTTTTAAATGTAAATAATGTACACTTAAAAATAATGAACCAAGTCAGGAAGTCTAGCATTTCCTGTGGGTCAAATCCCTTAACTCTATGTCCAGTTCCCTCCCCAATGGGTCCATATTAGAATATCTACATAAACTTCCTCTTCAGGAGACCACAAGCTTGGAATTAGATTAGTTGAATATCAAACTAGAAACAGAGTTCTTCCTACTGCTAAGAAATGGTAGAATAAGCCCAAAGGAAAATCGCATGTTGCCAACCAACCTGTCCTAATCCTCTAAATAAATGTACAAAATCCCTGGAAAAACTATAACCTTCATCTGATTGAATCCTTCCTGTCCTTAAAGGCATCCTTGGGGCAGTCTCCCTCCCAAAGCCAGACACCCTCCCATATAACTAGGGGCAAGCCTTTCCCACACATCATATCTCCCTCTTGCCAACCCTTATAATACTGGAATTATTGGCACGTGCATCTCATATCCCCTTCTATTCAGACTGGAATCCCTCCGTAACACAAATCATGCCATAGTCACCTTTGTACCCCATGCTGTACCCATAACAGATCCCTAACCAATCAATGGTAAGTACGTTGAAATGATGAATCTTTCTCCTTTGGGTCTTAATGCACAACTGTATTTTTTACGAGAGAACGGGGAGGGGGACTGAAGGATCCTGACTCATGAAGCTTTAGCAGAGGAGGGGGTTCATACTTGTGCAACACTGGCTTTCCCCTTTCTTTAAGATGAGCTGGAATCTGAGGCAGAGTTAGCTATGAAACATGTACATATAAGCACTAATTATCTTTCATTGGGACTAATGCTTAGGTCCAGTGAAAGAAAGAAGGGAAGGAAAGGAAGAAAAGGAAAGAAAGGAAGGAAAAGAAGGAAAGGAAGGAAGGGAAGGAAGAGAGAGGAAAGGAGGAGAATCCAGCCTCAGAGACTACTACTGTGTGACCCTGGACAAGTCACTTAACCCCAATTTCTATATACGTATATGTCTGTCTGTATGCATGCACACACATACATATACATGTGTCGATGTGTGTATATATAGTGACATTTAGGAATGCAAATTAACTCTGTATTTACTACCAACTTTAGGCATCCTGAACACTTGAGGGTTGTGACTACCTAGAAGGAAAACGATCTGCTCCCCCTTTTTTGGAAACCTAAAGAAGTCAAGTCTGAAAATTGTCTTTCCTGGCAGTTCGGCAGCGAGGGGGCCTGTTCCTCACAAAGTGAGCAATGACAAATAACTCATCAGAACAAGAATAACAAGCTACAAAGAGGTCATGGGTTATTGGTTGCTTTTAGAAAAGGGGGGAAAAAACCCATTCCAAACCAAAGCCCAGTGAGCTTATTGCTAATGAGTCTTGGAGGCCAATAGCAGATGTTGAGCTCTAATTCAGACGAGGTCTGATGGGGCTTCCTTTTAAGAGTTCAGCCAACTGTACTTTGGATCTGTATCAAGCCTGTTCAGAAAGCAGATTCACAGGGTAGAGTGGAGTTTGGAGAGCGGGTAGAAAGCTGGTTTCAAAGCCAGAAGTACCGGGTTTAAATCTTGCCCCTGACAACAGGGCCGTGGGACTTTGGGCACACTCACTAATCTTTCCTTAGTCTAGATGACTAAGACTCTAAATTGCAGAGAAGGAGCCAACCCACATTGGGAAAAGGACCTCAGGGAGTTCCATACACCAATGAAATCTCAGGTCCTGTCTCTTTGTCCCCACCTAAGTGACCTTAGTAGGGTTGGGTTATAGATTCTCCAAGGATCCTTTCCGTTCTAAATTCTATGATTCTGTGTCCCTGAAAACTGCTCTGTACAGATTCACGAATGTCACCCATAAGGAAACTGGACGAAAGACTGTTGTCATAGTTATATTGGCTGCTCGAGTCCAGTTTTTTGTTGTTTTTTAAATTAGGTTACACATAAAATCAGCTTGCAGCAGCAGCAAATTTTCCTCTGTGGACTGGAGATTTAAATCCATTAACTATCCAAAATGACTTTGATATTAAGAAGAACAACAAAAAAGCTGCCGGGCCAAGGAAATGTTCATCAGCCTAAAAGCCCTAGCACCCTGCTTGGCACATAGTAGGAGCTTGCTAAATACTTGCTGATTGGTTCAGTGCTTTTATTTCTCCAGTGTTATGATGACTTTTTCTTTTGAACCAGAATTTGGGACCAATGGTTTGAGAAAGAATCCCATCTGAACCAATATGGACCCAAACTCCTCGAGAATCTACTGTAGGTTTTTTTTTATCTGATTTCTCTTGTGCAACAAGAGAATTGTATAAATATTTAGATATATTGAATTTAACATATATTTTAACATGTTTAATATATATTGGATTGCTTGTCATCTAGGGGAGGGAATGGGGGAAGGAGGAGAAAATCTGAAACACAAAGCTATGCAAGGGTCAATGTTATCAAATTATTGTGCATATGTTTTGAAAATAAAAAGCTTTATAAAAAAAGAGGTGGATGTAGAAATAAAAAGAATCTACTGTAGAAAACTTTCAATGAGTAATCATCTAACTATTGCATAAAGACTTCCATTGTTAGGTTGCAAGACAGCTTTTTAGATAATCTTTATTTTTGCCCAAAGAATCCTTTGGGCTAATCTAATCTCTGACTTTCCATTCCTCGTTGCTCCTAGTTTTGCCTTCTGGAGAATATCTAATTCTTTTTCTATATGACAAGTCTTCAAATACAGCTATTGTGTCCTTCATGAAGCTTCTCTTATCCAGGCTGAACATGTCCAGAGCCTTCAACTGATCGTGGCCTTCTCTGCCCTTCTTGGGACGCTCTCTGGAATATAAATGGCGTCCTTACGCGATGCTCATACACAGATATGCTCACACCACACTTACATGGCATACAGTTTGTGTACCATATTTGTACACAGTTGGGAACAAGAAATCTCCCTCTCAATATTCACTACAACTCCAGGTTTGATACAGGGGAGAAAAAAAATCAAGGTGAACACTGAGTTATTCCTGGCGTCCAGATTTTCTCCTCTTAGCTCTGAGTCTTTATCTCAGGAGCAGAGGCTTGGACTGGAGAGTGATTGAAACAATTCGTCCAGAGAAAGGCCCAGCTCTATTGTAACTGGGAAAGGGAGATAGTCAGCCTTAATGGATGTATTCCACTAATCAGACGGCAACCCGAATCAAGATTAGCAGACTCTACAGGGACCCGTCTCCCAGAGTTCACAGCTGAGGACAGGTTACACAGGCTAAGCCAGAAGAGCCTTTTAAGCTAAGCTCAGGGGCAGAAGTCAGAGAGCAGAGGCTGAAGATGGATGGCAGAAGAGAGGACAACTGAAGGATACTAAAGACTGGACTTTTCTTAGAGTCGCCATCTAAGCTGGGACCTTTCTATTACTGCCTTTGACCTTTTTTGGTAATAAGAAAGAACTGGAGATGCTCAGGGAGGGAACAGCCACATTGTGGAATGTGAATGCAATGGAATACAGCTACGCTCTGAGAAATAATGAACAAATACAGAGAAACATGGGAACGTTTATATGAAATGATACAAAATAGAGCAAATGGAACTAGGAAAAATATAGACAACAACTGGAATAATGTGGACAAAAGGACCACCAAAAACCCTCCGAATCGGAATACTATTTAATTAGACCGATCAGACTTGATCACAAAGAAGAAAGGAGCTGAGTCACCTCTCTCCCTCTCAGGAGATTATAGTTTTGAAATAATTCATATAATATAATAATAGTAGCAACAGCAACAACTCCTAACATTTAGAGTAGTGGTTACTATACACCAGCACCTTATACCTCCCATCTCATTTGATCGTCACAACAATCCTGGAAAGTAGGAGCTATTATTGTTGCCATTTTACAGATGAGGAAACTGAGGCAAATAGTGATTACATGATTTGTCTAGAAACATTTTTAATTTCAAGTTTTATTATTTTTAATTCAAGTTTAATTTTTTTTTAATTTTAAATTCAATTCTTCCTAACTCCAGACTAAGCACTTTATCCACTGTACCAAAAATCAGCCCCACTTGAATTGGAAGAGAGAGACATATTTAGAAATGAATGTCAAATAAAAACAAAACATCAATAAAGTTCTTTTTCCAAGTCCTGAATAAATGAATGAGTAGTTTATTCATGCTTTGAAGATACTAGGTAGGCAAGCCAGAAGGCTAAGTGCTTAGAGTGATGAGCCTGAAGACTCACCTTCCTGGATTCAAACCTAGCCTCAGACACTTATTAGTTGTGTGACCCTGGACAAGTCACTTCATCTGTTTGCCTCAGTTTTCTCATCTGTAAAATGAGCTGGAGAAGGAGATGGCAAACCGCTTCAGCATCTTTGCCAAAGGGGTCAGGAAGAGTCAGACGTGGCTGAACAATGACTGGACAACAATAAGTGATAGGTAAGGCTGTACAGTTAATGAAAGTGATTAGTATTAGGGTTTACAATAGTGTGATGCAATCTTGTTTCTAAAATGATTTTCCTTCAATTGGGTCTGTTGAATTTTTTATTTTTTTTTATTTTTTGGCAAGGCAGTCAGGTTAGGTGACGTATCTAGGGTCATGGAGCTAGCAAGTGTCAAGGCTGGATTTTAACTCAGATTTTCCTGACTCCAGCTCAGAATTCTCTCTTTATTACAGCACCTAGCTGTCCATTTAAAAACTCTCTACTGATGGGAAAACCATGACCTTCAAGCCCATTCTGCTGCTGGATATACCTAATCAGGATATTTTTCTTTACATTAAATCTAACTTAATTTTTAATCTTTCTCATTGCTCCTAGTTGTATGCTCCGAGTCCAAACAGAACTGCCAAAAAATCCCTTCCATTTTTGGGAGGGACAATTGTAAACAGAGCCCGGATAAAGTGCACACAAGTTCATAAGGACAGAGTCAGGCTGGGCCCCCACCCTCTGGCATTTGGTTCCGCCATGGCCGAGTGTGACCATCAGCCCAGATGTGGCCCGTGCAATGTATTTGCTTCTGTTACCAGTAAAATAATCCGGCTCTCTCCTTGTGGCTGCCACTAAAGTATTTATCTACACGGGAAAAAGCTTTATCTGCTCCTCCTGTTTGACTTACTGATGAAAACCAAACCAACCCAGAGGAGAACAGGAAAGTAACATTAAAATTCAAACCGACTTATGGGCAGAACTCACCCAAACCTGCCCGTCTCTACCCAGTAAGATCAGACCACGGCCATCCCCCTGAGTCAAAATCTAGAAGGAAAAGGCCCCTGGCCACATACCACTCTAAGCAAATGCCATCATTCTGCTTTAGCAAAAAGGTGACATTTTCTTGCGAGATATATTATAAAATGCCACAAAGGCACGAGAAATTTGATTACTTCTGCAGTGGATGAAATGAATTGGAAGATGGAAGGTGGGAGGACTTCTTCCCACATCTCCCTTGGTCTTTACCTTCCTCCTTCCTGCCACTGGAGCTAACCTTGCAAAGGCAGAATGCTGACACCCGTAGTCAAAGGTCATGAGGTGCCGTCCCAATGGGCTGGACCCTGACATCACCGAAATACTGTGAAGGCCCCATGTGACATTCTAGCCACAGGCTACAATTCAAAAATCACTCGGTTGTAGACTGGAATTCAAAACAGCATCTCTTTTCTCCTTCTCCCCCTTTTGGTTTTTCTATTCTGATAATTTAAGAGCAGTGAGATGGCCGACAGAGGAAAGACAGACTTGTTTTTATTTCCCCCAAAGAATTATGACTTGGAGACATCACCAGTGCCAAGAAGTCTATTGCTGATCAATATTCTGACCCCAGTGGACCCTAGTTTGGTCACCGTTTCAAACTGTGCACGAATCCCAGACCTGCCCAACTCTTTCTTTGCTATAACACTGCTGCCTGAAAGGATTATTTTTGGGGTGACGGGGAAACACAAATTATGAGAAATGCTCACAAGAAGAGGTAGCTGTAAAAAACCCTTTATACAGATATTACTCATTACACACCAACGAGTGGCTGCCAACAGAAATACAAACAGCACAATCCAGTAATAATGCCAGACCGTAAACTCTGCTACTGGACGAGTTGCTCTAATTATGTCTGCATCCACATGGGCGGACATACGGATGCTCCTGCTTCATCATCAGGGACACTTTTCAAAAGAAAGTTGGGGAGTGGGGGAAGGAGGTGCTGGTTCTGAGTGGCAAAGGAAGAGGAAGAGGTTACTAGGATGTCCACACTGTTTCTCTAGGCTCCAAACTTTCTTTTTTTTTTCCCTGAGGCTGGGGTTACGTGACTTGCCCAGGGTCACACAGCTAGGAAGTGTTAAGTGTCTGAGATCAGATTTGAACTCGGGTCCTCCTGAATTCAGGGCTGGTGCTCTATCCACTGCGCCACCTAGCTGCCCCAGGCTCCAAATTTCTTATCTCAACAACTGGGGTATAGGACAGACATGGCCCCATTTATTTGGAAGGAAATTGTACTCAAGTGGTAGGATGGGGGAACATGGCAGAAGGAAGATGGGAGTATTTCATTCTACCACTTGAGAGGTTTCCCTCCCACAGCAGCTTAACAGAAGAACAAAAAGCACCAGATCCATCCTATATCAGGGGCACGTTTCCTTTTTCATTGAAAATAAATACTGTATATTCTGTAGCATACAAGATCTCAACTTCTCAAACTGTGGTTTGCGGCCTTATCTGGGGTCTCGTAACGTTTGGGTTATAAGATTATGATTTATTACCAGTAAAAATGTTTGATTTGTATGCCCATTTTTTATATCTGTGTATCCAGGGTCATGAAAAGAGGCTGTGAGTGAAAAAAATTTAAGACGCCCTGGTCTAGATAAGAAAGCCAGACTTGGGGTTGGGGGTTGTCACTGACACGTACCAGCCATGTGACGATGTTACTTAATTTCTCCATGCAGGAAGGCATCCCTACACCAGGGGTCCCCACATGGGTGAAACTATAGATTTGGACCAAATAGAGAAAACATGATTGTCTCCTTAACAGCTGCCAAGGCATTTACCTTGCCCAAGTGGTACCTGTGGAAACAACAGAAACCCAAGCGAGAGGAGGCGATACCTTCCCCATGTTCACAGGAGCTCCCCATTCTTTTCTAGACCTCCAGGATTCTACCACAGGCCGTGCAACTGCCTAAGAGCAGACCGGGGAGTGGCCAGAGAAGACCCAAGGGAGCTCCAGTGACTGAAAGGATGACATTCATTGTTTAGTTAGGAAGAGCCAGCTAATAGTCATGACTGCCTGATAAATACCATTCCTGCTCCCCGGGGGGAGGCCGAAGAGAATTCCGGAGTCAGAAACCAGATGTTAAATTGACAGTGGTTAATGGGGAATGTTTGAGGATTTGGGCACAGTCCAAATGCCAGGCTAATTCCTCAAAGAGATAGATGTATGTGTCCCTTCTGTGGCTCTCCTGTAGCCAGCTCTCTCCGAGGTCACAGGCTAGCTATGGCTGGCATGTTTTGATGGAGAAGGAGCTATCCCGGCACTCGGAGACAATTCTAACATTGCAGATGAATTGGACGTTCCATCAGCTAGTTCTAAATTTGAAGATCATCTCATTGTCCATTAACATTTATTATGCTGTAACATTCAGAGGGCCTCTAATGCTTAATTATGCTCTCAGTTTTGGTGTTATACACTTAAAACACTTGGAAACGTTCAAAATGGATCATTTCATTGCTTACGAGAGCCTTTGAATCTCTATAATGGAGGAAAGCTGTCCCTTTCTCTGAGTCCCCTGATAAAGCCCAGATTCAAAACAAAAGAAATTCAAATTAAGACATCAATAAATCAAAAAAAAAGTTTTTGCTGTACTCCAAGACATTTATTCTATGATAAATCTCAAGAAAAAATGAAATATTTTCTTATCTATTATCTCTCTCAAAGTTGCTTCTGGGCTGGGTGTTTTAAGAAGAATATTTTATTAGACTAAGCATATTTGACTATGAATCATATTTTTCTTTCTCTGGTCTTTTTCTGATGATTACTATATGAATAGTGGGAGAAAGGGGGGGGAAGAGAGGAGAGAGAGAGAAACAGAGAGAGACAGAGACAGACAGAGAGAGAGCGAGAGACAGAGAGAGGAGAGAGAGAGGGGAGGGAGGAGAGAGAGAGAGAGAGAGAGAGAGAGAGAGAGAGAGAGAGAGAGAAGGAGAGAAAGAGAGAGAGAGAGAGAGAGAGAGAGAGAGAGAGAGAGAGAGAGAGAGAGAGAGAGAGAGAAGGAGAGAGGGGGAGAGAGGGGGAGAGAGGGGGAGACAGAGAGAGAGAGAGGAGGGGAGAGAGAGAAAGAAAAAGAGAGAGGAGGGATGGAGAAGAGGGAGGGAGGGAGAAAGGGAGGGAGAGAGAGTATATAGCCTAAAAGTCACATTCTTGACTTTTGTGGGGCCAACTTCAAATTGTAAGATGTCTGGGAAATACTCTCTCTTCCCTAAATTTCAGTATATCTATCTGCCTTGTTTCTTTGTTCCCTGGGAGAGCAGCCATCTTCTCAAAATCTCCATGGGCGTAGGGTAACTAACGGCAGACATCAGAAGAAGGGCTCGAACAGTCTTCCAGACTCCAAGTTCAGCCCTTGGTCACTAGCCCACCTTGGCTTCCAAAGCTTCCAGTGTTGAAAATGACACTGTCTCTTCTAGAGTACAGAGAGATTTCTCCATGGATTTAAGTACAAGATTATTTTAAACCCCCTTTTTTTCCCTTCTTCTCCTTCTTGCTGTGCCCTCCAACACTCTTCTTTTTTTAAAAAAGTTACTGTTGGGGCAGCCAAGTGGTACAGCGGTTGGAGTACTAGTCCTGGAGTCGAAAGAACCCGAGTTCAAATTTGGCCTCAGGTACTTGCAAGTTATGAGACCCCAGACAAATCACTTTGCTGACAAAAGAAAAAGTTGCTGTAACAGTAGGAGTTCCTAAAACTACAATAAGTGCTCAGGAAATACACATCCAGGAGAGAGGTTGTTCCCCTTTTTGTTATTACCCAGATCTTTGAGGTTTTCAGTCATTCTCTGCAAAGCTTTTAATAGTGGAGCGTGTGTTCCAAATGGTCTCCTGCTCACAGCATATTCCTGCCCACCTCTATACCTGCTTCAGTCTATTCTGGCCACCGAAAGTAGCCTGCAATCATCCTTCATATCTCAATGTCACAAGCTCCATAAAACATTTGATCCTCAAAATGACTGGGAGAAGTAGATGCTATAATTATCTTGATTTTACAATTGAATAAACTAAGGCAGAGGTTAAGTGGCTTGCCCAGTCTCAATCACGTATTTGAACTTGGGTCTGCATCTAGATCCAGAGCTTCATCCAGTGCACCACCTAGCTGTTGGAAGGAAGGTTTGGGGGCGAGGTCCCATGAAGCAAAAAGAGCATTGGTCTCAGAACCCAAAGCCTGGGTTCCAATCTTGACTTTGAAATGTAATAGATCCTAGGCAAGTTATTTAATTATTCTAAGCCTCAGCTTATAGCTGCAAAATAGGAATAAAAGTGCTTATAACAATCATGGGATTCTTATAAAGAAGAAAAAAAAAAACGTGAATACCTTAAAGCACTGTATCCATGTGCTTTTATTTTTATTTAAATTATTTTTTTGTGTCTGACTCCTACTTCTAATTAATTTGATAAAACAGGAGTACCACCATATTGTATTCAGAAGAAGCTGTGTCGATTTTAGTCTTTTCAGACTTTTTCTTCTTGTTATTTTGCTATGGCAATCCTTGCCTACAGCTCAGGGACAAGGGGGTGGGAGGGGGGGGCAGGCCAGAAAAAGCCTTAAGAACAGAAACAAAGCATGGCTTTTGGCCACTTGCCAGCCAGGCCAGCACAGCCTATTCAGAAGAGATTCCATTATAAAGTAAATTGAATTCAGAAGAGATTCCATTGTAAAGTAAATTGAATGCCTTGGCTGAGGTCAAACTTTTTAATTGCTCCAATCACTCCGGAGGGGGTAAGTAACCCAAATCCCTAGATCCCCGTATTAAGAATGACATGGCTTTCACTGATTTTTCCAATCCAGTCTCTGCCCAACTGCCAGCCCAGGTAAGGTGAGCAGAGCTGAACTCCCAGGGCACCTACAGCTGGGGAACTCATTTAAAACAACAGCAATGAGACCAGGTTTCAGAACTTAAAGAGCTTCACCGGTGACATTTCTCTGCCCTCCCGGACCCAAACACTCCAGATGTGCTAGGTCCAGCCCTTTGCTTCCAGTATGTCCCATAGGAAAGGCCCAGAAGAATAATAGCCTTTAAAATCCCAGGATAGAGCAAAACAGACCATGCAGAAACCTAAGCAAATGTCAAACTAAATCTGGCTGAGTTTGGGTAGCTCTAGCCAGTGGTATGCTGGTGGCTGTTTAACAACAAGCTCTCAAAAACTAAAAAGAACTAAGTTAGACATACTTTTAGGTTTAATCTGCATTCTTAAAATTTTCTTCATCACCATAAATCTAGAAAATCCAAGAAAACAATAAATCAAGTCCTGTTGCCTAGTATTTCTAAGGTGTAAATATTCACACTAAAAATTTAATAAGCGGCTTTTGAAACCTTTAGCATAATCCTGGCTCCATCTATTAAAATTCTTCAGATTTCTTCTTCTTTCAGATGTTTAGATGGATCCTCTTCCATAAAACTTTCTCCATCCTTCTAGATGTTATCTTCTTGGAGTTCTACTACATTATCTCTCTCTGTTATATTCTAATTTATATTGGAATTATCTATATATAACATCTCCCCCAATCCCTCAGGACAGAGACAAAGTTATTCATCTTGGTCCTGTCTTCAGTGTCTAACATCTACTTTTGAACATAGTTTTTTGGGGGGTTTAAATTTGTCATTTCACTGATGGAGGGGACTTCTTGTATGGAAAATACCTCCACTTCTAAGGAAAGCAACTTCTCTGTTATTCTCTCAAAGGGTAGTTGGGGGCCCCGAGGTTAAGTATCTTGACAGCTAAAGTGTAAAAACAGACTATTTTGAGAAAAGAAACTCCCACATTTTGAAATTTGAAAGTGTTATTTTGATCTACTCAACTTATGTTCTAGCTCAATAAAATATAAATCTGAAAATATGTCAGTGAAAATCTAGCATTCATAATTCCTAAATGGGGATGTTAGGAATAAAAATATTTCTTGATTTATGTCTGAACTAAGGTCTCTAAGGTTTCTTTCCCTAAGTAAGGATGGATTTAAAAATATAAAGCAACTGGGGCGTTACAGGAATCACTTTTCATCCTGGTGGGTTTTATGTATTTGAAATGGTCAGCAGGCAGGCCCAGCTCTGCCAATTAGATTCCGACATCTTGTGGGTTTCCTTTCATGCTCGTTCCCCTTCCTCCCACTGTGACCATTATTGACAAAGGATTGGGTTAATTGCGATCCCAAGAGCTGATTTTCAGAAGCAGCTTTTCCTTCCTTGGTACTGGGTTGCATTCTGGGTGGGCAGATTGTTCCTGGGTTGACCGTTAATGGGATTAATGGGATGCCATTTGGGTAAAGTGCTACAGCTTTTTTGCCCTTTCTCAAAACATAAATCCCGTCGGTATGTTTGGGGAGACAATGTCATCACCTGGTTTAAATTGTGACGTTCATTTTAAAACCCAATAATCAACGCTGCATTTAGTCCTGTTCGGACGGCATCAGCCATCTTGCTGAAGGAAAACCATGGATCTAGAACTAGAATCCGAGAACAGCCAGAAGAAATCTTAGGATATTGAACCCAGTTCTCTTAATTTACAATGAGGAAAGGAAGGCCCAATGGGGTTAAGTAATTTGCCCAAAGTTTGTTTTTTATTACGGCTAATTTGTAGAATCAAGAGTGGAAGTTATGCTAGTAGTGGTCATAAACCAACTCAAGATGGCAGACACCTGGCTGGCCAATAGTCGATTGTAAAAAAAAAAAAAAATCTGGGCTTTTTCATGCACCCCAAGCTCAATGGTAAGTCAGCAATAGGACGAGATCATTCCCAAGAAACACCTCTAACCTCCAAAAACAATTCCTTCCTAGGCTACAATGAAAGGCACAGTTTATAAAACAAGCATTGGGCAGACCACACTTGAATAGTATTTCCCATCTAGGTGTCACATTTTAGGGATACACTGATAACTCAGGGGATGTCGGGAAGCCGTAGCCAATGGCAGACCAGACAAAGGATGCAGGGATGCTTTGTCCTGGAAGAGAGGTCTAGAACTGAAAGGCTGATATATGGACACAGGATGAGACTTTTTTCTTTGGCCCAAGAAAATCAGGAAGAAGCTGGAGAGAAACCTATTTTTATCTCTGTGTGAGGAAAACCTCCAAAGGGAGATGGACTGCTCAGGACACAGTGAGTTCCCATTCATTGGCATTCTGTAAGTAGATCCTGGAGCATGGAAGTGTCCGAGAAGCTGAGGAGGGGATTTTCATCTGGGGACCAGTTGGAGCCCATGGAGGTGTGGGGACTCCAAGCACCCGAGGTCTTCCCCTGAGCTCCGGCACTCGGCTCCTTGGGAGATCGATTTCTTTCCCATCTCCCATGTTTCCTTGAATATCTGCCAGACTTCGGAGGAGAATTTATGTAGGAGTTTATTCAGAAAGAAATTGTAAGATTAGGAATTTGTACTTGATCTGGAGAATGATCCCCGACGGGCAAAGAGAGCGAGCTCGGGTTTATTCTGGCCCTGCTGATGGACCAGATGCCTTTATTTACCTTCACCAGCTTGTTCTTTAATACTAATTTAGTTTAACCTAAAAGACCAAGCCAGCTACCCTTTTCTAGGCCTGGCAACACACTCAAAGCAGCACATGTGCTTCCTATTTCTGCAGCTCTCACTTTATGCTGACTCAGCTAATCCCCTGATCCATCCCTACATCACTTACTCAACAATATTTATAGGGCATCAACTATGTGAAGAAAGCCCATCCATAAGGCCAACAGATGCTTTCTAAAAGGGTTGGCTAGGTCAGGTAATCCAATCCAAACAGCATTTATTAAGTGTCTACTGTGTGCCCTTGAACACTTGGCTGGGGGCTGGAGATAGAAAGATGAAATTAGAGCTCATAGCCTCCACAGGAATTACAGGCTCACTGGGGAGGAGCCACACATACAAGTTCCTAGAGTACAAATTAGATTGCAGTAAAGATCCTCACCAAGGGCTTTAAGAGTTTCAAGGAGGGAGAGATCATTTCCAGCTGGGGGGATTAGGAAAAGGCTTTGTGGAAGAGGTGAGACTTTCCCTAGATCAAAAATGTGATTATCTTGTGATGGACCCTGCTCACCCCTCTCAGTTAGTAATTCCCTGTAGAATAGGGAATAGGGAGGGAGGGGAAGGGTTTTGGGGAAGCTGGAAAACAGTTGGATGATGGTTCAAATGATGAAGGCACAATTGGGAGTGTGACACCTCTCATTTCAAACTGCAAGTAACATGAAGAAGGGCATCTTTCCCACAGGAATGGTCAAAGTGCAAGTGTCTTTCTAATTACGGTTTGTTAATACTCATCTCTAGGTATCAGTCTTTACTGAGGGGGCGGGAAGATGCACTTGTTCTTTGGCTGCCTAGAGGAAAGCGGAGTTGTGGAGAGATGGAGTGGAGATTGTTGTTACCTCCAGTTTTTGGAAGGAGAAAAAAAAATTAGGTATTATGTACATGTTTACATATCCTTATATCAATTTACATGTTGACATAATTTATTTAAAGAAGGTTGACATGGCATGAAGAAAAATGTAAACCGAGTCACTAATGGACAATATGGAGATTTATTTATCCTAATGATGTATGCTTGTTATAAGGGCTCTTTGTTTCCCTTTCCTTTTTTTTTTTTGTCCCCCAACAGGAATGAGGGGAAAAACTCAAAGTTTGCTAGGAAAAAAATTTTTTTTAAAGAGAAGAAATTAATTCACAGGACATATTTGAAATCTTGGGTCTTTTCTTTCTTTTAAAAATACAGCCCTTCAGCCCTCTTTGTAGTGGCCAGAAACTGGAAACTACGTGAATGCCCATCAATGGGAGATTGGCTGAATAAATTGTGGTATATGAGTGTTATGGAATATTATTGTTCTGTAAGAAATGAACAACAGGAGGAATACAGAGAGGCTTGGAGAGACTTAGAGGAACTGATGCTGAGTCAGATGAGCAGGACCAGGAGATCATTATACATGGCAACAACAATACTATATGATGATCAATTCTGATGGACGTGGCCCTCATCAACAATGAGATGAACCAAATCAGTTCCAATAGAGCAGTAATGAACTGAACCAGCTACACCCAGCAAAGAACTCTGGGAGATGACTATGAACCACTACATAGAATTCCCAATCCATCTGTTTTTGTCCCCCTGCATTTTTCATTTCCTTCACAGGCTAATTGTACACTATTTCAAAGTCCGATTCTTTTTGCACAGCAAAACAACTATTTGGACATGTATACATATATTGTATTTAATTTATACTTTAACATATGTAACATGTATTGGTCAACCTGCCATCTGGTGGAGGGGGAAGGAAGGGAAAATTAGAACAAAAAGGTTTGGCAATTGTCAATACTGTAAAATTACCCTTGTCTGGTAAATAAAAACTATAATTAAAAATATATATATATAGCCCTTGTTGGAATTGCTACCCTTTGTGGCAGATAGGTTCATATGATCATGGATTTGAAGCTCAAAGGGACATAAAATAAGGCTATCTTGTCTATTTTACTAAGTTAATAGATGAGGAAGCTGAGTCTCCAGAGAGATTCATGAACTTGCCCAAGACTTAAATACACTTCCCTGAATCCAGCAAGCATATCATTCAATTCTTGCACTTTCTGCATGAAATACAAAGGCTATTTCTGAATCAATTTTGCCACTCTGAATTCTCTTATCCAGTAGTAAGTGGTCAGCAAGTACACTGGAAGAACTGGGGGACCCCATATGGCAATTCAAATGGCAGCTCTCTAAAGGTAATTTTAAGAGTTCATCCACTGAGACTCATCCTTGATATAGCTGATGGGAAACCTGACCAGATGCACTCCTTCCCCATTTCATCTTTTAGTTTTAGGATAAAATTAACACAAGTCCCTTCTCTTGGGACCTCAGTTACCTTACCTGTAAAATGAGGAAAGGGTGATTAAATGATTCAGCAAACAGTAATTAAGCACCTAGCTTCTATGTGAAAGGCAAGGTGGGAAGTGAAGACCCTGGGGATACAAGGATAAAAATGTCCTCTAGGAGTTTATTCATTCAGATTTATTATTCATACAGATTTATCATTTGACATTTACTAATCTTCTGCTGTGGCACTATACTCTGGCTAGACACAGGAAGTTGAGATATAGGCCCCTTTTGCACAGGCTTATAGTCGAATAAAGAAACACAAATGAAGACAACTCTATTAAACATAAGTTTTGGATCTGGTTGTATATCATTGATAATCAAAAATCCTAGATGAAAAGACTCCCTGTACCAATAATGGCTGGTACCTTTTTTTGTAATTTATAGTCAGAGAGATGCATAAAACATCTGAGAGGTTAAGTGATGATCATGATTTAGATTTGGATAGTTAGTATTTATGTAGTGCTTTACTAATATTATCTCATTTTATCCTCACAACAATTCTGGGATGTAAGTGTTCATATTATCCCATCTTTACAGACAAGGAAATTGAGGCAGAGGTAGCTTGACTTGCCAGGATCACACAGCTAATAAGTGCTGAAGCTGAACTTGAATCCGAGTCTTTCAGATTCCACATTCAGCCCATTCTCAGAAGTAGATCTTGAACTCAGGTCCTCCAGCTTTCTAACCACTATACCATACTTCCTCTTGGATAACTAATACCCAATTTTAAATTACAATGACATTTTTTTCTTACTTCATGATTTATTGTTTCAGGGAGTTCCTAGGGATTTGGAAAATTCTCTCTACCAATTCAAATTAGCAAATATTTTGCAACTTAAAGCATTAAAGAGTCATGAAAGGATTTCCCCAGCTCATAGTCCTTAGATGTTCAAAGTTCGATTTAAGTGTACATTGTCCAACTCCTGGGCACCATACTGCAAGCAGAATCAGAAGTGCATTTGGGATCAATAAAGCAAAGGTTTGAGGGTAAAGATCGTCACCCAGGAAGGGGGATGGCAGAGACTTTCTGCCTCATTCCACCTCATACTACAACACTGTTATAAAAATGAACAATTTTTTCAGACCAGATTTCATTTCAGAGCAATTATGCTACCACCTATTCAGCTCCTGATAGAGAGGTGAGGAATAAAATCTGCAGAATAATACTGACATTTTAAAACATGACTTTATATATTTGTTGCAACGGTCTTGGGTCGGTTTTTTCTTTTTTCCCCTTCCCAATTGGGAAGTGCAGGGTTGGGAGAGGTAGGAGGGAGAAATAAAAATAAAGCCTTGTTCATTGGAAAAATCATTGGAAAATGATTTCAAGGGTGCAAATGTGAAAACAGAACATTCTGCTACGGTGAATAGCGTGCTTGAATGCAAAAGGGTTAGCAAAGGACTCTGTGTTTTCAGGATTGTTAGATTGGTCAGAGTAATTTATGAGATCTTCTACTAAGATGCAGAAAGTTGTGATCTGCCTGGGGGAAGGAATTCATACACTGATGAAATGATGGACCCATTAACAGAGGCTGCAGCATTTAGGCCTGTGCTTGGCACACGGAGGGCACTTAATAAATACTAGCTGACCAGACTAGTGGTGGGGAATTACGATTCTGATTTTACAGTTGAAGAACTTGAGATTAAGTGACTCGCCCAGGATCACACAGCTAGTCTGTGTCTCTGAGGTGCCACCTAGTGTCTGTCTGGTCAGTACTACAACCCACGTTTCCATAGTTTTTTTCAATTTCTAAATTTATATTCCTAGTTTGGCCACATGTTCATGATGTCATAGGAGATCTGGAAATGGAAAAGACCTGAAAGGTCTGATCTCTACGGGAAACATCAACTCGGCAGGTACGGAGGGGAGCCTATGCTATTCAGTTTCCCCACACTTCTGATCATCAGAAAAGTTCTTCCTTACGTAGAGCTGAAATGTCCCCGGACTAGATGTGCCTTCAAGTCCCTTGTCTTCATGATGGTCCCTCAGAAAAAGAACAACCGCATCCCGTGCAGTCTTTCTCCTCTCCAGACTAAACCCACCCAGTTCCTTCAAGTGAGCTCACAGGGCCTGATTTTAAGTCACACCCTAATCCCACTTCTCTGGATTGGTCCCACACATATGCAGAATCGATGTGTCTCTCAAAATACAGGAGCACCTAGAACTGGGACCAAGCAGGGCAGAGAACGAGAGAGCCACTCAATGACCTTCCTTGTTCTGGCATAAAATCCTGCATCAGTAACTCAATGTTTCCAAAGACGCTTAGCATGGTTTTATAAGGGGTCTTCGCTTCCGAGCACTTCTCGAGTCCATCTGTTTCAGTTGGGAGTGTTAGAGGGAGCTCCGAGTCAAGACTTAAATACAAACACGCACTCCCCCTCTGGTTCTCTCTCGCACTCTTGCTCTCGCTCTCACTCTCTTGCTCTCGTTCTCTCACACACACAAATATCTTTGACTCACTACATTTTATTATTATTATCTATTTTATGTCATGCTTGCTACTTCTCAGTTTGTCTGCAATCTTGAATTCTTACAACCTTCCATTTTGGCTATTTAGACAGAAATAATTAATTCTCCACAGATACCACACATTCTGCAGAATGTACACAGCCCAGAAAATGGCACACCAAAGACCAAGAGGATCCTGGTCCTCCACGTTCTTGGTCATTCTGTCTGAGGGAAAATGATCATAAGGTTAGATTCTGAATCTCTGATATGGGTAAAAATTGCAATCTTGCTTAATGACCTTCCCTCTACTAAAAAGTAAGTTGCAGCCTTCCCGTGGCTTAGAAAACATTTCATTGCGTATTCAACTAACAACGATGAATTCTGAAATGACTTGGGCTGGTTTACGCAGTCTGGCACTGGATCCATGCTCAATAGGCCCTTGGTAAGAGCCTGCATTCTGCTGGCATGGGCTTCAAACACGGAAGGGGAAGGGTCACAACTAAGCCTAATGCTCAACGAGATATTGTTGTGGTTGTTTCTTCTTTGGTGCATTAGCCCATCACACAGTGATGTCTTGACACATCTGATTAATTCAGGCAAAGTTGCACAAAGTCGTCAGCCACATTTTCTTCCAGAGTCAAAGTCCAGTGTCAGGACAAAAGTCGAGATGACTCATGATGGCCCAGGAGGCCGTGGATGGCCTTGGGATCTTAGATGAATAACCGAGCCCAAAGCATTTCACTTTAGCTGCCTTCGTGGCCCTTGGAACAGATTGTTCTCCTTCCCCCGTTCTGATGAAGGACATCTTCACATGCTTGGAGTTGATACCCCACTAACTCATCAGTGGCTTTGAGGCCCATTCGTAACCCACAACCTGGTTTAGCCTGTCTGCCAAGATTGTTGTTATTGGGGTGTGACTGCTGTCCTGCTCTAGCTTTTTGGAGCTACGGGTGAAAGTTGAGTGCCAGATAACAGCAGAGGTGGATGAGTAGCCCTGAGAAGGGCTTGGTGAGCCCTCATAACAGAGGGATTACTCTTCCCGAATACCCCATGCTTCCCAAAGAGATGGTTCTTTGGGAACAAAGATATTTCTAATTTTATAGTGGCAAAGAACTAAACTAAAGGGAGTCTGGGAACTGAGGAATCCCAAATAAATTATGGTACGTGAATATAATGGAATATAAAAATAACGGAAGGGACGATTTTAGAGAAACTGATATGGAATCAAGTGAATAGAAACAATTTATTCAAAGATAACATTGTAATGACAAATGACTTTGGAAGATTTAAGTCATTATAAAAGACTAACCATGATTGGAGAGGAATTATACTAGCCATCTTCTGACAGAGGTGATAGATGCAAGATGCAGAATTAGACATGCATTTTTGGATACGGCCAGTGTGGAGATTTGTTTTGACTAGAGATATATGTTACAAGAGTTTTGTTTTTCTTTTTCCTAATCAGTGGAGGACTAGGAAAGAAACAAATAATTTTTTTTTTGTTAATAGAAAAAGAGTAAATAGAAGTGAGGGTTATATCATTATTAAAATTTCAAAAGATGTTGGGGTTTAGATTACATAGACTTAAATTTATCTGCATATCCCCCAAGGTTAATTGGTCTATTTCATCAATCAGCATATATTAAGTGTCTACCACATGTCAGGCACTGGGCCAAGGATTATGGATATAAATTTAAAAGTGAGACAATCCATACCCTTGAGGAGTTCATTACATTCTTGCATTCTAACAGGGGGTGCAACATAGGAGAGCAAGAACGATGGTCAGGGGCGGGAGTTTCACAGGCTGTGAGAGTGAAATCAGAAGGGAGTAGATCAATGTGGTCTCTTCAGAAGTCAGACTAGATTTGACTCCGTTTCAAGAGGTGGAATAGGGAGGAGAGATGCCGTGCCCTTGGCATCAGGGTGGATGGCAAGATGTCAGCCTTGCTGTCCTAACAGATAGCAGGTCAAGGTTACAGAGGGCAAAGACAGGAACTCAAATCCTCAAACTCTAGATCCAGCAGTTCTTTTTCTAGATTGTTTTATTTCCTTATTATTTTATCCTTAACTATTCTTTCCAGGATAGACCCTAGTCATAAAGATTCAGTTCAAATCAATAAATATTAATTTGAGAGTGAGGGGGTAAATAAGCATTTATTGAGTAGCCACTATGTACAAAGCATGGGGGCGACACCAGGAGCTGGTGCAAAATTTACACGATATGTAGTCCTTGCCCTCTACTCTAACTGTTCTGACTTATTAGAATACCTTCTTACCTTTGAGCCCCCAACCTCGTCTTGCATGCTGCTGACAGATGAATCAGCCCTCTCTCCCTCACTGAGAAGATTAAGAAGGCAGAAGAGAATCCATAGGTTCATAGACTTGGAAGACGAAACCACCTGACCAGGTAGATCATCAAATCAAAGGCCCTCATTGTACAGATAAATAAACTAAGGCCCCATAAGTTAATGACTAGTCCAAGCCACCCAGGCAGCAAGTGGCAAAACACAGAATCAAACCAGGTCCTCTGACACTGTTCTTTCCACTGAGCTACTCTTCCTCTCTCCCTTAATTCTCATTTCCTATTCCTTGCAGCATCTCAACCTTTTCCTTCCCTCTGTTCAAAATGGGAGAGGCATTACTAAGACAAGTCCCTCAACTCTTAATTCCACTATCTTCTACCTTTTCCAAGTTTCCTACAAAAATGGTCCTCCTCAGTCCTTTTTCCTTTACTGGTTTCTTCCAATCCACCTATGAACATCATCATCAAAAGAAGTCTTCTGTTTCCCCTCTACCCATCTGGTTACCTCTCAATCTCTCCTTTGCCTTTCACCGCCAAGTTTTTGGGGAAAAGTTGTCCACTTGCAACGTCTCCAATTTCCTCTCCTTAATCTGTTATAATTTTGCTTCTGTTCTCACCACTTTAGTGAAAGTCAGGGGATCTGAATTCTGCTTGTAGCTCTGCTCGGCCACCTAGGATAAGTTATTTAACTGCTTTCCATCGTTGTCAAGTCATTTCAATCATGTCTGCTTCTTCCTGACCCCATTTGGAGTTTTTTTGGCAAAAATACTAGAGTGGTCTGCCCTTTCTTTCTCCAGGTCATTTTACTGATGAGGAAACTGAGGCAAACAGCGTTAAATGACTTGTTCAGGGTCACACAGTTAATAAGCCTCTGAGGCAAGAGTTGAACTTGGGGATTCTCTATCCACCTATTAACTGCCCTAGGCTTCAGATTTCTTATATGTAAAATGAAGAGACTGGTTTACATAAGCTTTCACATTCCTACCAAATCTCACCCAATACTATCCAGACTTACATCTCAATCTCCTCTTTCCTCACAACCCTCTGGAAAACCCTCAAGGGAATAGGAAGAATTCAGTCCAATATTTATCTTTGGAAATGGTTTTTAGTATAAATTATTTTAGCTCGGAAAGCCCAGTTGTTTGATTTCTCTCTCATTGATGCTTCTGTGCCGTATAAACATATAAGTTTAAGGGGATGCAAATGGATGTGAATGAACGTAGGAGTAATGTGTAAACTAAACCAGGAACACAGTTACGATCCAAACTAAAAATGTCGCACATTTGTATTTTGTTGGAATCGGGTAGAGCTCGGTCATGCTCTCCACACATCATTATTCTTGATGTTTTACTATAATTCATACTCTAAGTTCTAAGTATCTTGGGTCTAGTTTTTTCCAGACATCAGTTTTGTGATTCTTTGGTCTCTTATTATTTAAAAAAAAAAAAAAAAAAAAATATATATATATATATATATATATATATATATATACACACACACACACACACACACACACACACACACATACATATATATACATATATATATGATGTGTTTACTTCTATTCATGAATGTTTATAAAGGAGGAAAGTATTGTTATTTTGAAGATGGTTCTGGAAACTTCATGTAAGTGCTTTCTGCCTCAGTTTCCTTCTTTGACAAATGGGAATGGGGTTTAAAATGACCTATTGTAGTTATGAGTATTATGTGAAATAAAATCAGCAGATGTGTATTGAGTGGGCTGAGCTCCTCAGATGAAAGGTAGAAATGTTAGTAGAGGAAGGTAATGTTATTTGCATATGTATCTAGACCATAAGAAGCAGTAAACTGGAGGGAGCAGAGGTGGAGAAAACTTGTACTTGAGCACAAATTAGCTGTGTGACCACGGGCATGTCATTAACCTCTAAATTGGGGCTTCTTAAACTTTTTCCATACATAACCCCTTTTCTTCAGAGACATGTTTATGTGACCCCAGGGATACAGATATATAAAACAGATTTATAAATTAAACTTTTACTGATAAATCATAATTTTGCAACCCCCACAATCAGTTATGTGACCCCCAGGGATATAGACATATAAAATAGGTTTACATCAAACTCTTACTGATAAATCAAAATTTTGCAACCCCCACATTCAGTTAAGAGACCTCACAGTTTAAGAAGTGTGTTACTTAAGTAAAATGTTAGGGATTAAGCGATTTCCATAGAAGAGGTTTCTATGGGCAGAGTTCTCCAAAGCTCTGAGTCAAGGACTTCTCCTTCCATATACATATTCGTACAGATATAATGGTACCTCACTGGGGGGAAGGGAGAGGAACATGAACATAAAGGTGTAGTGGAAGTATCACTCTCCCACCATGCTCCTCATGTTGAATGAGGTGAATGATACTTCCTAAGCATCCCGATACAAGACTTTTAACACAACAGATGAAGGACCCAAGGGGCCCTCAACCATTTCATCCAAAAGATCGTAACCCATTGTGGGTAGAGAGTGTGCTGATGGACCGAGTCCAGACAGATTTCAAACAAACCCGGCTCGCTTTCTGTAAATATCACTGCGGCGGCCCGTCACTACGCCAGCCAAGCGGACCAGCTTTCCAAAGCTTAATGCTCACAGAGTTACAATAGGAAATTCTCCTCATGCCAGTTTCCAAATAACATCCTCAGTAAGAACATTTTGGAAAGGAAGTTTCCAACCACAGGAGACAGACTAAACATCGTGATTCCCTAAAGTATTCAGATTATTTGCGTTCAAGAGGGACACTTCAGGGTCTGTCTTCCTGGTTGTTGCACACATGGTACCTTAAAAATTGCTTCCTGGCTTCTATCAGGGTGAAGTCCGGGCAGGTGCTCTGCATAAATACGCCTGCCTCTAAGGTGTACTCAGGAGAGTGTCCAGCCCATTGTGCTTAAGTATCTCTCTCTGGGAACAGTCACTGTAAGTAGTACCTTAACTTGGCCTGGAGTTCCTATCACCCACAGTCATTCCACTGCATTAGCCAACAAAAGGGATGGTAGAGTATCTTCTCTTTATTTATTTATTTATTCATTTATTTATTTTTTTGCTGAGGCTGGGGTTAAGTGACTTGCCCAGGGTCACACAGCTAGAAGTGTTAAATGTCTTAAGCTGAATTTGAACTCAAGTCCTCCTGACTCAGGGCTGATGCTCTATCCACTGCACCACCCAGCTACCCCAAGAGTATCTTCTCTAAGAAAACTATCATTCAAAAACATTATCCATACCCAGAGAAAGGACTGTCTTTGTCTGAATTCAGATTGAAACATTTAAAAAAAAGGAGACTATCATTAAAAAGCACATGTTCTCTAGAAGCAAAGGGAGATTGAAAGCCTTCTTATTAATAGAATATAACAGGCAATAGAAATTAGAACTGGGAGGGATTTTAGAATCTCAAAAATACCATTAAATAGGCAAAAGGGCAGTTGCCTAAACAAACTATGAGGAACTCGCCAGCTCCTGTAGATTTAAGGGACTGGAGAAGCGTCTAGGGATGATAAAAGATATCTCAGGAGATGATTCATGGATGGTCTATGAAACCCTAAAGCTCAGAAACACTACGGCAGGCGAGGAACGTTCAGGAGACAAAAGGGGTCGGGGTGTCTTTCTAGGTAGAGTGGGCCAAAAGAGACATCCAGGAAGGGATCGCTGCTGTGGTAATGATCCCAGACAATTTGAACAATCTGAGTATCTGTGGAAGGCATAAACATTCTATCTTATTTTGTTATTTCTCTTCCAAGGACAATAGTCTTTGGATTCTAAAGAAAGAAACAAAAACAAATAAATAGGGATTTGAAATCCAAAATAAAGAAGACGGACAGGTAACTGCCTTTGAGAAGCTCAAGCCATGTGACCCAAGATGAATTATATCCTTGGGTACTAAGAAAATTAGCAGATAGGACTTCTGAGCCACTGTCAGTGATCTCTGAACTCTCACAAAAGCCGGAGCAGGGCAAACATAAACCCAACTTTCAAAAAAGGGAAGAGAATGGAGTTTCTAAACTATAAGCCGATGAATTTGACTTTAATTTCTGGAAATACTCTAGAACCAAAGTTATCAAACTTTTTGTGTATCATGGCCTGCTTTCACAGTCTGGGGAAGCCTAGAATACTTTTTCCTAATAATAATGTTTTCAAATACACAAAACAAAATTACAATGGAAATCAATTGGTTTTGAAATGGAGTTGTCAAAATGGGTAAAAAAAAAAAAAAGTTCATGGACTCCACATTAAGAACCTTTGTTTTAGAATATATTTTAAAGGTTCTATTAGCGAAAGAACACTGGGAAAAGAGTGTGGACCACAACATAGCATTTCTACTCTTTCTGTTGTTTGCTTAATTTTTGTTTTTCTTCCCAGGTTATTTTTACTTCCTTTCTATATCCGATTTTTCTTGTGCAACAAGATAACTGTATAAATACATATACATATATTGGATTTAACATATTTAATGTGTATGGGACTGCCTGCTAGGGGAAGAGGTGGAGGGAAGAAGGGGAAAAGTGACTTTTAGAAGCAGCATAGCATGATGAATCAAGATTTGGTCTTGGAGCCAGGAAAATGTGGAGACAAAAGCAATCTCTGACACATTCTGGTTTTGTGATCCTAGATAAACTAATCATCTTCTCAGGCAGTTCTCCAAGGTCCAAAGTCATAAAGAAGATGCTGACATGCATGAGGAAAGGGAGTTTCCTATAACAATAAAATGACAGGTCTAGTCCTTATCTCTAAGTAGGGAACAGCTAGTAAAGGGAATATGAAAAGCCAACATGTTAAGCCAGACTCATTTCATTTCCATTTTCAATCACAAGATCAATGAATTGGTAGATCAGGGAACCATGATAGAAATTGTTTATCAAGGTCTTATCACAAAAACACTTGCCCTAAATCACAGCCCACTAGAACCCAGATCTCCTGACTCCCCATTCCACTATGTCCAACTGATTGTTAAAATTGGAAGACATAAAACCTTGAGAACTGTTGTAAAAGGATGAAGAATTCCAGCATAGACATTTTGATTAGAGGAGTACGAGATAATATGAAATACCAGCATGGCAGATAGAAATTCAGACAAGACAGGGCTGGAGATGCAAGTAGAGGAATCATTTACAGGGAAGTGATCGCAGAAAGCCTTGAAAGTGATGAGCTCTGAGATTGTATACAGAAAGAGACAGAAGAGAATTTAAATAATGCCCATAATTAGGGCTTTGCAGGAAGAAGTGGAAGTGATCAAAAAAAGAAAGAAAAGGAGATCCATTTTGGACAAAGACAACAGAGAAAATTTGTCTTGTTTAAAAAAAATAACTAGCATTTATATAGTATATAAATTTCATATATATATATATATATATATATATATATATATAGAGAGAGAGAGAGAGAGAGAGAGAGAGAGAAAGAGATAAAGAGAAATTTAAAAAAAAGAGTGAGGGACAACAGAGAAAATTTGTCTTGTTTAAAAAAATAACTAGCATTTATATAGTATATAAATTTCATATATATATGGAGAAAGAGATAAAGAGAAATTAAAAAAAGAGTGAGAGAGTGCGTACATAATATTGAAGTTTACAAAATGCTTTATAAAGATTCTTTAACATTATCCCTATAACAACCCTGGGAAATAGATGCTATCATAATCCCCATCTTATAGATGAGAAAACTGAGGACAGAGGACACTAGGCATGTTTTTTACAAGGATATTATTTTTCTTTTAAATTAGAAAAGTAGGAAAAGAAAAAAAAAAAAAAGCCTGAAAAAAGAAAAGGAAAAAAACCACAAAAGGATCATTTGAAAACTAGGAAGAAAAAAATAGCATCCTATCTCAGGAATCTAGAGTGTTTGTTAGAGGCCCAAAGGAGAAATTTAGTTACACATTTATTATGGAGGAAGACAAGGCTTCCAACCCAGGTTCTCAGCTCCTAAACATAGCAATCTCTCCTATGCGTCATATTGTCTCTAAGTTATGTGATGATTCAAATGAGGAACTCCCAAGGTGTGATTCTGTTTGTGTGAGATGGGACGATATTTCTGTTCTAGCTTAAAAACTATAAAAGGAGGGAGTTGGCTGAACCAAACCATCTCTGAAGTTGTGTCCAGCTCTTGGGTCTGCCATCTCCAGCAATGTTTCTGCCATCTCATGGAGACCGCACAATGGACAATGAACAGGGAGCTTCAGGCAGTGACTTGGTTCTGCCTTTTCAGGAGAAAATGTTTTTACAATTGTTTTCTTTCAAAATATTAATTTCCTTCAGTCCCCTCCACACTGCTCTTTGGATGCTGGAGTCGAACAAAGTGGTTCGCAGTCTTGTAGGGTCTCAAACCTTGCTTTATTCTGTGACTCTACAAGGGAACTTGACAGATCAACCGAGGGAAATAAGTTGGGTCGTTATATTGCAATGTAACTGAGCACTAATTATTTTAATGGTTGGTCTCATTATACTGCTGTACTAATGAGAAATTTAATATTCTATTTTATTGTACCAGGAGGAAGATCTTGCTATTGATACTAAAATTATTGCATTGTTCCTTGATGCGAGGTAATAGGAACTGGTGATTAGAGGTAGGAATGAAGGCAGACATGGTATGTTTATCAAAAAGGCAGGCAGGCAGGCAAAAAAGGGAAAGGAAATAAAAGGGGAAGAAGGAAAAGGAAAGGAAAAAAAAAACAAAGGAGAGAATATTTATTAAGCACCTATTATGTGCCCTGCACTGTGCTAAGTGCATTGCAAATATCTCATTTGATCTTCACAACATCTTTGGAGGTTGGTGCTATTATTATTCCCACTTTACAGCTGAGGAAACTGAGGCAAACATAGGTGAAGTGACAACCCAGGAAGGGAGTTTGAAGCTGGATTTGAACTGGGGTTATCCACAGTACCACCTCGCTGCCTCTACTATCATGTTAAATGACAAAGTCAAGGTTCAAAGTCACCCAAACAGCTGAATCAAACACCATAAAATGTAATAAGGATAAAGGGTAAGTTCTATATGCTGGTTAAAAACAAACAAGTACACAAATCCAGGTTGGGAGTAAGCTAAGACAACAATTCAGTATAAAAGATCTGGGGGATTTACTCAACCGACAATTCTTGATAAGTTAGTTAATAATGTGACTCTGCATAGCTAATGTTTAAAATTAAGGAGATGATCACTCATTTCCTGTATGATGCTTCTTAAACATGATCCATATGATTTATTATCAGTAAATATTTGATTTGTATATTTTGTGTATTGATATATCCAAGGTTGCATAGTGAAAAGAGGTTGCAAGTGGGAAAAGTTTAAGAAGCTCTGCTGTAGGAGAACATATCTAGGATATATTCCGAGTCCTGCTGCACTTCCTTCAGGAAGCGTGCTGACCAATTGGAGGGCAGCCAACAGCCAAAGACAATGAACTTCATGCTGTTTGAGAGTGAGTTGAAGGAATTGGAAATATCTAATCTGGAGAAAAGAAGGCTGGGAGTGTGGGGGTGTGGGAGGGAAAACAGTTGTCCTCAAAGTCCGTTGTATGGAACAGAGAAATCACTTGTTCTGTTTGACCTCAAAGGGCAAAAGTAGAAAGAATGCTTCAATAAAACCAATGCAAGCTTAAGGTAGGGTAGCCTCAAGAGTTGAGCTCTCTAAAAGGGAAATGAATGAGCCATCTCAGAGTAGGTTTTCAAGCTAAAATGGGCAGACCAAAATTTGTTGGGAATGTTGTCAAGGGGATTCCTGTTCACGACTGGTAGTATTAGATCATCCCTGAGATCCCTCCCAAATTTGGATTCTGTGATGTTCTCAAACAACTGTAAGGCAATAAAAACTACCCATTCTCTACTCTGGGGCTCTAATATCTTGCATTTGGTCCTCTCCTATTAGGTCATCTTTTTTTGTATCATGGTCCATATTGTCAATCTAGACTTTAATTTGTTTTTTGTAAATACCATTAGTTTTTTACTTCAAGCTTGGGACAATTTTCCTTCTTTCTGCCTCACTTTTTTTCCATCAATTTTTAATGAACATTTCTATAACACTACGTACTCATTCAAATGCCTTACAATCATTTTTATTAGTTATGTCACAACAGATTTAGCCGTGTTATCTCAATTTGCACATGAGGAAATTCAGGAAACTGATTCATTCCAGTCATTCCCACACCAATGCACTTTACCCAATCATTTTATTGCTTCTTTGCAAATGGCGGGTCTTAATCCAGTCTGAATTCCCAAGTGGAATGGAATAGAAAAATATTTATTAAGCCCCTATAATATGTCAGGCACTAGGCTAAGCACAAAGGCTACAAACAGAAGCAATGGTTTTCAACAGAACCAAGAACTGAGCCAGAATGTCTCAATATAACTCTTTAACAAAATGGGAGCTCCATTTCTACTTTCTAATCTGGATCTGCTGGGTAAACATATTGCCTCCTTGTCCATCAAAGCGAAATCCATTTGAATAAAGGGTATTTTTTCAGGCTAAACTAAAAAACCTCAGAATGGCAATGTGAAAATCAGAGCGGTCTTCTACCACTAATTGGTCCAAATCTTACTCAAAGTCATCCTAAATAAGTGGTCATTTGGTTTTTGCTTAAGAAGGATTGAAAATCACCTTAGAAAGGATTCAAGAGGTACACTCCATCCTCCTTTGCAGAAGTTGGTTATGGGACATTGTATATAAATTCTTTTTTTTTTTTTAATAGACTTATCAGTTCTGCTGAATTTTTTCATCTTTTTTCCTTTAAAAAGAATGCTTTATTATAAGGGATAACTTTCTGGGAGGAGGGGAAAGGATATAAAGAAAAATCCCATGATGCTAAAACAAATAAATCAATAAAAATAAATTATTAAAAGGAGATTTTTGACTACTCAGAGAAGACCACATGGGTGTATTTTCAGCCATTTCCAAGTAGCTTTCTACTAAGATTAGATGAGCACAAGAAGAAGAGAGTTCAAGTCCCATCTAAGTAACCTTGGGATCTTCACTTAAACTAGATGGACCTCAGTTTTATCATCTACAAAATGAGAAGGTTGGACAACAGCCTTTAAAGTGCTATCTAGTTTTACATGCTCTACATCTCTGATTCTGTTATGTTTTATGGCTCTCTAAACCCCTTCTTCTCTACCCCTCCTCCACAAGACTAAATGTCATCCCACCCAGAGAGCATCAGAACTTCTGTCAAGTTTGTTGGAGTCCTTGACTTTTGTTAAGAGGTCTCAATTAGGTCTGGATTCAGAATTAAAGTCTGGATTAGAAACCCAGAGAATTTCTAATCTGCTGAATTTTGCAACGGGCCATACTCCTCTTTAAAGAGAAAGTTATAAAAATGACTGCAGGGCAATGAAGTCCTGAAGCCTAGCTAATTAATGCTTATAACTTGAAGCACATGCCAAAATCCTGTGATTAAAGCTTAGAAGTGCAAAGTGGTTCTGAGAATGGGATTTACCAGGGGAAATTGCTTCTCTGTTTTTCTAGGCTCTGTGTGTCCCCTCTTGTCATAAGTCCTCAGCTAATGGTGTCTTAACAGAGGGACTTTTTGCATGTTTTGAAAACATTAGCTTCATCAACACCATTTGAGATCCTACTGTTACAGAAAACAAAGATCAAAGTGTGTTGCCCAAATCTCCCCTCTCCTGCCCCCTTGCTGAGATCTTCATTTGTGGCTTTCCCCAACTCCATCCCCATCAGCCCCAAATATTTGGGTAATGGTCACATGGCCCACAGCAGACATCTCCTTTATATATGGCATTACTCATCTCTATATTCAGTCTGTTGACAGGTATATCATTAAATGAGGCAGATTGTGTGCTAGGCCAGAGTTTTTGCCATTTCTTAGGCAAAAACAAAAAGTCATGCTTATATTAGTGATTGAGACCTGATCCAAACCAGATGATATAATTTGGAGGTTAACATGAATTTTTGTTAAAAACTGGTAAGAACAATACCACGATAATATTATAAAATTATAATTTTAATTTGCTATAGAATATTATGCAAATAATATGGAATTGTGAATATGCATGTAAATCTTTGGGAAAAACGACTGAAATTATTTGTATAAGACAGATCCTCTCGGTAACCCAAGGTAATGGCTCTGTTGACACCTAACTGACTTTTGGGCTTCCTCCTCTGGCTGGTTTTCATCATTTGAATACTATAATGTGTACAGACATAGCTAGGAAGATGAAGTCAGACCCGATTACATTTGGGAAATTGCCATGCTTTCAATAATCCCAAGCTGCTCTCGCCCACTCAAGTCTACTTCATTTGAAACAGCATGATCTTAGCAGAATCCAAATTGCAGGTGATTATAAGAGTAATAAAAAGAGTCATGGCGAGTGGAAGTGGACCTCAGCCTATCATCTACTAAGACTTTTGTTCAAATGGCAACACAGATAAAATCATAGAGAAGATGACCGGAAAAGGAGGAAGAGGGATAGTTGTGTTGGAAATGAGAGATAACAGTACTAGTTAATGTCCTTCTATAATGATAAGAACTTGAAGAGGAATCTCAAGCATTAAGATGATCTATGGAAGACTTGCAGAGACATGGACAAGAGCAAGAATGGTTTGTGATCTGTCCCTTGGGTTCCTCAGCACCCAAAGAAAGTGGAATAAGGACTAAAAAAGTTCTAAAAAAGGTTTTGATGCTTTGTATTCAAAGCTGATGTTTCTAAACCATCATGAGTAAACGCCCATCATGAGCAGGGCTTGTTTTCCCAGAAGCAGTCATGGATTTCTTCCACTGAAACCCAACCTCGTTGCCTCAGTGAGGTACAGAAATAAGTCTGCATCCTCAAAGATTTAAATCCAAGCCTTAACATGTCCTACAGAGCTGGGGAAATCTTCACGTATGGGCTGTCTGGAAGACTATCTGTGTACAGATTAGATCAGCTATGCTCAGAGAGGTTCATCATCCAAAGTTTACCTAGTCAGAAATGGAGGGATTACAGTTTTCACTGGTAGAGGGAGTTCTTTCACAGAGAAATCACAGCCTAACCAATTCTCCTGTATCTGAGAGCATGAATTTTTAATATGGCATCTATCCAAGACAAAAATATAATCCACAATCATGAAACACTGGTTTAAGTGAGCTAAACAAAAACATTTCCCTCCTTAGATAAGTCCTGGGATGACATAGTTGGCTACTTATTAGCTCCAGTACCAGCCAAGGGACCCAAACATAGATGTACCCAGAGAATCACAGTCTATTATAAAAGCTTGAAGGCACCTTAGCTATCACACCCAATCCAACCCCCTCAACTTGTAGATCAAGCAAGCAAGCAAGCAACAAGCATTTATTAAGCCCTTGTTATAGACCTGGCACCTAGCTTACCTGCCTAAGGTCATCCACATAGTTAGCAATGTTTTCAATGCTGCTATTCCACCACACTTTCACCAAATCCTTGATAATTTCCCCAAGTTAGAAGTTTATTATTCTTCTAGCTGTGTCACAATCACATAGACCAATGAGGAAATTAATCCCATGTGGTTATCCAGAAGCCAAGTTAATCTTGTCACTTAGCTCAGATACCTTTCTTTTATCAGGATTCCATTATCACCAAGGGGTCATTAGCAGGTAGCTTGAAAAATAGAACCTCCGCTTATCTGGCCAAAGCGGCATCCTTTGAATGAGACACTCCATCTCCAGCCTCCCTGGTCAGTTCCAATGCCTGAAACTAATCCCTCTCCACCTCCAACTCTCTGAACTTCTCTATTTTGTTTTAAAGAAACAGCTTGAGAATCATCTTCTATCTAATCTTCCCAATTGCTAGCACTCTCCCTCCCAAATTAGTTTATATTTTTATGTGATTTATTTTTAGATTTGTTATATAAAAATACATAAACACACACATATATACATGTCTATATATTGTCTTTATATATACATATATCTGAATATGATGCTTTTATATATATACATACACATTTCTGTATATATTATCTTTATAGATATATACATACACATATGTCTGTATATATTATCTTTCCCCATTAAAATGTAAACTCATTGTGAGTATTTCATTCCATTTTATTCGATGCCTTTGTCTCTCTGGCACTTAGCACAATTCCTGGCACAATGTAGGCACTTAATAAATGCTTATTAATTGATTGGCGATCAAAAAGTGGGAAATCATTGCTTCCTGCTAACTTTGTGTTTATTTTCCCTCTGAACTCTTAATGAGTGCAGAGCCAGGGGGCTTTATCTCCATGAAAAGTGAAGCTTTTGAGTCAGCAGGGTTCACATCAAAGAGGGCCCCTCTCTGATCTCCCATGATCACCCCTTCTGGGCGATTCCTCCTACACCCCAGGGTGCATCTAAGGAGGGGAATAGTTTTGTTCACAGCTAAAAGAGATGAGCTCCTCTCCCTCTTCACAAGGAAATCCCAGCTTTATCTGCCTGTCTACATCACTTCCAACTGGCTTTCTGGCTTTTGACAGTCCCTGATGGCGCCCCAAAATTTGGCCCGGTAGTACTGGCGGCTCTGGGATCCTCTGTAATTACTTGTCATATTGTGCTCATCAAGACCGTGGAACATTAAACATGAAAAGAAATCTCCTGTCAGAATTTGCTTCTGTTAGCCTGTGGCAAACCACTCGGAGCCCACTAGTACCAGAACTTGGACACATGTGTGCGAAGGTCCTAGGCAGGAAGAACTGAATTCAGGACTATTTCTGGGCAACTTTTTAATCACTTCTGCACCTCTTTTAGCTTCATTAGCCAGGAAATCACTACAGAGAGATGAGATTGGCAGACCTCAGTCATCAGAGTGGGGTGGGGGTGAAGTGCACCAGAAAAATGCCTTTAAGAGCGTCATGTTTTAAGGTGGTGCAGTGGATGGAAAGTCAGGAGGACCCGAGTTCAAATCTGACCTCAGACACTTCCTCGCTACATGACCCTGGGCAAGTCACTTAACCCCAATTGCCTCCTCCAAAACAAAACAAAATCCGCAAAAAAACAAAACAAAAAGGAGCATCACATTTTAATAGAGAATGACTTGAGGAATGCATAGAGATTTCAAGCAACTTCCCATTTTAGCATGAAGTATGGGGCTCCAATTAATATAGTTCCTTTCTGAATGTCACCAAATTATAATTCAGGCCCAGTGAGCATTGATTAAGTTTCAAAAGGCCAGGGGCGTGCCAGAATAGATGGATTTGTTCGGTCAGATGCAGAAAATTCGGCCTAGAGTCAAATTAGATGTTCATCCCCATGGAGCTTGAGTCTCATCTGATTAATTTCTAATTTGATTGAAAGAACCTTGTAACTGGCAAATGTTCTGATCCCAAGGGACATGGGCCCAGAAACAATAAGCACAGCGATCATTACTGTCCAGTCTCATTATACTCAGGCTAAGAGAAGACCACGCAAGAATGTATGAGAGCACGGGCCCTTCGGGGTCGGAAGGATCGTTCACTGAAGATTCCTGATAGGGGCAATGGATGCTGCTAGTTCTAGGATCAGGAACCAACCGAGCTCTCCACGTGGATTCTGCTTCATGGCCAAGTCCACAAGATGAATGGACAGAAGGAAACCCAGAAAGGGGATGAAGACTTTGTCTGCTGGGCCGGGGGTCGGGTCAGGGGAAGAAAAGGAAGGCTAGTTTTATAAGTTTAATCTGTCTCAGTATTGTTACTTCAAATGAGGTAAATGCTGGACAACTGCATAATTAACTTGATATATCAAAGTAACTCAAGGTGCAATCTAACCAGTTCTAAACAGCTCTCAGAGAAAAATCCAGCTGTGAGGGGAACAAAAGGGAGTTCTGGCTGCAATATGGCCCAAAGCATCTTTCATCCCCCTGTGAGAGTGTCTAGGGAGAGTTCCCCAGCCCTCACAGAGGGCACAGCAGGCGAATGAATCCTCTGATTCATTTTGAAGTATTGATGAGGAGAAAGGGAAGAAAATCTTAGATCAGCTTTAGATGAAAACAAAGATCAGAGGGATGAATGATCTTTCTTTTCTTAATGAATGAATTGCCAGGTTTCTTACTTCCCAGTCTTATTTCTATTCATTTTAACATATTTTTTCTTTTAATAAAACTCACTTAAATATAAAGCTAACATTAACACACACAAAAAGTTTGTAGATTTCTCTTTTAGCCACAAGATTCCATGATTCATAGCAAAATGATTAACACCATTTTTCTATTTCTGGAAAACAGACTTATTCAAACCTATTTTATTGAATTCTTTATTACAATCCTCTTAAAGACAAGTTTCTTTCATTCATTTTCAAAATCAGAGCTGCTTTGCAACTAAAGTTGGTATTGTGAGCAGTAAGATTTGCTGTGGATTTAAAGAGAATGGAAAGAGAGGTAGCCTGAGACCTTAGGCAGCTAGGTGGTACACAGATAGTGTACGGGATCTGAAGTCCGGAAGATGTGAAGTTAAATCCAGCCTTAGACACTTATTAGCTGTGTATTCTTGGGCAGGTCACTTAACTTGTTTGTCTCAGTTTCCTCATCTGTAAAATGGGGATAATAATAGCATTCACCTCCCGGATATTAAATGAGACAGTAATTGTAATGTATTTAGCACAGAGACTGGCACATAGTAAATACTAAATAATTATTGGCTATCATTATTATTGTTAAGTTCTGTCTCTGACATATACTATGTCAAAAAAACAATCATGGAAATCACAAAGTACATTCCTAAAATGATTTTTAGAATCCTGGAATCTTAGAATTGAAAGAAATTTGAGAATTAGAGAGTCAGGTTAAATCATAAGAGACCTTCCCCTTCAGACTCTGAGTTAATATAGACACCTTAAACCTTCAAGCTTCTCCATTTCTGCTAAATAAAATAAGGCAAGAAAGAACACATTGAATTCTTTCTAAATGCTGAAATTAGTGCTACGGAGAATCTTCATTGTCCCTATTAGCCAGCATCAATTCTAAGTGGAACAATTTCACTTTTAAACTGACTAGGTGGAGAACATGCAGAGGAGGATGGCCTTGAAAGAATTAGGGACATTTAGTCAAGATAAGGAAAGACTAGTGGGTAGGAGATTGTTAAACTCAAGTGTTTCAGGATGGAGAGGGACTAGATTTGTTCTACTTGGCCCTACAGGGAAGAGCTAGATGCAATGAGTAAAAGCTGTAGAGTCAGATTTAGATTAGATATGAAGAAAAAGCTGGCTGTCAAAAGGGGAAAGGGCTGTGCTGGGAAGTAAAAGGTGCTCCCTTACTGGAAGTCTTCACCCTCTGGCCATGTGATCTCTTGTCCAGAATGTCACAGAAGGGATTCCTACGCAGACTAGACTAGATGGTCTCCCTTCCAATTCTGAGATTCGGTTAAAAGACTTTGTTTTTAAAGAATAGAGACTGCATCTCATTTATAAAATGAGGCTATTCTTTTGGGATATGTCATTACCTCAAAACTTTTGTGGTTTTTATGGCCCTTACTCAATTTAGCAAGAATCAGGATCAATTCTTTGCTCTCAGTAAAAGGGAGGGGGCTGGTCCCTTCACCTTTGATATTCTATGATTTAACCTGACTCTCTAACGCTGAAATCTCTGCTTCCTTTCAATTCTAAGATTCCAGGATTCTAAAAATAATTTTAGGAATGTACTTTGTGATTTCCATGATTCTCTAGTGGGTGGGTGGAGGCAAGGAGTAAGTCAGAATATGGCTATTAACGTGTCCTCCTTAAACAAAAAGCCTCCAAATGTTTCCTTGGCAGAGGCGATCCGTGTGAAGAGAGGGTGGGCTGGGGAATCTGGTTTCTCCACTGCATAGTAAGGCGGGTGACAGATGGCAAAAGTATGTCCATAATAGTAAATCTTGTGCTTGGGGATTAACAATGGGCTTGTGCTACATGCCTGGCAGTTTCTAATAGTTTTGTCTATAATTGCAAATGTATTTCATAGCTAGTTCTTCAGAGATAAGTTCAAAGATTTGGTTTTCAAGTTAGGATCTTGGGAATTCAATGTGTTATTCCTTATATCAATGGCTGGTATGAGCCTTAAGAAGGAATAGAAACTTGATCAATATTAGTTATTGAAATTATTATTATTATCAACAAAACATTTTTATTTTTATATTATCAAAGTTTTTTTTTCTTTTTTTAATATATGCCTTTGGAAGTTCAGAGCCATGAGAAAGGAGAAAAGGATCAGGCAATATAATGAAATCCACAAAATTTATAAGAAGAGACTAGAAGTGAATGAAAACAAAATGAATATCAGCAGAAGAAATCTTTTAAAATAACTGCTGGCAGGGGGCAGCTAGGTGGCACAGTGGGTAGAGCACCAGCCCTGAATTCAGGAGGACCCGAGTTCAAATCTGATCTCAGACACTGAACACTTCCTAGCTGTGTGACCCTGGGCAAGTCACTTAACCCCAGCCTCAGAAAAAAAAATAAAAATAAATTAAATTAAAATAAAATAACTGCTGGCAAACCAGAACATTGTACCCAGTATGAGCAATATTGTTCGGAGAACTCTGAATGACTTAGCTCTTCTCAAAAATACAATGATCCAAAACAATCCCAAAGGACTCATGATGAAGCATGCTATCTACCTCCAGAGAAATAGTTGAAAACAGATTGAAGCATGATATTTTTTTACTTTCTTTCATTCATTATTTAAAAAAAATTAGAATCTTCTTATACAAAATGACTAATATGTGAATGTTTAATAGGATTGTGCATGTATAAACTATGTCAGAGTGATCATTATCTCAGGAAGTAGGGAGAGAGAGGGAATTTGGAACTCAAAATTCTTTTAAAAGTTTAAAAATTGTTTTAGCTTGTAATTGGGGAAAATAAAATATTACATTATAAAATGGTTGCTAACACATTCTTTAAAAAAATTACCACAACCCGATTTTAATAACAAGGAACATAAAAATGACATTTGGAGAATGATAAATTGCTGAAGATGCTTAAAATAACTTAAGATTGTTTAACAGAAAGAATACTTGGAAAATGTGAATGAGTAAACATTAGAGGTGCATCTTTAGGGAATTAAAAAAATCAGACTAATATACTAACTAAATAATTGTACTATACAAGTACATGATTATTTTTGAACAATTATCTTGCATGGAAGGAGTTCCCAGCTGACTGGGAAAAGACCAACAATTTGTCTAATTGGTGTAGGAAAAAATTGAGAGAGATTGGTACTGAATAATATTCTGATTTCTCCGTCTTAAAAAACTGACAAATATCAGAAAGATAATCTTTTTTTTAAGTCCAGAGAACAATAGAGTAATAAATAATACATTGCTTGGATTTAATTTACAACAATCTTGTGAGATTGGAATAGAATTTTAGATTTCAGTGCTGTAATTAGTATATTTAGTTCCAACTACTGGTGGGGGTAGGGAGAAGAAGAGTAGACTAAATTGGTTTGACTCATTTGGCCTGAAAATGAACATGAATCATTAAAAAAAAAAAAGTAATCCTAAGTGGTTTTAATTTCAGTTGTGTGAAGGTGTCTGGGAGGGTGTTTCGACAGTCAGCAACCTCAGAGCTCTGACCCAACACACTGATGAATGACCTGGGAGAGGGAGCGATAAAATTCATGGTTCCTACTCACTTGGGTAGTTCTTCAAGTAGTATGGGAAAAGAAAGCAAATTGGAAGAAAGCTGAAGATTTGGAGATGATAATGATAGTAGCATAAGACATGAAACAACATCATGAGATTTAACTTTCAGAAATGGTGACTGGGACAACTAAAGCAGGGGAACCTATTTATAAATAGGGATGTAGTGACTATAGGAGTGCCCATGTACCTGTGAATTTGTATTGGACAACAACCGTCTGTAAAATGAAATAATTAATTGGTTCTTAAGTTCAAGAATGAAAATAGAAATTAATTTTTTAAAAAGTGATATTTTGGGTCGCACCTGAAATTCTACTTGGAGTCCTTCAAAAAAGCCAAATTGCATAAGGAGATAATCTTCTTTTGTGGGAGGACCCACAGTTGTCACACTTTGCACATGGTTCTGTATTAGGTTCTTACTAGGTGCTAAGTCGGTACTTAACAATTCTCTAGCTCAGAGTTCACACTTTTAGTTCACAACAGAACATTACAATTCTGGACTTTTTTCCAGTATATCGATAAGTTGTGCTGGGTCTTCCCCCTCCCCCTTTCTAAGAAAATGCTATTTGTTGTCTGGGATGGCTATCTGGGAAGGGGAATGGAGGGATATTTGGGATAATATTGATGATGATGATGATATTTGTCCTTCATTTCAAATGACATCATAGGATATCTTGACTTGTACATGAAACAACTGGATTTGACACAGAGCTGTACAAAGGCAGACATCAATTAAAATTTTTTAAAGGTAACATTATCTTGAACTCTTCAGGAAAAGAATATCATGTGAAAAAAAAAACTGAGGGTGTATACTCTGTTCTCTGGTTGAGAAGTGAAAAATACCATTAGTCAACTAATAATTTTCTTTAGAGGACATTGGAGAAACTGTTAGATTCTCCTGTCATTTTTGGCATTGCAGAGACAAAATCTGGTTTATCACACCTTGACTCGGGAAATTGGTCGTCTGCTTCTACCTTATATATTTTCTTCCCCTCTCCATAAGTTTCCTATGTACCATTATCTAGTGTAGACTTTAAATTCCTTCCTAGACAACAGTGAGTCCATCTTGGAGTAATATAGAAACTCCAGTATCAATACTATATTCCATGAATACCTAGTTTTGTTAAAGGAATCACTAATTCTGTGAAAAGGTCTGAGAAAACTGTAATCCACAGGAATAATCAAGTTTGGCCCTTGAGAACAGATGAAGAAATACATTTTCTTCCTTTTATTATAGAAGTGGGGAAACCTATGGATGCAGACACTTGGAAAGGTTGCTAATGTTGGTTGCTGCAATGTATATGTGTGAGATAGAGGAGGTGATATTCATGTAAGCCTTTAATAAAGACTATTTACAACTACTTTTAAGAGCACATACAAATGATTGTGATATAAAATTTTAAAAAGAAAGAATAATTATTATTCCCATTTTACCCCCCTCCCCAAACTCTCTCTTAATATAACATACTCATCAAAACAGAGTTATACATTAAATGTTACTTGAAGGAGGGATTTTTTTTTTAAACCAATGTTTTTGCTTTAAATGGTAGTAGGTAGTACAGTGGATAGAATACTAGATCTGGGGTCATGAAGATCTGGATTCAAATCCAGCCTCAGACATTTACTAGCTATGTGACTCTTGACAAGTCACTTAACTACTGTTTGCCTCAGTTTCTTCAACTGTAAAATGGAAATAATAATAGCATCTACCTCCCAGAGTTTTTGTGAGGGTAAGACGAGGTAATATCTGTGAAGCACTTAGCACTGTTCCTCACACGTATAAGGCAATACATAAATGCTTAGTCTGTTCATCTGTTCTTCAATTAAATGCTTTTTGAAGAAAGACAATCCAAAATGTTTTGTGGACAATGGTCTCATTTACAAACCACTGTATTTGTCCAGGTCAAAATCAAGAAGAGGATTTCTCCTCTTTCTTTAGATTAAAAAATTCAACAATACATTCACGGCGATCCCCTCAGCAAGGTCTAGATATGACCCTACCTACTTAGATCAACCAAGAGAAGAAACAGAGCTAGAAATTTTGTTAGTCTGAGCACACAACAGGAATATTTCCCTAAAGATCAGTTTCTAAAAGATGGCCAAGAGATGTTGAGGTGAGAGGGGCATAAGTATTGTAGAAAGGTAGACCCTAGGGTGCCGTGGCAGTGGGCGCTGAAGCTGACATGGAAACATCTGGACCTTGGTCAGGTAGAGAAGCCCAAATGGCAGGGAAGGATGCATCATAGGGCTGGGCAAGGAAGAGCTTACCTGGGGCACCAAGGGAGAGGTAGGAAGCATGCCAGTTGATTGTTTCTTCTTTTAATAGTGCATTCATCATCCTTTACATTTCAACACCCTGAACCAAGGTTCCTAACCTCACCCTAGTTATATCTCTGATTCAAAAAAGAAAAAAGAAAAAGCCAAGTGACAGGACCACAATCAGATTCAGTTATTGCATACCAAACTGGGGAAAGATGATTCTAGTATTTCCTGGATTCTATTTGCAGCAAAGAATCTGCTGGGACAGCAAAATGCTACCAATTAGCTCCAGCCTTGATGTTTCTCTGAACTTCAGCACCATGACTCTGCTGCTTGCTCCCTCAACTTTCTTAATTTAGGGAGTTCCTCTCCGATCCACCATTTCCAGGAAGGGTTCAGACCAGGTATTCCCTAAAGTTCGCCACCATTTCCCCAAACTTCATCCCTTCTCAGGAGGATACCTCCTTTCCCCCACAACTTTTCAGTTTTCTTTTATGTGTTGTCTTTCTCAGATTAGAATGTAAGGTTCTGGGTAAGGACTGCCTTTATTTTTGCTCATATATTTTAGTGCAATAAGGCCTGGAGTCCTTAATAAATGCTTGTTAACTTGACTATTTTCCAAGGGTTCATTTGTAATAATATTAATTAGTATCAAGATCACATAATAGAGTTAGTAGAATATTTAAATTCTACAGCAGGTATTCCTAACCTGGGGTCTTATTAATAGATTTCTCTGGGGTAGGAATTATATCTTTGTTTCAATATACTTGGTTTCCTTTGAAAGCCTATGTGGCTTTCTAAAACATTATTCTTAGAAGGGGTCCCTTCTCTAAATCTAGCTCACCCACTAACTAAATATGTTATCTTGGGCAATATTCTTGGCCTTAGAAATTGGACTGGATAATCTCTACCATCCAGGATAGGCTGGAGCCAGCTCACACAAGTTTGTAGGCCTGATTATTAAATTTTCAGTGTGAACTGAATGTTCACACTGATCTTTGAAATTGGCAAGTTACCAATCAGGGTTTGAGTTTTTGTTTTGCTGACTGTCTAGACTTAAGAAAGTGATAGAGAAAACCTTAATAATGCAGCTTGAATTTTAAATGTGTCACCTTGCTTTTTCCCCCAGAGAGCCAACCAGCTGTTAAACATTTACCAAGACATTGCTCTCAACATCCTTCCTAGCTCTAGAAGCCTATGGTACTTAGTTATTAGGCTTCACATAATAATGTTTAAGCTCTTTGGAGAGCTTAATAACCGTGACAGCTCTTTGAATCTGCAAATAAACAACCAGCTAGATTTCATAGTCCAAGCTGAACTAAATACAAAGATGTCAAAAGCTAAGCCACTGAATGATATATTTAAAATCAAAATTAAGGCAAAAAATGCAAAATAAGACCAAGGATGGACTAGGATTGGTTCTTCCTGATGGTGGTGACTGGAAAGAAAAGAGGAAATAGAAACACCGGAGAGAATTGCGATTAGTATTTCCATAAGCTCTTCCACTACATGTCAGTGGATGCCCCCAGATGGCGAGCACAATGTGCAAAAGTGACAGAAGGAGGGGAGGGAGAAAAGGAGAGAGGGAGGGAGAGAGGAAAGGAAGGAAGGAGGGAAGGAGGAATGGAGGGAGGCAAGGGAGGGAAGGAAGGGAGAGAGGTCAGAAGACCAAAAATATAATAAAAGAAGAGTCCTCCAGGAAGAAGAGCTGTGGCAAGGGTGAAACAGGTGTGACACACATCACAGGTATACTATTGGAGGGAGGGGAATTTCCAATTAAAATGCCACCAATCTTCTTCCTTGGGCAGGCGGATCCATTAGGTTTTTCCTTCCTTCTGAATGATGTGGTGGCTTGGCTATGTGGTAGGCGAAAAACAAGGATCTTGACCAGTCAATGATGTCCATGAAGCTACACTAGCCCCTTGTTGAGAACTTAGCTCCCCATCAGACAAATCTCAATCCCAAAACTGGAAAAGAAAAGTTCCTACTCTTCCCCACCAGGCCTTCCTCACCGGTGCTCATGGAAAAACTGTTCCCCTCCCTAATCCTTCTACTCCAATATATGAACTGCCTTCTTGTCTTGTCCCCTGGAAGAACAGATTTCATAGGATTTTGGGCTGGAGGGGCTCTGGAACCCCCTCTTCTTTTCACAGATGAGGCCCAGAGAATTTAAATGGTTCCACCAGCATCGCAAAGATATCAAGTGGCAGAGATGGATTTGAACACAGGTTGCTTGACTCAAAAACCTACTGTAAACCAGAATCAAAAATAGAAGAAACAGGGAAAAAGGGAGATTGATTTTGTTTTAGTGCCAGCAAATATTAGTGTTTATGGGATCTCTGAATAGAGATTAATTAATGGGTGACTGAGAAGGAAGGAGACTCAGAGCTAAGCAAGAAAAGTCAGACAAAGAAGGACTAGGGGAAATGATCCCTAGGGTCCCCTCGGGTTAGAAATCTTGTGATCTAGGAATCCTATTCTCTGAGAAATTGGTACAAAATTAAGAAATAACTCAACTAGCAGAAGTTCTGTTGTCTTTTTCTGCTATTTCTGGGGAATCTCTGGAATGTCTCCATAGAAATATTCCCAGAAGATGCTTCCAGGATGGAATGTTGTTTTGTAGCAATATTATTTTAATGGTCAGCAAAAATCAATCAATATACTGAAAACATTTGACTTTCTACTAGTGTTCTGTAAAAATCTCCAGCCTCTGTACAGAGCAGGGGAAGGTGTTTTAGGTCACTTTGAATTTTGGGGAAAAAAACAAAAACAAAAACAAAAACAACACTAATCTTTCTTCTGCCATTTCACATCACATTTATTTAATTTCATAACATTCACTTTTTGCAGAAGTTTTATTTTTAACGTAACAAATCTAAAAAGAGCTGTCATTGCTGACTGGGGAAAAAAGATTGTTGTTTTATAGCTTTATGTTTCCAGGATCATTTACTGTTATTGCTATTATCATATTCTTCCCTTTTAACAATCTTGTCTAGGTACCATTTTCCTTGGCAAAGTTTATAGAAGCCTTTAAAAAAAGTTTTACAGATCATTATTAATATATAAAAATGTTTTCATTCATTATATTTGTCCAGTACTTCCACAATAAAAATGAAGACATATCCATTTTGATTTATAATATATTAGATAGTGTTTTGGCTTTTTGCATCCTTGTATTATTTTTTGCATCAAACTGGCTGATTTATTTACAGGTTCAAAGGCTTAGAATTGTAGAGTTGTAACTTCAAACTCAGAAACTGGGTTGTTCATCCATTCATAAGTCTCCCTAAGCAGTTTCATACTGACTTAAGCTTAAAATACACTCTCTATGTTTTATTGTATTCTTGGTTACTTTGTCAAATATTTCCCAGTTGCATTTTCACCTAATTGGGCCTCACTCTGGAGATCTAGGAATTATCCACAGACTGAGTATTTCACATCTCTGTGGAGATGTGAGGGGTTCTTAGATATCAGCCCAAACTCTCCATTGTTCACATACAGAAACTGGGGCACAAAGAGATAGCCTGACCAAGGTCACTCCTTACTAGGTAGCAGAATGTACATCTGCCTTCCTATCCAAAAAGTTCCTTTCACTGCCCCACACTGCCTACTTTTTATTCCTAGTCAGCTTCTTTTGACTCAGTAAATGTCAAGCTTAGTGTTTAGGCTTCTCTAAAATTTACCCATTCTTTACCAGTTACCTGAAGAATTTCTTTGCATTAATGAAGTGTTAGAAAAGAAGGAAGACAAAAATAAATGAAAAAAAAAAAAAAAAAGGAAGGAAGAAAGTCAGTTATAATACCATTGGGTGGTTGATGTTGTGCCAAATATGTTTTTTAAGGAACTTTTATTTTAGCTTTCAACTCCCTGACAAACCATCAGGAGTACAAAGGAGAGGCAAGTCTATTTTGCTAAGGAGAGAACCCGGATCCTGGATCACAGGAGGAAGAAGGAAGGAGAGGCTGGGGTTCTATTACAGCCGGTAAAGCAGAACGGGCTGGTTCTTGGGAGGAAGGGGAGCTAATCAAAAGGATCATGGAGCTCCCTGGACATCAAAGAATCCTTAAAAGCAACATTTTGATGGGTTAAGTGTAAATGAATCAGAAACATGAGGCTTCAATTTCCTTCCAAATCCATGAGTTCAACATTTTTAAAAAAATCTTTGGCTCAACTTATCAAGAATTTTTCAAAAATATAAAGAGAGTGACCATGAAATCTATATTGTCCCCCTTCCTTTCCCAACTCTAGGTTGGTGGCTTTCTTCCTAAGCAAAAGAACTCGCTTCCTTTTTCTATTTGCAGTCAATTATGTGTCCTTCCTTTCTTCCATATTGTAATCTAGAATTCATTTAAAACATATATACATGTTTTTTAAAGCCCAGAAATTGACTTTTTTTTTAAGTGCAAAAGAAACAACCCTTGGAGATTTATTTTAGATATTTTTGCCTTGGAAAATGCAGAAAGCTTATTTACCTTATTGATTTAAACGTTGAAAAAACAAGGACAGTAAATAATAGTGTAAAATAAACTGAGACAAAAACTGATCCCAAAGTAGGGATTCTTAACCTGGGGCCTTCAAATTTAAAAAAAAAAAAAAAATTTTTAACAACTGTATTTCAATATCATTAGTTTCCTTTGTAATTCTATGTTTTTGTTTATTTGTTTGTTTTGTTTTGTTTTGTTTTGCAGAGGCAATTTTGGTAAGTGACTTGCCCAGAGTCACACAACTAGGAAGTGTTAAGTGTCTGAGGCCAAATTTAAACTCAGGTTTTCCTGACTTAAGGGCTGGTGCTCTACCCACTGCACCACCTAGCTGCCCCACTATGTATTTTATTTTACAAAGAAGTGAGTCCATAGGTTTCCCCAGATTGCCAAAAGAGACCAGAACATACAAAAATGATTGAAAACCCCTGTTTTAAAAGTTACTTCATTGTGCTTCCTCCTCTTATATATGTTCTCATTCATTCTCTCTCTCTCCCTCCCTCTGCTCTGTTTGTCTCTGTCTGTCTGTCTGTCTCTCTCTCCCTTTCCTTTCTGCCCCCCCCTTTCTCTCTCTTCCTCCTACTCTCCCCCCCTTACATAAACATACACACAAACCCCTCCTCTCAGAGTCAAAAATATACAGAATTGTGACAATTTACAGTTAAGTAGATGTCTTACCATGTAATAAAATTATACCTTTTAAAATGCTTCAAGGTTTAAAAGTAGTCTTGAATTAAGTAATGAGTCTGGCTCATTACTTAATACCTGGCTAAAACCAGCAGAAAAAGAGAAAGTCAATTTTAAACAAATGTCAATACATAAGTGATCTAAGGCTGGCAAGGCTCTAGGTTCTTAGATGAGGATTTGAAGCTATGTGAAACTTAGCCAGGCTGATGATTTCTCACATATAAACAAGGTGGGCCGAGGGGGAAGGGAGAGGGAGAATCAGACCAACTGTGTTTCATTTAAAGTTATTTTGGGGGTGTGAATCCAGAGGTGCAGCTTTTGGCTCCAGCTTAGCAGGTGTAATTAGTCAGAGGTGTGCTTTTTCAAGTTGGTTTGTGAATACTCTACTTACGAATCCCATGTTCTGAATCTCGGATTTCTTCAGCCTGCCCTATGTAGTCAGTAGAACAGCTCCTGGGGTCCCCTAGCCTTAGACTCTTAACAGCCCCTCATTACAGGGCCTTATTTCCCCTCAGCATCAAATGATTCAAATAATGATTTTGAAGTCACTTATTTTAATGTTCTAAAACAAAATTACAACTGGAACAGGCCTTCTCTACTGAGGAAAACTGGGGCTGGGCACAGAGCCAGCATTAGGAACCCCAGCTCTGCTAAAAACTGAACCGAATGAGGCTGAGGGCAGGTGTGGGGGCCGTGACCCAGGTAGAGATTTCCTGGGAAGGCCAAATGGTGACAAGAAGCAAGGATGAAATAATCTTTCAGGAAGAGAAGGGCTGCTTAGGGATGGTGACTGAGGGAGGGTCTAAAAATGAGTGATGGAGAGTAAGGAGTGTACCATAATTGTATCCTGGCTTAGGGGGAAAAGTAATTGCCTTCAGGAGAGTACCAAGAGATGGGGTCCCCTGAGGAAGCAGCTAATTTTCAAAGAAAACTGGAAGGTAAAAGGAAGAGATTTGTTAAAAATAGTGGAGATTTCCCCACACACACCTTTCACATTGTCTCCCCTCACAAGTCCCAAAAAAACCATCGATAGTGTTTCTCTTTGCTCTAAAAGAGATGGCCCCTCCAAAAATAGTGAAGAGTAAAGGATGATTTTTTAAAAAGAGGTTGATGATCACCTCCTTATGTGCCATTTTTTTCTTTCTCTCCCTCCTGATATTAGACTGGTTATATACCTTTGAGGACAGTTAGGGGACAGTGGATAGAAGGTCAGGCCTGAAGTCATTAAGGCCCAAGTTCAAATCTGGCCTCAGACACTTATTATCAGACCCTAACTGCTCTGAGAGAGGTAGGATGAATACTGGAATTTGTATATTGTACATTGTGTTTCCAGATTGTCCATTATACTGATTCTAACTCAGTTTCCTGGGGGTGGGGGTAGAGAGAAGGCACGAAGCAGTATCCAATGCTTATTGCCTTTGTTCCCAACTGATCACACACACTAGATCTCGGGCACCTCAATCACATGGAGTGACTCTCCAAGCTAGGTGGTATTTCTGGGGGGCAGAGAGAAGGGGTGGCTGGATTCAGCTCTGTTAGTGAACTAGGTCCTGGAGGAGAGCTCTGATGGCCTCCAGGTGAGAGTGTGAGGGCAATTGATGATGAGTGAGAGGAAAGGGGAAAGAGGAAGTAATCCTCCTTGATGTTGGTGCTTGGAAGAAGCCTCAACTGCTGGGTGCTAATTTCACTGGCAGGAGAACGTTGGGAGGAATGGATTATCATTTTTTCCTTCCCTCTTCTGGCAATAACTCACTAGTACTGATATTTGAAAACTGAAAATATTTTTTATGTATATGAGCTAAGCTGACATTTCCCAACTTCCTGAGAACCTCTACAGTCTACAACAAACAATAACAAGGAACTTTTCATTCTTCATCAACAGTAGAGTTGGCAATTTCATTTTGAAAATCATAATCCACCCCCCTACCCACCCACCGAGACCACACAGCAACAACCCATTCAGAAACACCCAATATAAACAGCTTCATGAGGGGTCAATAGCCAGAATGTCTCCACTCTCCCATTCTTTCCCTTCTCCCCACTCCAAATATATACACTATCACAAATGCTGTCACACACACACCTTACAGAAAATAAAGCACAGCTTCTTCATGGCTTTTCTAAGTCACAAATGATTAAATGTTCAGATTTCTGAATGGGGATTCGTCCATTAGAAATCTGGGTCTGGAACTCAATGCAGTGGGTGGTTAAGATAAAGATGATCAAAGTACCAGAAATGAAATAGAAGAAAAGCACTGAGGGGTCCAAAGAGAAGAGAATATCATCAAAGGTGAGAGCAATAGGTTTGAAAAGTCACCAGAGAGTTTTCAAGGCTGAAGAAAGACCACAAATGCACTCATGTCAGAAATGTGGAGAATTAAACTTCTTGCTGTTGTATTGTCCGGTTTTTTCAGTCATGTGGGACTCTATAAACCTATTTGGGGTTTTCTTGGCAGAGATACTAAAGTGGTTTGCCATTTCCTTCTCTAGCTCACCTTACAGATGAGGAAACTGAGGCAAAGAGGGTTAAATGACTTGCCAAGGATCATGAGGTTAATAAATGTTTAAAGGCTGGATTTGTCTTCCTGACTCCAAATTTGGCACTCTAACCTTCCTGTCACCAAATGATAATAGTAATATTATTCTACTGACAAAGCACTTTCCTTACAATAACCTGCCCATACTGGGCAGGTTTTTCCCATTGTGTGGAGAGCTCACACAAGCTACGTGAGCTGTCAATAATCACATGGTTAACACAAATGATTGATTGGGGGGTGGGGGAGAAACAGACAAAAAAGGTCAACCTGGAAGTCAAATCCAGAGGATTTTCCCACTCATCTGAGTCTCACTGCCCTTTTATGTTGAAAGCTTGAGATGTTGAGCTTTCTCAGTGAATTGATTCAACCTCCCCCTATCTCACCAGCACTTGTTACCCACCTATCTGTCTGGCACTGTACTAAGCACTAGGGGTAATTGGAATCCAGTAAGTTTATTCCTAAGATTCTTTTTTTTTTTGGGGGGGGGGAGGGAATCTTCATCAAAGATATTTGGCGTGATGCCAGCCACAGTGGAGTTAGTTCCAGGCTCAACTACTAAGGCTGATCTTGTTTTCTTAGGGAAGGAATCTTGATTAAATACTTATTTACTAAAAGGTAGATACAGAGGATACAAAAAGCCCCAAAGAAGCTGACTCCTTCGTGGTTTGAGAGCCCATTGGTAAGTAAGTCAAGTGAAATGCATTTTTATAACTGCTCCAAATAGATGAGACATAAGGAGAAGCTTCCTCCAATAGAGGAAGAAGACACACAAGGGAGAATGGACCAGGCAGAGTATTTCGGTGAGGGAAGCCTCGGGAATGGTAAGTGGAGGGAGAGAGCAATTGCCTGAGAAGCAAGGGACTGATTTAAGAGTTCTCAATCCAGGATTAATCCCATGGTCGCTTATTGTGACACTTTTCTATTCTCTCGCCTCTGATATTAGACTGGCTATATATTCTTGGGCAAATCTTTTCATCTCTCTAGACCTCAGTTTCTTTATCTGTCAAATGATAGGGGGAAAGAGAAATAATGAGAGGGGAGGATTCTTTGGCAGCTGTGACATTAGAACTCGTGGTAATGGTATAGTCGACAATCTGCAGAGGGGGTGATGGGTCTTTCTGTGACCCCGATTCACCCTAGCAGCATTTATTTTTCCAGAAAAACATTTTTCAGTGTCCTAGTTTGCCTTGGCCAGGCTCACCGAGTTTAGATTTGGTTTAGCCAGCATTAGTAGAAAGATTTTTCTTATCAAGATTCTTATTCAATGTTTAAAAAACAAACAAACCAACAAAAAAAACCTGGCTTTACATCCAGGAAGATTTAAAGAGAAAATCCCGAGAATTGCGTGATTCCCCAATTCAGCCAAGATCCCAGAGCATCCCAACGATTGGCATCTGTGTTTTTAGGGGCTGGAATCCCGTTTCAAAAGCACCACATGTTCTCTGGTGCAATCATCGCCCTCACTGTCGATCACCACCATGTTTACTCACGGGATCCTATAATAGTCTTTCCCAGGATGGGCCTGTCCTCTATTCGCAATCCCTGTTCCAAATTACCCATTGACACCCATTGCATGCGAGGCTCTTTTTATATCTCCCCTGAGCCCAGATACCTGCTTTCTTAGCTGTCGGTGAGCCCAGCGGTTAGCCAAGCGAAATGCATTTCCTAATTGCTCCGGATAGCCGAGGCAAGCTTATTTCTTCGGTTTCTGGAAGCCGGAGCGTGGCTCCTGCCCCCTTCCCTCAAAGCCCAGCCACAGCCACCATCGGACACTCGCTTTGCTCCATGAGCTGTTTTCTCTCCTAAAAAATGGAGAGATCCTTTTTTCCAGGTCCTCCCAAACCAACCAGGGAGTCTTCCTCGTGGGAGGAGGAGAGGAAATGGAGATCTGCCCAAGCACCTTCCCCATCAAACACAACCAGCTGATAGAAGCTGGAGAGGTTCGCCCGCATTCTCCGGGCTTCTATTTATGGAAAGGAGATGATTTATTGTAAAAAGGCAGAGCTCCTACAAATAAAGGGACGGAAAAGGAGACGAAAAGGAAGGCAGGAGCTGAAGGAGCCCTGCTGCCCTGAGATCCCTCGGCTTTCCGCGGACTGGGAATCGGGCACAGGTTTTTGTGTTTGTTTCATCGGCCATGTTGCTCTAAGACGCAGCCGGGAGATGCGCCCCGTACACAGCGGGTCTCTGCCCCCGGGAGAGCCGGACGAGACGGGCAGGCACGAGCACGGGAGCCCCAGCCCACGGACCCGCATGCACACACACACAGCCACTGCGAGTACTCACAGTTCTGAGTACAGGAAGTGCAGGTTGCCCACATTGTCAATGTAGTTGGCGGGGCTCAGCCAGGGCAAGACCAGTAAGAGGAGAGCCTTCATTTTCTGAGCTGGCTTCCCGGCCACTCGGGGGGGGGGAGGCCCCGGACCTTCCGGCTCGCGGCCGCCCGAGCCTCGCTCCTTTAAGCAGAGCCGTCCGGGGCCGGCGATCAGCGGCCCATCGTGCGGCAGCCCGCAGCCCGCAGCCCTGGCAGCCCGCAGCCCGCGCGCTAGGCTGCGCCCAGAGAGCTCTGGCTCTAAGAGGATTAGTCCGTCTGATTCTCAGACGGGCAGAGGGGAGGGGAGGCCGGCGCGCAGAGGCGGCCCGGCCGGCTGGGGAGCGGAGGCTCGGCTGCCGTGCGGGGCTGCGGTGCGGGCCGCCTTCCCCCTGCGCCGTCCAGAGTGGCTCCCGGGAAGCAGCTGGTACGTTTACATCACTGGCCAGAAGCAGATGGGCTAGCGGGAGGCAGGAGCGCGGGCCGCACACCCCCACCGCGGGGGGAGGGGGCGCGAGCAAACGCTGCCGCCGCTGCACCTGCTCGGAGAGGAACTCCGGCTCCGAGGGACCCGCCCGCGGCCCGGGACGCTGCCCCCTCCCCCCCCCCCCCACACCCGGCTAGTGTGCGCGCGCCTACATGCGTGTAGATGGAAAAGTGGCTGAGTGTCCATGCAGGTAGACGTAAAAGGTGTGTGTGCACACACGTGGGCATATATTCAGGTAGATGTATATATTCAGGTGGACATAAAAGTATCATGTGCACGCACACACGTGTGTATGTATATATATATTCAGGTAGATATAAAAGGCATGTGCACACACGTAGCTTTTCTACACAGGTAGAAAAGCTGTGCAAGTATGTGCATGCACACACATTCATACAGATACAAAGGTAGCTTGCATGTATGTGCACACACACGTTTTATTCAGGTAGATATAAAACTAGGGTGTGTGTGTGTGTGTGTGTGTGTTTCATCCAGGGCCATCTCGGGTCCTCTGGATCCATATCCGGCCACCGGACCCAGCCGGCTCCGGAGGGGAACGTGAGGCGGGTGACCTTGCCCAGCCCTCCCTGACAAATCCAACTCCCTTGCCACTCACGGCGTCACCTCCCCGATATCGGGTTCCTCTTCCCGAAGGAACCACATGTAGTGAGAGAGACAGACCAGGTGGAGAGCAAATGTTGCCTTGTGCTCCTCCCCACCCCCTCCTCCCAATCAGATCTATTATAAGGCTGAGGAGGAACAAGAAGATAAAAGAAAATGGTCTTTCTCTTTAGGTTTCACTGAAATTCCAGGGAGCTTGAAGTCAGCTTGTCTAGAGGTGTGTATATAGATTCAGAGTGGGATTTCTCTATAATTCTGGGCTTGCTCCCAGTAACATCCCAAACTGTATGGGTTGTGCTCTGGCAGGCTTTCCCGAACCTGGGGGGCAGTGGCCCGAGTAGCGGACCTGGGTTCAAATCCTGCCAATCCCAGAACCCCATTACTCTGAATTGTAAAATGAGACTAATGATAGCACACTAGTTAACAGCATATTGGGAAGATAAAATGAGATAAATGTGTGTAAACCATAGCGTGCTATGAAAAGGTCAGCTCCGATTCTGATGGTCCTGTACAGAGGGAGATGTGAAAGACAAATATTTAACATTTATGTAGCACTTGAAGGCTAACAAATGGCTTTACAAATATTTTACTATTTGATATTACCACAACATATAGGAACATAGACTTAGAAAGCCACAAAATAACATTATCCGTGTTTGTTTTATTTAGTTTGTTAAACATTTCTAGGCAGTGCTGTAATGTTGGATACTTTCACTTTGCCAAACTCTTCCCCTGCCTTCAAGAAGCTGCCTGATCATCCCCAACCAGGTGATCGCTCTCTTCCCTGAACCCTCAGAGCACATTTCAAAAATACTTCCCTTAAAGCCTCAATGTATTTTGCCTTGTAGACTATAATTATTGGTGTATTTTTTGTATCACTGTAGCAAAAATAGATTGCAAGCTCCTTGAAAGTGGATCCTTAATTTTACTCATTGTTTTTCCCTGCAGTAGAACACAGTATAGCGCCTGTACATCGTGAGTGCTACGTAACTATACTAAATGAAAAGAACAATATTTGTCTCCTGGTTCATTTGTTCTGTAGGACAGTATATGTTTTCCCAACATTTGGGTCTGGATCAAGAGCACTGTTATCTTCATCTCTTTGTCCATTTGCCCACATGAACTTATGATGTCCCTGGATGGGGTGGCGGATAGAACCAGGTCTTAAAGTCAGGAGGACCTGAGTTTAAATCCAATCAAAAACAATAATTGAGCCAGCCAATTAACTCTGTTTGCCTCCATTTCTTCATCTGTAAAATGAGCTGGAGTATCCTAGTATCTTTGCCAAGAAAACCTCAAATGAGGTCATGAAGAATCATATGTAACAATCTATCAACAGCAATAAAAAATGTATCTGGCTCTGAGCTAAGTACTAGAGAAACAGCAACAAAAGAAACAAAAATACCCCCTCAAAAATTACGATACATTACAATTCCTGTATTTAAGGAGTCCAATCTATGAGACAGCATATAATTATTAGATATACATGATACATACAGAGTACATAGAATGTCCTCCCAAATGGGGCTGGAGAGAGTGATCTGAAAGACCTTTCCTACAGAAGATAAGATCTGAGATGAGTTCTGAAGGAAAACAAAGAGGTAGAAGTGAGGGAGCATACTTGGCGAGGGGGATAACCAAGGCAAAAGCACGGAGGTGTGAAATGGAACGCCATGTAAGCGGAAGAGTGAGCAGGCCATTGTGTTTAGGGATTCATGTTAGGTCTTACTTATGGTTTCAATGGACACTTTGTGACTTGCATGATTAAAATACCTAAAAGACATGCCGGACAAAAGTAAGCTTCGAAATTGGCTTCCAGGCTAATTTTGAGAATTTGTTCTTAAAAAAAAAAAAAAAAGTAGCTATCTGCATATATCTATTTTGCAGGATGATAAAGAACAATTACAAAAATCGCATAAAACCAAGACTATTTAATGACCTATGGAATCAAAGGGATTTCTTCCCTACTAATCAAATGAAGAGTCTGCCCCCAACAGAGTCCCATCACTTCTCTGGCCCAAAGAGACTTTTCTGACAAAATGGTCACAATACCATTTGTATCTGAAGGCAGAAGACTAAATGATCTCAAGATTTTTTTCCAGCTCTATGATTCTATGATTCACTGAGATGCTAAGTCCTGTTTACCTCCATTCTGATGATATCACAGCTACCTATAGAGAATGTCCTTCCTGCATCCAAGACTCATGAAGTGAGTCTGGAATCCAGTTTACCAACTCAAGTTGAACTGAGTCAGCAGAGGGATAAAGAACTGTATTAATAACAAGCCCCAAACTATGCAGTCATAACAAACCTTAGCTCACAGAGAAAGGAGGAAACAAACTTATGAGGATGTCTACTGGAATCTGGACTCAAATATCTATTAGTCCTTAATGACCAATTATCTGGGGATAAAGGGAGATGCTGTCGCCCAGTGCTTATGTCAACAATGATAGAAAGGAAGAGAGCATGATTGGTAGTAATCCCTAGGAAGGGAATTAGGGGACCCTGGGTGCTTATCCTGTCTGTACCACTCACCTTAGGCAAGTAATCTCTCAGCCTTCTGCCTCCTAATCTGCAAAATAGGGATAATACCACCACCCCAGCATGCTTCCTGAGAATGGAATTATGTTAGTGGATAGGAAAGCATCAAGAGTTTTGAAAATGGAAGCTATTCATGTTTTTTCTAATTTTTATATTCCCTTTTATGACAGAAAACCTACTCTCCAATTCAGTCCAATCAACCAACAAGTATTTATTAGGTACTTATGATATGATGGGAAAGATGCTAAGCACTGAGGCTATCAGGGCAAAAACAACACAGAATTTTTACTTGGGGAACTATACTTAGTTATAAAAAAAAAAAAAAAGAAGAAGGACCCCTACAAAGCAGACCAGAGGAAACTGGATGGGAAGGTGCCCAAAGGTAGGAGAACCAGGAAAGCTCTGAACAAAATGGGGTTTGAACTCAGTCTAGAAGGAAGTCAACAATGGCAAGTGGTGGTGGTCAGATGGAAAGGATTCCCGCTGGGACACATACAATTTCAAGCATGAATATAGGCATTTACTTTGCCAAACTATATGACTGTATCGAAGGCTGTATTTTTGTTTGCTTGGTTTTATTATTTGTTCTGTGGGAGGCTGGAGGAAATAGCAGGAAGGGCAGATTAATTTTTACAAAAGGAAGAAGCCACATTGTGAGGAACTTTAAAGGCTGAACAAAGGAGTTTATAATGTATCCTAGACATAATCAGTAGATACTAATTTGCTGAGTAGGGGGAGTAACTTGGATTTAAGAAAATTATTTTGTCAACTGTGTGGAAGATGGATTTGAGTGAAGATTCCTTCTCCATCTCTCCCTCCCTCCTTATCCTTCTCTCCCTCCCTTTCACTCTCTTCTTCTCTCTCTCCTCTTTCCTTCCTCCCTTCTTTGTTCTCTCTCTGTCTCTGTCTGTCTCTCTCCCTCACTCTCCCCTTTCCTCCCTCCATCTCTCTCCCCCACATACTCACACACTCAAAATTTGATCATTAGAAGGCACTTCTGCATTCATCTAATCCAATGCAAAAATGAAAGGAATCCCCACTAAAACAAATCCAACAAGTGGTCATCTGACCTCTTCTTGTAGACTTTCAAAAAGTTGAAACCCATAGCCTCTAAATCGAGCCCATTCACTTTTTGACACCTATTACATCCACTCTTCACAACTTCTATTCCTTATTTCTAGTTCTAACCTTTGGGGTCAAAGAAAGAAAATTCAGTCCCTCTTCCATATTACATTCCCTCAGATATTGTGGCTCTTGAGAGACTTCTCCAGATTAAGCATGCTCAGTTCCTTCCAACTAAGACATGGAATCAAGACCCTTGGCTATCCTGGATGTCCCGTTCTAGACCCTCAAACTCATCACTGTCCATAAACTTCGGTGCCCAAGGTGGAACATAAAAATTTCTGATGAGGTCTGAAGACAGCCGAGCACAGGAGACCATCTATCTTCTTCAGCTACAGCCCTCTGAACGCAGATCAGATTTGAACTAGCTCATTGGATGCTATGTCATGTCACACTTGCCAAATCTCCTGGTCTACTAAAGACCAAACAGTGGTGAGACCAAACAGGAATTACTGCAACCATCCAGACATTTTGTTTTTTCCTTCCTCATATCTCTTTTAGCCCCAACCCAAGCCAATTTTCTTTCTTTTAAAATACTTTGGCTACTAAGAAAAAAGGATCTCTCTGTCTAGTCTCTCCACATCTAACCTTCAAGATCAAGTCGGAGCGTATTTTAAGCAGCTTCTGACACAGGGAATAATAAACAATCAGTTTGCTACTCAGAGAAATCCCCCTGGATATTTTCAAAAGTGGAAGGAGACAACCAATAAGCAAAGTGATCACAGAATCTCAGAGCAGGAAAAAACCACCACCAGGCTTCAGAGACCATCAAGGTCAATGCGTACATAAGGATTCGCTGTGTTATAGATTTAGGGTCCCCACTCAGCCTTTGCTTAAAGGTTGGCAGTGAGCAGAAGGCTGCTTTCTTCTGAGACACCTCATTTGACTTTCCAATGGCTCCCTCAGAAGTTTATACATCAAGCCCAAATTGGCCTTTTTAATAATTTCTTCTACTTCTGTTTTCCTTGGGCCAAATGGAAGAGAGCTAACTCACCTTCCTGAGGCAACTAGGTGATGCAATGGAGAGTGCTAGGCCAGGAATAGGGAATATTCCTCTTACTGAGTTCAAATCTGTCCTCAGACATTTACCAGCTGTGTGACCCTGGATAAGTCACTCTTTTATCCAGTTTTCTTCCGTTTCCTCACCTGTAAAATGAGCTTGAAAAGGAAATGGCCACCCACTTCATTATCTCTGCTAAGAAAACTCCAAATGGGGTTGGGGAGGAGCTGGACATATTCACCTTCCCCATGATAATCCTTCAAATATGTGAGGACAATGATCGTGTTCCCCTGAGCTTTCTCATCCCCAAACTAAACATCTCCAGTTCCATTAACCACTTCTCATAAATCATGATTTCCAGACCCTTCCTCATCCCGATTTTCCTTTTCTGGAAATTCTCCAGCAGTTTATCAAGGTGCTCTTCAACTGAGTGATGCTGGGCTCCTGGCTGTTCCACAAACAAGCCACTCCATCTCTCAGCTCGGGACATTTTCTCTGGCTGTTTCCCATGTTCTCCCTCAACTCTCAGTATGGACTGCCCTGCATTTCTCCAAATCTCAACTAAAATTCTACCTTCTGCTTTTCCCATTTCCTAAATTCCAGAGTCTTCCCTGGGTTAATTATCTCCTCTTAATCCGGTACTGGGCTTCCTTTGGAATTTGCAAATAGTCTCCCCCATTATATTGCAAATTCCTTGAGGCAGGGATTGCCTTCCTATGTCTAGGTCTTAAGACAGTGCCAGACACACAGTAAGTGGTTTATGTTTGTTGATTTATTCCCAAAATGAGCCACCTGAATTGTGCACATTATTGATGAGGGCGAAGCAAAGGACTACCATTTCTTTAATATTTTTTCCTTCCTATGTTACAAAAGATCATTTATAGGCTCGGCAAATAAGATCAAATCTGACTTTATCATCTATAGGATCTTTACTTTAGAATGTAGTGACTTAACAAATGAACGGATCTCATTCTTCTCCCTAAAAGACCGACTGTATCAGATAGAATGGCCTACCAAAGTTTGCTTTCATTGCCTCACCAGCAAAAAACCCAGCACTCATGGGCTTGGCCCAGTCCTACTCTATAGCTGGCCCCACGGGACCCAGAAGGCTTTGGAGGGGAAAGTGAGGCAGGCGACCTTGCCCAGCCCTCCCTCACTTCAATCCAACTCACTTGCAAGTCACAGCATCATCTCCCTGATAACATGGCCCACTTTGAAATGAAGGACAAACTTCAACCATTAATGCCAAATGCCCACTGTTTTGCTCTGCCAGCCTGACTCAGCACATCCTGTTATGGCTCTCCACCACATCCTGTTATGGCTGTCCACTTAAGCCAGGTGATATCTGGAAGCTGGCAAAGTCTCAGACATTGAAGGGAGATGGTCTTGTTTTCCCTAAATATAGCAACTGTGACATCCCTAACTCTTATGTCATGGCCACTATCCAGCATTCCCTTTGTTAATGGAGGGTTCCTTTCTGTTATGGGGGCAGAAAAAAAAACTTCAACATGGCAAGCCACTTAGCTTCAAGTCTCTCTGAGACTCACTTAAAAATGAAGAAAATATGCTCTGAAATGAACTCCATAGAAATTAGACTCTGGGATCCAGACATGTTCAAACTTTATACTCCCTAAGCAGAGGTAGGGCCTACATCTCTTAAAGGTCTACAGTTTCCTAAAGCCCAGCTGGTCCCCATTCCTCTCGGGCACAGTGCTTCCAATAGGGGGCCTGAAGATATCATCTTGTCTTTTATAATGCCCTTGTCTTATGACCTATTCCAATCCCAAATTTGTGTCTCACTGATACAGCAATGTTAGTTTGCTTTCTCTCATGTTTTTAACATACCAGTTCTTCACCGAATAATTATAATAAGTAAGTTTATCTGCAAAGAAATGAGCAAATGTTCCCCAAACTTCTTTGCAGAGTTAGGGGGTGATGAGTGTATATAACTCAACATGTCCAATTCAGTTGATATGTTGGTTAGATTTCTTCAACTGCTTATTTTCTTTTTTTCTGTTTTACTTTTGTTTAAAGGCCAATGATGAACTGGAACGAAGGGAACTAAGGAAGGAATGAAGGAGTTATAGAAACAAAAGGGACAATTTTTTAAAGGAAACCCCAAAATGCCATTTCTTCAAAGGAACAATCCCATCTTTGTAGAAACTTCTACCTTTATTCCCTAAAGTGTGGATACTCAATGAATACCATCTTAACAGGGATTTTGCAAGACAACCAAGGTCTTAGTTTCACTACACATCCTCTTAATATCAGTGAAATGAAAGCATGACCTCTCCACACCCTCTTAAAAAAGGGTGGATTCCCAGGGTCAAGAGGTGCCTTAGATTGACTTAACTACTTCTCCCCTAACTGTAATTACCAGCAAGGCCTTTTTGTGGGGGAAGGCTGCTATTTGCCCAAGGAGCCCACCATCTCTATTGGAAATCCTTTGCAACTTGTCCCTTCAGTGATAGTGTGTGAGCTTTGGGGGAGGTCAGAGGTCAGAGGAATTAAAGGCTTCCAAACAGTAGCTTAGTCTCAGAGCTCCCCCAGGAGAATTCTGGGGCTTGGAATCAAAAACAGTAGTCAAGAGAGCCCTGTAGTCAGGCTCTCTGCATGAGGCAAAGTAATTTGCACCCCTATTTTTAAGCAGGGAATATGGTTTTTACCCAAAGATTTATATTCAACTTGGTTCACTTAAAATCCTTTGACTAAAGTTGTTGACTAAGTGCAAGATTCCCGAGGGAAACAGCAGCAGAATTTGTTTAAACAGCCATCATACCACACTAATATGTGATTCAAAGACTTTGCAGTGGCCCCATCAATAGCCTCTAACAGAAGTTTTGGCTGAGGGCAAAAATATTTCTCAAACATCAGTTTCTTCTTTCAAAGCAGAGGCCCCTTAATCTTTTTTGTGTGTGCCGTAGACCCCTTTGGCAATCTGGTGAGCCAATGGATCCTTCCTTGAAAGGGGGGATAATAATGGCATGTATCTCCTGAGATTGTATCCCTAGGATAAAATGAGCTACTTGTAAAGTGCTTTAAATCTGCTTGAAAGGGCTAAAGGAAAATTTAAAAATATTTTCTCTATATTCAAGGCTTTTTTTTAGGAGGTTCAAGATCTAGTGATTCCAGTTTCTAGGGGTCCCAACTGGCAGATCCAAGTTTGACACCAGCCCCCACTGAAAAAGAATCCCTATATTCATTCTCACACTGTGGTTTTCAGAATCCCTCTCCCCCATCTAACTTCAAGAAAATACCTTTTTAAAAAAAGGAGGGGTAAAAGCTATATTTAAACCCTGAAATGTTTAAAAAATGAAGGAGTTACTCACTGGCATCCAAAACCTACTTCCAGCAGAGCCCTCAAGACTTCAGATGGGATTGTTCCTAAGTAATAGTACTCTGCTTAAGAAAACAATCCAGCTCAGTAATCTGCTTTTCAAGTTCAAGGAACTAGAGAGGTATTAACAGTTTAATCCTCTTAAGATCCCCAGACAGTGTTTGTATGATTTCAAGCCTATAGGTGAACATGGCAAGCCCTCTCAGAGGGCTGCCTGAAGCCCAAAGGGATTCCTCAGTCTACCAGTGTCAGATCCTTAACCCCAGTCTTGGACACCTTTGTGCTACAAGACTAGAGCATCTCTTAGGAAATGTTGGTTCTAACCATTTAGAAAACTGAAATGTGGAAGAGGTCAAACATAAGCCAATAACTCACGTCAGAGAGACCTTCCTATTTCCCTGTAATGCTTGAGCAAACACTTAAGATCATAGATTTAGAGGGTCTTTAAAGTTATCTAGTCCAACCCACTCATTTTACAGATAAGGAAACTGAGTCCCACAGAAATGACTGTGCAGAATTCAAACCCAGGACCTCAGATTTCAAATCCAAGTGATACTAATAGCTCACATTTTTAAAGCACACCTACTATGTTGCCAGCACCATACTTTACAATTATTATAATTATTATATTATAATAATTATTATATAATATTAATCATAATATATTTATATATTAATAATATATATTATATTATATATTTATATTATAATTATTATAATCTCATTTGATCATCATGACAACCCTGAGAAGTAGGCACTGTATTATTCCCATTTTATGGATGAACTGAGACAAAGAGTGAATTGTCCAGCTAGTGGTTATGGCTGTTGTTCTGTCATTTTTAATCATGTCCCACTTTTCCTGACCCCATTTGGGGTTTTCTTTGCAAAAATATTGGAGTGATTTTTTTTATTTCCTTCTCCAGCTTATTTTACAGATGAGGAAATAGAAGCAAACAGGATTAAGTGACTTGCCCAGGGTCACATAGCTAATGTCTGAGACTAGATGAGTTGTGAGTTGTTAGATTACTGAGCTGGATTGTTTTCTTAAGCAGAGTACTATTACTTGGGAACAATTTTGTCTGAAGTCTCCAGAGCTCTGCTGCTTCCTCGAACTATCTGCCTTAGTGCATGATTCAAATCCATTTGGGGATTCAATCCCCTTCCAGGTATTTTCTAAAGCAAGTCTTTAAACAGAGATTTTTTTTTTAATGATTTCTGTTCGGTTAGTATGCGGTTTTTCATTCTTCATGTGCCCCTTTCAATGCGACTCAAAAAGCTGTTGAAGGGCAGTGATGAATCCTATCTCGCAACTTTCATAGATCAGCAACAGTCTTGTATCAAACATTTTACAAATCTTGGGAGGAACAATGAATGGTTGCCATATTGTTTTGGGGGAGCATGTGGCAATTTAGAATTGTCCACAGGCCAAAGTTTCCTTTCTTAAAGGAAGTTCCTCAACAGACACAGCAAGTTCTAGCCTAAAGAACCATCCTTTCTCATCTGATGGATGCCTTCCATATTAGTGCCTATGAATACCGAGAAGGGACATGGATACCCTATGGACATCATAGTAGAGTCAGAAAAGCTCTGTAGTAAAATCCTGCTTCTAACACTGGTTCTATAACCATGAACAAGCCCCTCACCCCCTCTTTGGGCCTCAGTTTCCTCAGTTGTAAAATGGTAATAATAATATCTTCAGCATCTCCTTCATAGGGTTGTCATGAGTCACTTAACATCTCAAGTCCCCTAGGCACCTTAAACTATAAATCACAGGGCAAACATCCATTGTGTCGACTGTGAGTCAGGCGGTCAATAAACATTTATTAACCACCTACTATGTGCCAGACACCAAGGAGCAAGAAAATTATAGGTTTAGTAAAATATATACAAATATATATAGTTATATCATCATATGGCCTTCCAAAGAAAAAGTTCCTTGTTCTCTCAATTCTAAAACTGAGGGAGCAGAGATAAATGTCAGCAGAGTTTATGACCATTCAATCTTTCCTGAGAAGTGTGAACATTCCAAGTAGAGAATATGCCGCAGGGCTGGACCCAGTGCTCACCCTGGGGCTCATACAGGTAAATGATGCAAAGTTGCCTGGGAGTGCAAAAGCCCCGTATAAATGGCCAGCGAACACCAGTGGTGAGTGAGCTCAAACAGCAATGTCAGCCAAGGCCCACTCATCACATCACATTGCTCCAAGCTCTGGGATGGTTCCAGATATAGAGAATCACTCAGAACCTAGCTAAGGTTTTTCTTCATCAATTTTAAACTCTCTCTTCCTCTCTCCACCCACTGTCATTTTTTCTTTCCCTCTCTCTTCTCTCCCTCTGTTTCTCCTGCTCTTTTTCTAGGGCCTACTAAATCCAACTCCAAATGAATTTTCCATGTGTTATACTGGAAAAAAAAAAAAAAAAAGACACCAGACTCTCCTAATCTGTTCAATGCACTTAAAGCCAACCATCCATGACATTTGGAGACATAGTTAACTTATTTGCCTTCCCAGACAACTGGGATTTCCTGAAGCTGCTTGGGAAAAAAAGGACCTACCTGTTCTGAAAATGATATTCGAGGTCACAGCGCTGCAAAACTTCCGAACAGTGTTCTGTGAAAGGGCAGGTCACCATGAGCTTATTCAAGAGTTTATTGACTAGGATACTGGACTTTTTACAATTCTGTAATATGATGGTCTTGCGATCCACAGGACAAAAGTCTTTTTCCACTAAGAAGTTCGTAAGGCAGAGTGTGCAATAGGTATGACCACAGGGAGTGTCCAGGGGCTGCAGCAGAGCCTGCAGACAGATGTGACAGATGAGGTCATCATCTACTTCCTCTGTGTAGCTGTAGAAGTGGTTTTCCTCTGGGGAGTGGGTTTGGCCACAGATGGCACATAGTGTTATAGGGCTGGAATCCGGGTCTTCGAAAGGATCTGGGTGAATCATGACTGGAAAGGGGCTGATGTGACCGAAAACCAATTAAAAGGCAATTCTTTAGGTAGTCACTCAATTTATCCTGGGAGCCATCCACATACCTAAAGGAAAAAGAAGAAAGAATCTAAATAACTCTCCTATAAATTGAAGACCCAGACCTTGGGAGGGCACAGTGCATTGTGGTTCAGTGGGTGGGGAAGTGGCTGAAGCTTTGGAAATATAACTTTGAAGAGTTACTTGGAGTCTGTTTACCTCTACTTCCCCATCAATCAGAATAGGGACAATGATATTTGTTTCTTTAACCTCATCACCTGGGTGTGGAAAGAATGAACTAATAGTATCCACTGAGCACTGTGAGTACCTCAGAAGAAAGGTACCATAGAAAAACAAAGTCTTGTTAATAAAATTAAGTAATTCAGTGATTTATAAGAGAAGAATGTCCTGACAGTCAGAACAAGGAGGAAAACAGTTAACTCTTTGGTATCTTTCTCCATTCTTACTCTCTCTCTCTCTCTTTCTAAAAGCATTTGCAGGGGAAATATGCATGGAAGAATGGCACATGTTTTACCCATATTGGTTACTTGTTGTCTGGGGGAGAAAACTGGGGAAAGGAAAGAAGAAAAATTTGGAACACAAGGTTTTGCAGGGGTGAACGCTGAAAACTATCTTTGCAGGTATTTTGAAAAATAAAAGCTATTAAAATTTATGGAATAAAAAAAATTTTAAGTATTTGCAAGACAAAGACATAGAGTGAGAGGAAGTATGGTATAATAGGTGATTTAGGCTCCAGGAAGATTCAAACTCAAAATATACCTCTGACACAAATGAATTGTGAACACCTAAAGAAGTCATGGAACTCTCAATGTCCCCAGACAATTCCCTAAGGACACGGAAAATTGCAGCTCTGAACTGGAAGAATAGTCTTGTTCTGTTTTTTATTGCCAGGAGGTCCCTAAATCAATTAAATTACAAGTCCAGATCAAAAGACAGAGAACATATTGTGTGGGTTTTTAAGCTTATGATTATTAATTTTTTTCTTTTTCCTGAGGCTGGGATTAAGTGACTTGCCCAGGGTCACAGCTAGGAAGTGTTAAGTGTCTGAGACCAGATTTGACCTCGGGTCCTCCTGACTTCAGGGCTGGTGCTCTATCCACTGTGCCACCTAGCTGCCCCTTATGATTATTTTTTGAAACAGCTAACGAATTAGATTAAGACCATAGCTTCAGAACTTGAAAATCAAAGTCAAAGTCCTCTCAATTTACAGAATGAGGAAAGCGAGGCAAGCTATTTGCCTCAAATCTCAGAAGTAGGGTGTGAATCCTGGTTCTCTGACTCTTAAGCAGGTGCTACTTCCACTGGATCATATTAGTTAGCCTTTAACTAAATTGTATGCTGGGTGAAAGAAAATAAAACCTAGGGCTAAATGCAAGAAGGTTGTTCTAATGCCCTCCTGAAATAAACAGCCTATGAATGAGTTTGTCCCACAAGCATCTGGGACAGGATTGAAGAGCACCGATTGATAGCTCAGCCAGCCAATGACAGATGAAGATGTCTACTGGAGGCTGAACAAATCCTCCATTGATTTAACATGAGAAGGTCATGGGCTGCCTATCTCTGTTGCTTCTTCCCAAATGTCAGAAAAATAGCAGATGTTATTTAGTCCTCAGACTCTACCTTCCCATCTTGTAAATGTCAGGAGGGAGAGACCTCCAACACCCCTAAAAAGAAGAATCTTTCTGGATGCTCCAATGTGTTCATAATCCAGAGAATCTTAGCTTTCTCTTGCTATTTTTCCTTGTGTGAAGATACCCTTAAAAGAAAAATAAAAACGAGCTAACCGAACAGCTCCTATCTGTTCTCGGGCTCCCAGGGAATTTAAGTGTTCCTGGTGTTTTACATTCTGATATCATAAAACATTCCTTCAATTTTCAGGAAGGACGGGATTCCCGGTGGGCCAACAGAATTCCCTGAACTCGCAGGATGCTGCCATGCCTTTTGCCCGGCCCTAACTTTATTACTCTGCTCAGGGAGCCAGATTCTCCCCGCACTTACAGCCCAAACACGCCACTGGAGCCCTGTTACATAAATCACTCCTTTAGTATTCTGCACTAGGGGCCTAAAAGACTCAGTGCACCTTTTTAAGGTGCCTAATTTACAACCAGGAAGTCACTAAGGCCACTGACAGAATCTGATTCAACATTAAGAGAAATTTAAGATCCTGGAGCGGGTTCAGGACAAAAAGGTTCCCCAAACTTTGTCTTGTCTCAGGCAGAAATAAAAGGCTTCAAGGTTTCCAATGGAGTGCAAAGCCCCATAAATAACTTAAAAGGAAAATGGTTTGGAAATAGCCCAATGGTGGAAAAACTATGCTGCATCTCTTGGCCCAAATCGACAGGGTCTGTGGATAGTTTGTACAAACAGAGACTTATCATGGAGAAAATGTTTACTTCAGACTTTCACTGAATGGAGCTGTTTACAAATCTATAACCCATTCAGATGTTCCAGTCACTTTCCAGGCAAGTGATGAAGATAAAATCTGCCATCGGAAAGCATTGAGTGGGATCAAAGATTGAAAAGGGCCTTAGAGAGGACTTGAGTTCAAATACAGTCTCAGATATTTAACACTTACTAACTTACAGCTATATGACAGAGGAAGGAAAGAAAGAAGGGAGGGAGGAAAGGAGAGAAAGAGAGAAGGAGGAAGGGAAGGAAGGAGGAAGGAAGAAAAAAGAGACAAACACAGAAAAAGAGAGAGAAAGAAAAAGAGAGGGAGGAAGAGTGAGAGGTAGGGCGGGGTGAGAGAGAAGGTCAGAAAGACAGAAACAAGGGAGAGAGAAAGAGAAAGGAAAGGAAAGAAAGGGATCTTAGAACCAATTTCAAGGCTCAAGGTCACATAGCAAGTAACCCAAGTCAATAGCATGGTTACAATATGAACCCAAGTCCTTTATTTTTTTTTAAAGAACTACTTTTAATTATTAAAATATAAAAACAACCTAAATACACATTAATTGGCTAATATTTTAAAAAGTTATATACATAGAAGCATAACAGACATTATATTGATCTCTTAACTGAAAAGCAAGAAACTGTTTTATGGGGCCACTGTTCTTATTTCTATTTTTGACATTTGATATATGTATGTAGAATAAGTTTATGTACTTTCTGTGAGTTCTTATTCCTATATATTAATTTAGTCAAAAGGAAATTTCTGATTAGAATCATCTGTTTTTTTCTTTTTTAATGTTGTTAAAAAGCACCTTTAGTATTCAGCACTAAGGGCTTCAAACATTTGAATACACTTTTTAAAGTATATGTATCACTATGCCTAATTTACAACCAGGAAGTCCCCAGTTAGGAAAATTCCTAACATTTAAGCTTGAGATTGGTTTTGATGCCTAATTTATCTCTCTCTCTCTTCCCTCAGTGTGAGAGTACATGTATCTGTTTGTCTCTGCCTCCCTCTCGCCCTCCTCTCTCTATTTAACCCCTGGTCTCTTTGTGACTGAGCTTCCTGGAAACATTCGAATAATCAAACAGCAGATTATATGTCAGTGATTGTTTGGCTGGTTATACTCAGGAAGGAAGGAAAAGGGGCATTCCCTCAGTCCTTGAATAGATTGGGACCATCAATCCAAGGCCTTCTTGGGGCCATCAATCCAAGGCCTTCTAGGCTATCTCTTCTCATCTCACCTAGCTCCTCAGCCCTCTCTTCTGTTTCTCCTTTTCCTGCTTTCCCAAGATCTTGGCTCTCCATTTCCAAACCACTTCCCAAATCTCTTATCCAGCTCTCCCTCTTATACCAATTCCTTTGGATGAAACCAGGTCTGTCCCACAGTGCCTAGATGGATTTGAGGAGTCCAGACCAAGTTTATACTCAATAAACTTGACTAATTCAATCAAGAAATTTTTACTTTAAAAGACTTTTAAGTGCAAGGGATCATCAGCAGGACCCCATCTTTATATAATAATCTACATTTGTAGGAATAACGTGGCCACATCCCAATTCTCACCTGAACGCATTATCCTAAGGCAAGATTGGAACACTTCCCTGGGCCTCAGCAAAGATCCGGCCCAAGGATTTCTAGGAAGCTTTTCTTTCCCAACTGCTAGTCCCCTCTCTCCCCCCTTCCAAATAACCCAGTATTTAGATAAATTCCATTTATTTTGTTTCTTGACTTTGTGCCTTTATATAGAATTCTTTTCCCCCATTCAAATGTAAATTTCTTGGGAGTAGGGATTATTTCACTCTATTTATATCCCTTTACATCAGGAACCTGTGCCTACTTATTTGGATTTGTTGTTGCTTCTTGTACAACTCTTTGTGACTCCAATTTTTTTTACAAAAATACTGGAGCACATTTTACAGGTGAGGAAACTGAGGGAAACAGGCAAAAATGATTTGCCCACAGTCACACAGCTTGTGTCTGAGCCTGGATTTGAACTTGGGAAGAAAGATTCCTACTTCTCTGCCCCCCTCACCCCCCCACCCATCCAAGACTTGGGTCATGTCATCTTTCCAGTTACTCTCTTGAAATCACTTTTAGGTGATTGCTACATACACGCTGTATGCCTCGGTTAGAATTCAGGCTCCATAGGTCGGGGGCTGTTTCTTTTTTGGTTTTCTATCACCATGTCTAGCACAGTGCCGGAATCTAATAAGCCTTTTATAAATGTTTGTCATAATGAAAAACAGTGTGCATGCTAAAATGACTATATGAAATGTATATTTACATATATTATTTATATTATATTTATATATAATATACATAAAAATTTATAAGCACAAATACAAAGCTGAATGAATAAACAAAAAGCAGGAGATGTTATGGAGCAAGTGATAATTCATTTTTAAATGCAAATAATTGCTAAATAATTTATTTTTTTTAAATGAATTTCTCTTTCCTCTGGGTCCAACCCAAGGTACTACTACCCAGAGCCTTCTTCTAAGTCCCCTTACTGAATATGAATTTCTCCCTTAAGTTTCTGCTTTGTTTTGTTTTGGTTTGGATGAGGCAATTGGGGTTAAGTGACTTGCCCAGGATTACACAGCTAGGAAGTGTTAAGTGTCTGAGCCTAGATTGGAACTCAGGTCCTCCTGACTTTAGGACTGGTACTCTCTCCACTGCACCACCCAGCTGCCCCCTCCCTTAAGTTTTTTAAAGCATTTGGACCATTCCTCTTTTTTACCTTAGATCAAATATCCTTCCTCCTGTACGTGTCTCATTCCTCACACTTCCCCAAATAAGATTATAAATCCTTTAAAGGACAGGAAATGACATTAAAAAAAAATCTTATGATCCCCAATGCTTTGCACATTATAGGTACTTAACAAATACCTGTAAATTTTAATTAAATAAAATGATCAAATGTTACTTAGTGTTAGAACTAGCTCTAGAACCTGGGTTCAAATCTGGCCTAAGACACATATTAGTTCTATAATCTTGCCATTTAACGTGTCTGTTTCCTCATCTGTAAAATAAGGCGGGGACGGAATATAGACTCAATGACTTCCAAGATCCTTTAAGGTCTAACTCTATGATTCTATGATCCAATTTCTTGACTCTTTGGACAGGGACGTTTCCAATTGCAGTATGTTACGTTTCATTACTTAAATGCAGCAGACAAACCCAGACTAGCGGCACTAATAATGGGAAAGATGACTGGGAAGGTTTAAAAAGGTGATTACATTGAAGGTTGGGCTACTGGGGGACAAGGGGACGTGTTTGGGGCCAGACTTCATGGAAGCTCCTAAAGCCGCCATTCCTGCTAGTTTTTTGGTGTCGGTGTAACTAAAATGCTGAAGTCCAGAAGACAAGTATTCCAATCAATCTTGCCATTTACTGGTTGTGTGACCTTAGGCAAGTCAACGAACTTTGCCTGCTTCAGCTTTCTATCTATAAAATGGGCTAATACTCTTACCTCCCAGCATTGTTGTGAGGCTCAAATGATTTATCTGTAAGGCTCTTTGTAAACCAAAAGTGCTTATATAAATGCCAGCTATTTTTTTTTTTATCACTATCATCATCATTTTTATGTGGCTCTGACCTACAGAGGCAACGCTTTACCTGGCACCCAACAGAGTTAGATCAAAACAAGAGCTGATGGTTTTCTATCATCTGCTTCAGAAGAAAAGTTTCCCCAGTATTTCTGTATTAAGAAGTATTCATAGTCACTAAAAGAAAGCCAAACTCTGAGTAATTGCAAAAACTAATAATGGTCCTGGTGAGCATGTAATGAAACCTATTCTGAGACACAGGGATACAGGCGGGCAAAATGTTGCTACTCTGTCGAGGCGGGGTCATTCTGTGGGTTGGTTTTGCTTAATAGCTTTCCTTTGTCACAAGGGAGAGTTCAATTCCAGAGGCAGAGGAGTAGATCCAAGAGAAAAAAAAATCTCTCTCTCTCTCTCTCTCTCTCTCTCTCTCTCTCTCTCTCTCTCTCTCTCTCTCTCTCTCTCTCTGTATGTATGTGTGTGTGTATATATATACATATATATATATACACACACACATCTATAAATCAAAAAACTAATTTTTTAAGTCTTTATTAAATAGGGAAGCTAGGTGGTACAGTAGCTAGAGTGTTGGGGCAGGAGTTAGAAAGAACAGAGTTCAAATTCAGCTTCAGATACTTCCTAATTATGTGACTTGGGCTAGCAAGTCATTTAACCCTGTTTGCCTCAGTTTCCTTAACTCTAAAATAAGCTGAAGAAGGAAATAGCAAACCCTTGCCATATCTTGGCCAAGAAAACCCCAAATGGTCTTAAAGACTCAGATACAATTGAAATGACTGAATAACAAATTTCTTACAAGTTGAGATTTACATTCAGAATTCTAAATTCTATCTATATTTTTCTATTTCTCTTATTTCCTATTCCTATATATGTTTTCTTTTCCAATTTTCTTTAATGAGTTATACTGGGTTTCTAAAACTTATTTATTTGATCAATTTAGTTTTTGGTACTTAACATACTGGAGAAATTTCTTGAATATTGTGCCAGTCAAAATCGCATCAATATTGCTAACAAGTATACTGCATATGTTTAAAACTCTGATTTTCCTGCTTCTGATATTTCAAAGGTCCCAGAACAAAAGGATTCCTGAGATTTTCTTTTCACTGAACCCATCAAAGTAACCTGTGGACAGAATGGGTTAAGACTGATGTTTTTTCTCTAACACAGATTTCTTTTTTTTCCCCTTTGCACAGTTTGAATTCCCTGGCACTCTCCTGTATAGACAAACCAGGCTCTTAATTTAATTTTAATGTCAACACTCATGTGTATCTTTTTAAGCCATGCTTTAGATTAAGTAAAGACTATAAACAGAAACAGATTGTGAAAAAGTTGACCATCTAAGCAACTTTATCCTCTTCAATAGAATTAAATGGGCAATATTGTTTTTTTAAATAAGAAGTTATTTACCTAATTATTCTTATTCTTACTAAACTATCCCAGGAGTATTTAAGATATTTTATTTATATACAGATGGGAATATTTTAAGATATTTTACCTATATACAGCTGGTAATTAAGAAGGAAGTTACAAAACAAGTGTTAGACATTGAACTATTTCCATAAAAGAGTAAAAGAAATGGTCCGAGATTGGCTTAACATTTTTCCTTCAATCTGTTTGAATTTAAATTGGTGATATATAAATATTAAGGATTTTAATATTATATATATATAGGAAGCAGAGATGGGGAAATGCTTAGAATTTTTGATCTGGCTTGTGGCTCAATAGTAGATCTATAGTGAGATCAAAGACTCCCTTAAGGAAGGTTTGTAACTTTATAGTGAGATCAAGAAATCTTCCTTAAGATAGATTTATGGATCTATAGAGAAATCAAGGAATCCTCCTTAAGATTTGTGGATCTATAGTGAAATCAAGGGAACCTCCCTAAAAAAGGTTTGTAACTCTATACTGAGATAAAAAAGGGAAATCTCCTTACTTGGTACCACCCCCAAGTGGTGTGTTTTTGCATGAAATTGGACCTCTAAGCAGCACATTCTGGCAAGAGTAAAGGTAAGGCCATCATTGTGAATATGAAAGGCCACAAAGATCTTTAACTTTAACTTTGATCCTAGAGAAATTTAAGGAGATTTACCAAAAAAGGGAACAAGTATGGGGCATCAAGTTATAATGGGAAAAACCAATGGATAGGGGAGTTAGGTGATTAGGTTCCATCCTTTCTCTTCTCATAGCTAAAGTGTAAATTTGGGTAAGTCACTTTCTACCTCCCATCTCTTGTCCATAAAATACTGAGTCAGAAGTAAATGTCATATCAAGGAAATAATGGCAGATTTGAAGGAAGAGTATATGGATTCAAATCCCAGCTCTGATATTTATTATGTAACCTGTGACTTAATTCCTCCTTGTTCCCCAGATTAAAAAGCAAGGACATGACCAAGGAATTGCTAAAATAGGGTCAGAGAGTCCCAGATCTCCAACAATAAATGAGCAAGAGTATTCTGTGCTGTTGTGAAGTCTCTATTCTTATGTCTAAAGGGCAAAGCATATTGTCACTGAAAAACTTCAATCTTTTCCAGGTACAAAGGCTATTGATTGTAATCAACCAATAGAATCTTAGGACTGGAAGGAAATTCAGGGGTCACAGGATCATGGATCTGGCAATGGACATGACCCAAGAGGTCATCCAGCGGATGAAGAGGAAAAGCCAGGAGGGAATCTGGGTTTGCCCCAAGCACTGGTCAGATTCACAGCCTAGTCTTTTGATTACAGATCTAGGGCCCTTCTGCTTTATCACACATTCCTCCCTTCCACTCAGTACAAGAATCTCCTCTCCAAATTCCCAGACTGACTAGTTTTCTTGACTTTCCCTGAATACTTCCAGTAATAAGAAGCTTACTGCTTCACAAGGCAAACCATTCTAATAAACTTTCTTAAACCTCATAACTGTCACTCATTGATCCTAGTCTATTATTGGACATGGAGCACAACTAACCAAACCTTGTCTGGATTTTATCCCATCCCTTCAAACATTCTCTAAAATAAATGTCCCTGCTTCCTTCAATCATTTCTCATGTAACTTGTTTCTAAGAATCTTTAAAATCTCTTCCCTACTCAATCAACCTTATCTAGAAAGCCTCCATTTTGTCAATATATCTATTAAGATGCAGCTTCCTGATTTGAACCTCAGGGTAGTTTTTAATGGTTCAATGTCAACATGGTAAGACAAGAATCTGTCCTTGATCCTCTGCTGTCTCACATTTTGATCAACGACAAATAAAAACATAAGATGATTATGTCCACCAACTATGCAGATGACACAATGCTGGGAGGGACAACTAACATCTAGAATCAGGGGTTCTCAAACTACGGCCGGCCCTCCAACAGTCTGAGGTGAGGGACAGTGAACTGGCCCCCTATTTAAAAAGTTTGAGGACCACTGAATTCTAGATGATAAAAGGTCCAAAAAAGGTCTCGATTACCTTAGTAGGTTTGGCCAAAATATTCAAGTTAAGTTTAACAGGAATCAATGCTCATCATTGCAGTTGTGTGCATCAATTTCACAAGGATAAAATGGCAAGTTGGAAAACAGTTATTCTGAAAAAGCTCTAGGAGTTTTAGTGGGTTGTAAGATCAATGAGTTATCATTGTGATGGAGCAGTCAAAACAAGGGAAAACAAATCATGGGATGCATTAAGAAGCTTTTTGCTTCCAGAAGCAGGAAGGTAATGTTGCCCTATCTGACCTCATTTAGAGTATTATCATGTTCATTCCTGGACATGAAGATTTTAAAAAGTCACAGATAAAACTAAACATTGTCCAGAGGAAAAAAATCAAGATGGTGAAGCTATTCAAATGGTGTTCTGGAATAGGATGGTTTCAGGATATATCTTTTAGATTCCATTTAAATTTAACAGTCCCATTGTGCCACCAAACTCTGTTCTGAGTATTAAAGGGTTTTCATGAGGAGGAGAGATTAGATTTGTTCTATTTTGCCCTAGAAAGCTGAATCAGGAGCAACGGGTAGAAGATACTAAGCATTAAATATGACATCAAGAATAATTTTCCAAGAGTTAGTGCTGTCCAAAATTGGAACAGCCTTTCTGGAGAGCTGGTGGGTTTACTCATCTAGATGACTTTTTCGGGGTATGCTACTATGGGAGTCCCTTCATGAATATATTAGATTAAATGTCTCCAACTTTCAAATTCAGTACTTCTGCTCTGTTTTGTTTCACTGAACTTCTTTGTTATCAAAGGAAGATTTAGTGGCAGGAGATATACTGAGAAAATTACTATGGCATTTTAAAAAATCATAAATTTAAAAAATTTATATATAATGTTTTATTTCTTTTTTTAAGAAAAAAGGAATAATATATATATATATATATAATCATTTTAGTTACTTTTTTAAAAAGCATTTTTGACTTAAGAAATCACAACCATTCTGTGATATGGGCAATACTAATATTATAGCCCCATTTCACAGTTGAGAAAACAGGATTAGAGGAGTTATAAATGACTTGACCAAAGTCACAATGCAGCTAAGTGGCCCCTCTAGGTTTTCTGTCTCCTAGTTCAAGGATCTAGAGAGTGAGGGAAGGGAAGAAATCCTTTCTGGGCTATTCTATCTCACATGTCCTTAGAGGAGAGCACTAGACTTGTATTTGGTGCCTTTAATATAAACAGTCACACATATGGTAAATATGGTCTCCAAAACAAAATCTGAAGCTAAATAGATTCAGTTACAGATGGAAGAGAAAGGAACAGGGAGAGGACAGGTGTTTTGTGGCCAATGCAGACTCGGCTCCTGCCTAATACCAAAACCGATCTATTTGGAAAAGGACATAAACAACTCATTAAGGAAACGTGTAAATAAGACGTAGCTATTGACAATATGGAGGAACATCAAACAAAAGTGAATGGAGGGTACTACAGAGATCAGGAGATTAAAGAAAAGTCAATGTGAATAGAAGCAAACCAATACATCAGAACCAAATACATAAAATGTAGATATTAAGAGTGAGAAAAATATGGAAAATAGTGAAATAAAGAGTTCCTAGTAGACAGCCAATTAGAGAGAGTTTACTTTCTGATTTAAAAGCCAAGAAAGGACATTAAAAGGCTGGTTACAAATGATCAGAGCTTTCTGGAATAGGCATGTTTTAGTTCCTTTATCCCTTGGGTCTCCAGATACATCTTTTATACTCCATTTAAGTTTAAGAGTCCCTCTGTACCCAAAAAAATGTTTCTCCATTTCCTCATTTTAAAATGGGCACAAGAATGTAAACTATAAAACCAAATGTATGAAAAATTTTAATGGTTAAACATAACATTTATCAGACAAGAGACTGATGTTAAAATAACAGACTCATGGAGATGCTAGTTTCTGGTATGCTTCCACCTGAAGAGGTAGTACTAAAAGATTCTGTAGACTGCTAAGACTAAAACAGCGTTATTTAAATGTGATTAAATTAAAAAAAAAAAAAAGAATCAGTAATAATTCAATTTGTCTTGTATCCTGAGTACCTCCTGGCTAGCTAGTAGTACTTCTGTGGCCATGAACAAGATACTTAGTCTTAGGCCTCAGCTTTCTCATCTAGAAAACAGAGAAAAGGCTGGACAGCTTTCTCAAAGTTTTTTTCTAGCTCTAAATTTTATGATTTAATGACCAACTTATGCTAAGCACTGTGGGAGATACACAAGAAGTACATACTACCTCAATTTTTAAAAATAATTTATTTAAGTCTTATATTCATTCAGTACTATGGACATTCGTTAATTATATAATGCAGATATTATTTTGGACATCAAAGGAACAAAGATTTTAAAATATCATCCCTGCACTTAAGACATGATGATGGGGATGGCTCTGGAGGAACCTGGAAAATATGCATCCTGTAGCAGAGCCAGGAAAACCATTTATGTGATAACAGCAACATGGCAGAGAGAAACAAATGTGAAAATCTGGAGACTTTGACCAATGCAGTTGATGCAATCTAAAGGACCAAACCCACCTTCTGATAGAGAAGTAACAAACGCAGGATGTGGATCGAGACAGATTGTTTTAGACTTGGCCAATGCTGAAATTTATGTTTGCTTGACTATATATGTTTTGGTTATTATAGTTTTCTTTTTTCTTTCAGGTTTTCTGAAGGAGGAGTAGGAGGAAGAGGAAATGGATTTGTTTATGAAAAGTAGAAAGAAATTTCATTTTGAGGAGGAGGGTTTACAGAGAAAAGTATAATATTAAGGTAAAGTGTGATAGGCAAAAGCATAATGCAGATAAAATACTTCATGAAAATTTGAGAAGAAAAGAAATAACTTCAGTTTAAGGGATTGAGTAGGCCTTCAAAGAGGAAATAGCATGGGAACAGCTGGGTGGCACAGCGGCTAGAGCAGTGACCTGAATTCTGATTTAGCCTTAGACACTTGCTAGCTGTGTGATCCTGCTCAAGTCACTTAACTCTGCCTCAAAAAAAAAAAAAAAAATTGACTCCAAAGCTTTGAGTTCAAGTGACCGAAAGAATGGTATATACAGATAGAGGAGTTTTGTGCCGACTTGAGAGAAAGGAGGATGCCCGGGATATTTTGAATTTGAAGTGCCCAAAATCTCTCATTTCATCCTATCCCTGTTATCATCCCAGATCTCTCCTACTCTTTGTGGCTAAACTTCTTAAGAGGGCTATCTATCATAGGTGGCTATACTTCCTCTCCTCTCACTCTCTTCTTCACTCCCTACATTTGGGCTTCTGACCTTGACGTTCAACCAAAACTGCTCTTTCCAAAATCACCCATGATTTCTTAATTTCCAAATTCAATGGCTTCTCCCAATTCTCATCCTTTTGGACATTGTCTATATGCTCTTTTCTTTTGATGCTCTCTTCTCTCTCTATTTTTGGGATACTACTACTCTCTCTATCTTGCTGTCTGTGTGTTTCTCTGTGAAGAGTCTCTCAGTGTGTGTCTATGTGCATGTGCGTGTCTCTGTCTCTCTGCCCTGATTCTCCTCCTCTCTATCTGACAACTCCTCTGTCTCCTATAGAGGACAGGAACTCTGAAAAGGTGTAGGGTAGACAGTAGCAGCTAAACCCATGAGGCAGTTGGAAATGTGAAAGAGTTTGACATTTGGATGAGGACCTTCCTTGCCTGAGAAGATGGTGGCAGAATACGTGGACAGGAGAGAAGGGGGAAAGCATGAGAGACATGGGGGAGTCAGGAAACCTAGCTAACCAAACACGAGGTCACCTGCATAGTGACCCCCTGTATCAGATAAGGACTGTAAAGGAGAGAGTACAGAGAGAAAAACGGGGAGGATCTAGAGTTTGGGGAGAGTCGCACATGTTCAGGAAATAGGGTTTGTCAATAAACTAATTTAATAATAAATTTGCTTCAGAAAAATCTGAAGAAAACATGGGAAGAGTCAGGAAGCCCAAATGGGGGAGACTATGGAGGAAGAGGAGATGAGCAGCAATGCTAAAAACCAAAGAAAGGCCCAGGAGAAGAAGTTTTTTGCAGAGTAGATGGTTGGAGATGGGTTGAATTAGAAGGAGGCTTCAAGGATGAGCATGAATGGAAAGGGAGGATGGTACATTCAGATGCTAGAGATTCAAACAGGCTCACTTCTCTCCATGAAGTGGCTTCCGACTGTATGGAGGAAGACTCCCAAGGCTCTAAACAGTACCCTGGAGAGTATCAAGGCTACAAATTCTCTCTTGAGAAAGTTCTGAAACTCCTTCTCCTTGAAGACATGAAACATTGCCTTTCTTCATATCCTCAGTCCCTAGCACAGTGCATGGCACACAGCAAGAGCTTAATAAATTCTCTTTGGATGATTAACAAGAGAGGGCCCCCAAGAAATGGGTTTCCAGTGATTAGCCCTAAGCCAGTCACAAAGTCCAAGATGCAGATGACACTCCAAGCTCCCCCTTTTGATTCTCCTCAGTCCTACTTCCCAGCAGAACCATGGACAGTCTGAGGGCTGGCCCTTTCTACTAGGCCCTTCAGAATTCATTTCATTTTCCCACAAATCCCCTCCAGCCTCTAGCTGTCCCAACCACATTCCTTCTTCCTCCTAACTGAAGCAGAACTCTCAAATTCTCCCCTGAGGACACCACACCCAGAGCAAGTCTTTCCAGATGCAGCGGATCTCCAAACTCATTCCCACCTTCTTTCTCCTCCCGATCCACCTGGGGCTCCAGATCCACCACTCTCACATGGCTTTTTTTTTTTTTTTTTTTTTTTTTTTTTTTTTAACTATGCTACAATCTCTACCCCTCCCTCATCTCAACTTAGGCTGTCCCAGCCAGCAAATTCTAGTCCTGCGGAAAATCATTTAATTTCTCTACCTCTGGGGTTTCAGAAAAGTTAATAAAATCAAACCAGGGAGCTGGGTTCACCCACTATAATTTTATGGTCTATAATCTCAGCTGAGCTCTGGTTGCTAGACGACCTTGAACCTGATATCTCATCTCATCCCTGTGCCTTTGCAGTAGCTGTCTGCCATGCCTGAAATACTTTGCCCTCTCACTTCTGCCTCTTAGTTTACTTCTTTTGGGACAATTGGAGTTAAGTGACTTGCCCAGGGTCACACAGCTAGGAAGTCTTACGTGTCTGAGACCACATTTGAATTCAGGTCCTCCTGACTTCAGCACCCATGCTCTATCCACTGCACCACCTCGCTGCCCCTTAGTTTACTTTCTTAAGATTCAGCTCCAATCCGACCTCCTTCCTTCCTGGTAGCCCCAGCTGCCAGGGCCTTTGCACCAGAGATTGCTTTCCCTCTATTGTTATTTATATTTTATATTATCTAATTGTTTACATGTTGTCTTCTCCTTTAGAACATAAGCTTCAAGAGAATGAGTATTTTTGTCATTTCTTTGCAACCCCAGAACTCAGCATGGATCTAGCACACAGGAAGCACTTATTAAGTTAATAAATTAACTTAATTAATTAATTAAAAATTAATTAATAAATGCTGATTGACTCTTATCTTATTCTCCAAGAGATTGGTCCAAACCTTTTCCTCTTTCCACTATTTCCATCCCCACATTTACAGCAGATGTGATTTAGATACCTCCTTCCAGGAGAACACAGAGGCCATCTAACATGAACTCCTTTAACTCCTTTCCTCATTTCCCAAAAATCTCTGGGTCACGACCCTCTTAGTCTTACTTCCTTCAAGCCACAGCAGTTCTATCCCTACTATTCACTAAAGCTAATCCAGCCACCTAAACCTCAAGCCCTTCCTTCTGCTTCTTCCAACAGGCATTCATTTTCTCTCTTCTCTCTCCTGTAACATCTTAGGCAAGCTCTTAATAAACTGGAGACTGTCCCTTGGAAGGCAACCAGGATGTCAAGGGACCTTGAGGTCCTGCCAGATGTAAATTGGTCGAAAGAAATGAGTTTGTTTAGCCTAGAGAAGATTAGCTGGGGAGTGGGAGAGAGGGAGTGTGTGTGTGGGAGAAGTACTACATGATTGCTATCTTCAAGTATTTTAAGGGTTATCATTTGGAGAAGAATATACCTTTTTTTTTAAAGCCCCAAAGGGTAAGAAAACAAGAGCAATGGGTAAAAATTGCAAAAACAAACAATAAAAACTCAAAGAAACAAATGACTACTCAGTTAGGGGTAAGAGAATATTCCTATAAGTAGGTTGTCCAAAAGTGGACCTTGATTGGAAACCTCCAGGCTAATTTGTTGGATTTTAGAAGGGATCCTTTGGACCATACCAGCTGTCAAGTTCCTTCTGGTTCTGTGACTCTGCCATTTAGAGGAGGTGAGCCCAGCTGAAGAGTTGAATAGTGAAAGGGAGGAAGAGGTAGATTGATAGCTTGAGGGGGTAGCAAGGATTATTGAAACAATTAGAAAATGACACAAGACAGAATATAATTAAGATTCACATGTATAGTAAGGGCAGCAAGTCCCTTTAAAAGTCTGGAAGGGCCTAGAGTAGTCAGACAAAGCTTACTATACATTAAAGGGGCTGGCAGTCACTTGTAATGCCTGTCTGGGGACAATAATTCTGTCCTGGAATAAAAATAATGTGCCTGAGAAACTCAAGTAATTCCATTGTTTTTACAGCAATATTTCCTCTCAGAGTCCCCCAAAGATGAATGCTGTGGGAAATTTCACAGAATACCCCCCAAATGCTAGGGCTAGAGGGAACTTTAGAGATCAATCTTCTAGTTCATGTACCTGGGGATACAGTTGGCAAACATGAGGTCCAGGGATCTGTAAAATAAATCTGCATAAAGTCTAAGTGGTAGAGCTGGGACTCAACTGTAGGCCTTCTGGATTTTTTGATTCCAACGTCAGTATTTTCTCCAATATATTCAGTTTGCTGAGAATGAGGGGGATGAGAGGAGGGGGGTAGTATTCTATATTGCACACATAGAAAGGGACACCTGTGTGTCTTCTCTGAACAAGATGAGATAACAATGGGAGGCGTACCAACAACGTTCATGGAGCAGCTTGAAAACACTAGCTGACTCATCAGTGACTTTATATGTGTGGATTGCAGCATAAACATGGAGGACCATATGATCAACACAGACAGGCAGTCATGAGCAAGACATGCAAATCGCCTCCAATTAGCACTGAAATATTAGTACCTGGCTCTTCGGCACGTGTGGCTGCCTTGAGCTGTACCAGGAGGCTATTAAGGAAAATTCTTGGAGAGTTTTAAACATTGCTGATACGCTTTCATATCTCTCTGATGAATACAGCCAGCAAACGTGTCACTGCAAATATGATGGCAGAATTTAGAGCCACGTGCTTAAGTCGCAGCCAAGGGAAGCGATGAAAAGCCTCAGGCTGCAATGTTGCCATGCTCACAATCTAACAAGAGGATTCAGAGCATCCATGAGAGAGAAGCCAGTGGGATGAGGATGATGGGAGGATTCTTTGGAGCAAGAAGTCAGGGATTCTCCAGGATGAGGGAAGGAAAGGTGAAAGATAAAAATTAAAAGGATCCTAAGGAAAACAGATTTCAAAGTGGAAGGATTGTTAAATGTCATCTGGTACCCCCCCCTCCTTGCCACCTTACAGATGAGGCTACTGTGAACCAGTAACTTGCTCAACAGAACCAAGATTTGAACCTAGGTCCTCTGAATCCCAAAGCAGCACTCAACTACATCACTTTGAATCAAGAAAATGAATTTGAGAAAGAGATTTTTAAAAGGAGAGCAGTCAATGTCTAAGCCTTAGAAGCCATTTTCTCTGTTTCTGATTTTTATATTTAATCAGTTTTCTAACCCTAATTGTAAATGCTCATTGTATGGGGGCGTTTGTGGTCAGATCCTGTGAAATAAGAAAAACCCATAAGCTCTCTCTTTATTTTTCTCCCCAGTGTTCTTAAAATGACCTTGATGCTTCCATGGCATTGGTCAGATGACATAGAATTTGTCACCAGCATTAAAGCAGGGCTATGCAATTCCAGGACATACCTATTCTACTTAATGGCTTCCACAAAGTACACGAATACCACAGAATTGAGTTGGCCACATTTCAGAAATGTCATTTTAGATTAACACCTACTGGTACTAGTCCTTCCTCTAGGCCATCTTCAAGCTCTTCCTCTTTTCTATTTTCCCCTCATCTACCCACAATCGTGCTTAAGTTTCCCATTTCCAAAAAAGAAAGAAAAAGAAACAAAGGAAAAGAATACCTTCTTATGATCTTCCTATAGCATATTTCCCTGCTCTCAGTCACAGACTTCTTGAAGAAGAGTTTTATACTTAGTAATAACTCCCCCCTCCCAACTCCTGCCCATCCACTTGCAAGTCAGCTTTCAACCCCACTAAGCTCCCAAAACTGCCTTTTTAAAGGTTAGTGGTCTAAACCCCAAGTCCAGTGATTCTCTACCCCCTCCCCAAGTCCCTATCTTCCTTGATGGCAGCTAAATAGCACAATGGATAAAAAGCCAGGCAGACTTATCTTCTTGAGTTCAAGTCTAGCCTCTTGACACTTACTAGTTGTGTGACCCTGGGCAAGTCAATTAACCCTATTTGCCTCAGTTTCCTTATCTGTAAAATGACCTGGAGAAGAAAATGGTAAACCACTCCAATATCTTTGCCAAGAAAACCCAAAATGGGGTCATGAAGGGCCATCCACAACTGAAAAACTCCACAACAGCATTCTCCTTAACCTCTAACATTTGACAGGGTTGACTATCCTTCCATCTTGCATTTATTCTCCAACACCTTGACTAGAGAGGATGTAGGGTATAGTGGGACTACTAAGTTTGTAGGCAGATTTGAATCCTGAAGGTACAGCTAAAACTTGTGGAACTTTCAGCAAGTGACTTAACCTTTTTAAACCTGAACTCATCTATAAAATGAGGGTGTTTGAACTTAATGGCCTCCATATTCCTGTTCCAGCTCTAAATCTAGAAGCTTATGATCCTCTGCTACCTCCATGTGGGCAGATACTCCTGGAGACTCTTCTCCCAATTCTTTCTTTTCTCTATCTCTAGGCAAACATTTATAATCAACTTTAACTCCTATCTCTCCAGAGATAAATTCTGTATCACTATGCTATGTCTTCTCTTCCAAGCTCCCAGATCTCCCTCTCCAACTGATTTTACCAGAGACAACATCTGAAACTCAGCATTTCTTAAGCGGTCTCCTTTTAGGAGGGATTGTTTGATTCACATATTTATAAACCTAGTGCCAAGACACTGTATATAGTAGATGCTTAACAAATAATTGTTGATTGGTTATAGGTTTAGCACCAAAGTTTGAATGTAGGTCTTGTTTCTAAATCTAGTATTTTCCATTTGACCAGGCTTCCTTATCTTTTTTATTTTATCAAAATGATCTTATTTCTCCTTCTGATTTCATTAGGAAACAAAATCATAGAATGTCAGAGTTGGAAGTGACTTCAGTGGCCAGCTAATCCAATTCCTATCTGAAAAAAAGAATCCTTTCAATGTTCCTAACAAATAGCCATTTAGTCTCCAATTGAAGGCCTGCCATGAGACAGAGCCTACTATGGGCCTACTCTACTTTGGGACAGCTTTATTAAAAAGCTTCTTCTATGAAGTCTTATATTTGTCACTCTTCCCATTATAACTACTGACACAGGTGAAACAAACCAAGTATAATCCCAGTTATAGCTTTTATTTTATTATATTTTTATTTTTCAGTTCTGTCTTTAAGACAAACCATTTCTAGAGACTTTACAGTCCTCTACCAGCTAGTTTATTACTACAAAATTATTTGTATTTTCCTTTCTTCATGCCTTTATTCACACTGAGTTCTATTCTATGCCATCGCTCCCAAACTGATTTTGTACCTTTCTTTCCCCCGATTTACTCAAACAATTGCCTTTGATTCCACCCTCTAACTCCTGCCAGACCTTCCACAAAGCAGTTTGCTTCAAACTTTCCTGTGATTTTATTTCATTATTTTGTACTTTCCTATGTCTATGTGTCTACCTGTCATATTCCTTCGAACATCAGCACTAAACTGCAAATTAGATAACAGAAAAAACAGTATCTTAGCATCATTGCTCTTTCCTTTCTTAAAAACCCAACAGTGTTCTGGATACAGCAGGCATTTAAATAAATGTTTAATTAAACCAAAGCTTCTTAAACTGAGTCATAAGTCCAAGGAGGTCTCCTAACTGAATATGAGGGTGGAAACATTTTGATTTCTTATCACTAAATGTTTGATTTGTATACCTATTTTATATACCTATGTCCCCAGGGTCGAGTTAGGCAAAAGGGGTCATGAGTGAGAAAAATTTAAAAAGCCCTGTATCAAACTAGTCTGACGGAATAGCTTTCCCCTTAATTTATCATTTCTTTCACATCATTTTTCTGCAAGGGAATGTTTTCTCTGTTTCCCATAAGATAGAATTGGAGTAGATGTGACATCAAATGACCAGACAGACAACTGATATGAGACTCTAGGAATTCTGCCTCTAGGAATAAACTCTCACTCAGTCATAGCAAAGAACTGGGACTACACACTGATTTACACATGAAGGGCCATTTCAACCAGCAGAGAGATACAGTATCCCAGAACTACAGCTCCAACAGGGTATTCATTGTTGCTAGTTTCCTGACCACAGCAATGTCTTTTAGGCCATTAAGAGAATCTGCCAACAGATACCCCAAAGAGGTCAATGATTAAAAAATAAAAGCTGCCATATAGAGTAAAATGTGTATAACAGTACTTTTTATGGTATCAAAGAATTGTAAATAAGGTAAAAACATCCAATAGGAATTGCTTAGATGAATTGTGGTACTTGATTATTATATATAATATATAATTATGATATAAAGAGCAGTGAACAGAAAAACACAGAAGGACTTTTGCATCATTTTGTATAAGTCCTTCTGTGCTTTTCTGTAGAATCAAAAAAAGTACAACAAAATAATTGAAACTAAATTTAATGTAATTATAAAGCCATTTGGCCCCAAAGAAAAGATATGAGGAGATACTTCCTTTATTCCTTTATAGAAGTGGACAAATCCATAGTAATGAAACAGTGTGTATAATATCAGACATTTTCAATGCGTTGAATTGGTTTTGCTGAATTTTTTTCCTACTTCTTCTTAATTTTCTTTTTTAGAGGATGGTTCTCTCAGAATGATATGGATGAAAAAAAAAGCTTCCAATAAAATCTCTTTTTAAAGAAAACATTTGCTTAACATATTCAGAAGTCACTGGCCCTCAGCCTATTAGCAGATTTTAGAATTGTTATGTCACTTTTTAAAAACAATTATTCTTAGATTTTTTGGTTTTAATTTTCTTTTGTAACATGTTGAATATGGAAATATTTCACATGACTGTACATGTATAACCCATGTCAAATTGCTTGCCAACTCATTGAAGGGAGAGAGGAAGAAGAAAGGGAAATCATTTGGAAATCAATTTTTTAAAAATGTTAAAATTTGTGTTTACATGTAATTGAAGGAAAAAAAACTAAATGTGGAATTGTAATGTCTAACCCACAAATTATTCTAGGGGGGTTATTGACTAAAATGATATATTAAATATAAACTTTTCTTTTTAAATATTTTTGTTAGTTTACTTTTAATACACATCGCTTTATGAATCATGTTGGTAGAGAAATATCAAAGCAAAAGGGAAAAATCATGGGAAATATTAAAAAAAAAAAAACAGAAAAAAAAAGTGAACATAGCATGTGCTAATTTATATCCAGTCTCCTTTTTCTGCATGCAGCTGGCCTTTTCTGTCCAAAATCTATTAAGATTGCTTTGGGTCACTGAACCCCTGATAAGAACCAAGTCTTTCACAGTTGATCTCATATTTTTGCTATTACTGTGTACGATGTATTCCTGATTCTGTTTGTTTTATTCAGCATCAGTTCATGTAAATCTTTCCAGGCCTTTCTATAATCAGATTGTTCATCTTTTTTTTTTTTTTTTAACAGAACAATAATATTTCATTACCTTTATGTACCACAGTTTGTTCAGCCATTGATGGGCATGCACTCCTTTTCCAATTCTTTGTTACCACAATAAGAGCTGCTACAAACATTTTTTGCACATGGGGGTCCTTTTCCCTCCTTTATGATCCTGTAATGGCACTGCTGGGTCAAAGGGTATACACAATTTTAAAGCTCTTGGACATAGTTCCAGATTGCTCTACAGAATGATTGGATCATTTCACAATACCACTAATAATACATTAGTGTCCTAATGTTTCCACATCCCCTCCAACATATATCATTATCTTTTCCTGTCATTTTAGCCAATCTGAGAGGTATAAGGTGGTACCTCAGAGTTTCCTTTCAAGAGTGGGTAGGTAAATCATTTAAACATTTTAATAAAGAAAACATTTAATAAATACTAAACCTGAAAAACTCACTAGGCTTGAGTTTATAATCTGCCTATCTAAGTTTGTAAATATATAAAAGTCTATTCTTAAAGCATATCAGCATATCCTTTTCAAATAAATGAGGAAACAGATGAATAGAGAGATAAAAGTATTCTCCCAGAGTTGCTCAACAATAATTTCCCAGAGTAGCAAAGTTGGAATTCGAATTCACAGTCCTAAAATCACCAGGCCATAATTCAATCACTTTGGGTTGTGACTTTCAAATGGGGCGGGCAGGCAGGCTTGTGGCCTTTTTCTTCTGGATGAAATGAGAATTGAACAGTTGCAGGAGGGGCCCGTGTTTCTGCATCTATTTTTCCATTCTTTGTCTCTTGACTACACATAGGTCCTGAGAAATTATGATAGTTTTCTCACCAATAAGTCATCCACATTCTGACCATATTTCCTCTGCTTTACATCATCTCTAGAGCCCTACTTTACTGGCACTTCCCCTACCTGTGTGACCTTAAAGGTGAGAAGCTAGTCATACCTGAATGGGGCTCTATAAAACATGTGGAGTGTCCTGAGGCCAGGACTCAAGAATTCTAGTCAGAACTTGGTACAGCCATGAGTCAAGTCTAGAAATAACCTCTGATGAGACCATCTGCTTACCATAGCTTGAAGTTTGGCCAAGATTCCCCAGTGACATTACTGGGTACTTCCCTCCTCTCATTCTGGAATCGATGGTCCAGGGCTCCCTAGTACTCTTCTCATCCTCCCCTTCCCTTTTTTTGTGATTTTGGGTGACTTAGGTTAAGCCATGTGTTCTTATGGGCCAAGCAAGAGGACCAATTGCCTTCATTATTAATCAGCCACCCAATTTTTCTGCAAATCCCCTTCTGTGTAAACAAGCAACCTCAAGAAAATCCACAGTAGTGACATGCTCAGTGGCTAACATGTTACTTCTTATAATCAATGAGCTCTTGAAAGTGGTCTCAATCCTTGTAACCGTGACACCTACTGTCTGAAGCTGAGACAGAAAGAGCTTCCCAGTTGTGGAAGAAGATACCTTGTCACAAGTCAGATCACACACAGGGAGCTGGATTTGGAGTCAGGATTCCTTAAATCCCCTGCTCTGTAGTTTCCTCATTTACAAGCAGAAAGTTGAACTAGATGACCTCAAGGATTCCTTCCAGCTGCAGATCTATGATCCAGAAAGAACATGGTTGTCTTTCTGACCATCTTCCTTTTCCCAGACTAAAACTGTACTCCCATTCTCACATTTCCTTGAAGTAAAGTTATTGCCTGAATTTCTTCTCTTAAATACACTCCATTTGTACACCTGTAGTTTTTCTACTCTCAGCAGAATGGAAGCTCCCAGTGAGGCAGGGAAAGGGCCATTTCTCATTTTTGTAAATGTACCAAATCCTTGGCAGGAGATCTTCCTGGGATTAATATTTACAACCAGGTAGGGACTTTAAAAATCTCTGTTGGATTGTACAGAATCTGGTAGTGACAAAGTAACCATTGCCATCATCCCATTACTCCAGACAACAAATAGAGCATTTGCCCAATGGTTTGTGGGATACACGGCATTTGCTGTTCTCTAGGATTGGTGAAAGGACAGGGTGGAAATAGCAGGTGGGACAGAGCAGACAGGGTACAGCAGTTCCTTCCTTCTGCAAATTAGACTAAATGGCCTGAACGGTTTCACTCTCACTCTATGGTTCTGGTCTTTGTCCCCTTTTTTCTCTCCTTCACTACTCATAACTTCCTTACCTTCCCAATATGTTTGCATATAAAATTGCAATTTAACATCAAGAGAGAGACACTTAGAGAGAAAGGAAGATGAACAAATGAAATTGACACAGATTCAAATTCAGCACTTAAAAAGGGATTGAGGAACTACTGAACCACAGAGAACTGGAGATAATCCCATTTAAGAGAGGTTTTGTGATTTTCATATACTTTTGCCTTGGGTAAATACCAGTTCTTGGAGATTGTGCTGAATCCCATTTCCAATAAGGCAAAGGCAGCAGCCACCGGCCAAGCACATGAGCTCAGAAAAAAAGGACACAAGGGTCAGAGAGGAGAACAATAGTGATCTCAAAGGAATAAGAGGAATTGGCAGCCACAGCAGGACTAGCTTGGCTCGGGGAGAGGCTACTCTGTCCGAGACCAACTTCCCCAGATTGTTTCCATTTCTACTTTGGGAGAATGAATGTGCACTTTGACTTTTGGGGTGGATGAATATCAGCATAATTACTAACAGATCACTTCCTTGCACTTTTTTTTTTTTTTTTTTTTTTTTTTTTGCTAACAAGTCTCAGCAAAACAGCTGATGTAGGAGGTTGGACATACTGCACCTTGGTACTATTTCTTTCCAAGGGTTTCCCACAGCGGGGCCTGACCTTTCAGTATCTGTGTGTGACTTGCACCACACAGATTCTCCAACCTCCCCCCTTCCCTCTAAATCCCTTCAATGTTCACTTGACACACTGCGGGTGAGACTGCAGGGTATACTAGCTGTGAGATCTTTAAGGAAACCAAAAGGAAAAAAAAAATGGGTCCTAGAGGTAAAGTTACTTTTAAGAGAGGAAAAAAAAAAAAAAAGGTCCTGGCAGAACAATTAAACAGTTTATTTACTATTACAAACAAGAAGAGGGAGGGGAGTTAACCTACACAGGGGAAAAAAAAAACACCTTTGTACCCCATTCATGAAGCTCAGGAAAGATAATCCACGTTACCTGAGCTACAGGTTTAATAAACACAAGGTTAAATATAAAGTATTCTAATCCAGATCACAGTCTCTTTAAAAAAAAAAAAGAAAGAAAGAAAGAAAGAAAAGAAAAGAAAAAACAGCTTGTACAATTAAAGACAAAAATTAAACATTTGCCTTCTTTAAAAAAAAAAAAGGGGTAGGGGCCGGGAACACTGGGGAGTGGATAGGTCGAGGGGGGAGGATGAGGAAGAACAACTGAATTTGCAATCTAAGGAAGCATTCGGAAGGCAGACTTTTAAAAGCTAGGTGCTTTTAAAAAAAGTTTTAAGGAACATTCTCTCCTCCCCTCCCCCATTTCGTGCAATCCTGGGGAAAAATGAACTGTGATAAAAGCAAAAAATTAATTGAATCACAACAGTTAGCCAGCTTCGGAGAGTGGATTGAAATTAGCATTATAAACATCTCCCCTCCCCCACCCTGAAATTAGCATTAAGAAAATCTCCCTCCCCCCACCGAAATGAAGACTAGAGATTAGAGTTAAAAGTAAGTTTACAACTTTAAGTTAAATTTCAAAGATTTCTTCCTCTCACCTTTATAACACAGGTGTTTTTTTTTTTCGTTTTTTTTTTTTTGGGGGGGGGAGAAGGGGGAAAGAGAAAAAGGGGAGAAAAAGAAGTCACTGTCCCAGAAAGGAAGAGACTGACTTCATGATTCCCACTTTTCCAGAGGAAGCATTAGCCATGTGCTTGGGAGAATTTTCCTGGGTGACCAGAAGATCCACAGGCATCCACCTCCTCTCCCTCCCTCTCCTGAGAAAAAAGTAAACTTGCGCTCACTCGGGCAATTTCTTTCCTGTTTCCTGTCCGGAACAAGGTGACCAGCGGTCTAACCCCCGGGGAGAGCACGGGCGTCCGACTCACCTGGGCAGGTGTGGAGGGTTTCGGCGGCCGGCCCGCTGCAGCAGAGCCCCCACATCCCCGGCGCGTCAGTCAGAGTAGCGCGGCCGCCGCGTCTGCCACCGCATTTGTCTTCCTCCCGCAGGTGTCTGAGCCGAGGGAGAATGAATGGTATTGGTCGGGCCGGAGCAGGAAACGTGTGACATCACGCAGAGCCTGCGAAACTCATCTTCGGCTTCCACCTGGGTGACTGAGCCAGCCGGGCGGCCCGTTCCTCCCCGGCCCGCATCTGCCCCAATACCTCAGCCAGGTGCAAATTAGTCCCTTAGACTCATTTGCACCGAGCTATTTACTTTCCTTTTTAAGTCACTCCCAACCTGCCCGCCCGAGAGCCGGCTACTTGTTTTCAGAAAAGGCCGGCCAGAGGAGTTGTTTTCCACAGGAATGGGCTCTCTGACTGCGAGGGACTCCCAGGGAACTCCAAACCCCAAAGGGGAGACGGGCGGCCGCCTGCTGTAAGCTAGGACAAAGTGGCTGCAGTGGAGAGCGGGCGGGAGAGGGAGGCCCAGGGCCTGGGCTCAGTCTCCTCACTAGCCCGGTGACCTGGGCAAGCTCCAGACTCAAGGGCCTCTTGGGGACTGCGTGGTTTCAAAGTTTCTACTCTCTACTTCTAGGACCCCACGAAATGTATATTACACATACACATATGTGGCATATATACACATATACAGTATATATACACATACATTATAATAGGTATATACACACATATGTTATACACACACATATATGACATACACACATATGGTATATACACACATATATACAGTATATGCACACATACATTATATATACGGTGTATATACACACATATATATACTGTATATACACACATATACTGTATATAGACACATTATATATACATGGTATATACACACATATATTATATATATAGTATATACACACATATATATGTTATACACACATATATGGTATATACACACATACTGTATATACATATATATGTTATACACACATATATGATATATACACATATATATGGCATATAAACACACACATTATATATATGGTATATACACCCATATATTATATATACAGTATATACACACATATATATGTTATACACACATATATGGTATATACACACATATATAAATATGGTATATACACACATATACTGTATACATGTATATATTATATATATGGTATATACACACATATATGATATATACACATATATATGGCATATAAACACACACACATATATATATATATGGTATATATGCACATATACAGTATACACACATATATAAATACGGTATATACACACATATACTGTATACACACATTATATATATGGTATATACACACATATATTATATATATACACACACACATATATATATATATATATACATTGTATATACACACACACACACACATATAGCCCATTTGAGAAATCTATCTACAGAAATGTGTTGGACTACCTGCCATCTAAGGGAGGGGGTGAGGCGAAGGAGGGGAAAATTTGGAACAGAAGGTTTTGCAATTGTCAGTGCTGAAAAATTACCCATGCATGTTTTGTAAATAGAAATCTTTAATAAAAAAAAGAAATAGTTTTTTAAAAAAACCAACCTACTTTGTATTTACTGGTATAAGCTTTACTTATTTTTTAATTTTAGAAATACAGTTTCTAAAGAATCGATTTTCTCCTTGCTTAGATTAAGTAAATTGCTTTCATACTATTTCAAAATCTTACACAAATGAATGTTGAAAACTAGATTTCTGAGTTCCAATTTCTTTCTCCCTCCCTCTCTAACCTTCCCCTTCTCTAAGCAATCTCATAGAGTTTTTGTATAAGCTTTATAAACAACCTCTCTGTTCACATGGTGTTTCCTTCAAAAGAGTATAAGCTTCTTGAGGGCAGAGATTGTTTCTATCTTTGTTTCAATGTCCTATATTCTGTGCCCATCACTATGTAAACACATAAGTGCTTGTTAAATGACTTCATTTTGTTGGACCTCATTCAATTTTCACTCAAAATGTTAGGGCTGAAAAGAACTTCAAGAAATCCCTTTTTTCAGAGGAAGAAACAGAGTCTGAGGATTAAAAGTTTACCTAAGGAAACCTGGCCAGGTTTTGAATCCAGATCTTCTGAGTAAAAACCCAGTTTTTTGTTTTGTTTTGCCCAGAGAATGAGCTGACACCAACTCTTAACCAGGAGACCTGCCTGCTGATTTCCAATGAGATGTCAAACTCTTAAAATGCATTTTTTGTGCTCCAATGCCATACTCAGACGTTTGTAACAGTAGTCATGCCCATTACAGCTTGCTCAGCTGGCACGGGGCAGTTACAATTCTTTGGAGGCCTGCAATTACAAGTAATTTAAATGATTCAGATTAGAATGCTATTAATAAGGCGACTTTGCCTGCTAGTTAGAGACAGGAAGGAGGAGTCAGAAGTAGTTATTTCTATTCCTAGCTTATTGTATGACCCTGGGCTGTTTGCCATTTCAGTCTTTTTTTCCACCAGGAAAAATAAAGCCAATGCTACTTACCTAACAAAATGGGTTGTTATGGGAATATCAAAGAGCTCATGCGAGTGAGTGTGATAAAGAAGTATTTATTCATTCATTCATAATTGAATTTCGATGCTTTATGTTTTTGTGGCCTCTTTCCAGGATTCCTGAACAATTTAGACTATGCACTGGAATGTACCACCTGGGGAAACTGTGGAATCTCCTACCCTGGAGGCCTTTAAAAATAGAGCAGCCAGTCATCTTCTTTCAAGAATGGCCCAGATAATTTTAAGGGGTTCCTTGCAACACAGTGCCTCTAAAAATTGCCTCCTCTGCCCTCCCCGAAAAAGGTGCTAGAATTCTCAAGTACTTCTTCCTTCACCTGTCCTTATGCCTTCCATTATGCAAATGCCATAAAAGGTGCCAGGTTTTTTTCATGGCCTGGATGTAGGATTTCATCAGTGGTGGGAGCTTCCCAGTGAAGAACTGCCTCTCTCCATGCAGATGGGCACCTTCTCTGGAACTCTGACAGTAGCCTAGACTTGAAGGGCTTCTTAAACTTTTCCTACTTGTGACCACTTTTCCCCAGGAGAAATTTTCATGTGACCCCCAGGTATATAGGATATAGGTATATAAATCAGGTATACAGATCCAACATTTGATAGTTACAATTTCATGACTGTCTTTTATGGGGAAAACTATGGCTCTTAGGGATCAAGTAATCTGTGGCAGGTCACAAAGGTAATAAGTGACAGAGCAGGAATTCAAACCAGTAATCCCATTTACATGACCCCATGTGGACTTGCAACTCACAGTTTAAGAAGCTGAGGAGAGCACTGAGGGTGTCTTGCCCAAGGTGACACAGCCCTCCCTGCCTTGAAAGCCAGTTCTTTTGGCTTCTTTTCAAAAGGCTAGACTTTGGAGGTCGATACTATAATACATTTAATTAAACAAAAATATTAAATACCTGTCATAATAAGATCAAACTTAACATTTAGAAGCCTTAAAAAAATAAAAAATAGTATTTTAGTTTTTCAATTACATGCAAAAATAGTTTCAACATTCATTTCTGTACAACTTTCAGTTCCAAATTTTTTTCTCCCTCCTTTCCCCTTCCCAAGACAGGAAGCAATTTGATATAGGCTATATATGTACAGTCATTAAAAACCTATCTTTGAGACTATGGTTCTGACATTTATTAGTTTTATGACTTACTAGGGAATTAGTTAAACTGAGTTTTAATTTCTTTACCTGTAAAACTGGAGTGAGGATACATATACCACCTGCCTCCCAGACTTGTGAAGAAAACTGTCTGTAAAGTACTATTGAAATGTGAGTTGCTATTAGTAGACATTTATTTTATTTCTGTACCAACTCTGTGAATTAAATGGGGCAGGTGTTGTCTCCCTCTCATCTCAAGCATTCATACTGCTCTCACACAGTAGAGAAGACGTTGTGGATGTTCTGGGTGCCAGAGTATCCTGTATTTCCAAGCCTGTATAAAGCACAACCTCTCTGGACCTCAATTTATTGTTACTATTATTATCATTATTAATACTAAAATAATAACTCATTCATATAGCACGAACCTCACAACTCCGGGATGTGCTACTATTACTTCCATTTAACAAATGAAGAAATAGAGGTACCCAGAGAGGGAAGGATTTACCCAAAATCACTCAATTAGAAAATGTCTGAAGTAGGATTTGAATTCAGCTCTTCCTGATTCCAGAGCTACACTCTATCCACCATATTTCCTAGCTGTCATGGTGTTGTGATACTGGAGCCACCTGCCAGTGGCTGCTGGAGGTCTAACTCAGACTTATAGAATGGATCTCTTCGCGTGAGAGGATGATGATGATGATGATACAAGGAGCCTGAGAGCCAGTTGCTGTTCTCTGACCTCCCTCCTCTTCCCTCTGCCTCCAATTTATTTCATTCCCAATCCACAAGGAACATCTGCCAAGGCTTTTGGCAACGCCTTCAAGTTCATGATTCACACCTGTCCCTTCACCCACGCATGGTCCTTAACAATATGGGAATAATAATAATCGAAGCAGGCTGAGAGGATTGGAAGGGCATCGAGGTGGTGCAGTGGATAGAGCCCCAGGCTTGGAGTCAGGAGGACTCTTTCTCAATTCAAATCCAGCTCTAGATACTTCCTAACTATATGACCCTAGAAAATCATTTGACCCCATTTGCCGCCTCAGTTTTCTCATCTGTAAAATGAGCTGGAGAAGGAAATAAAAAACTACTGCAGTATCTTTGCCAAGAAACCCCCCCCCCCCAAATGGAGTTATGTAGAGTCATTCAGGACTAAATAACCACAACAGGGACGAGAACTAGTGCTGTTGGATTTTGAGTCAGAAAACCTTATTACTTTGTGACCTTGGTCAGGTCATTCGATCACCAAATCCTAGTTTTCCCTACAATTAAGCTCTTTATTCAAAGCCTGAAGAGTGCCGAGTACCGGGAATAACACAAATAAAATCCCTGCCTTACATTCTTTCGGAATAGATGTATATAGATATTGATATAAAGAGGCATACAAGGTCATTTTCGGGGGGCGGGGGCGGGCGGGTGGGATACAGAGCTTTTTAGCAGCTGGGAGAACGCCACCAGAGGGATCTGTAAAATGATTGGAGTCGAACAAAAGACATCTTCCCTGCTTCAAAAGTCTTTGATCCCATGGGTAGGTCGCAGTAGTCCATATCAAGGAGGGGCGTAGGAGGATTTGTAAAGGTACCTTCAACTTTGCTACTTTCAAACTGAAATACGATCCAGCTAGGGATCAGTGAACCCGACAAGTCATCCAATAAGCCCTGGGGGGTGGGGGAGAAATAGTTCTGGTCTGCAGCTCTGGGGCAAATCCAAGCTCTTTAAATGGCTGCCTTCGGGATATTTAACTTTCGCTTGTTTGTTTGTTTGTTTATTGGTACCTGGGCTTTTATCAGGGTAAGGAACTTCCCCCCAGTGGATACTAACTTTCCACAGGAAGGATAATAACCAAAGCCCAGCCTGAGCTACAAACTTTCAGAAAATTCACAAATGAAAATGGAGGGATTTTGAAATCAAACAATATTTTCCCTTTCTTAATTTCTGCCTTTTGGAAACTGCCAGGAATAATGGGAAAGAGGGGAAGGGGAAATCTAAGGAAGGAAGAAAAGGAAGGAAGGAAGGAAGAAAAAGAAGGAAGAAAGAAAAAGAAAGAAGGAAGAGAAGGAAGGAAGGAAGAAAAGAAAGAAAAAGAAAAAGAAAGGAAAAAAGAAAAAAGAAAGAAAGAAAGAGAAAGAGAGAAAGAAAAAGAAAGAAAGAGAGAAAGAGAAAGAAAACGACAAAAATTCCTCTAAAAGAAAGGAGAAAGTATTAGGTTGTAAATCTGCTTTAAAAGTCGGGCACCCTCTTTGGCAGTGATAAGGCTGAACACAAATGCTCATTCCAAAAACAAATGCACTTCTCTGGCTACTGCAAGGGTGTTCCCTTTGGGAAGGGAGAAGAACTTGTCTGCCAGCTTGTGTTGAACACTGGTACCTGACTCAGACCTTGCTCTTACAGCCTGACAATATACCAAGTGGTTTCACTATACACGTGCAGGAGGTTGATCAAGGAAGCCTGGTCCACTTGATCTGGTTAGCTGAGGAGAGAGAGCGATTGGTGCATTTCCCCATGGAAAGTGTACACTTGCTCACTGGCACCTCAGAGAGAGCATTTTCTGGGAACCATTCAGACTTTGGGATGATTGAGTCTCAGACCTGGAAAAATTTCCATGCTTCATTATTGTGGAGAGAGCCAGCTTTAACAGCACTCTACCAAGCTGTGCGGGCACATGTCTATCAGAAACTGGAAATGCTACAAATCGGGGCTTGAGTTCATTGTTTTGTTGAGACTTCTTAAACTTTTCCCACTCGAGACCCTTTTTCACCCAAGAAAATTTTACATGGATCCCAGATAGATATACAAAGTAAGCAGACAAATGGAATATTTACTGATAATAAATCATAATTCCATGATCCCTACATTTAGTTATAAGACTCCATATGGGTTTGTGACCCACAGTTTAAGGAACTTTGGTCTAAAATAATAAAGTAGTGAGGAAAATGTTACTAATTCAAACATCATGCATACATTATCCCTCCCTCAGAGAGCTGTTTATTAAACCTTTAGCAGCACATCACCTGTGGCAACTCTCTTTTAGGGGTATATGAAAAGAAATTAGAGTCAGAGAGGGAACTGGAGCAAAATTATGAACCCATCTAGATGTGTGTGTGTTGGGGAGAACCAATGGCTCTGGATCTCCCCACCTTGCACTGCACATTGCCCACAGCTATTCATGGCAATCAGAGAGTGTCTAAAACACCCCAAATTATAAGACAAAATTGGATAAGATAAGTGCAGTAGAGAATTGTTTTAAAACAAAACGCTACAAAAGATCCCAGAAGAAGCTTATTATTGAGGAGGAGGACGAGTGAGGGATCACTTTCATGGAGGAAATGGAATGTGAATTAGGGTTTAAAAGTTTATGTAAGAACTAGGAGGCAAAGAGAGAAGGGGGAGGGCATTCTAGTATGACATTGCTTACAGTATTACATTAAAACATTACCAATTTCCAGAAGAAATTTACAAAGGCATAATAATTATAATTATTGTATTTATTATAAAAAGCAACTTTGAATGTTTCCCCTCTGACTTAATTTTATCCTCTTCCTGTGCTATCAAATCTTTTAAAAGAATATTAGGATATTGTCTGAGAAAAGCTCATCATACCTAATCATCACTCTTAACCTCTTTCTGCTTCAGATTACTTCCTAGAATTTATTTAGCCATAGAAAGCGTACAGTGTGAATTTTTGAGAGGGTTCCCCAGTCCCTTTTCCCCATGATGGCCTTTTCATATTCTTGGGTTAATATGATACTTTTAAGATTTTCCAAGCATTTTACAAACCTAAACACACAATTAAAAAAAAAATTGCCCGAGTACAGCAGAACACGAGGATTCAAAATATAAAGTAATAAGTTTCCATTTCAAGAACGCCTATATAATAAATACTGCACATTGTGTTCAGAGCTGTCCATCTTGTAGGTTCTCTTTTGTTCGTTGCTATGAATTCTTTATTTTATTCTTTTTTCCCCCTCTTCCTTCCTCCTTCCCCAAGTTAACAATTAAAGTTTGTGTTTGCATGTTTAATATATACATATATACCTACGTACACACACACTTATACACATCTATATAAGACCATACTATGCTTGTTTGTCTGCAGTTGTATAATATCCTTGAGAAGCCTAAGTCTTTCCCTATTTTTCTAACTCCACTAACTCACCATTTCTTACGCCACCACAATCATCCAACTTTATAAAGCCTAGTTCTTTTAAATAGTATAACACAAATATTGATTATTATCAACCTAGCCCCTTTTCAAGGTCTGATGGCCCTTAGTGTTTGTACCTTTCACTTGGCTTAGAGAGAAAGGCAGGGATGATCTGCAGTAAGAAAACAAAGGGCCTAGAAGAGAAGTTCTAATTATGAAGGCCAGGAAATAATTAACGTAGCATGGGGCAGGGAGAGGCTGCCTACATTCCACCTCTAGGTACAGTGTGGATTTTTTAACTAGGCAGGAACTTCCATTATTAAAAGGACAACAAGCCCCTTGACGGGGCCCTTAGCTCTAGAACTGATGAAGGCTTCTGTGTAGGAGTCTGCAGACCCCTTGGCTCCTAAAGGTCCCAGTTAGAGCTCTTGTTGGCCCTTTACAAAAAGACCCACACCTGGTAGGGAAGGCAGAACAAAAGTAGGGGAGGCCTTCCACAGACTTTCCCTGGAGCAGGCCTCATAAATGGCCTGGACTGAGCATTTCTTTCAGAGAGCCACATGCTCTGCAGGGCACTATGGACAGCTAAGGCTGGAGCTGCCAGCTTGAGGCAGAAGATACAGAGATCCTGGTAGAGGTGGACAGCGACTGTCTTCCTAGGACCCGTTTTATGGCATCTGGGTCTGGACTGGGCAGATCTCCAGCGGCCCACAGTGAAACTAGGGGAGTTTTTGTATTAATGGCAGCCATTCCTGGAACAAACAGTGGGCCCTTCACCTCAGGGTGATAGGAAAGGAGGGGATTGTTTCAGCCCAGATGTTGGACTCAAACTTCTCTCTTACTCTCTTCTCTCAGTTTCTAGGGCTTGCAATCTCCCCCTGCCCCATATCAAGTACTTTAAAAATCCAGCCAATTTTCCCTTCTCTACAGCTCTTGCACACACTATCTCTCCTCCAAGTGTGCTACCAGCCAGATGCAGACCCCCTCACCTCCCGGTCTGGGAAGGAGCCTGCCAGTGGGCATCCCTTCATTTCTCCCTCCTCCAGCCCCTCTGCCACTCAGCTGCCAAACTCATGTTCCTGAGGCCCAGAACTAACGGAGTCATCTTGCCATTTGATGAGCTCCAACAGCTCCCCCCAAGTCCAGCACCTAGTCTCAGGCGCTCAAAGCCCACCACAAGCTGTGAGACGGGCTTCTTCCAAAGCCAGACCCTCCCTGCCTGCTCTCTTCGGCCTGGAATCCCTTTAATGGGAGACTGGGCCTTTCATTCCAGAATTAGAGATAAACAACTTAGTCTGGAGGGTGGAGGCAACAAATTGGCTCTAACTGGTTCCCAGTGCAGTGTAATCAATCTAACAGCCGGTATACCATCAGGCTTAGAAAGCTAGGTTAAAAGGGAAGAGGAATAGGAGTTTTCTTAGAGGAAGGATTTTGGAAGCGGTAAACTTTTGGAAGAGCTGTTTCGTAATCTAATCATTCCAACCTGATCGGAGAGACCTTCGGCTCCACCTTAGATACCACTTGGAGGGGGCAGGAGAGTTTGAATCGGGCTACAGGGCCGATCTGGAGTTCCCACAAGTTTTTGTATTTATGCTTCCCATTGCGGGCTGAGAGCTCCTGTGGAGAGTACCAGGGACACATCAACTCTATATTATATATGTTCATCCAATTCCTCCAGGACTTCTTTCCTTATCTCTTGGATAGGGAACTGGCAAACAAGCTACAGTAAGAGTCCAACTGTCTAGTTTAGACCAGAAGTTCTTAATCTTTTTTTGTGTCATGGACTCACTGGCCAGTTTGGTCAAAACCTATGGATCCGCTTTGAATGATAGGTTTTTTATTTTGGTGTGCAATTGGGGTGAAATAATTTGCCTAGAGTCGCACAGCTAGCAAATATCTTAGGCTGTATTTTAACTCCAAGGCCTGAGCTGTATCCACTGCACTATCTGGTTGCCCCAGTGTTTGTTTGTTTGGTTTTTAAAATGTATTTACTTAAAACTTAAATGCAAAGCCCAAATTTTTTTATTTTCAAAATATTTCAAAATACATGCAAACATTCACCCTGTGTTCCAAATTTTTCTCCTTCCCTTCCTCCCCACCCTGTTCCTCTGGATAGTAAGTTATATATAGTCTTTAAAAATCCAATATAGGGGCAGCTAAGTGGCACAGTGGATAGAGCACCAGTCCTAAAGTCAGGAGGACCTGAGTTCAAATCTCGTCTCAGACACTTCCTAGCTGTGTGACCTGGGCAAGTCATTTAACCCTGATTGCTTCAGAAAAAAAAAAAAATTCCAATATAGGTGAAACATGCAATTCTTCTACATATATTTCCATAATTATACTGCACAAGAAAAATCAGATCAAAAAGGAAAAAAAAATAAAAGAATACAAAAAGCAAGCAAATAACAAAAAAGGTGAAAATACTATGTTATGATCCACATTTGATTCCCACATATTTCCACAAGTATCATACTGCACATGAAAATTCAGATTAAAAAGGAAAAAAGTGAGAAAGAATACAAAAAGCAAGCAAATAACAATAAAAAGGCTGAAAATACTATGTTGTGATCCACATTCTGTTCTCATAATTCTCTCTCTGGATGCAGATGACTTTCTCTTTGACAAGTCTATTGGAAGTGAAAGTCTAATGTTTTTAAATAATTAAAGAAATACTAAATTTCAACTGGAGGTGAGTTAAATTAAAGATGATTTCTTTTCCCAAGCAAATTCAAACACCTCATCTCCTCCCAAGCAAAAGTCCTGTTTGACTCTGCACTTCCCCTCCACGATCCAATTTCACATGAGTACCTGTGCTGCTTAAGTTCTAGCTTTCCAAGGCTGACGTTGACCCAAATCACTCAATCCCTTGCTTCCAAGTTGGCACTTGGACAGTAAAAAGTTTGTTGTATTGTCTAAATTGCTAGATTTGGACTTAGAATAATCAGGGTTCAAAGCTGAGCTCAGCTACTTTGGAAGGCAAATCACTCAACTCTTCTGAAATTCAGTTTCTCATTTGTAAAGTAGGGATAAAAATGATGATAGTGTGCACTTTACAAGTTGTGAGGATCAGAGCATTTTGCAAATTTTAAAACACTAAGTAATAGTAATCATTATCTCATGCAGTCTGCTTTTCAGCGTCCCCGAAAAATGGTACCCTGTACTCTCTGATTTTTATTTTTAAGCTGTACCCTTCAACTCATTGACTGGGTTTTATAACAAAATGTATCATTTATAGGACCAAGAGCTTGGGTTATATTTTGGGGAGTGCCTCATTTTCCTTGTTTCAAAGCTTCCTCACTCCCCATGAAATCAGTGATTTTTATTATGGACTAACAGGATTAAGGACAACTATAAGGCACATTGTATAGAGTACCAAGCCTGGAATTAGGAAGATCTGAGATCAGGTCTCAGACACTAGCTGGATGACTCTGGGCAAGTCATTTCACACTTTGTCTCAATTTCCTATCTGTAAAATGAGCTGGAGAAGGAAATGGGAAACCTTGATAGCGTCTTTGCTAAGGACAGCCCAAATGGGGTCACAAAGAATCAGATGTGATTGACTAAACAACAACAAAACAGGCAGCTAGTACTAGTTTCCTCTTATGATAATCATGCTTTTTAGAATGTATGGTAGGCATGTGTATTAAAACAAAAGATTTTTTTAACCCTCATTTGTGAATAAGGTAGAATATTTGAAATTGAGATTATCTCAGAAAATTGGGGAACTATATGGCCTCCATGGCTATATTATGCCAGAGCAAAGGTTTATTAAAAGGGAAAAAAATCAACAAAATGCATTAAAACGTATCAGAAAGGATTAGTACAATTCCAGGTCCTAAGGAGGATTCTGTGATGTAGAAGAAAAAAATCACTGGATTTGGAGGCAAATGTAATGAGTTTGTTTTGGGCAAATCACTTTACTTCTGAGTCTGTTTCCTTAAGTGTTAGATAATTGGGTTGGATTAAGCAATCTCTAATATTCCTTCCAGTTTGAAATCTTGAAAATGTCAATCAATTAATGAATCTGCATTTATTAAGTGCTTACTATATAGGAAACACTGTGCTCAAAACTCTGGGAACACAAAAAAGATACTGTAAGATACTGGGGCAGCTAAGTGATGCCATAGTGTATAGAGCACTAAGTCAAGAAGACTCATCTTCCTGAGTTCAAATCTGGTCTCAGATACTTACTAGCTGGCTATTTCTCAATACCTGTACTTCTCAATACCTCATTTATAAATGAGCTAGAGAAGGAAATGGCAAACTACTCCAGTATCTCTACCAAGAAACCCCCCAGTGGGGTCATGGAGAGTCTCACTAAACAACATTTACTAGCTCTATGATCTTGGACGTGTCTCTCAACCTGTCTCAGCCTCAGTTTACTCAGCTGTAAAATGAGGCAATTTTATCTGATTCCTTCCATTTCTGAATCTGTTATTCTACCATCATGTTTATAAGATATGGACCCCATTCTCATCCCGGTTCTGAGAAGCTGAATCAGGATTGACCATCATAAACCAAGGAAATGTCATCCTTGGCTGGGATGAACCAGGAACAGGCATTGAACGGGGAAGGTTAGACCCCCTCTCACTTGTCACCTTCATAGAACAACAAAGGACTTGTACTAGAATCAGGAAGCAGGAGAGAGAGAAAAGTGATGCTAGTCCTGAGTGCCATTTAGTTCTGATCAAAAAGGATTCCTTAGGACCTCTGCAAATGGACAACTCTTCAAATGCATCCTTTACCTCAATGCATTATGTGCAGGGACTTTGGTTTCTGGGTAGCCCTTGGTGAGGGAAGGAGTATCTGAGTTAGTAAGTATCTGAGGCTGGATTTGAACACTGAGGGACAAATGAATGAAGTCTGTGACCCGCAGCCAAGTTCATTATCTTGTGAGCTATTTCAATCTCAGATACCTCATGCAGTTTGGAATGATTCTTTTGCTACAGAAAGGACTTCTGAAATTCTTCTTTACACTTCTCTGTTTCCAATTTTTCACCCTTTTACTTTGCTGAAGTCTCATTGGGGAACACTCTATTACATCTCTCTTGGTATATCAGTGTCTAGCATACAGGAGAGAGAAAGAATACTAGAATAGGAAACACCCAGGTGAGGAAACTTCCTTAACATTTCCAGTCTAGACCCTCTCCACAATTTAAATTCTTAAAGAATTGCCTTAAACCCTAAGCGATTAAATGCTTTACTCAGGGTTATACAGTCATTTGTGTTAGATACTGGATTTAAACTGGTCTTTGGGGTTTCAAGTCCAGCACTCTATTTACTATACAACTCACTTGACACATAGTAGGCACTTAGTAAATATTTGTTGATTGATTCCAAATTAAAAAATGAAAAGATTATTCTACTATATATGACCAATTCATGTAAAAAGATTTATTCCGTTATTGTTCTGTAAGAAACAATCAGCAGGATGATTTCACAGAGACCTGTAGAGAGTTACATGAACTGATGCTGAGTGAAATGAGCAGAACCAGGAGATTGTCCATCGGCAACAAGATTATACAATGGTCAATTCTGATGGAGGTGGCTCTTCTCAACAATGAGATGATTCAGACCAGTTCCAATGATCCTGCGAGGAATAGAGCCATTTACAGCCAGAGAGAGACTAGAACTGAGTGTGGATCTTTTCTAACCTTAGATCAGAGATTGCAACTTCTGAGAATGGATTTTTCTTTCTATGATATGGTGGACACTGGAGCACTGAGAGACTTTCTGTAGCAGTGAATGGTGGTGGTGAATATGTACTTGCAGGCAGCCTGAGAAAGGAGTCTGAGGATACTTTAACATCCTGGCTGTGTATTTTGAATTCCCTATGAAGGGAGATTTCTTCAGCAGTACTAGCTTTGGGGGTTGTCTTGTGAGTAACCCCAAGTATAAGAATTCCTAAATTTGAATATTTGGGCATAAGCCTCCTAGGGAGAGCTATGGTTCAAAGCAAGCTTCTTGGAGAAGAAAGGAGATCACTTGGAGGATTACTACATGACTCATACAGCGCAAAAGATTTGGGTCTTGTCAAGCTTGGGTTTGCTATGAATTATTTGTATAGTGCAGGTCCCATGGTAAGTGGCTTGCTGGTTCAACAACTTGCCCCCATAAAATGTTTTACTTCCCAGGTGGAATCTAAAGTGCCATTTGTCTGTTTTATGTGTCCTATATCTTTCCCTGACATACAGTGAGTCCTTTGCATCTTATGCATTTTGTATGAGTAAAATCAAAATTTTCCGAAAGCTAATTTGCTGAATGCTGATTGGAGATTGTGTTATGCTCATTGGGGAAAATCATTACATGAATTATACCTAAGTCTTTGTTCAGGAATTCCTTTGGAGTAAAACTTTGGAGCAGGGATAATAATCTGCAAAGGGAAATGAATACTTTTTGAGTCAAAATGCTGTGATTGGACCCAGTCTAGGAGATTCCAGAGAATTTAGGGGAATCCTGGGGACAGATTACATTTTGGAAGATGATACATTCAAAGAAGAACTAATGTGAATCAGTGAATGGGGCTCAGAGCTAAATTCTTTTTTTCCCCTTAAATAATAGCTCTTTATCTTCAAAATACATGCAAAGATAACCTTCAGCATCCACCCCGGCAAAAACTCATGCTCCAACTCATGCTCTATACATTTATATACCTTTAGGCAACAAACAATGATATTCCACAGAGAGAAGCAGTGCTATGGGATTGAAAGTCTTCCACTCTCTAGTAAGTATAAGGAATAGTGAATTTATTCTGGATTTTGTCCTGGGGTAGCATGCACAAACTGACAGGGTGAACATGGCCCTTCCTAGTGATGAGCTATAAGCATTCTGTATAAGTTCTGTATTGCTATAAACATCATACAGTAGGGACTTGTCCAAAATACACTTTTTGGCATGGATTTTTTTTTCTTGTCAGATTTTCAGAGACTAAAATGTAAGTTCAAATCCTAGCTAGGCCTTAACTTATGGGGCCACGAGTAAATCATTTAATATCTCTGGACCTCAGTTTCTTCAACTATAAAAAAGAGGGTGTTGGAAAAGACACAGGATCGTTCAAAATCTATGAACCATGAATCAACAATCAAATGAAGTATTTAACATCATCAGAAATTCTATAGATTGGCCTATGATTTTGTTTGGAAGACTATTTTGTGACTTTCTGAGAAAATATGTTTTCTCACAGAATGCTATAATAAGAGTTATCTGAAATCTGAGATGTTATCCACTCTAACACTGCATTTCCCCCATCTCGCCTCCATTTTACAGAAGAGACATAGATGGTATTTTACTTAGCTAAGGAAGTGGCAAAATAGGAATATCATCTCTGGTCTTTCTGTCTTGTTTTCCTACCGAGAACCCCTTTCCCAACTCAATTGCTGTTGTCTCAATGCAATGATGCATTGATCAAATGCACGATTTGAAGGATTTAAACCTAATGGAGTTAGTTCCTGATAGTAGAGGCACCTGATGGGATACAACACTGTTACTCTCAGCAAACAGCTAAAGTAGTAAACAGTATTTATTAACGAGGATACAAAACAAAAAAAGCAATAATGATTTTCTGTGCTACTCTAAGTCTGTTGTTCTCCTGGACTCTTACAGTTCCTCAGACATTGGGTTGATTTGGACTTGGGAATTCTAGGATGCAAACAATTCAAGTCCTATATTGTGCAAGGGCACAGTTTCCACAAGATTCACACTTTCTATAACATTAGTTATCAGGTACAATCATAGAAAATCTGAGATTGAGCTTCTGCTCAGCCTGGTGCAGGGAACTCAAGTCACTCATACAAATAGGAACTCAGTAGGGTTTATTTTAATTATATGATTGATGGGACCTCTGACCTCATCTGTCTTGTGAGTTCTGGCTTTGCATTAGAGCTAAGGCTATTCACAGAGAAAAGTTAATGTGTTCTCTGGCAAGAAAAAGCCTAACACCATCCTTGTTGGTTAACCTATCACTCTTGTTATCCCAGTTCAATATAAGGAGGTTGCTCTTGGAAACAGGGAGAGAGGGAAGTTGCTGTTAAGGCACCAAGCATCGATTAAGCATCTACTATATTTTAAGCACTGTGCTAAATGTTGAGGATGCAAAAAAAGCAAAAAACAGCCCACTCTGAAGAAGCTGATGAAAATACGGGATTTTTATCCTCCCTTGTAGCAAAACATTTCCACCTTTTGAAAATACACAGGGATGCATGTAAACAGGGGTGTTCTGGACCTGTTCAGATTGGCTAGAGACAGCTGATTGTTAGATTTCCTTTGTAAGCATTTACATCATAAATCAGCAAATTCTTTAAAGTAGAGTATGATTTATCATTTTGCTGATGATCTAGAATTAATAAAGTGAGGGATGAAATGTTAATTCAGATTAAACTTAAAATTTCATGTGTATTCTGGGGGAGGAAAGCTGATTGTCAAATATTTATTATCATATACAAATTTGCGAATTTATATTTCATCACCATTATAACTTAGCACATAACATAGTTGGAGGTAATCTTTAGGGAAATAAGAAAGGTGGTTTAGAAAGTCTTGGGAAATGAAGAGATCTCCATGGGCAAGATCAAGCACAATGCACTTTATGTAGTCCCCACTGATCTACCTCATATTTATTTGAACCATTTTGCTGAATGAACTAGTCACAAGGTCCTAATTCTGAATCCAGGGTCCAATGTAGGGTCATGGATTTAATTTGTCTTTCTATTTAATGTTGAATGGTATCATAGTACAGTAGAAAGAACTGGATCTGTCTTCAGAAGAACTGTGTTTCAGTGTTTGCTCTGCCATTTAATTATGACACCAGCTGTGTCAAATCACTTACTTTCTCTAAGGCTCCACATTTTTCATTTAGAAAATGAAGGATTGATAGTTAAAATCCCCACTCAACAAACTAGTGAAAAGATCAAATGAAATTGGGTAATTAAAAGGTTTTGTAAACTTCAAAGCACTATATGCATGCATATATATATATGTATATGTATATATATATATATATATATATATATATATATATATATATATATATATATATATATATATATATATATATATATATATATATAAAACTACTACAATCATCCAGCCTTTCTAAAGAAAGTTCTTGAATTATCTTTTCGGACTACATCAATTTTTATATGTTTGCAGCTTGCTTTGTCTGGACCAATCCAAATCAGAGATTTTTAATCTGGGATTTATGAACTTGTTTTTAGGGAAAAAAATGTTCATAAGTATATTTAAAGATAATTGATTTTTCTTTGTATGTGTTTAAAACCAGACTGCCCAGGAATTCATAACTTACCAAAAAAGGTAAGAGCCCTTGATTGCTCCTGTTGCTATCCTACCTAATCAATTTTATTTATTTATTTATTTTTGCTGAGGGAATTAGTGTCTGAAGCCACATTTTAACTGAGGTCTTCCTGACTTCAGGGCTGGTGCTTTATCCATCTAGCTGCCTCTAAACTATCTAATTATTACTGAGATTTATCATCATCATCATCATCACAGCCCTGGGTACTAGAGGCGCTACAAGAAATTATATAAGAGATTTAGCTCTTGTTTAGGTATTTCATGGTCACTCCAAAAGAGTGAATTTGAATTTCACTAATTTGTAGAATATTCAGATGAAGAGGGAATTCTCTCTAGTAGGTACACACACACACACACACACACACACACACACACACACATTTTATGACAATAGATAAATAGTGGGAGACGTCTGTTTCCCAATGAAGTTCCATGTTTTGCTCCAAGTTCATCCATCTGGGAAATATCTAATAGTGGATTTTAACTCTGGTTTTCCCGATGACAAATAATCCATTTTATCCTCTACAACACGCTGTCTCCTTGACTTTAGGTTCCTGCAAATCACTACCTTCTTAGCTTTGAACCAAAAGGCTTTTTAAAAACAATTCCAGTTCATGGTGTATCTGGAAATGCTATTAGGAGTGACGGCGTTGTCAGGGCTGAGCAAGGCAGCCGGGGTGGGGCCCTCCTGCTACCATTCTCACATGGTACCCTTCGGGGGAGGTCTCCCCTTATAGGAAACCCAGCCCCCCAGACTTTGTCTTTGACCGAGGTGGGCAGAATGCATTAGTGGTCTCAGAATTCAAGGCCGGCCCTGTCCAACTAAACCGGCTCTCACTCACTTGGGCCTTTTGCTTAGTCCCAGCTCTCTTATGTGTTTTGACAGGAAAGTTGAAAGGAAAAACAAGAAGCAATCTTTTCCAAGCACTTTATTTCCAGCCTCCCAAAATCAATGCTGGCACCTCGAGGAGTTTAATGTGGGGGATGGACTGGGTGCCAAACTCCTGCCTGGTGAATCAGCGGATTACTTATGGCAGGGGGAGAGGAGAGTGCCATGTTCCGCTTCCTCTGCCTTGGGTTTTCACCCGGACTTTGACAATTCTTTAGAACTTCTGATGCAGAATGGTCTGGCTGACGTTAAGGAGAAAGTATTTCTACAGCAGACATCTTTGGTTTTATAACTGATGGGACTATTTAGAGTCATGGATTTAATATTTATAATCTATCAAGCTGGCTCTAGTCTATTTCTATAAGCTTTCCTTGGCCACTCATAGAACTTTGCCTACAGCCACCGAATGGATCCCAGACTGAAAGCCACAGGAACCGTTGCCGGCACTTGAGGCCGTTGCCATAGGCACCAGCCACCAGGATGGATGGGCAGCAGCTCTGTTTGGTTCCACCCATGGCTACTGCTCGGTCTGGTAGATGGTCTTCTGAAGGTACATTCTGGGCACACAGTTCAGAAGGAACACTTGTGGTTTGGTGTTTTTTCTCCCTCTTATGAAAAATAGAATCCTTCATTCTGATCTTGCAGATGCCAGGCCTTTTTTCTAGGTTGCACCAGAGTATCTAAAAACCAGAAGGTCCTCCCTTTCTTTCTGACAGATTTTCCCCAGGATCTATTTGGTGTCTTTAATGAGAGAAAAAACTGAAAGGGACTTTCCGAGAACATTCCCCTGCCTCAGAACAGAACATTTTTCAGCAGTTAAATACAAAATTGAACCTTAGAAGGGTCCTCCAAAATTTTTTCCTTGGGCTTTATCTTTGGGTAGATGAAATGGTTAGGAGGACTCCAAGTGTGCACGCTGATGGTGTCCAAATAATTTAATCTCGCCCTTGAACTGGGTGGTCTGTTTGCAAGTAAAGTTCTGCAACTAGGAAAGCTGGAATGTCTTTGCTTTTCCCTTCTCCCCCTCCCCCATCATTAACTCAGATTATCTACCTCAGGGAGGTAAAGCAGATGAGGGAGATCTACAGAAACTGGGGAGGGATAGAAATAGTGAAAGCTATTCCACCTAATGTCCTTAATATGATAGAATGGGGATTCCCCTCTATTCCCTCTCTGGTTATATATACTGATCAGGATGCAGGTCAATAAATTTAGAGCAAGAGGGGGAGATAGAAAAAAGAAAAGGAAAATAGCCCCTAGAAACTCATGCCCTCCTGGGAAGACAAGATGTTTAGCATATTTAAAAAGAAAATTTGAGGAAGAAGAAAACACCAGCAATGAGGAAGATCAGGAAAGAATGCCTGTGGAAACAATGATTCAAGTCTCTGAAGCTAAGGATTCTAAGAGGTAGAAATAGGGAAGGAATGAATTCACAGCTTTCTGTAAACTTTCCATAGAGGCTCTATTTGACATACCCGGGGTCTTCTGGATATTTCAATATCTCAAAAGTAGCAATGACCAATTTAATACTCATTCCATTTACCTTTTTTTTCATTCTCTTTACTTTTTTAGGGTTTCCTCCTTTCTGTTCATACAAATCTCTGATAAACACACACACACACTCACATATATATATATATACACATACACACACATATATATTTATGTATGTATGTATATACACATGTATATCCACACCAAGGCCTCTTAAACTTTTTCTATTTATGACCCCTTGTTACCTGAGAAATTTTTGTATGACCCTAGATATAAAGGTATATAAGATAGGAATACAAATAAAACATTTACTTACAATAAATCTTAATTTCCTGACTTCCACATTCAGTTATGAGACCCCATACAGTGTTGTAAACCACAGTTTAAGAATCTGGGATATATACTACATGGATACATATACCTATATTTGGATATAAGTATATGCATATAAACTTACATGGTTATACATTAATGCAGCTATATACCTACATGTGCACATGTATGTATTTTTAATATCTCATCCTTATGCAATACACTACAATTTACTTAAACTGGGCTTTTCCATCGCCCTTTGGGTTACTTGTTACTGTAGATGTTTAGGCAAGTGAGTGAGTGCTTGGAATGCAGTTGACTTCTTGTATAAACTTGCCATCATAATGTCAGAGCTGGAAGGGACCTTTGAAACCATTTGGAGAAGCAATTTGTCCATGTTTTTGTTTGTTTATTTGTTTTAATAAGATTCCCTGTATAAAAAAAAAAAAAAAAAAAAAGCACTCTCAAGATCCTCCCTGCTGATGTACATAGTCTAAACGCTTCCTGCTGTTCATCCCCGGTTCTTATCTTTAGTCATCAGTAGATATGAAGAACAAGCTTCCCTCTTCCACACAGCAACTTCGCCATGTATTTGCTGCACTCAGAGTCATTTCGGGTTTCTCTTTCTCTTACTAGTTAAATTCCTTGCTAATAATCAGAATGTTTATAGCAATATTTTGACTGCAGATTAGTTAAATTTCTTGCTAGTAATCAGAATGTTCATAGTAATATGTTACTCACAGATTAGTTAAATTCCTTGCTAATAATCAGAATGTTCATAGTAATATTTTGACCATAATTAGTTAAATTTCTTGCTAGTAATCAGTAATATTTTGATCTCAGGATCCCAAGAGGTTTCCAAAAGAGGACAGAATGAAAGTGTAAAAATAAAGTAGGAGTCACTTTGTAAACCACTGAGAGAATAATTGAAACAAGAGAAGTCGCATTCCAAGTAGGAGCAAGTTTCCCTCTGTAGGATGAACTTTTCATCTTAATTCAGGAAAAGGTATTTCCACATAAACTGTGTTCCTGAATATCCTAACTACAAAGTGTGATGTGTGCCAAAAAACAAAAGGAGAGAAATGACAAACCAAATGAGGGGTGAATGGTGGGAAAATGAATCTTTCCTTTGATTTTAGTGTATCTAATCCAAGCATTCTTAACCTGAGATCCATGAACTTAAAAAAAATTACTTTGATAAATGCACCTCAGTATAATTGCTTTCCTTTGAAATTTTTTAACATTTTATTTTGTGCATTTAAAATTACTTTTCTGATGAGAGATTCATATATTTTGTCAGAGTGCCAAAGATTAAAGACTTCTACCTGATAGAGTCCATGGAAGAGTTGTTCTAAGAAGAGTTGAAAAAGCCTTTGGAGGGCATGAAATCCAGCCCCCTGACCAATGGATCTCTGGAACATATTTGGCAAATTGTTTTATCAAATATTCTGCCTGAACACCTTCAGAGACACCCTCTTCATCTCTTCTCTAAACATCCACCTCCTTCAAGTCAATCCCATGGTCTCGTTGTCTTCCTGTGGACATGGCTTTTCAAAGTCTTTTCTAAAATATGACACCAAGAGCTAAATACAGTAATCCAATTGCCAACTAATTGTCCTAAGATATGGTGTTTATCCATTTTTTCTTCTATTTTAAAGACTTTAATGCACTTCAATTGCTGGAACTCCCTCCAGGATAGACGCAACCCCAGACACTATGAGGGTGCTAACAGAATGCCATCTCCAACAGCTTCTATGAAGCTGGAGGCCACAGTACTGGCTATTTCAATCATCTGCTGACTAGCCTGGCCAACTCTACTGGGGTGCATACTAGGTTGACAGCAAGGCAGTGGATTTTTCTTTTTCTTTACTTTTTTTTTTTTAATTAAAGTTTTTTATTTTAAAAATAAATACATGGATAATTTTCAACATTCACCCTTACAAAACCTTATGTTCTCATTTTTTCCCTCCTTTTCCCTCATCCTTTCCCCCAGTTGGCAAGTTATCCAATATATGTTAAACATGTGCAATTCTTCTATACATATTTCCACAGATATCGTGCTGCACAAGAAAATCAGATCAAAAAGGGAAAATAAATGAGAAAGGAAACAAAATGCAAGCAAAAAGAGTGAAAATGCTATGTTGCGATCCACATTCAATTCCTACTGCCCTTTCTCTGTGCTCTCTTCATCTGAGACCATTGGAACAGGCCTGAATCATCCCCTTGTTGATGAGAGCTACATCCAGGGGATGGATTTGTCAACCACAGCAACTCTTAAAGACAATCTACGACGAAGATACAGAGCAGTTGCAATCTAGACCAATGGAGGTGCATTTTTACTGAGGAAGTCACTGGCTGCTTAAAGTAAAGGGAGAATAAGAAGCTTCTTCACCTAGTAAGCTTGCAGTGGAGCGGAATAGGGCTAGTTCTCTCACCTGTTTTCCAGGAAGCTCCCGAAAGTCTGCCTAGACCTCATTCCAATTGCTAGAATTAAAATAATGAAGGCCTTTCTAAGGGATCACTCAGGGGAAAGCAGAGGGTGAGCAGCGGAGGTCATTTGAGGGGATGGAGTGGAATTTGGAGTAATTAGATCCCTAATGAACCTCACTAGCAAGGACTGATATCCAAAAGTCGAACTTCCAGTCCAGCCTTCAGATTGTCCCGGGGAAGAGTAAGATTGTGAGTAAGTCAGAGGTGAAGAAGGACTTCACTCTAGGGATGGAGACCTATCTAGGTAAAGGTATGGCGATACAAGATGGAGAGCAATGCAGTGTAGTGGGCTCAGATCTTATGTCTTGTATTCACTACCTTTGTGATCTTAGGCAACACACTTGATTTCCTTGGCTCTCGTTTTCCTCTAGGGGCAGGCAGGTGGTACAGTGGATAGAGTACTAGCAATAGACTTGAGTTCACATTTTACTAGCTGTGTGACCCTGGACAAGCCACCTAACCTTGTATACCTTACTTTTCTAATCTGTAAAATGGCCTCGGGAAGGAAATAGAAAACCACTGCAGTATTTTTTGCCAAGAAAAGCCCCAAAGGGGTCACAAAGAGTTGGATAGGACTGAACAACAGTAACCTCATCTGTAAAATGAAAGCGTTCTTAATTAGATTGCCTCTGAGGTTGTTTCCAGTATCCTAATCCCAGAGCTTTCTTTCTACTAATCTACCCTCCTCATAGGGCCCTCAACTAGACTGAGCACTTCCCCATCCCATTTGTTTTCCAGATGGTTCCAAATGTTTATTTGAAAAAAGCCAAACAAGAAGTTCTTATATTTTATCTTAAGGGTAATTAGGTGATTGGGGTGCCACTCTGCCTGGACTCTGGAAGTCCTGAATTCAAATCTGATCTCAAATACATACTAACTGTGTGGCCAGGGGCAAGTCTTTCAATCTCTGTTTGCCTCAGTTTCCTCATCTGTAAGATGGGGGTAACAATACCTCCCAGGTTGTTGTGAGGATCAAATAAGGTAATTATAAAACACTCAGCATAATGCCTGGCACATAGTAATCACTCTATTAATGTTAGCTATTATTATTTTTATATGGATTTATTGAATTGAAAGATCAATTGGAGACTGACAGGAAGGGCAGGGGCACTCTTTTTTTTAAATTAAAGCTTTTTAATTTTCAAAAGATATGCATGGATAATTTTTTTAACATTAATTTTTGCAAAACCTTGTGTTCCAATCCCCCCTCCCCTCTCCTATATTTAAACATGATAAAAATATATGTTAAATCATGTATTGGTCAACCTGCCATCTGGGGGAAGGAGGGGAAAAGTTGGAATAGAAGATTTTGCAATTGTCAATGCTGAAAAATTACCCATGCATATACTTTGTAAATAAAAAGCTATAATATCAAAAAAATATACATTAAATCCAATGAATGCATATATAGTTATATAATTATCTTGCTGTACAAGAAAAAGCAGATCAAAAAGAAAAAATGAGAAAGCAAATAAAAGGCAAGCCAACAACAAGAGAGTGAAAGTCCTATGTTGTGATCCACATTCAGTTCCAGGGGCACTCATTTTGCCTGGGAAAAAGCTTCAAGTCAGCGCTGGCCTTTTTTGATTCAATTCAATAAGCACTTATTGACCACCTACTTTGTACTCTGTGCAGTGGAATCACCTACGGAGATTCAAAGAAAATACAAAAATTCAGAACAGCCCAGTCTGCCAAAGTGGGTAATTTGAGCCCCAAATCCCGAGGTTCTTGGCACATGTTGGCTTTGTTGATACTTCAGGCTTTCAAAATCAGAGTGACATCAGCCTCCGGTCACCTGCTCCTGTAATTCCAGCTCAGGCTGTATTCCTGGGAGAAAGGGGCCAATAAACATGAAAGGAGTCTGGCATTTCAAGTCCTCCCCCTGCTTTCCCTGGGCCATTCCCGAAGACTGCCCCACGATCGAAACAGCCTCAGCTCAGGAAGGTCTGAGTTGCCTCAGTGGTTGCGCCTGTTACTTGCTATAAGAAACTTGGTTTGCTTTCCTTTCCCTCTTCAATGAGGCTGACATTATTGGATAACAGAGAACATGGCACCAAGTAAGGTGTAAGAATATGGGAAAGGTTGAGGAGGACTTTAAAGATCAAACAGAAGATTTAATTTCATCTTGGAGGTAATAGGGAGCTATTAGGGCTTAGGAGTAGGGAGGGGGATCTGCTCAGACTAGACCTTTAGGAAGACTGGTTCGGCAACTTGAAGGGAAGAGGAGGAGATTTGATACAGGTGTTTTTGAACATTTAACAAATCAGTAAACTGAGTCCCAGAAGGGCTGCATCACTTGGGCAAACAAGCTCCCTTGCAGAGGAACTGGGACTAACAGACTTGACTTCAGATCTCACAGTTCACTTATCTGTGTATAGTAGAAAGAACTGTCAGAGCACCTGGATTGAAATTTTCTCTCTAACATTTTGTCTTATTCTCTCTCTAACATATGTTAAGTGACCTTCCTGGACCTCAGTTTCTTCTTCTGTAAAACAGGCCTTTGAACTAAATGGCCTCTGAGATCCCTTCCAGATCTTAATCTCTTACCTCTGTTCACAGAGAATTCTTTGTGTTTAGAACAATGAAGGTACTACTGGGCCAGGTTTCCTGGGTCTGACCAGCACCTAGAGTCTACTGAAGGATTTATTGTTGACTTATAACTGGGGATAAGAATCAGGAAGTTTCCGCCCCACCCTCAAAATCTCTTAACAACTCTGGCAATATCTGCTAGACTTTTTAACTCCCTACTAGAGATCAGCTCCATGATGGCCAAGAAAATCCTTTATCTAAACTTTTTATCTCCTCTGGGGCTTAGTATAATATTTTGCATGCAGTAGGAAATAAATAAATATTTCTTGAATGAATCTCCATGAATTATTTCCTAACCATCTTTAAGACATTTTTTTTTTCCTATTTTATACCTCTCTCAAGTTGGTTTGAAGGGTTTCCTGGCCAGTACCACATGCTGGGAGTCCCCAATAAAGATCTATCCATTACTCTTAAAGATTTAGCCGATAGATCTTCAGTCTGGTTAATCCCACCATTCTTCCTTCTCTATGGAGAATACTGAGCATCCCTCATCAGAGACCTGGACTATTAAAAGCTTTCTTCTAACCTGGATCAAAAGGAACCAAAGGCTAAAAAGAAACTAGAAGTAATTCCATCAAAATATTAGGGCTGCTTTGTCCTAAAGAGCGGTAAACTGGCCAGTAGGAGACCTGGCCTTTGGTACATTAACTAATTCTGTGACATTAACAGTAAGTGAATTCCATAGGATTTTTAGTTTCCTCATCTGTAAAGTGAAGTGAGTGGATTAATTATCTCTAAGGTCACTGAGATTTACATCATTGAAGGAGCTTCTCACACTGGAAGTTTCTCATATTAAACAGAATCACATATTCCCTCCTGAGAATCAGAATTTGCTAATGTTGAGACAACTTGTGAGCCAGGGTGCTGGACACATGAAATAGCCATGACCATGTATGTCAGCCATGGGGCTTCCCCCCATGGAAGAGCATGCTGGGGTCTTTTCAGAAGATCTGAAATTCAAAATTAGTTTTCATTTCTAACATGATAAATCGCTATAAATGTAATCCACAGAAAAACTTTGTGGACAAATCCTCAATCATTTAAATAAAGAAACTGAGAGTGAGCATCTGGGAATCACTGTTCCAAAGAACCTATTTCCTAAGAGATTAGGATTCAGAGGGTCAGGTTGGGAATGGAATAGGGGGTGGGGATGGGGATGTCACCAGGTGCAGCCCCAGGTAAGTTATCCTTTCAACAAAGGGACACCAAACCTCCCAAGAGATTTGGTTGTGGCTTTTAGGAGTCATACAGCAATTCATTCCAATGTCAATCTACAGCAGGAGTAAGGGTGCTTGTGAATAGATTGCAGGCACTCTGGGAATTTGGCTGGGAAAAAAACAAAATAGATTTATTTTCACTAACCTTTGTTTTTCTCTGTAATCCTATGTGTTTCCTGATTTTAAACATCATTCTGAAAAAGCGTCCACAGACTTCACCAGACATCAAAGGTGTCCACGACACGTAACATGGTTAATCACCCCTGGTCCACAGAGACGATGACCCAGAACTGAGCTCGCCCGGCTGTCTCTGTAGACTTTGCTGATGATGCAAAAACAAATGCTGAGCTGTCAGAAAGTGGCTTTTAATTGACTCATTTGATGTTTTCCTTTAATTGATTTTCTTAGGAAGAAACACTAAAGCCACACAGTGACAAATAAAGGTCTATAAGCTTTAAAGTTTCCAAGCCTTTTCACATACATTATCTTTTTTAATTTCTGCAACCCTATGAGATAGGAAGTGGAAATAGTATTCTCTTGCAGCCTGTAAAATATAAGCTTCTTGAGGGCAGGTGCAGTTTGTATCTCTAGTGCTCAATATAGTATTTTGCACATAGTGAGCATTTGATATAACTATTTGTTTATTCCTTTTCTTTTTTTAAAACAGGATGCCAAACTGTATCTCAGAGAAATTAAGTATCTTAAGGTCATTAATTAAGGTCATTTAGTAAGGGCCAGAACTAGAATCTAAACCAGGGTTTCTGACTCAAAATCGGCTTGCTTTCCATTGTCTCACTGTCTCATATGAAAGATACAGTATACAATCTCTCTCTTCCCTCACAACTTAGCTATGAGGAAAATCACAAATTGACTTATTAGCTTTTATCTAAGCAGAGAGATAGTCTATGAAGTAGATTAATTTTTTATAGATTTTAAAGTAATTTTTATAGTTTTTATTTTTCCAAATACATATGAAGATAGTTTTCAACATTTACTTTTGCAAAATCTTGGGTTTGAAATTTTTTTCCCTTCCCCATCTTCCTTACTCTAAACAACAAGCAATCTAATATAGGTTAAATATGTGCAATTCTTCTGTTCAAATTTCTACATTTATCATGCTGCACAAGAAAAATCAGATTGAAAAGGAAAAAAAATGAGAGAAAAAAACCAAGCAAATAACAAAAAAAGTGAAAATACTATGTTGTAATTCATATTCAGTCCCCATATTCCTCCCTCTGGATACAGATGGCTTTCTCCTTCACAAGTCTATTGGAATTACCTTGAATCACCTCATTGTTGAAAAGAGCCAAGTTATCATAGTTATCATCACATAATTTTGTTACTGTGTACAATGTTCTCTTGGTTCTATTCATCTGAAGTACATTTTAAAAAAATCTCAGTGCCTAAGAGAAGAAAACCATTCCTCTTTTTTTGCAATGGTATTTACATTCATCTATGACAAGTATTTGGCAAAAACCTGCTTATTTTGTCTAGTATAGAGAACAAGGCCAAATATCAATTTCAGAATTATTAATATTCTTCCAAAAGGAGAATCAAAATTTTTCAGTCACCAAGTTGCTCTTTGTTGTGTCTGTCTCTTCATTCCAAAATGAGAAGGCTAAGGACCCAGGTCCATATGCAAGATAGTGGTGATGGTGAACCCACTAGTCCCAGACTTCCTAGTTTCCTACTCAGTCTGGCTCATAGATGTAGGAAGTACATAGTTCAGTAACTTGAGCAAAATGTCAGCAAGCATGAATATTTTTGCTCGGTTTTGTTCCCCCTCAACAACTCCTTTTCCTAGTCTCTTCTGTCTGTTTAGTTGGAACACCATGAAAATTATAACATTATTGTTTTTTCACAGTTTTCCATATTAAATGGAGACTGACCAAAATAAGGAGAAGTGAGAGAGTCAAGTACAGATGTGAATGTTGAATCTATTAAGAAGTGGAGATGTTCCATGAAGTTGGTCCATGAACAAGAGGAGTCTGAGCAGGTTAGGAAACACTTCCTAGAAATGAGTGCTATTATCCCAAAATGGAATTATCTTTCATGTTAATGAACTCTCCCTTACTGGAGGACTTTAGGCAACAGGGCTTGCTGACTCCTGTTGGCAATCTTGTAGAGGGGGGTTTGTTCAGAATAGGGCTGGTTATAAGCTGAGATTCCTTCTAATCCTGAGGTTCCATGATGCCCGTGAAATCTACGATAAACTTGGACCCAAGGTTGTTAACTCTGATGATGTGGCATTTAAAAAATTTCTTCTAGTGAAAATTAGGAATTTTGTTTTGCCTTCCTTTGACAAGTATACATAAATAAGAACATTATAAATTAAGAATTAATTAGGATTGTTGTTATTGTCTTTAATTATGAAGAACTTTACTTCCTATTCCAAAAGCAAATCTTCAAATGAAAATGAAAATCTTCAAATGAAAATTATATTTATCTATAGATAGATACACAGGCATATGTGTATATTTAAACATATATGCCATATACATATATATTATATGATATACATATATATATATATATATACGTAATTTTTTGGGGTTTTCTTTTCTTCATTTTATATTCACAGTTTATACTCTGGCTCCCCACATATTTTTGAATTCCTATATTTTTTGGAGTATTTGTCATTTCTTAAAGCATAGTAAAATTCTTTTACTTTCTTGTGTCAAAATTTGGTTAATGATTTCATAATTGTTAGGGCATCTAGCTGTTTGTATCCCAGCTTTTTTGCTATTAGAAATAGTGCTGTTAGGAGTAGCTTTGTTAAGTACTTAAACCTGGTATACATAATCTCCTTATCCCAGGACAAAGGATATGGCTATTTTTGTAACTTTTATTGTGTAATTTTACCTTGCTTTCTAAAATGGTTAAGTTAATTTACAGTTTAACCAGATGTGTAAATAACATGTTTTCTTCCCTTCATCTTAATGCAATGGCTAATTTCAGAAATAAAAGCTAACCCCATAATTGCACAGTACAAAATATCACTTGGAGTTCAAACAGGTAGATGGAATTAGATTTATTTTAAAATAAAGAAGAATGCTTAAGAAACAACTTGTGCTAATTCAAAAATTTCTTCTTGTCATTTAGATTTTTAGTTCAAAAGTTGTCATGAAAAACAATCAACAACTAAAAATAGAAAATATAAGAAAATAGAAACTATGGCTGTGTTTTTCCTTTTGAAATCTAGTCTACCTAAGTTTTTGTCTTTCTGGTGATAGAGAAACATATTCAATTGAGTCTACCTAATAGCAGAAAGTCTGACCAATTTTGGCTAATGAAATCTGAAGATCAGGCAAAGGAAAATGATATAGTTAAAGACTTCGAAAATATTCTAAATATCGCCAGACAAGTTAATACAGTTAATACTTTTCAGTGGAGATGATGCTATTAAAATGGAAACCACTAGTCTATTAAGTACTAAATATATTGTAATATTTCCACTGACAGATGATCTCATCAATGTTGATTTTCCCTACCATTATTGTGGATTACAATGCATATGTATCTTCTTATCCAGGCAATTATTGCTCAGGTTCTCCTGGAGCTTTTCCATAGAGGATTTACCAAAGGTGCTAGAAGTCTTTTATTTTGTGGTTAGACTGTCAACAAGTTTTTACTAGCTTTCATCATATGATTCACTCACCTTCTTTTCTTTGTGTCATCCAGAACTTTTATATTTTATAGATTGCAGTATCCCAGACTTTGTAAATATAGAATATTGCCAAGAGAACATTTGTATTGTTTTTTAATTATGGATTTTGCCCTGGGGAGCAACTCAGGATCATTGAAGGAATTATGTGATTTTCTACTTTCAATATAGTTCATTTCTTGATTTTGGACCCAATTCGTTTTTATCTGTAACATATTTCTATAAATGTGACCACTCAATGGATCAAACAGCCAATTACATGTTCAAATCTGAACAATAGACATTTTTTATTCATTTATTTTTTTCTGTTGTCAGCCTCTTTTTTTTAAAATCATGTTTTGGAGTTTAATGCAAATAATGCCATATTATCTGCAAGTAGGAGCTTTTAGGGGTTTTCCATCATCTCTAGATAGTACTTCCTCTGTTTGGATTTTTTGTGGGATATCCTTCATGATAGTTATTGATCCCCCTTAGTGAACATATATTCTTATTTTGTGTCTTGCTTGACAATAATCAGAATAACAGAGCAGAATGTTTGTGAATGTCCATATCTGTCTATATCTATATTTGTTTTTAACATATGTATAAATTATTGTTGGAGAAAAACCTTTAATACCATTTTGCTTTACTGAGTGCAATGCTTTTTTTAAAAAATAAATAACATGCATCGAAATCATGTATTTTCTGACTCTTTTAGTCAACTGCATGACTCTAAAGATTAATTGTTGTGATGATTCATTTCTAGCTATTGCTAGAAATTGCTTCCTTTAAGTCTCATCTAAAATTCTACTTTTAATGGAAGCCTCCAACCCCTTGTGATGCAAATGCCTTCCCTCTGTTAATTATTTCTATTTGTCCTACATTCTATATAACTTACTTTATATATATTTGTTCCATCTTGTCTCCCCCAAAAGAATGTAAGCTCCTTGAGATGAAGGGACTGTCTTTTGCCTCTCTTTCTCTCTCTCTCTCTTTTTTTAATATCCAGGGTTTAGTTTAACACAGTATCTATTACACAGTAGGCACATAATACATATTTATTGATTGTTTGGTGTCCATTTTAGGTTTCAGAGGGAGAAAAAAGAAATATGCCTCTCCTACTTTGAGATAAGGTTAGGGATTGTGGATGGGTACTTTGTTGGTTGGGCTTGACTCAACTTTTTCTATGTTACAAAGTGTTAGAAATGAAGGTTTTTTTCTAAAGGCATGAATAAAATAATTTTGAAGAAAACAATAAGATGTTTATTTTGGAGGAAAGCTTATGAAATATAGCCTTTCTCTTTCTGATATTTTCATTGAATCTTCTTTTTAAATTTAAAAATTTTTTTGAAAGTATCTTCAATAAGGATGTAGATCATTTTCAAAAATATATTGTAAAGATGAAAAATTATACACATGGGTGAATAATTATTGATACTCTTTTGATTGCCTTTTGGAGATAATAATATCATCTATCCTTTCTTTCATGCTTCTGGTAGCATATCTCTCCAAGAATTAGTCTAATTCAATTGCTCTTCCCTATTTTTTCTTTTTAAATTCCATTTCTATTCCTTCTGATGCCATATTTGGGATTGAAGTGTTCTAATCTGCACAGAGTAGATCCATTGTTAAAGATGAAAACAAATTATTGGCAGATTTGTTCCATTTACTCTCCATTTTTGTCCTCTAGTCACTTTCATCCAGATTCTATCATCTTGGAAATATGTGGCTTAGGAAGTATCAGAACAATTGTTCTGTAGACATATTTTTATTTTTATTGTTTCTTATTGTTTTATGAAGCAATATTGATAATAATATTTTACCACATTCCTATGTAGTGTTTCACAAATAAGTTTGTACACTAAATTGCTCTTGGATGCCAAGTGTCTAGCAAAGTATTAAGTGTTTGCAGTTTCAGAAACATTCTATGCTTTTTTTGGCCTTTTCAAAAAGTCATTATTTTTACCTTTGCTCACTTCCCATTTTTCAGTGTCAATGGCTAATAAAATTATAGATTTTAAGATGGTAATTTAGTTCCTTTCCTTTCCATTCTTCCCCTTCACTAATGAAAAAAGAAAAAAAAAGAAAAAAAAATCATTGTAATAAACATGCATAGCCAAGCAAAAAAAAAAATCCTCATGGTTTCCACATCTACAAATATGTTACATTTTGCATCCTGAATCTCTCATTCCTCCGTCTTCCCTCATCAGTTCTTTGCAATCATGATTGGTTGTTGGATTGATCAGAGTTCCTTAGTCTTTCAAAGTTGTTTGTTTTACAGTGTTGTTCTTTTGTATCATTTGCTCCCCTGGTTTTGCTCACTTCACTCTGCATCAGTTCATACAAACCTCTCCAGGTTTCTTTGAATCAACACCTTTCATCTCCTCTTACTCTCGCCCACTTTTAGGCACCAAGTATCAAGGTATATATGTAGACTTTCTCTGGATAGTCTTTTTTAAAGATCTTTATAGGATTTCTCTACCTCTTCATTTTCTGCAACAGATGTTGGTTGGCACATAAGCTACAATTATCTTCATGGTGGTCTTTTTGCTTATGCTCATAATAAACACTACAAGATGAGATGAGCAAGTTTCCCATGAAATGGTGTTTCTTGTCGCCTTTGGGTTTACAATGGAACCAACTCTGCCAGCTTCTTTGTTTGCCTGAGCCATCACTCTATTTAACTACAATTTCTTTTCATCTCTTAGTTTCATTTATTGTAAGAATATCAGTAATGATTTAATTCTATTCTTTCAGTAATATGTAAAGTAACTGGTTACTGGTCCAAAATCTCATCTATAGAGTTTGTTAATATTTATTAACCGCCTTAAGGCTGAATGATTCAAAGGACTCTTTCTCTCCATATTTTTCTTTTCCATCATCATGGAAGTGAAAGGGGATGACAAAAAACTAAAGGTCATTTATAATCTTTCTTTGTTCCATGAGTTGTATGTTCAAATAATTCAATACTTAGTGACCAACCTATTATTAATGAGTCTCTGGGTAATTGGCTAAATTAGACTTTAGATAGCTGACTTAGCCTGTTAATGGGACCATACTCAAAGTCTAAAAAAAGTCTGCTAGAATTTAGGATGCATTGGCTTGTCCTTCCAGAACTCAGAGTAACTCCCACCCTATAATGAGGCAATAGAGGAATAAAATTAATAATAATAATAGTAAAATTAATTACAGTTTAATCAGTGCCTAATACCATATGCTGAAGATGGAGGAAATCAATCTCTATTAGCTTATGCTGAAGACACTAAAAAAAGATAGACATCTCTTATTATATTCACCTATCTACTTGTTAAGAGCTCCTGAAACAGACCTCCTAGAATAAATGGTAACAAATCTCAATTTGAATGCAAGGCTCAGACCCAAGTAGTCTTATGCAAGATTTGGCAGACCAGAGTCTGAAGAGTCCCTAAGAAACTAATCTTACTAGAACAATAGGCTGTCTGTTTTTAGATTGGTTCCATGTAAGCGTACAGCACTTCAAAACTTTGGAGGTCTGTTGACAGCTACAATTGCATATTAAAGACAGGAGTCAAAAACAAAGAGTTGGAAGTGGATGATAGCATCATAGCATCATTTGTGTAAGAGATCCAGGGGAAAGAACACTGTCCCTTGAGTCAGAGAAGGGGGGATTTCGATCTTGTTACTTAACAATCTCTACTTTTGTAGTCTTAGACCAGTCATTTTTCCTCCAAGGTTTGTAAAATAATAGTGTTGGACATAATAACCTCTGTGTTCCTCCCAGTTTAAGATTTATTTTTCTATTATTATAGAGGGCCAAGGGCAGCTGGAGTACTTTAGACTCACATAACCCTTTGGGGTTTGTTGGAATGTTGCTCCCTGAAATAGTTTAAAGGGGAATGAATGCAGGTTGACAATCAAGAATTGAATTTCAGGGACTTTCTAACCCTTAATCCGACAGCATCTGGGGAGAGGGACTTTAATCCTGCCAGCAGAAGGAAGTCAATTCAAAAGACAGACTAAAGTATCTTAAAGCTCTTGTAAAGTGATTGGATTATCTGGTCCCAAAAGAACTCAAGGGTTAAAATTCTGGAAGTTAAAACAACTTTTCTCGTTCTGAGGAGAAAGCTGTAATACAACTGAGATTCATCCTACCATGTGTCCTATTGACAACTGCCAAAGATCATCCTGACCAATGGCCTTTAACAAATGTGGAGTGTTACAGTTTTATCCGCAGTAATCTTTCAGCCATTTTTCTTCTTCCATAAAATAGAAATAATATTTTCTCCTAGAAAAAATTAGACATTATCTACTAGAGATAATACCTTTTGTATGATCTGCTGGAAGCATTAAACAAATTAATGTACCTAAAGTAAGGGGGTGTTGAGAAGCTTAAATGAGATAATGAATGGAAAATACAGTGCAAACCTTAAAGCATCATATGAATGCTAGGAATTATAGTTATCATAATTAATGGTAGTAATAGTACTAGCCTACAGTCACCAGTCTCTGATCTGGTTTCACTCCCCTGGTTTTTTCTATTGTAGTCTTGCTGAAACTATAGCTGTAAACACTGCTGAACTCAAACAGTTTATAGAACAATATAGAGGTGTGCTTGTAAGTGTTTAACAACCAGGCTCTGCAGAAAAAAAAAATTGCATGCAATTCAAACTTGTTTAATCTAGAGTATTAAGTCATGCTAAACCAATTAGTAGAATAATAAATAGAGCCTTGATTTATGCAGCATTCTGAGACAGAAATATTCTCACTGAAAATTGAATAGTGGACTCTCCCAAGCTAGAGCTGGCTCCAATACACCTAGGCTATTACTAGTACTACTAAAATGTACATTATGACTAGAACTCCTACACTTTCTATTTCCTTTTCTACTAAGTAGGAATTTAAGATATTTTAGTTGTCAACTCTCATTTCTCTTAAAATTTTATAATAAAGCTTTTTATTTTCAAAGCATGTACATAATTTTCAACATTCAGATTTTTTTCTCTCTTCCTTCTCTCCACCCTCTCCCTTAGACAATATATCTAATATATGTTAAAAATGTGCAATTCTTCTACATATATTTCCACAATTATCATCCTGCACATGAAAAAAAAAACAGCAAATATAAGCATGCTCAGATTTGCTCTTCCTGGTACAAATATACCAAACATGCACAGACATTGTTGCTGGGTTCTAATTCAGCATGTAAAACTTTGAGAGCTGGTTTCTAGCCATGCTGACTCAGGGCTTACTACATGATGATGTAAAATCTCCTAGATATTTTTGGAAATTGAAAAACTGACTCGGGAGTGGATAGACCAAGACTGAGCATCCATTAAAACCAAAGGACCAACCTATGGACATGCTGGATTCAGCTCATACAGGTTCATGAGAGCCAAATGTTAAATTTTCAGTGTGAGCATTTATATACCAGATAGTAAACATTAAAATCAGGGCTTCATTTATAGTTTTGCAGATAGCCTAGACTTAAGAAAATGATGGAGAAAATGTTTACAATGCAGATTAAACTTAAAAGTGTTACATGACTACATCCCCCCCCCAGGGGGCCAGATGTTAAATATTTACCAGAGTCTTTGGACTCATCTATTATGTCAGTTTTTTTCCTTCCTGGCATCAAATGAGACAAAGACTATTTTGATTTTCCAGATGGAGAAAAGGGTATCTAGTTGAATTCTTCCACCCAGCTACTATGTGCCCATGGATGCATATGGTGCTTCTGTTTCTTTTGCATTTATTCTTCCATGATTGTAGGTGAAGGAGTATTCTGGGAAGAGTGCTCAAACTACTGAGTGAGTTCCAGATATTCCTCCAATAACTAGAATTGATAGCAAAGTCCACAGCAATGGTCACCGGAGTTGAAGTGACTTATGACAGAAAATTCTTATAGACAGAGATGAAAAAAGACTCATCCCCCTGAAAGTCAGTAGCAATGTCTCCGAACATGACCTCTGAAGAGGGGGTGTGGACTCTAGAGATTAGTACTTGGAGCCTAGCTGAGAGGTACTAATTTATTTATTTATTTGGCTATCTATCTATTTATTTATACATTCATTTATCCATTCATTCATTTATTTATTTGTTTATTCCTGAGAGGTACTAATTTACTTATTTATTTAGCTATCTATCTATTTATCCATTCATTCACTTATTTATTTATTCATTTATTTGTTTGTTTATTTATTTTTGCTTTGTGACTTTCCTTTTCTTTTTCTTTTTTAGCTTTTTCTTTTTTTTCTTTCTTTTTTGCTGAGGCAATTGAGGTTAAATGACTTGCCCAGGGTCACACAGCTAGGAAGTGCTAAGTGTCTGAGGTCAGATTTGAACTGAGGTCCCCCTGACTTCGGGGCTGGTGCTCTATCCACTGTGCCACCTAGCTGCCTCTTAGCTTTTTATTTCCAAAATATCTGCATAGTCAGTTTTCAACATTCACCCTTGCAAAACCTTGTTTCCAATTTTTTTCTCCTTTCCTTCCCCCATGCCCCTCCCCTAGATAGCAAGTAATCCAATATAGTGAAAATATTGTGTTGTGATCCACATTCGATGATACTGCCAATCCTTTTTCTGAGTGCAGATGGCTCTCTCCATCACAAGATCATTAGAACTGGCCTGAATCATCTCACTGTTGAAAAGAGCCACGCCCATCAGAATTGATCATCTTTAATGTTGTTGTTGCTGTGTCCAATGTTCTCCTGGCTCTATTCATTTTACACAGCATCAGTTCATGGAAGTCTCAGAGAAATACATGTCAAGTCCATGAAAGAAGAAAAGGAGTAGAAAAATATTTTGGACACATGTCTTGGATTATTGTACTTTAGGTTTGAACTCATGCTCCCCAGGGTGCAAAGGATGAATGGGTCCTTGGTTTGGGGAAAATATTTTGTAACTGTTTTTTTTTTGGATCAAATCTTTTTTAAATACAATGTAGTCAACTGGTTGATAATGAGATTAATGGAAGCTTATAAGCAATAGTAATAATAACCTCAACCTTTTATACTTATTCCCAGAACCCAGAGGAAAAGAGTAAGTAGTTAGCTTTTTTCTAGTGTCAGTGCCCATATGAGTTGGAGGAATGGTAGTGGGGATAGGGTGCAGTGACATACCCATGTGGATCTGTGATTATATTAACTGGAAGTTCCAACGATGGAGTCATGCTTGCCCGCCCTGTGTGACAGTTGTCTATGTCTTCCTAAAAGTTTGCACGGGGGACAAATCCAACATGACAAGTAGGACCCTGGCTGCCCTTCTGTTACAGTTAATTCTTGTCAAGTTGCCAGCCTATCTTTTCTTCCCATCATACATTTCCTAGAGGACTTCTTTTATTATTTCTCTTCACCTCATTGATTAAAAGTTATAGTCTGTTTATATCTATCATGAGCCTCTCTTTCCTGCTCTTTCTGATGTTCATTTTTGAAGCTTAATTATCATTATTATCATTAAACCATCTCTAAACTGGGATAATAATAATTATGCCTAATTCACAGGGTTGTTTTGAAGACAAATAAGATAATATTTATAAAAAACTGTTCACACAGTGCCTGGCACATAATCGGCACTATATAAATGCATCTTTCATTTTTTTCCCCTCTCCTTCCTCTTTCCTTTTTTTTTTCTTCCCTAAATAAAAAAAAATTTGAGCTGAAAGGAACAAGTTAACTCATCTAGTCCCTATCCTTTATTTGGGTTACTCATTCTTAAATTCAAGGTCATCCTTTGCCACTGTTTATCCATTTTGGATAAAGTCCCCTGACTAGAGACACTTTCTAGCTTTGAATAGGAAAATTCATTCTTTTGACATCTATGTGTCTACCATGTGCAGAGGGCTGGGATAGATGTACAAATCTCATGGAACTTACAGTTTAAGAATTGCACAACTTTGTACTAAAACACAAACACACATAATTATAGCTTATTCCTTCCTCATAAACCTTCCTAACCTGCCCCAATATTTGGTACTATCTTCTCTCCATTAAAAGAACTCTTCCCCCAGACTTTAACTGCCAAAAAACCTCCCCATGTCTGTAGCTCTCCACTGAATTCCAAAGTATTTTGGCAAAGATCACCATTCTATTCTACTTCCTTTTCTTTAACTAGATTTTATAATTCTACAGAGACAAATCAGGAAAAAGCCCCAAACTAAAAAACAGTTTGCTATGAATTGCTTTTAGAAAACTCTTACTATCTACTGCTCAGAATTCCATCACTTCATTAATGTTTAAAGAATTTTCTCCCTTTTTATATTCCATGGACCAGATTCCCATCTGCCTTCACTCATAATCTCTTAGTACTCAAGCAATTTCCTTCAAAAGAAGTTCCAGGTGCAGAAGAGATTTAAGGGTGTGGTTGGATCTCAGTATTTGGTTCTATTATTTTACTAAAACATTTATTTTCTTAATCTTTGCCCCAAAGTGACTTTTCTGAGCAAATTCTAGCTGAGCTCATTCATCTGTTTTGGAATCATGTGGAAGAAAACAAATATACAGATATTTCCAGCTCATATAAATGACCTCAAAAATTGGACCAAGTGGTCATAAAACTTTCAATTGATTATTTCTTAAGAGACACAGAGTTTCTTTTGAAAAAGGGCTATAGTGCATACCAAAGGAGAGAAAACACCACTATTTAAACTGGCAAACAAACTTTGACTCTTTAATCCACTGTTTATATTTTCTTTTTCTTCTTTGATTCTCTCTTTCTTTTCATTTAGAAATAGAATTATTTTTTTTCTCTCATTAGAAACTGAGGAAGACATATCCCCAGTCTCCATTAACAAGTCCTATTAACTATAGCTCATTGAAACACAACCAGAAGAAGAGAAATAAAAGCAGGCTTGAGGTCAGGTTTTTTTTTTCTTTTCTATTTGTCAATAACCAAAGGATCCAGATAATTCTCCAAATAGTTAAATATCACTCGTAATTTATACATAAATAAGACAGTGCATGGAAGAAAGAATATTAAGCTAGAAATCGGGACATCTACTAGAAAGCAGAGGAAGCAGGATAGCCCAATGAATTATTTAAATTGTGTCATCAGAAAGAGGTAGAGAAAAAAAGAAATAGAACATAAACGCCTTTAAATAGGGCCGCAAGGTGCATACTCAAATATTCAGGCAGATTCAAGAATTGTCTCCAGTGATTATAATCCATTTATGACTCCCTATTCTACGTGAATCTTGTTCATGTCCTTCCAAAAGTTTGGGCCCATCCACCCAACATGAAGCTTCCTTTCTTCCAACGTTAAGAAGGGAACTATCAATGGTCCCCCCTTGGCAGTCCATCCCTCCCCCTTGCCACATGGCCACCCCATCCTCTCTTCTTGTGACACGTTTTCCTTGGTGAACTTTTTTAATCCTATTAAACCCTTGATGGACTCTTTCAATCCCATGTTAGACCTATCACACACCTCTCCATTCTCCTAAGTATGATGCTCAATTTTGGATCTTCACATATAATTGTTTTCAATGTCTTACTGCTCTATAGCAACACCTATAAAATCAAAACATTGAAAAGATGGACTTTGTTTTCATTGGAATCTTAGTATTAGTGAAAGAGCTTTGCAGTTTTTCAAAAGTAGTCTAATCTCCTCTGCTTTTCACCTTTGGGTCCATTTCAATGTTTGTTTGTACTATTGGTTCTGGATTTACATACTGATGAACAAGCTCTGGAACGTGTCCAGCCAAATGCATATAAAAGTCTGGGCAATAGATAACTTCCATTCACTTGGCTTTTACTTTATTAATTGACAAGTCAAACTTTTGAGATGGCTCTGAAATGTTATGGTGCTTGAGGAGGTCAGCCAACATTAGCAGCATGTGGAATACTTCACATCCATGGGGAGTCCCATCTCTGTCTTGGGCTCCATGCTGAATCTCCTCCTCCTTCACCATGGTGGTGAATCTAACATACAACTCCCTATCTTGTGCCCTTGCCTGATCCTTGTCATTAAATAGGATTATTTATCTTTATTATTTATTTATTATATTATTATATTTTATTATATTATTATTTATTTATTATAAGATTATTTATCTCCCAAGGATCCTAAGTGAATGGTTTTGAAATGATGATGGGAAACACTGTGGTAAAGGAGCCTTCGAGTTGGTAAATCAAATGCTTTTAAGGATCGACAAGCAATACGTACCATGGGAAACATATTCTTGACATCATTTGGTTAATTGTGAAATAGTAAAGGTCTATTGCTGAATATCACTTGTGAAAGTCTGTTCCTTACTAATCTCTTTCATGAGATAATATTGTTGATTTGTGTTTGCATGGTTCTCATATAGATTTTTATTGATACAAGAGAAGGTATATTAATGGATAATTATTGATATTCTCTCAGTACTCTTTTCAGTACTAATGTTAGAAACTTCTCTCTCCCTTACATCTTTGATGTATAGATAACCTCATCACCCTGTCAACTTTCCTATTTTCAGCATATGAATTTCTCTGTCTCTGTCTCTCTCTCTCTCTGTCTCTGTGTCTCTGTGTCTATCTCTCTCTCTTTCTGAGATATGGCCCAAAGTGACCATATCTTTTTTTCTTTTTTGTTCTCTGTAGAGTTATTTATTTTTCATTTATATGTACGTATAATCCCTGGTATTAGGATCCAAGTCTGGTGGTTTCACTGCCCTTGAGAGAGAAAACAGTTTGCTAAAATGATTTTTAAGAAACATTTCCCATTTTTCTCCTGTTTGTAGTCCATCTTCCCATTTTACCCTTTAATGCTCTTGGGCTGAATTTAAACTGGCTTTACCCTACTCTGCATTTCTTGTGATGAGATGATACAGCTCACTAATAATAATCCATCATTTTAGGACAAAATCCAGATGTTTAATAAATGCTTGTTGATTGAATTAATTAAATAAATCCAGGCCAATAATTAGTTTTTTCTCATGACCCTAGTAGCTAACTCACTAATGCTAAGATGTGGTGACTGTCACCCTGGGTTCTTACTTCTGTCACTAACTAGCTGGACAAGTCACAACATTTCTCTTTTGTAAAGTGGTGGCTTTTGTCTAAATGGCTTCTAAGGTCTTTCTGATCCTTGGATTCTTATGCTTAAAGTATACATAAACAACCTCATGTTTGCCAATGCTATTCTCAGCCTCGAGGGACTACAAAAGGAGTTTAAGATACAGACAGTCAGTAAGAAGGAGCTTAAAGTCCAGGTCAGAGATTCTTAACCTTTTCTATGTCCTGGCCCCTTTTGGCAGTCTGTCAAAGCTTATGGAGTCCTTGTCATAATGCCTATTATGATGTAATCTTAATTTCTTTCATTTATAATGCAAGGAAATGCTAAGTTTCAAGTATATGTGATTTTTCCCCTCCATCAAATTCACAAATCCCCCAAAACTCTATTCATGGATTCCCTCAGAGGCCATAGACTCCAGATTAAGACACAGAGACCAGATATAGACTCAAAAGAGAGTTGGTGAACTCAAATTTTGGTCCAGTATTCTGAATTTTAAAATAACATTTCTCTGTGTGTGTATATGTGTGTGTGTGTGTGTGTGTGTGTGTGTGTGTGTGTGTGTGTGTGTATAATATAATGGAATATTACTGTTCTATAAGAAATGATGAGCGGGGAGATTTCAGAAAAATCTTGAAAGACTTACATGAACTGATGCTAAGTGAAGTGTTCAGAACCAGGAGAGCATTGTTACACAGTAATTGTAATATTATGTGATGATCAACTATGACAGCCTTAGCTCTTCTCAGCAATGTGATGATATAGGACAGTTCCAGTAGACTTGGGTTGGAAAATGTCATTCATATCTCCATTTTTGTGGGGGTTGCTTTTTCTTTCTTGTATATTTTTCCATCTTTTCTGATTTTTCTTTCACAAAATAAAAAAAAATTATGGAAATATCTTTAAAAGTAAGTGTATACATATAGCCTATATCAGGTTGTTTATTGTCTTGGGGACAAGGGGAAATAAGGGAGAGAGGGAGAAAAAAATTGGAATTCAAAATCTTACAAAAATGAATGCTGAGGGGCAGCTAGGTGGTGCAGTGCATAGAGCACTACCAGCCTTGAATTCAGGAGGACCTGAGTTCAAATCTGGTCTTGGACACTTTACACTTCCTAGCCGTGTGACCTTGGGCAAGTCACTTAATCCCAATTGCCTCAGCAAAAAGCAAAAAAAAAAAAAAAAAAAAAAGAATGCTGAAAACTATTTTTACCTGTAATTAGAAAAATAAAATGTTATTAAGAAGGAAAAAAAGATTTAGCTCAAATCCTACCTTGTTCAGGAAGCCTTTCCTGGTTTCCAGATTTCCTTCCTTTCAAGATTACCTTCCATTTACACTGACTAGATCTTGAAGGTACAGTTATTTGAGTTCCTTGAGGGTCATATTTTTTCCTTTTTTTTTCCTTTTATTTCTACCACTTACAACTGTACCTAATATTTAGAAACCTCTTATAAAATACTGACAAAGCAACGTAATGTGCAAAGACCCTTCATATTTGCCAATAAATAAATTTAAGATAATTTGAGAAGGTAGAGAACATGAACAATTAGGGGAATTGGGAATAACTCTACAGTGTCATTTCAGATGAGCATAGGAGAAGCTAAGGAGTCTGGTAGTAAAAGGTAAGTTGGGAGTACATCCCAGGAATGTTCAATAACTTTTACAAAGGTGTGGATGGAATATAGAATAGGGCACAAAAAGTAGGTCAGGTTGGCTGGAACCAGGAGCCTGTGAAGGGGAAAACATTAAATGTCTAGAAAGGAAGATAAGGTGGCTGGGTGGTACATTGTATCCACAATGTATCCAGACAGGTATGGAATGAGGAAGACCTAAATTTAGATATGAGTTCGGATACTTGCTAGCTGTGTGACCCTGAATAAGTCACTTAATTCTGTTTGCCTCAGTTTCCTCATCTGTAAAATAAGTTGAAGAAGAAAATGTATCTCTGCCAAGAAACAACTTAGGCAGCTCTGTGGAGCGTGGGTTGGACAGAGAGGGGACTGGACATGGGCAGATCAATTAGAAGGCAAAGGAGAGAAGTATCATAGCTAAGGTCTCGTTCTCAGACCCTTCCCTTTGGAGGCCAGGAGATGAAGGCGTTCTTCAGTAGAACACAGCGCTTGCTGTCTGTATGACCAGCTAGAGCATCAGCAGGAGAGAAAACATTGTGCAGCAAAGAGAGTCACAACTGATTATTTCTCAAGAGGTTTAGAAACTGAAATTGTATAAACACAGCTGGGGAAGCACTTGAATCCAGAGCCTACTAATCAAAGTACATTAATCTTTCATCCTCTCAGCCCCTATCAGGGCTATAGAACTGTATGCCTGAATTTGTAGGAAAGTGACACATTTTAAAACGTCCTTGTTGATTGAGAGGAAGGACCTTATAGACACCCGCCCATGGCTGTCGTGTTTATTTGGACATGTAGATATCCGTTTTAAGCAGCCAAAAAAAAAAAAAAAAAAAGTCCTTAGCCTGGTCAGGAAGTCACAATGCAGCCATGTTCCATAAACAAACCCAAGAAAGTGTTGTTTACATCCTCACAGTTTATGGTATCAAGAGCTGACTTTGGAGCATGAATGGAAAGTGAGCTCAGGACAAAATGTACAGTGATTTTGGCTCGGAAGAACCGGGCTTATTTTGCCTAGCAGAAGCCATTTAAGCAAAGAGACACTATCAACATTGTCCAATAAATATGTCTTTGGTCCTCTTTCCTCCAAGTTCTTGGGCTCTCCTTGATCTCAGCAAATCTCTCTCCTCCCTGTGACTCTACATTCTAAAAGACTTCTTGAATTAATTTATTATCATATATTTATTATTTAATTAATTTATAAATAATTATTTAGTATTATAATTAATTATAAAATTAATATGAAGAATTAAGGAAAATCTGCTTCAAGAAGTATTTTAGGTGATAATTTGTATGATCCATGAAAGGAATTGTTGGGGCATGATAACTAAAACTAATATGAAAAATTAAGGAAGTTTGTGTCAAGAAATGTCTTTAGGTGAGTTTCTATAGAGTCCATTAGCAATAAACACATAAAGGACTTTTCTAAGATAATAACAGTCTAGACTGTTGCTGTCCCAGATGAGGGAGGGTCTGTTTTTGCAGGTGGGTCTAAGCCTGGGAGAACAAAAATCATAAACATCAACGTAATCACCCTGTTTACATATATTTTGTCATGCTAATGGCATTGCTTCAATTAAGCTCTGTCTACTGAGGCTTCTTCTATAAAAGGACTAAAGCTTTCTTTCTACACACACACACACACACACACACACACACACACACACATTCTTTTTATGCCATTTCAAAAGAGGCCCCAAGTACATTACGTATAGACTCCCAAACTAAAATGCTTTTCTTACTCAATGAAATAACAACCCCTTTTATAAACCAAGTTCAGCTGTAGTTCTTACCAACCAGGAAAATAATAAAAATGGGAATGCTCAGGCTCTAAATTAAGGCTGGAGCTGGGCTGCAGAGCCCCAGGGACAAACTCCCTCCCTGCCTCACCTGTGATGATATTTAACTGTCAAGATTGATGACATTTACAGAGGGAAAAGAAAGACAGCTAACCAGCATTTATTAAGCACCTACTATGTTCCAAGCTTTACAAACATCTCAGTTTATTCACATATTTGTAAAAACAGGCTTTACGACTTCTGCAAAGCACACTACATGACTTTGAGAGTCAGTGCTATTTTTCTTCTCATTTTTAAAATGAGAAAACGGACGCCCAGGGCAGTTAAGAGACTTGCCAAGAATTGCAATACTAATAAGTATCAGAAGCGGGACACTGACCCAGGGTTTCCTGGCTCTTAAGTTCTGTACGTTGTGCGCTGCTGTCTCTAAAAAAGGATGTGAAGTGAATGACCCCTGTGATGATGCTTTAATATACTCCTGTTAAGGCTACTGTTACCAGTTACACATAAGATCCCACCCTTTTTGGCATTCCATTAATCAGTCAGTTATGCATTTATCACTTGCCAGTTGCTCTACTAAGCTTGGCAACTCAAAGACAACATGGAAACATCCGTTCCCTCAAAGAACTGATGCGACCCCTAGCATTTAACCCATCATCTTTCACTGAGAAGCTTCCTAGAAATGGTTATTGAATAAAGGGCTTTAGGATGAGTAGATGGATAAATGAATGATTGATAATAGCTGACATTTGTATAATGCTTTTTAGGGCATCAAAAGTACTTTGCTTTTATCTAGTTATCATCTATCTATAATAATAATAATAATTAACTTTATCTAGAACTTATTAGGTGCCAGGCACTGTGCTAAACCCTTTACAATTATTATCTCATTTGATCCTCAAAAGGAGGTAGATATTATTATTTCCATTCTGCAGTTGAGGAAACAGAGGCAAATAGTTTAGATTAGAAGCAAATAGTAGAGGTTAGGTGGCTTGCCCAGAGTCAGCTATTAATCAAAGGACAGATTTGAACTCAAAAGTAACCGATGCCAGATTCAATGCTCTATCCTTTGCATCTCTCTCTCCCTCCCTCCCTCCCTCCCTCTCTCTCTCTCTCTCTCTCTCTCTCTCTCTCTCTCTCTCTCTCTCTCTCTCTCTCTCTCTCTCCATCCATCCATCCATCCATCCATCCATCCATCCATCTATTCTTCCATCCATCCATCCATCCCTCCATTCATCCAACTAATTACCTATCTATCCATTATCCACCCATTTATCTACCTACCTATTTATCTATCCATCTATTCATTCATCCATCTATCTATTATCGCTCTACTCATCTATCCAATCTACTTATCTATTTCTGGTCTTTATCTATCTCTGTATCCATCCATCCATCTATCTATCTACCTATCCATCTATCTGTCTATCCTTCCATCTATCTACCAATTTCTATCTATCCAGTTTTTGTCTGCCTTTCTATCTGTTATCTAATTTTTTTCTTTCTAATTAGTACCTACCTATCTGAATATTTGAATGAAGTGAGATTGACTTACAGGAAGATCCATTTCAGTTACTAAATTCTCTTAAATGGGATATATAAGTGAACCAATAAGTGATAGAAAAAATAAGGTTTCAGCAGAACTTCTCCAGAATAAAAATACTCAAATGAAAGGTAGAATAATAGAGTAGGAACAGTGATGGATTGAATCAGAAGAAGCACATTCAAATCCCAGTTCAGCCACTTATATGTGTAACCTTGGGCAAATCAGGGAGCCTATCCAGGTCTCAGTTTCCTCATCTGTAAATGAAGGGATTGAACTTGAAGGTCTCTGAGATCTCTTCAATCTCTAAATCAATAATTCTGCAAATTTACTGCCCATTCAGAAGTGCTAATTACTGTCTCTCTTCAGCTCTGCGGATTCATCTAAATACTATCTGATCAAGCATACGGTATTGTAGTCATCAGCCTAGAGGCAGCTGGTGATCCAGTGCTTAGATTGCTGGGCTTGCAGTCAGGAAGTCATGAGTTCTAATGTGACCTCAGACAGTAGCTATGTGACCCTGAACAAGTTTGAACTTAGCTTCTATTTGCCTCAGTTTCCTCAACTGCAAAATGGGAATAATAACACCTACCTTCTAGAGTTGTTGTGAGGATCAAATGAGATAAAAATTGTAAATATTGTACTTAGCACAATGCCTGACACTTAGAAGGTGTTTTAAAAATGCTTATTTCTTTCCTTTCCTCTTTATAATCAAACAGGATTTTTTTTTTTTTTTAACTAACTCAGAGCTGGCAATATTTTCTTATGGTCATAAGGAGAGGTGATTGGAGTAATGTTGTGAATGAGAAAAAACTTCAATGTATCCATTTTTTAAATGGAGATTTTTTAAAATAAATCACACCTAAGCATGCTCAAATAATTGTTCCATATTACATATACTTTTGAGCCCTCCACAAAAAATGGTCACTAGGGTTTTTTGGAAGTCAAGGTCCAACTCGAGTCATTATAATTTAAGCCAAATGTCCCAATCCACTGCATTTTCCTCTAATATGTAACCCTTAACTCATTAGGTTTTTTTTAAAAAAGTAATATTTGTGATATCTATATTTTTAAGGGTTAGAAGAAAAATAAACTGTTGGCGTCCATTCAGGAAATACATATGTATAACACCAGCTATTAAAGCTAACCGTTGGTAGGGAAGGCTGGTGTTTATAATCCAACTTTCATCAGAGCAATTAAGTGTCTGAGAATGTCCATTGACTTTTCAATGAGTGGATGGATCAGAAAATACGGACAATTTTCAAAATGCTGGTCTTGCATTTTAATGCCCCGGTGTGATAGCATTGAACAGTGAGATACTGTTGGAGCACACTGGGCCACTCATCACACATAAAATATGTTGACTTGACAAGTGTGTGGAGACTACAAACTCCCTTGTTTTCCTCTCCCCTCCCCAAAATGGGGAGCAATGGACCATTATCTTTGATTTGGACATCTGAAAGAGGGAGCTGAATGCCAGGAAGGAAGTTTTCCAAATCTGTATAAAAATAAAATACTCTTATTACAACAGGATACAGTGAAGAAAACAAAGGAGGAGCTTCAGGAGAGAGGAAAGCTTGAGCCTGTAAATGAAAAATACTTTTGAGAAAAACAAGATGCCTTTAAGAAAGTAAAATGACTTATTTTCCCTTGGAACACTCTATATGTTTGTGAAATGAGTTTGCAGTAAATGTTACTTCTGAGGTTCCATTTACCAGTCTTTGTTGTGGTACTTTGAAATCTTACCTTTAAGACAGAGAAGAGATTTCTTTTTATTTTTTTCTTAGAAGTAAAATATTATTCTATTGGGTGGGAATTTTAATTAACTTTCCTCAGAGGGAAAACAGTTTTGCAAGAAAGGTAGAAGAGACTCAACCTTTCATAACTCAGGGATTAGGGAAAATATTTAATGTCAGTAGTTTACCACATGTGAATTGAGCAACTCTTGAGATTCTTCTGAGAACCTGGGGCTGAAATTTAAAATTTCAACATGGAGCTCGCAATGTCATCATATGAAAGAAAGCCTATGGGTTTGATGACATCTTAAGCTTTAGGTACTTTGAAGCTGGCCGTGTGAATGGCTAGACAAACATCATAAGTTTACCACTTAGCCTCCATGTTTCTGGTCCCATATCTCTCCAATCTAGGTGGTCCGGAGTCAGGAAAAGCTGATCTCCAATTTGGTCTCAGATACTTACTTCACTTAACCTGTTTATTGTAAAGGTCCAGGCTAGCTCCTCTGAAGGGCTCAGAATAAGTCCTTGCCCCACATTGAGTGCCAAAATGTGATGTTCTGTTCGTCTCTCAGTTATAATCCTTCTCTGGGAAGAGATCTCTTTTCTGTAAAATCTTTTCCTCTGTGAGCGGATTTCTTGGGAAGCTTCTGGAGCCTCCAGCCAGAGCGAAGGTAGAATCTTGAATCCTCTTCTTCCTGAATCCTGGCCCTGAATCTCCTCTAGCTCTTGTCCTTCCCCAATCCAGACTCTCTCCTTCCAGACTGCCTGTCAAGGCCCAATGTTGTCTTCTTTTATCCTCCCAGAGAATGGGCATGTGAGAACTCAGGGGCTTGTGGGAAAATACTTCAACCAATGAACTTCCTCTTCTTAAAGGTGCAAACTTCTTTAAACATGTAAAACTCCCCCCCCCCCCGAAGTCCAAAGGTGCAAACTCCTTTCAAAGGCCTGAACCAAAGGTGTGAATTCTGAGCTAGAGAATTGTTTAGACAACCTGAGTTATCACCTTGTAATCCTAGCATCTCCTCCTTTCTTTTGATTTAGAACATAGGGTGGTCATGGCCTTGAAACATAAATCCATCAATATGGGAGGTATTACACATAATTATATAAATTACATAAACACATAGTAACATAACACATGCTAGAAGTGATGTAACAAATAACATGATCAAATAATCATAAATTGAGAATTAATAGATGTCCATAAGTCCATTGTCCATTAGTTCATGTGCCAAAAATCCAATAATTCCTGCAAGTTTTGAAGTCCTCCAATAGTCTCATCTTGTGTTAGGAAATCCAATGATTCCTGCTGGTTTTAAAATTCTTTAATAGTCTCCTTATCAGCCATGTTCTTTCAGTGTCAGATGTTTCTTAGATCTTCTCCTTTGTTTTGAGGTTTTTTCCTTTTTCTGTCTCTCTCCCGGTGCTTGTTGCCACCCATCTGTTTCCTTCTCCATCTGTTTCCTTCTGTCTGTTAAAAATAATAAAATAAAAGCTTGGGGTTCCCTCCCTAGACAGAAAGATCAGGGAGAGGCTTTCACTAAAATAGAACAAGGTCCCAATGAACCTTTTGCGGATTTTGTGGGTCATTTGCAATCTGCTGTCTAAAGAACTATTGGAGAAAATGAAGCTACAGAAATAATGACCAGACATCTGGCTAAGGAAAATGCCAATGAGATTTGCAAAAGAATTATATGGGGACTAGATAAAGATGCTTCTTTGGAGGAGATCATAAGACACTGTGCTACAATAGGAACAATGCTTTTTACACCCAGACTATGATGAACATGGAAAGACAGGATCCCTTCTGGCAAAGGACTTCTAGAGAAACTTGGTGATGTTTTCAATGTGGAAAAATTAGACATCTAAGAGCTCAATGTAGATATGGAGATAGAGTGAGAAGACAGGGTGAAAGAAGACCTAAAACCCCATGTCCAAAATGTCACAAGGGTTTCCGCTGGGCCTCTGAATGTAGATTGACCCAGGGAAATGAGAGGCAGGGCCCAGCTTCAGTCCCCCAGGTGGGGCATGATGGCAGCCGAGGTTACATCCAGAGAAATTTAAGACATGATCAATCAGCCATGGAGGGCACGGGGTGGGGGGGAACCAGGGCGCACGGACCGCCCCGCCGCGCATACACCCCAGGAGTCTAGATGGGGATTGAGTTTAGACGGCAGTCTGGAAGGAGAGAGTCTGGATTGGGGAAGGACAAGAGCTAGAGGAGATTCAGATACAGGATTCAGGAAGAAGAGGATTCAAGATTCTACCTTCACTCTGGCTGGAGGCTCCAGAAGCTTCCCAACAAATCTGCTCACAGAGGAAAAGATTTTACAGAAAAGAGATCTCCTCCCAGAGAAGGATTATAACTGAGAGACGAACAGAACATAACAGTTTACCTTAGTTTCCTCATATCTTTACTTCTATCTAAGTCTCTTTAATCTTGAACATCCATCAGCGGTATGATTATGTTCAGAACTAAGTTTGCTTGTCTTTATGAATATTTAATAATCCATGGTTGAATACAATGTTTTATTTAAAGTAAATATATTTACATAATATGCATACATATATTTATATATATTTATACATATTTACATATATACATATATACACACATGTGTATATACACATATGTATTTGTATATATATATGTGTGTGTGTGTACACACACAGAGACACATATACACAGAGGCATACACACAGGATAATAACAACATCTACCTCCCAGGATTGGGAGGAACAAATGAGTTAGTATTTGTAAAGTGCTTAGTGCAGTGCCTGGCACATACTAAGTACTGCATAAATCTCAAACTATTATTATAATTATTTATCTTTTTCACATAGCTGCCAAAATAATTGTCACAAAACTCAGACCTGAACACCTCACTCCATAGCTCAAGAAGTTTCTATAGTTCCCTATTGTCTCTAGCCTAGAATTCAAACTTGTCACTTCAGCATTTAAAACCCTTCATGGTCTGTCTCTAGTCTACCTACAGAGATTCCTTTTTACTCCCCTTCACACAAACTACAATCTAGGAACAATAATCAAATCAATATATCATTGCTGAAAGAAAGAGTGTGACAATCAGTTGTGTTAAGGCTCCACTCACAATCCTTGGTTCCTTCCCTCTCCAACCCCACTCCCCAACTACAACATCCTTCCCTGACCACTAGTATCCTATAGGTATTGATTCCCCTTCCCCACTCCTTAAGGCCAGAGACTGGCTTGCTTCTGTATTTATATATCCATCTCTTAGCTTGGTGCCTAACAGAGTAGAGATTTAAGAAATGCTCTTTCTCATTCATTCAATTTGCTCAGTAGGAGGTGAAAGCCGATTTATTTTATGAATGTTTCCCTTTGGGATTTGGAGTATTTTTTCATTTGCTTTTCCAATTAATATTTGTTAATTATTAAATAAATCATTAAAAAATTCACTCCATTCTTAAATGTAATTTTAAAAAATTATGTCTAAATTAACGGGACAGACCTCTAATATTATAATAGAAGTCAATGAGAAAATGTACCTCAATTTGCGATAATCTGTTAATAACCAGCTTTTTAGTAAAACTTCCATTTTTCAGAGTGAGGACCAATTAACTTTAGCTACCCAGAAACAACTCTTATTAATAGAGCACCAACTGTTCTATGTACTTTAGATCAACATCTATCTATCTACCTACCTTACTTGTCTATCTAGCTATAAACATGTGTGTTTATAATACATATAAACACATACACATCTACATACACACATGTGCCCATATGTAATTAATAAGGAGACATTAGCTACTTGATGGCTACGGATAGTTTATAAATTTGGAAGCTAGTTAATACAAGGAAAATGTATTCTTCCCAGTAAGAAGTCAAGCAATTGTTTCCTTTTCACTGTGAACAGTCAAACCAAAAAGAGAATCCAAGCTCTTTACAAGTTGATTGGGATCCAAAGAAAGCCCCAAAGTATCCAAGGGATTCAGAGAAAGACTTTGTTATTGTAGAACCTAAAGACTGGAGAATTTAATTTACTTTTGAAATCTAATAAAAAGGCATACCAATAACCCACATGTTTGAAATATAAATGGAATATAGTAGTCCAACAAAGATAGAATGGGAAAGAGACATTTCCCAGGATATCTTGGGAGAAGTATGTATGTGTGTATACACATGCACACGTATATACAAATACATATATACATATATGTATTTTAAATAGAACACTAGATTCAAACTATTAATTATTAAATGTTCATAAAGACAAGTAAATCTAGTTCTGAACATAATCATTCCCATTGATAGATGTTCAAGATTAAAGAGCTCTTATCAAAGTATGTATTATAATCTTCTTGATTTAAGTAATCCTTAATCTATACAAGCCTAAGGATTTGATTATAAAGACTTTAATGGAGTTGAATATAGAGTTGAAAAAAAATATTTTAAATGAATTGTGAGACTTGAGACTCACTTTCTCTCTGTCTAGTTCTGGAAAGAGTGGGATTTTTTGAACTCGATTTCTTATATATGTGGGGATGACTTTAAGTTTGGGTAGCAGGTCTAAGTTATTGCCAGATCATCCAGATGGACGAATGCCTGGGTCAGGGGCCAGAACTGGCAGGAGGTAGCTGGGCAAGGCTCATTATTAGGTTAATAAAAATGATTAAGATTATCCACAAAGGGTAAACTCAGAGCTGGTTAAAGATTCACATGAAGGATGGCTTCCATGCGAAGGTGGTGGACACACTAGAGAGGACTTCAGTGAAGTAATTGCTGGCAATTATTTGCCTTTGGACTCTTCCAGTGGTCCAGGACTCAGGTGTCCACTTTGGATTCTGAAGGTTCGGTCGTGTTAGGGCTATTTTGGCTAGTCTTCATACATTTGAAGAGATATTGATTCTCCAGAAAGCATTATTCCAAATTGTTTTCTAGAACAGTAGAATTAATTCAAACCTCTATGGACAGTTTACACATTGGAGCTGTCTTCCCATAGCCCCTCCAGCACTGGCTAACTCCATCTTCTGTCATTTTTGACAATTAGATGGAGGATCACTTGCTAAGGACACTGTAAAGATTTTGGTCATATATAACTTGAAGTAAATGGCTTCCAAAGCCCCTTCCATCCCTGTGTGGTGTTGGGTAATAGAAAGAGTGCTAGATTAGGAGGAAGAAGACCTAGGTCCATATTCCCATCTCTGAACAGTTGGCTTTTCATTGTTCTTCTTACTTTCCCCAGAATTTAATCCACTGCCCAACATCTAGCAAATAATGAATGGTCTGAGAGTCTTGTTTGGGTAAGCCGTTTTATCTCTTTGGGCTTCAGTTTTTTCATCTGTAAAATGATGGGATTGTACTTGTTGACCACTAAGGTTCCCCCAGTTCTAAATACATCATCTGCCTGTGATTGGGACTCTTTGAAGGGTTTGCAATGTGCTTCCTACTTTCAGGAGCCCCACACCTTCTCCAATAATCATTTGTCCTTCTGACTTTTGCTATAGTGTTAGTCACTTTGTTGAAAGATGGATGGAAGAGTAAAAGCATCTTGGTTGAGTTAACTTTTGGGATATCATTGGCTCCATCCCTGAAGTAGAGGATCAACAAGAGGCCTTGGCGAGATATGATGGTTCAATCCCTGCTACTGGGGAGGCTGAGGACAGTGGATAACTCGGGATCAGGAGTTCAGAGATGTCTACACTATGTGCCACCAATATGATAAACCCTAAGAACTGTTTAGGATGCGGAAGACAGGGTAAACTGACCCAGATCAGAGATGGGATAGGTCAAAATGTCCACGCCCATCAGTAGTTAGATTAAACTTCTGTACTTTCATCCTGGGAAAACTTGGGAGGACTAGTCTCAGAAAGAATAAAACCCAACAACTCAACAGCAGAACAAACACGTTACCAATTAAGCCAAAGGAATAAAAAGAATATCTGTGACAGGTGACACTCTTCAAGAGGCAAGTAACATTTATTTTTTACATAAAGATTTCAGGTAGGACTAAAAATCAAGTTTAATTAAAACTATGACAGGAGTTCCCCCCAGCAGAATCACAAATGATTGCTATAAGGGACATAAAATCAGGAAATGACCTGGTGTCAGGGAAGAACCTAGCAATGAGCCAACAAAAAATGATAAGATAAAAGCTGTATGTAAGAGCATGGTGCCTTTTTGCCCTTGACATGGCTCATCCCTCGAGACCCACATTCAGAAACACAGAAACAGAATCCATGGTTTGACTCCAGGATCTCAAAAGTGAAACCTCTCATTAAAAAAAGCTCTTCCCGATAGCCTGTCTGTATTGAAGGCCCTGACTCAGTATTATTTGTCATATTTATGAAGAAAGGGGGTGACAGAGCAACAGGATACAAACTGGGCAGAAAGAAAGGGGGGAAAACCCAATATGAATGAAGCAATTGATTTTCTTTATTTGTTCACAGTGATATAGAAAGAGGGCCAAATCTAGACATCTTTCCTCTAAATGCCAATTGGACAGGACCCAACTTCTACTAAACTTTTAAAGAAAACAAGTCATAGAAATAAGTGTTGTTTTCAAAATAATTGCACTTGTATAAAACCCAGAAAAAAAATCACAACTATCTTCTTTACATGGTCTTCTAAAATGAGGACTTTTTTAATACCTGGAAATTTAATTTATTTCAAGTTTACCTGTTATATTTTTAAAAACCCAACTCAACAACAACCCGAAACCCTTTTTAGTTCAGAGAGTTTACAAGGCTTTTAAACTTTTCCTATGAAAATTGTTTTCTAGAGAAAAAGAAACTATCCCTGTACTACTCAAGCATTTCTTTAAACCCTGGGAAATGGGGTTTATGTTTAAAAAAAAACTGGTGAAAATAGGCAGGTTCAATAGAGAAAGTTGGCTAGAGCTAGCCTTGGGGTGGAAAAACCTCAGTTCAGATTTGACTTTTGGCACATGTGTGACCACTAGAGTCATGGAACCTTTTGGTATCTAGATAACTCTGAGTAGAAAGGAGTGAATGATCTGTATTACTGAGAGAAGCTGCTATTCAAACTCAAAAGAGAAATCTCAATAACGGACTTTTATGTAGTTCCTTTCCTTTAAAGATTACAAAGAGTTTTTAAAAATTATTTTATTTGATTCTAAAAGCAACCCTGTGAAAAAGGTGCTGTTATTATCCCCATTTTTAAGTGAATGAGGCTCCGAAGCTCAGGGTAACACAGTCGTTTTGACTTTGACATCACATTGCCTCTCTAATAAAAATGACTTAAATTTCTACAGAACTTTAATGTTTAGAACATACTTTTGAAATACACTGTTTGCTAATACAAAAACCCCAACCTGAATCCAAACATATTCTTTGCTTCATATTTAATTAGAGTGAGCTAGCTGATTATTGTCAAAGTGATGGTTAATTTGGCTACCTGCCTTTTCTCATCATTGAAAGGACACTGAGATCTCTTACAATTTCCTTTTCTGAGATACTTTCCTCCCTATTGACTAAAATTCTCCCAGTCAGGCTGGGCTAGTTCTTACTGAAACATAAAGAGAGAAGCTTAGGAAGAAGCAGCATCTATTAATCGATGTACATGTATTTGTGGAGGACCTACTATGTGCCAGCTACCATACTAAGGGCTTTATAAATAGTATCTCATCTCATTCTCCTGTGGTATAGAAACTATTATTATCTCCATTTTACAATTGAGGAAACTGAGACAAACAAAAAGTAAGTGATTGCCCAAGGGTCACAAAGCTAGTAAATGTCTAAATCCAGATTGGAATTCTGATCTTCCAGGTTTGACAATAGCCTATCCACTGTACTCCCCGACTGCCCCAAGAGAGGCAACGCAGGTGAGCAAGGTGGTGACAGATCTATGTCATTATTCCAAGCACCACTCACCTAATTTAGCCAGGATGTTCTTCCCAATGGCCACTGAATCAGAATTTAATTAATTAACTAAATTTAATTAAACTGTACAATGACTTGTTTGATCTCACACTAGATTCTCCCTGTCAACTGAGAAAGAAGAGGCTGGTTTTACCTGTCAGATTGGCTAAGATGACAGGAACAAATAATGATGAATGTTGGAGGGGATGTGGGAAAACTGTGGACACTGATACATTGTTGGTGGAGTTGTGAAAGAATCCAACCATTCTGGAGAGCAATTTGGAACTATGCCCAAAAAGTTATCAAAGTGTGCATACCCTTTGACCCAGCAGTGCTACTACTGGGCTTATATCCCAAGAAAATATCAAAGAGGGGAAAAGGACCTGTATGTGCCAAAATGTTTGTGGCAGCTCTTTTTGTTGTAGCTAGAAACTGGAAGAGTGAATGGATGTCCATCAGTTGGAGAATGGTTGGGTAAATTATGGTATATGAATGTTATGGAATATTATTGTTCTGTAAGAAATGACCAGCAGGAGGAATACAGAGAGGCCTGGAGAGACTTAAACCAACTGATGCTGAGTGTAATGAGCAGAACCAGAAGATCACTGTACACTTCAACAACAATACTGTATGAGGATGGATTCTGATGGAAGTGGAAATCTTCAACATAAAGAAGATCCAACTCACTTCCAGTTGATCAATGATGGACAGAAATAACTACACCCAGAGAAGGAACACTGGGAAGTGAATGTAAATTGTTAGCACTACTGTCTATCTACCCAGGTTACTCATACCTTCGGAATCCAATACTTAACGTTCAACACGAAAATGGTATTTACACACATATATTGTATCTAGGTTATGCTGTAACACATGTAAAATGTATGGGATTACCTGTCATCGGGGGGAGGGACTAGAGGGAGGGAGGAGATAATTTGGAAAAATGAATACAAGGGATAATGTTATAAAAAAATTACTCATGCATATATACTGTCAAAAATGTATAATTATAAAATTAATAAAATTTTAAAAAAAGAAGAGGCTGATTTTGCCTTTCTCTGGGACAGTACCTTTGGCCCAGTAGGACAGTGAGGTGAATGAGCTGTTGGCAGAGGGATGATGGGGCAATCTCAGCCCCTTTTACACCTTCCTCCAAAATTCTCACCAACTGTCCTCTTTGACTTTCCATGAGCTTTGGCAACTCATAGTTTGAGTCTCCCCTGAAATCTGTCTTTGCCATGACTCCTTCCCCCATTAAGCAGCTGCGCCCACTTCCAGACACAACACTCCGAAAATGAATGGAAGGGACAAAGGAAATGAAATCTGACATTTCCCTGCCTCTCTACCACTTGTAAAGCACTTTAATTGCCTGAGATCATCGGACTCTCCACAAAGCTGTGAGATGATACAATCAATAACCCCTGTTTTATAAAAGAGGAAATGGAATTTCTGGAGACTTGAGCCACTTGTCCAGAAGCGCACGACTGCTCTTTGTCAGCGGGGGGATTTGAATCCAGGCCCTCCTCATCCTAAGCAAGGACATCCATGCATGTTATTCTCCTCTGGCTCTTATAAACATGGTCTGTTATTTCCACTCATCTTAATTGTTGTGGGGGCTATCCGCTTTCACTGGCTAAGCAGGGTTAAGCCGGGTCCATGTTTTGACTAGGACCTCTTGAGGGCCATTGGGATGTGGGTTTCTCTTGAGATAATGTTTAGCCAGGGAGGGAGAGATGTTTTGCTAGGAAGACAAAAACGAAGGTTGTTACATAACCATTTTAATAGAGTTGGCTGTAAGACCTGTAATCATGATCCCCTGGTTGGGGCCCAACATCCCTGAGTCTGACCCTGGCCTGGTGGGAAGCAGAATTAGGTAGGAATGGTGTGGTCCTGCCACAGTCTCGTGGGACTGCAGGGGGATTGCTGATCCTCCTCGGGTCCAAGGGAAGTGACCAAGAGAAATAGGATACTAGAGAAGGACCATGAAACCTTTAAGAGATAGTCCCTAAGAAATGCAATTGATTTTTAGGGCTAATTCCTGACAGAGGAAGCTGGACGTAGTGGAGGCTGGTCAGAAAGGCTTGAGATCAAGGTCTGCTTTTGATTTAAGCCAGATGAGAGATGACTTCCCAAGATTATAAATTATCTGTTTATAAATTATTTATAAATATAATAAATACATAATATATATTATTAATATATATGATATGTAAATATAAAAATTTATATTATTATATAAATTATAAATTGCTGGTCTGTTTTGGGAGAGGGGAATTCCACACTGAAAAATTGATATATAGATACTATAGATTAGAACATAGATAATCTGGATTAGATAATTAAAATAATAGCTCATATTTCAATAACATCTTACATACTTTATCTAATTTTTATCCTCAACACATCTCTCTGAGAAGTTATTATTATTCCCATCCCATTAGGCTTAGGGAGATTCCATGATTTGCTCTCGGGTCGCCCTGCTGATCTTTAAATTTTCAAGTCCTGGGCCCTATACCATGAGCTAATATCTGTAAAGTGTTTACCAAAGCCCCCACACATAATTAGTTCTGTGTAGATGTTCCTCCTCTGGAAGCAGTCCTTCCTGCTGCTGCTTCCACCAAGGCAAGACACTGTGTCTGATGAAAAGGGGGTCCAGCATCCCTTCCTTCCTAGTTAAAGCTTGCACCCACAGACCCAGAGCCCCTGGGCCAGTTCTGCCCTGCTCTGGCTGTCTGGGCACTTTATTTGCCCCACAGGGACCAGGAGGAGGGGCAGTTCTTTGATCTGTCCAGACTAGGGGAAGGCTATTGCTAAGGTTCTAATTTTGTTATCTCCACCTCACAGACAGGGAAACTGGAGATGAGGCAATTAAGGATGTGTCAGCCACCTGGTACCCTTTGCTACCACTGTTTTGGGAGCTGCATCCACCTCATCCTGCCCCAGCCTTAGGGTCACGCAGCTAGTAAGGCTGGATTTGAACTCAGGTCTTGCTACAGGTGCAGCTGGCGATGACTTTGCCCACCCTGTCTCATTTCGGTCCAATCCACCTGCACGTTAAGTAAGACATCACCTCCCTGAGGTCATGGCCCTTCTCAAGAACAGGGCAGAACTCTCTCCCCTGCACCAGCTGGCTGCCTCATAATTGTTAGGGCACTTATGACACTTTGCCATTACTTTCAAACTGGAGAAAGAAATGGTGGATCGCTCCATCATCTTAGCCAAGAAAGTGCCCAAAAGGACACAAGACACAACAGTCTTCAGACTCTTCCTCCATGTGACGGACTTGGAGTTGAGCTGGAGTATGTCAAGGCTGGACTAGAAATATGACTGTAGACAACATGAGCCCCAGAGAGATGATCTAAGCTCTGAGAATGTCTATGGGATATTCTAAAGCCTTGACCATGGTCCCCACCAAGAGGTCACTCACTGAGGGATCGCAGAGCAGCTGGAAGATGGCGGAAAGTGCTCTCACTACGAACCAACACTGGCCCAGAGAATGAACTCTGTAAAGCAGCTACCTAACCCTGATGACTCCAAGGCTCCAAACCTGCTTTCACCCTGAAACACTCCTCCATTCCCCAGAAGGAATCTCTTCCTAGGGAGTTCACTCTCAGAGGTCCAGCTCCTTGTTTCTGTACAGGGAAATGGAAAGAACATCGGCTGGATTCAAATCCTGCCTACCATGTGCCAGTGTGACCTTGGGCATTCACTTTACACCCCTGGGCCTCTGTTTATTTATTTATATATTACATTTATTATATAATTATTTTTATTTATATAATATATTTACACACATTATTTATATGTATTATGCATATAATAGTATTTATTAATATATTTATATTTATTGTAATTTTAATTTTTTATTTATATAATACATAAACATAAGCATATTTATATATTATAAACTAAGGAGTTAGAGTGAGTGATCTTCTAAGTTCCTTCTGTTCTAAATCTATGATCCTATGACCCATGGACCAGGGCCCTCCCCTTCCTCTGCAGTATGTTCAGTCCCTGGCTTTCAGTATCTTTCTCTACTGCAACCCCTGCCTCTGACTTTTGGGGAGCTCAGCCTGCTCAGATTGCACGGCTCCATCTGTCACCAAACTCTCCCCACCCCATATTTCAGTGGTCATCCCTTCTTAGACCTATCCCTAATGTTAACCACATTCAACGAACCTCTCCCCCTCCACTCCCAGAACTCCATCCTCTCTCCACTGGAAGCTGATGTCTTAAATCTCTGTGCTCATCTCTGGAAGAGGAAAGAGAAGAAGTCACTGATGCAGATCTGATGACCATCTCCTGCCCTGCCCCTCTTTAGGGAGTCCTGAGCCAAGGGGAGCATGGGGAACAGTAATATTTATCATCCTGGCTCTCTGTGTGCCCTGGAGTCAGGGCCCAGGGGTTTGGGAGGAAGTTGGAAACAGATTGGGAAATAAAGGCGTGCTTTTATCTAGTAATTGTGCATGGGGATGTCTGTAGTGAGGGGGTGTGTTGGAGCAAACAGAGCTGCATCTCTTTCCCTCTGACATCAAACAGCCAGCTCAGTTCTGGCCCATCTCCCAGGGTGAGGAGGGAGTATGGGATGGGTGTGCGTAGGGGGGAGGGAGAGGTGAAGAGGAGGTTGATTCCAGCCTGGAGTGGCCCCAGTTAGGAGGACTTTTGAAAGTAGAGTTAGTTCTAAAATCATCCCAAAAGATGGGAACTGCTCCAGGGGTTCCTCATGGTACTGGGACTTGGGGAAAAGCTAGATCTCTTGGGTTCATAGTGTATTACACAAGATTTCTCAGGTCTTTAGTGAAGAGAGTTCTGATCTGACCTTCTCCATACACACAGACACACTTCTCGCCTTCCCTGAGTTCTGGCGGTGTGGGAAATGGGGAGAAAGGCTACTATTCTGGAGGTGATGTCTGCTTATTGAGGAGATACCCACATGAATGGGTAAGGGAGAGCTCAAAGTGTCTATCCAAGCTATTGCTCAACCCAGGGCTGACCTAAAATTTGATTGGTCTCTGGTCACCTACTGGTACTCTCCCTTGACTCTCTGTTTCTCCCAAGCAAAACTTAATTATCTTATAAATATCTAATCATTATATTTTTATATTATATAATTGGTAAATAATTTTCTTGTAAATATTTTACCAAGAAGCAACCTAGTTAGTGGACAAAGAACCATCTATGAAGCCTGAAAATCCTGGGTTCAATTATCACTTCTAACACATCCTGGTTGTATGTCCCTGACCAACTCCCATAGTCTCATAGTGCTCTAGGACACAGGCATCAAACACTTGGCCCTAGAAGGCCTGAACCAGGTTAAAATGGAATTGGGAAATAAATTAAATTAAAAAGAAATATAAATAATAAAATTTATTTATTTATTTAAAAATAAAATTTAAAAAATTAAATAAAATAAATAAATACAATAGAATAAAGAAAATGCTAACATGTGGTTTTATAAGTCAATAACTTACAGGGATCCTTATGTACTATTTATTCATTTTATTTTGATAATAAGTTTTTAATTTTCAAAATACATGCAAAGATAGTTAACAATGTTCACTCTTGCAAAACCTTGTGTTCCATAGTTTTCTTCCTCTCTCCCCACCTCCTCCTATCCCTAGACAGCAAGTAATCCAATATAGGTTAAATATGTGTACTTCTAAACCTATTTCCACATTTATCATTCTGCACAAGAAAAATCAGAACAAAAAGGGAAAAAGTGAGAAAGAAAAAAAAGTAAAACAACAACAAAAAAGGTGAAAATGCTATGTCGTGATCCACATTCAGTCCCCACAATCCTCTCTCTGGGTGTAGATGGCTCTCTCCATCACAAGCCCATTGGAATTGGTCTGTATCACCTCATTGTTGAAAAGAGCCAAGTCCATCACAGCTGATCATCACCTTATGTATGGCTTAGTAGTTCCCTGTTTCTATTACATTTGATTTCTCTGCTTTAGGAAACCAAGAAAGAGTTCTTAACATGAGCTCCATGAACTTATTTATTAATTTTTTGAAAACTGTATTTTAATATAAGTGAATTCCTTTGTAACATTGTGTATTTCATTTTATGCATTCAAAAGCATTAGTCTGAGAAGATTCTAAATAGGATTTATGCCAGCCCAAAGAGTCCACGTCACAAAGAAAGCCAATTACCCCAACTTTAAGATAAGAAGGTGCCAAGAGAATTTCTTTACATTACAGTCCCCTATTCCAACCAAATCACCAGTCCTTCATATTTTAGCATAATTTTCAGTTAGTGTGATACCTTTTTTAGGGATATTAAAACAAAAAACTCTGTGGCTAATGGTGAAATGAAAGTTTTGTCCCCAAAGACTAGTTCAAACGTCAAAATGGCAGAAAGTGATATTCCTGAAATTTCTAAGTAAATTAAAAAAAAATTCACTTAGTCCTATTTTATAGGTTTTTATAGTTAGTAGTATTTTATTTTTTATAAGTAAAAATAATTTTCAATATTCATTTTTATAAGATTTCGAGTTCCAATTTTTTTCCTTTCCTTCTTTACCTTCCTTCCCTCCCCAAAGAGTATAAATATTTATTAAGTACTTACTATGTCCCAGGCGCTATGCTAAGTGTTGGGGATACATAGGAAAAAATAATCTCTACTCTCAAGGGATGTAGGATACAACATACAAACAATCAATAGAATACATTTGAAATAGCCAATAGCTTATTAGCTGTAAGAGACCCTGAGCAAGTCTCTTAATTCTGTTTGCCTCAGTTTTCTTATCTGCGAAATGAACTGGACAATGACATGGAAAACCACTCCAGAATCTTTGCCAAGAAAACCCCCAAATGGGGTCATGAAGAGTGAGACAACTAAAAATGACTGAACAACAGCAACAATAATAACGAGATTGGACTACATTGAGGACCATCCTAACTATGAGATACTGTGACTTTGAAAATCTAGGTAAGGAGAACAGGTGGTACAGCCGCAGGTGATATCCACCTAGAATGAAGAGAGTTAGGGAAAGGTTTCTTACAGAAGTGAGTTAGTGGAAAGAAAATTGGATTTGAAGTTAAGAGAAACCTCGATTTCACTCCCACCTTTGACGTGAATAAAATCATCACAAGCAAATCACTTGACCTTTCTAAACCTCAGTGTTTTCAACTGTAAAATGGGGATTATTATTCCTGTAGAGATTATCTTATTGGTAGATGCCCATCAATTGGGGAAAAGGCTAAATAAGTTACGGTATATGAAAGTACTATTAAATAAGTTATTGTTCCATTAAAAATGAACAAGCTGATTTTAGAAAGGCCTGAAAAGATTTACACGAATTAATAGTCAGCGAAACAAGCAGAACAGGAATACATTGTATATAATAACAGCAAGATTGTCAACTATGAAAGACTTGGTTCTTCTCAATGGTTCAATGATCCAAGGCAATCCCAATAAACTTTGGATGGAAAAAGTCGTCCGAATCCAGAGAGAGAACTATGGAGACTGAATATAAATCAATACATGCTATGTTCACTTTTTTTTTCCTTTTTCTTCTGTTTTATTTTTCTCTCATATTTTTTCCCTTTTGTTCTGATTTTCTCTTCCAACATGATTCATAAGAAGATATATTTTAAAAAGTAAATTTATATGTATAACAAAAATCAATTAAAGAAATAAAAAAGAAATGATCTCATTAGATAGTTTTAAGTATAAAATAAGTTAGTGCATAATGGATGCCAGTTTTCTCATGGGCATAGATGTGAAGAAGTCCTGCTTATCTGCCAAGGGTGCATAATAAAGTTTATGGCTTTAAAGGGTTGCAAAGAATTAGAAAAGGAAAAGAGCCCTTTCATAGACTAATGTAGAAAATCACCAGAGTGGCTGACTCTGGATTGGGATAGTCATGGGTAAGGAAGCCCTCTTTAGTGAAAATCTTTTTCGTTTTTCCACAAGACAATTAGGCAATATCCTGGCCCTTGACAGCCTAGGTGTTTCAGGTCTCGCTTCCACACTAGTGTTACTGACAACGTGTGGGTCCACTGTTTAGTCTGGAGTGGATGAGATTCAGGTGAGTGATTGTTCATGGGACTTCTGTGTGGGTGCAGAATGTGTAGTCAAATCAGCAAAATTCTTTTTTGTACATGGATAAGGGCTTGAGTCTCAGAGCCTCAGGTTCCTCTGGAACCTTCATTCCAGATCTTCATCCATCTAATTCCAGGGACAAAACCTTTCCTCTTTCTTTGCATCCTTTTCTCCACCTCCTGGATGTGGCCATCACAGAATGGAAAATTCTTCCTACTATACCAGAGGAGGAATATGACCATTGTGGTTTGTAGAAGGGCTGAGCATTCACAAGAGTAAATGGAATAACATCAAGAAATAGATGCTCATCTACCTATTTATATTTATCCTTTCTCCTTTAGAATGTAAGCTCCTTGAGGGCAGGAACCCTGTTCTTTTTTCTCTTTCTGTATCTCCAACATGTAGCATGGACCCTGGCACACAATAAATACTTAATAATAAATACTTGTTGACAGAAAAAAAGAAGTAGATGCTTAAAAGATGGGTAGGAATTTCAGAAGGAATTTTAGGACTTGGTTCCCTTGTCAGAAACAGGGTTAGAATAGGGATCTTTCTGCCGCCAGCCCAGCATAAAATATACCATGCTTTATCTCCTGAAATAATGTCCTAGAGCTTTTCTCTTTCCCTGTATTTTTCCATTTGATGATCTTCATGATTCTTGTGGGTTCAATTACCGTCTCTATGCAGATGATTCCCAGATTTATTTATCCAGCCCTAGTCTGCTGACAATCCCACATCACCACCTGCTTCTGGCACCCTCAACTTGGATGTCCCAAAGGCACTTCACTCTCAACAGAACTTGGTAGCCTTCCCCCTTAAACTCTATTTTCTTTTTTTTTTTTTAATTCTCTTTTCTGCTGTGGTCTCCTTAATGTTCCTCTGCCCCAAGCTTGGAAAATTCTCCTTCCAACTTCTAAGTCAGAGCTCTTGGCGACCTTTAAGATTTAAAAAAAGGGCCACGTCCTGTAAGTGGCCTCTCCTGGTCCCCAGCTCCACTCCAACTACTAGTGCCTTTCCTTATAACACTTGCCTTTCATCTACACCATATTTTTATATGCTGATTTATATATGTCTTCATATATTTAGTTGTCTCAGGATATACACTCCTTGAAGGCAGGGAGTAGAATCCCTGTCTCAGGCCTTCCTTACAGGATCCCAATAAGTGGCCACACAAGCCCTGTCTGAAACCCTCCAGTGCTGGAAAATCACGGCTCTAATGGTCAGAAAGCTCTCCCTTCCATTGAATATTATTAAAAATAGCTATTAAAAAATCTATTTACCTATAACCTTCACTCGGGCCCATATGGAGAAGTTACACATTAGCTAAAGCTCAATTACCCAACTTGCCATTTATCATAGCTGCCTTTGGCTTGGTCTGGAAGCCTGCCACAGACTCAAGAATAAACTGGAGTCAGGGAAAAGGAAAAAGTTCAGACCATCTGCCTTCAGCTTTCTTTCCGTGTGCATAGATTTGTGAGGACCATCCAACAAGTATAATGAGTATGTTTGTGTGTGTGTATAATAGAAGGGCTCTTTTTCAATAAATAAGGGGCAAAAGGGGGTTCTTTTGTTGTATTTGAGGATCCAGAATTGAGTTTCCCACCATTGGTCCTGGAGCTAAATTCTGGTGGTTTTCTGGCAGTTTAGTGATTCAACTATAACAGACTCTTGACCAGCTTCCCACGTCCTTCCTGCCATTGGCTGGGCTGGGGGGAAGGAGCTAGAGCTGGTCTGTACAGAGCTGCAAAACCCCAGATCTGTTGTATTTTTAATTCCTGTTTCCTACTACAATGACTCAGACCCTCCCTTTTCTCCTCATTTCTGTTCCCACCCCGGGCCTGGAGGAGCCAAAGAGGATAAAGAACTAGGCAAAATCATTTCACTGACCTGAACTGGATTTTTCTTTAGGATTCTCTATTCAACAACTGCAGCTGGATTAAAGATACAAAGTGGGCAAGAGCCAAAGAAAGGGAGGGCTCTCAGAAGTATGGCGGCCAGTAGTCACAACCATGATGAACCTGTGAGCTGCTTGAAGATAGGACTGTTTTTAACCTTTCTTCATATCCCTTGAACTTAGCACAGTGGCTGGTACACAGTAAGCACTCAATAGATGCTTATTGATTGACTTTCAGAAAGGGAAAGATCTCCTTTGCCCTTGTCCCAAGGATCCTTCAGTGTCTCCATCCACCCCTGAGTCATTAAAATTGCCCTTTTTTTCCTTGTACAATGACTCATAAGTCTTTCCAACCCCAAAGGTCTGGAATAAACCTTCTGTTTGTTAGATGCACTTGTCATGCTAGTAATTCTAGCTAATATTGCAAAGAAATTGGGTCATTCAGTGACCCAGCATCTCTGAAGCTTCCACGATGGGCCCAACACTGACCCAAGGGCTAGGGAGAAGGGTAGAAAAGGGAGAAGGAAGTCTGCTTTTAAGGAACTCAGTCTCTGGGGGAGACGGCACGCCACATGGATAAGCTTAGGGCTTGGGGGAGACACGGCATATTGCAGGCAGTAGGAGCAGCTGGTAGTCAGGGAGTGAGAGGGATGCTGGAAGGTGCAATCTGCAGGAGAGAAGATGGAACAGGACCTACGTGCACACAGCTGGGTTTGCTTTGGCAAGAAGGGTTACCTCTTTATGCGAAATGATTTAAAGCAGAGATAATGGTAGAAGGCCTCTGAGTAAGCTGAGGTGGGGAGGAGGGGAGAAGGCTCTCAGCTGAGAGAGGAGGAGTAGGGGGACTCTTGGGAGGTTTGAAGAAGGATGAAAAGCTGCCATGGAGAATGAATGGATTAGGGAAGTGTCAAAGGATTGCCTTGCTGTGGTGAGGGCTTAATTGGGATTATGTAACACAATCTTGTAGGGGGCCCAGTTAGCTGCTTTGTACTTTTCTCCAGGGAACAAGGGTATTATATTTTCGTAGCAAACTTTTTGGGTTATGTACAGAATCAACTTGAGTTCAAGACAAGGAAGAGCAATGAGAGAGAGAAAACGTTCCATAGGGACAATAATTCTCTTAGGAACCCTTTACTTATTTATTTAATGACTATTTCCTTCCAAAGAGCTTTTGTTTAAGTGGGTTACATCTAAGAGACAGCTTGAACTGGCTTTGTGAGAGTTGATGGTTAAATCAGTATGAAGCATTAACATCTCCGAAATCACAAATACTATTAATCTGGGATTGATTTACTGCTTTGTTGCTTATCTAGACTTTAAAATGTGACTGAAAAAAATGAAGATTAAACTGAAAGGCGTGTCATGTCTATTTCCCCCCACCTCTATTTCAGAGCTGATTATTAAACAATTATCAGCACTCTCTACTGGTAATATTTATCAATATTTACAATAGTAATTAAACCATTTTAGTATTATTATAAAAAGAGCTTTGATCTTCCTGAGAAGTCTCAGGGATCCCCAGGGTTCCCAGAATACACTTAGATAGTCTTTGCCATAGAGGGTGGAGCTTTGTTAGCCTTGGTTTAACACATCATTTAATGTCTCTCTCAGAGCTCTTGTGGGGATCATATGAAATAACGTAAGTAATGTACTTCTCCAAGCTTAAAGAGTTCCCTGTCTGCTGTTATTACTGGCTCCTCCTTGTTCAATCAGAACATTGAAAAAAACTCACCTACATCTAGGAGCCTCAGTTTCCTTGTCTGTAAAGCAAACAATGATCTCTCTCTAGGATCCCGACCAACTCTGAAATCTCTGATCCTAAGAAGCATTTTGTGGTTCAGAATTAAAACACAGGACCTTCCCCAGCAATCTCCACTTAATTGATTTCCCCTGCCTCCTCCTCCCTCCAGCTCTGAGAAATATGGTTTTCTTTAGCTAATCTGTACCTGCTGCTTTGATCCAGCAATTTGAAGTGCACATCAGACCCAAATAGAAGTTAAATCCATGTTCTTAGAAGATGTTGATTTTATTCTCTCCCCCCACTTCATCATCTCCACTCTCAGGTTAAATCTGTTCTGATAGATCCTCGAGTTTGGGGGGAATAATTATTCAGTCATTTTCCAGCTGTATTTGACTCTTATTCACCCTCTAAGAAGTTTTCTTGGAACAGATACTGGAGTGGGTTGGCCATTTCCTTCTCTGGTTCATTTTACAGATGAGGAAACTGAGGCAGACTTGCCCAGGGTCATATAGCGAGTATCTGAGACTGAAGTTGAACGCAAGAAGGTGAGTCTTTCAGATTCCAAGCCCAGCATTCTGAGACCTGACTATACTCTCCATATTTGTGAATTTCTTGATGGTATCATTATTTGGGTCTTGTTTTCTACATCCCTATTATCATCAGTGAATTTTAAGGAAAATAATAATGTTCAAAATTTTATGCATTTTCAATATAGACTCTAATTAACTAAATCCCCCACTAATTACATATTAAAAATCGACTATATATTTTCACATTATTTCAAATAAAACATATTTCATAGTCAAGAATTCTATATAAAGGCTTGTTAATTTGTGCTGATCATTTCAGAGTATTTTCAACTCAGTAGAAACATTCACTTTGGGGGCAGCTAGGTGGCGCAGTGGATAGAGCATCAGCCCTGAATTCAAATGTGGTCTCAGACACTTAACACTGCCTAGCTGTGTGACCCTAAGCAAGTCACTTAACCCCAGCCTCAGAAAAAGAAAAAAGAAAAATTCACTTTGCATTTTAACACTATGATGGTGCAGTTTTATCTTATTATTTTCACTTGCAAGTTTCATGAATTTGTTTTTTAATGTGTATTTTTATGAATAAAATTACAATTGGGGAATTTGGAGTTCAATTTAATCTTATTATGATAAAGCATAATATTTTAAAATATTTATTATTTAATTATAAAAGGTTAGCTTACATATTTTCCCCCAATTACAATTTATTTAAAATATTTCTACACTCTTAAATTAGATATAAATGTCCAAATTATGTAAATTGAAAATTTTAACATTTTAGTAAAAAACAAAAAGCAATTGCATTTTGCAATTAGTCCATTTTAAATATACTACATTATATAAGGGTTGCGATTTGTAGAGTTGCAATTAGTGAGGTTCCTTTTTGTGAAAATTTACTGTAATGTCAATTATGTGATAATGTGATTTTGGCTTAAATCTTTTGTATATTCTTTACATTTTGATTTTTCTGTGTTCTTTAAGAGTCCTTTATTTTCCTATTTTGTTTCACTCGTATACCAGGATATATTTGGATTTTTTGCTTACTGATACAAATCCCCTGTAAAGATTTTTTTTTTGGCAATTTTTCTCCTTTCCTCCCAGATCTTGCCCTCACATCTCTTTTCCTTTCCTCTAATCTCCTCCCTTTCACGTCTCTTTCATCTTTTCCTCTTTTCTCTTTCTTGGAGGTGGTGGGGGACCCCTGCCCAATTCCTAATTCAATTTCTTCTTCAATCTGAATTCCATGAGGGCCTACTACCTCCTCTCACACTTTCCTTTCTGCACATTGTCTTGGGCTAGCTTCTCTTTCCTGTCTAATGCTTTTAGCTAGATTTTAAATTCCTTGACCACAGGCGCATTTCCTTCTTCTGCATCACCCCGCAATACCCATCATGATGCTGGGCACACCAGAGACTATAATTGTTGATTTATAATTAGAGATAAGTATAGGGTTAGAACTGGAAGGAACCTTAGCCATCAGATGAGGGACAAAGAACTTAAGGGATGGGTCTATAGTCACATGAGCAAAGCCCAGACTCAAATCCAGGACATTTGAGTCAACATCCCATGATTTCCCACTGTGCCATCACGACGCCTTCACCATAATTCAATTGAGTTAAAATTCAACCAACATTTGTTAAGTCTCTAGTTCTTGGTAGAGACTTAACAAATGTTTGTTGAATTAGGGAAGAAGCTGAGGGAGACACAAAATTGAAGATGCTGTCTCTGCTCTTATCAAGTTTATGGTCTGGAGGGAGGATTTAATACAAATCCAAACAATTTCACAAAACAATAGTACGTGGTAAATGCATGAAAAAGGTATCACATGAGGTTGGAGAGAGATTAAGACATTATTGACTCGACCTTTACAGAGTTTACTAGGGACATCTGGGTTGCATCCCTAGTGCTAAGAAATAAGCAGAAGCAATGAAGTAGTGACTTACTGCAAAGAGTCAAAAACAGAGATTTTTTTCCCATGGTGGGGGGGGGGGGTTCTAACTAGCATGTCTAGGAGCAAGTCACTTAGCCATATTCAACTTCTACATCTGTGAAATGGGATAATAGTCCTTTTCTTATTTTGCTGTCAAATTATAGGAATAGAATGAAATAAATTCTATGAAAGGTTCTAGAGTGCCTAGGAAGAAAAATATTATTTGGATTCAAGATATTATCATATTCATTCTGAAAATTTTTTATTAAAATACTTAAGGAGGGGGGAATAGCATAAACATTCTCTGTGTTTCAAAAGTTGTGGTTTGCTTTTAGTTCCCACTTTGAAAGCCCGGGAAGCAAGATTCCAATTTCAAGGCAAACCTAGAATTACATAAAAGTCAGAAGATCTGAATGGAGGCTGGGAATTTCAGGCTCTGTCCAGTGCATAGGAAGGGGAGGAAGTAGGAAGAAGGAAGGAGAGAAACTTGGGAGGTTTTTCTCTTTTTTAATCCCAGGCTCTTTACTACAGAAGGCCATTTCCAGGGCTACTGGACCCAGATGGCACTGGAAGGGAAGAGAGGTCCTCCCTCCCTGAAATCTAATTCATTTGCGTCACCTCCCTGATGTTAGGGTCCTTGAGAATGAGGGACACAGAACAATAACTCTTCACTAGGGCACCGAATACTCAGCTCTCCTGTTCCACAGTCACTCAGGTATTCCAGGGGACCACTCACAAGATTCTCTCCACCTGAGAGATGGGAGAGGAAATCTTACCTTCCTCACTTTGCAGACCCAGGTCCTTCCTGCGGCCACGGTCACCAAGGACGGGCTGGCACCTAGGCCTTCCTGTCTCAGCAGGAATCTGGCAGAGGGATGTCTCCTTCCTGCCTGAGGGATCCCTTTGGACACAGGTTGTGTGCAGACGGAGCTGCCCGGTGGAGTCAGCGGACAGTCAGCACATTCTTAGCCCAGACCCTTTCCAGGCCGGCCTCAGCCTGGGCAAACACAGTGGCAGGCCCACGGCTTCTCCTGCTTCAGGGCAATGTCAAGTCCGTCCTAGCTTAGACAGGACCACGGCTGTCTCTGACTTCCTCCTGCCCTTGCCAAAAGCCGAGATCCTTTTGTTCACCTTTGGGATTGGCAAGCCAGGCGTCCCCCCACCCTGACTGTTATTGTCCTCCAGACAATGGGAAAATGAGCTGGGATACTGGAAGGCAGATAAGTAAGAAAACATATAGAGAAGAGTACCCTGAGAAATAAGCAGAAGGTCAGCCCAAGGACGGCTCAAGTTTGGCTGGGACTTTTAGCAAATAGCCGCAAGTTTGGGGCTTGTCTTTAACTAACTAACGGATTAATTATTTTGAAAAGAAAGATATTCTGTTCTCTGTATTCTCCCATTTGATAAATAGACATATCCATTAAACATCTACTACGTATGTAAAAGGCTATGCTGGGTTGTAATATGAGGGATGTGGAAGATAAATAAAAACAGGTTCTCGAGAAGCTTACTGTCCAGGAGGGAGAATCCAATAAGAATATAAATAACCACAATACAAATCAAATTTTGCTTAAGTGCAGGAGAGAAGCATAAATGTAATGCTTTATATCTTCAGTAGAAATATGTGGGGGCAGCTAGTGGTGCAGTGGATAGAGCACTAGCCCTGAAGTCAGGAGGAACCGAGTTCAAATCTGACCTCAGACACTTAACACTTCCTAACTGTGTGATCCTGAGTAAGTTACTTAACCCCAATTGCCTCCGCAAAAAAAAGACTTCCAGGAAAAAGTGAATTATGAAGTTAATCATGGGTTAACACATTCATAATTAATGCAGAGTAGCTGCCTATGGCAGCTCTATTTAGATAAGGGCAGCTTTTAACCTTCAATAAAAAATAAAGGCATTTGCATTTTATACCAAGATGACTCAACAAGTTCGCATTTTCACAGACTCATTGCTCTGACATGTTTTTATTTGAATACATCAGCAGGCATTAGGAATAGAAGCATAATCACTAATTTGATAATTGTGCTTCTCTCCTCAGAATACTAGCTAGGGTTCTCTAAAAAAGAACACACAACCTTTGTATGTATTTTGAAAATAAAAAACCATACCTATAACCAATATTTATTTATGTAAATCTGCTTATAGCACAGATACATCGTCACTTTTTTTCTGTTCCAAATGGAGTCGTGGACAATGTCGTGACGTTTGGCCGCTCTCCGTGATTTTGATTTGCAAACAAGGAAGTCGGCCGCACATTTCTTGGCATGCCAGTGTGTTTTGGTCATGGCACGATCACTTGTTTGTCCCTTTTTATTTGAGGAAGCTGACCTTTACAAGGCTCTTTAATTAATCTGGAATGAATGAAGCTGCAAGGTCAGAGCTTGGAAACTTCTGCCCGGTGAGAAGACGGAACATGTGTTCTCTAACCCTGGATGACGCTTCCCTGAGAGTCTCTGCCTTTCTTGATATTTCTAATTTTGAACAATTGGCTCTCCTGTGCCATCGTGGTTACTACAGGCTGGCTGGCAGCTTGTGGGAGGCAGACAAGGCTGTTAATTAGGAGTTACTGGGAATGCTAGCTATGGGGACGGCGTGTCTGGGCCCTCTGGTTGCAACATCAAGGGGCCCTTAGTTTTCTTCTGGCCATTTTGGGGGCATTTTGTTCTCAGCTGGTCAAATTCATTCACCCGGAACATGGGTCAGATTTTAACTCTTCTCTTTTGTTGTTCAGCTCTTAACAGATAACAAAGACATATTTACTCCTTTTTCTATGACCGAGAAGCCCATCGGAGAGGGGATGATTGTTTGGTTTAAGCATCATTTCATTTTCTTTTCCAGTGGTTTACAGTTGAAAGCAGGATCCAGATATGTTTACAAACAATGGTCTTGGAATTCTTTGATGGGAGAAAGGGATTTGTAACAGTCAAGTGAGTTCTTTCAACCTTATCATGTGAAATAAAATATGAACTAATAGGAAGGAGACAATATCACAGATCACTCATCTGCTAGGCAATCGTCAGAAAATGAATGACTTGGCTCTGGTGTTAGGGGGCTGCTTAAAGATTCTGGGATTTCATTTCAGTAAGAAGCAAAAAAATGAATTTTGATTCTTCTATCTTCCCTTTCAACACTGGTGATGACAGAGAAATGGTTAGCATTTATAAGGGATTTTGAATTTCCATATTAGTTCTTTTGATCTTCATAACAGCCCTTTGAGATGGGTACAATTTTTATTCCCTTTTTACAATTGAGTAAACTGAGGCAGATAGAAGTGAAATGATTTTCTCAGGTCATGCAGCTTCTCTGGATTCAGTGACGGGTAACGAGAACCTTCTAAAAATCAAGTAACAAATATTTATTAGGTGCCTATTATGTATCGAGCATTTAAAATGAAACAGTTCCTCCTCTCAAAGACCTTCTATTCTACTAAAACTCCAAAATATAATGAGAATTAAAAAAAGTCCCAGCCATTCCAAAATTCATCTGTAAGCTGAATGGTTCTAAATGATTTATGATTTGCCTTTAAATTTCCTTTTGAGAATCTCCCTATAGGAGAACATTTCAGATTTAGATCTAATGCCCAAAAGAAACCAGAAGCTTTTATTACGCATCTATTATGTGTTAGACATTGTGCTAAGGATGCTAATAGTTGCATCCCTCAACAAGTTCACTGCAACAGGTAGATGAGTAAATGTAAAATAGATATGGAATAAATACCAAGTAGTTTCAGGGCATAGGAGAACACTATTGACCAGGGGGGATCAGAAAGGGCCTAGAATAGGAGGTAATGCTTGAGTTGAGCCTTGAAGGAAGCCAGGAATAACAAAGTCATGGAGGCTATTCATGGTTTAAAGTTGAGAAAACAGAATCTATGAATAAAAACAGAACTATTTAATTTTATTTAATAAATGTTCATTTCCCAAAGCCAAGATTACTCATTTGCTGGCAAAAAGTGGACCAGGAAACCAGGGTCTACTCAGCTTCCCTATCCTTGGCAAGTCATATCCACTTTGCACAGGAAGTCCCGGGTGAATGACAGATTCCCAAACCCCTGTGACAGATCTAATTGCCATCTCGGGGATCACAAGAAACAAAGATGCCTTAAAATAGGCCACGAGGGGACGAACTGCTTCCCAGAATCCTAGAACACAAAGCCTGGATACCTGGTGAAACACCTTGGTCGATGCTTCCCCTACTCCTGGAAACCACTGGATTTGGGGGGTCTGCAAGGTATAAACAGGTGGTGGAGTCGGAAAGGGCAGCCGCTTGGACTTCATCCAATCGTAGCAGCCAAGTCCGGTTGGGCTGGTCTCCTATTGTCTAGGCTCACTCTCTGAGGACTCAGCTAGAAATTAAGGAACACGGCAAAGTCCTTTCCACCTCTGAAAGTGGGGGAAAACATCATTTCTTTGGCTTTCATGACCAAAATGGTTTTGGGGGGGCAAACCCTATGCTTATAAAGAGAGAAAGTGAATCCCTACTCTTAGAACCTCTTGGGGGTAATTGTCCTGTATCCCTCAAATTAGAACACCTCATTAGTGACTGACCAATAAGGAGCCTTCTTTTAGGCAGATATAGTTAAGTTATTGACACAAAATGGCATCCACTTTGGCTCCTCATCTGTCTTTTGGGACCTGGAATCTTTCTGAAGGGGGGTTCCCCATCTGGTATTTCCTGACAAAAGAGTCCTTCCATCCCCTGCCCAAGGGGGAAATTGTGTTCTTGGACAGCTAACTTGGAACTCAAGGGCTACTTCACATAGAAGCCATGTTTAAAATCAATAAATGAAATATATTTGTGCCATCCTTTGGTACAAGCACATTATGGGCTGGCCTAGAAATCTAAGACCCATTAAAAATTAAAAATGTTTGTGTGTTTTGAATTTCAATAATCCACTGACACACCAATTTTTGAAACATAATCTATTTGTAAGTTGGGGAATCCTTGCCCAGGATCTTACAGGCTTATCTGCCTTATAACTCCCCTCCTCCTGAAGTGGCTTCTGGCTAACACATGTTTACTTGGTTTGGATAAAAGGAACGATAGACCGGGCAGAAGTGGATGGCTGTGAGCCAGGGTGCCCAGACATGGAGGAGGAAGCAGACATCAGCAACATGGAGGGGGATGGAGGGGAGTGAAAAATGGTGGTCAAAGAATGAGGTCATGGTGTGAACTGGAGAGAGAGAAAAGGAACGTCATCTCGACAAAGAGGTCAACAAGAACTCAGGAGTCACTGAGTTCAGACGGGCCAACGTGCAGGGACGGAATGGGAGGCTAAGAAAGGATGGAGGACCGTGAAACATGAGTTAAGAAAAGGAAAAAAAAGGGGGGATGAAGGTGAGAGCTAAAAGCTGCTAACAAAAAGAACTTACCCATAAACAGTCCAATTCAATGGATTACCAGAAGCATCCTAGCACAGTGATGAGAGAGCTGGTCTCAGGAAGACCCGGATTCAAGACCTGCCACATCTGTGTCCTTTCTGGATCACGCTAGGAAAGTCCCTCGAATCAGTGATGCTTCAGACAACTATTAGCCACAGAGTAAGGGCTGGTCTGCGGGGTGAAGGGTGATTGCTTCCTATATCAATCAAATCAAATGTAGAAAAGAAAAGGCTTTTATTAAGCATATACTAGGGGCAGCTAGGTGGCGCAGTGGATAGAGCATCAAAAGTCAGGAGGATCTAAGTTCAAATCTGGTCTCAGACATTTAACACTTCCTACCTGTGTGACTGTGGACAAGCCACTTAACCCCAATTTACTCAGTAAAAAAATAATAAAAAATAAAATGTATATATTATATGGCCAGAGACTAAGAATAGAAAAAACAAATGAAATAGCTCCTCCCATGAGAAACTTAGATTTTATTGGGAAGGAAGGAAAAGGAATATACATAGATAAATGCATACAAAAGAGTATTTTTTGGTGGAAGTAGAATTATATTAACATTTGCAGGCCTAGGAGAGATGGTTGCATTTGATCCAGGAGTTCCAAGAAGCATAGCTGAAGGATGAGAGCATACTAATCTGGGCAAAAGTAAAGATATGTGACATGGAAGGTAGTTACAAGAAAGCTGGCCAGTTTTGCCAATATATAGAATATGTGCAAAGGAATAATGTTCTCGACTCGGAACCCTAAATTGGAATGAGGCTGTGAAGGGCTTTAAATGCCAAGCAGAAGAGTTTAGGCCATAGAGAGCCACTAAAGCTTCTTGAGGAGCAGTGGATAGTTCAGGATATGGCAGGTGTGGAAAATGGAGTGGAGAAGGGGAGAGGCTGGATACTCATTCTTATGTGTTAGACCTGTGAGAATTCGGTTTTTATGTGTCAGTACATGAGATGAAACTTTGGTAATACATTGATTATGTTGTTAAAATTTTTCCTTTCAGAATATACTCATTCTCCTCCTTTTATTTAGTTGATAGAACATTGCCTTAGTCAAATTGAGACTGTTAAAGACCTTAGCTTAAAAAGGCCCAAGTCTCCCATTGCATCCAGGGCTATCTCCTGTCGTCCTGATCTATATCTGGCCATTGGACCCAGAGGGCTCTGGAGGGGAAAGTGAGGCAGGTGGCCTCCCTCACTTAAATCCAATTCACTTGCATGTCATGGTATCACCTCCCTCATGCCCTGCTCCTCTTCCAGAATGGACAAACAACAACAATAGCCCTCTCCCCATCCGTTATACAAATAAAGATTAAATTGTTATATACACATTCTTCTCTTGCTAGAACATGGAATACCCATAAAGTGAATGTTGTTCTCATGTTCAAAAACGGGCCTTATAATGGAGCCTTATTTCATCTCTATAAAAATGCTTTCAAGGAGTAAGCAAAGTTCTTGCAGAGATTTCAAGCCCATTTGACCCAATTCTGCATATCTTTATAATCCTACTCAACACAGTTTATAGGATCATAGATTTGGGAGTGGAAGGAATAGAAATTATCCAACACAAACCTCTCACTTTGTTTGTAGTTCCCTCATCTATAAAATGGAGGTTGGATTAGGTGACCTTTATGATCCTTTAAGAAAACTTGTAAAATTTTGATTAAAAAAAATTAACAAGCGCTCATTTCTGCCTCCCTCTCATCTCCTTCTGCCCATCAGAAAAAGAAACAAGCAAACCCTTGTAAAAATACTCAGAGTGAGGTATTCGCACATTGGCCAGTCCAAAACCACATTTTTCATTCAATGAATTCATTCCATTCATTTATTTCTTCTCTATCAGGAAGTGTCATGCTTTTTCTTTGGTCCTTTGGAATCATAATCAGTCCTTGAATTAATCAGAAATCTTAAGACTTCCAAAGTAGTTTTTTAAAGTCTATAAGGTTGCTGTCTTTATGTAAATTTTCCCCTTGGGTCTGATCAATTCATACTTTCATTTTTCCCCCTGAGGCTGGGGTTAAGTGACTTGCCCAGGGTCACACAGCTAGGAAGTGTTAAGTGTCTGAGCTTGGATTTGAACTCAGGTCCTTCTGACTTCAGGGCTAGTGCTCTATCTACTGAGCCTCCTAGATGTCCCACCTTCATTTGTTCTTAAAACAGATTAGGAAATTGTGTTCAAGGGATGTATATCTCTTGTAATGACTTGCCCAGGGACATAATTAAGCAAACAACAGTGTTAAGATTTTTTAATTCCTAATGCAGTATTGTTTTTCCCCCAACACTGTAACAGGGATTCCTTAACCTTGGATCCATTAGTTTTTCTTTTTCCATTAGTTTTTTCTTTTTTAATTATCAATATAATTAGCTGTCTTTGTATTCCAACATATTGTATTTTATAAAAGCATGATACCGAGAAAGGCACCATTGGCTCACACTGGCAAATGGGTCCATGTTTCACACAAACATGCTTGTCCCATAGATTTTCTCATGGTCCCTCCCTCCTACAGAGGTTCCTGGATTCATCCTGTCTGGGAGGAGCTCAGGGCAAATATCACCAGAGGTCTAGGTTTATTTCACTCCTCCCAGAAAATGGTTAAGACACCAAAATCCTCCAAGGTACACATGAGGAAATAAAGGACCATTACACATCCCAAATAGTCCATTATCCTCATTATGCTCCTCTCAGAAGGCAAAGACATGCAGTAGGACTGATGAAGTGATACTTCACATTCACTCCAGATGTGCATGGTCTGGCTCACTCATGAGGTTCAGACTTGCTGGCCAGCTTGGATCATGGCTCTGGCTTTCTTTAGCCCTTCCTTCTAACAGACTCTTCCTGATGGCGGTGCTCTTTTCCAAGAAGCAGACTTTCATGGAACCTCCATATGGTGCAGTGGATAGAGCATTAGACCTGGAATCAGGAAGAACTTAGAAATCTAGTCTTAGATGTGTTATCCTAAGTCACTGGACCTCTCTCTGCCTCAGTTTCCAGATCTGTAAAATGGAAGTAATAATAGCACTCACCTCTCAGGGTTGTTGGGGGACAAAATGAGATAACAATAGCTGTTTTTCACATAACGCTCTAAGATTTGCAAAGTGTATTATTATTATTATCCAGTAATTTGAGTAAGGAAAAACCGCCAAATGGATAATATTAACTGGCCAGACTCAGTTCAGTAGCCTTCGCATCCTGTTAAATCCCCAGGCACGTCCAAATCTCAAGACACCTTGCCAAATGAGAAAGGCTGAATATCATCTAGTGGTCAATTCCTCCAGTGTTTTCTCCCAGCATGAATCAGCAGCAGTCCAAGTCCCTCATTTCCTCCTCCAATGTTTGGTCTTATTCGACCGAGATAAGGAACCTATAAAAACCCACTGTGCTTTATTAGTTTCGGTGTACCCAATTCCACTTGGGGTCCCCAAGAGAACTCTTTCTATCCTCCTTTACTGGTTCCCTTAAAGGTTCCTCCGTAAGAGCTGAGAAAATGTTCAATTCTACTCTTCCAGGGCACTAGCACTCATGGGGAGCATTCAAGATTTAATGTGTTAGAGAGAGTTATCTCTCTGATAACTGTCTTGTATATATGACCCATAACCTTTGGGAACATGTACTGACTGGGTACTAAGCTCAGCAAATTTGGAAACATCCTCTAGAGTGCTTCTCTCTGGCCTGTGCTCAGGAAGGAAAACAGAAAAGCAGAAGGGAAAAAAGCACTCTATTGGTCTACTTAGACAAGTGACTGCCTGCTGCCATATAGTAATGGGCACTATGGTAGCTGGGGAGATGAGGTGGGGAGGGAACAGAAATCCCTGCTCCTCCTCCCCCTGCTAGTAGACCTAAGGAAAAAGAGCGGATTCAGCAGAGCCATTTCCATACTTGGCTTAGGGAATACATGGAATAGGGAAAAGGCTTTTCCATAAGAGCTGACATTAATCTGCAAACCAACTCTGCCAGGACTCATAGGGATTGATCAAGAGTTTCTCTGTAAGTGCAATACAATTTTTGCTATTTAGCAACGTGCACACAGCTCCAAGAAAGATCATCAGAGCCGCCCCCATCATCACCAATGAGACTAGCTAGCATTGACTGGATTGTGCTTTAAGCTTTGCAAAATGCCTTACACAGGTGATCTCATTTGGTCCTCCCAGCAAGCCTGGAAGCAGCGCTGGGAGCAGAAATGAGCTTTAGCTCAGGCTGTACTCCAGCAGATCCTCAGTCTCTTACAAAACTTGCATATTTCTGCTGATAAACTCGGTGCTATCTCTGTCCAACTTTGCCCTCTGCCCTGGCAGAGGGCACCAAATGTGACCCTTTGGAGGATTTCATCTGTACAGTGATTGGTCCTGAGCTTTTAGACTGAGTAACTATAGCTGCTTGTTAAAAACAAAAACAAAAACAAAAACAAACCATATTTATATTTGTATAGGTTTTAGCTTTTAATTCCAACTGAAGAATACAAGAAGATCAACAGTTTTCCACCATTATGGTTAAATAAAAAAAAAAAAAAAACTGGCTTTCCACTTCATTATGTCATGAAGAACTTGAGAAGAGACTATGAGTTTCTTTGTTTTATGCTCTTTATTCAAACCAAAGATCTATGTTCTTTGGAGAAGGATTAGGTGGCTGCAGTCAAATCTGAATTCAAATCTAGTTTCAACATTTAATAGCTGTGTGAACGTGGGCAAGTCACGTAATCCTGTTTGCCTCAGTTTCCTTAATTGTAAAATGAGCTGGAGAAGGAACAACTCCAGTATCTTTGCCAAGAAAACCTCAAATGGGGTCAGAAAGAATCAGACACAAATGAAAAAAAAAAATCTACCCTTTCTAGGTAGAGATTGCATTGCACACAAGCTTCAGCTTCTCTGGGTCTCACTTTACTCCTCTGCAAAATGAGGGATTTGGACTAAATAATCCCTAAAATCTTTTTCAGTTTAAAAACTATGATCCTATGAATTAGCAATATATTAATAAGGCAGTAATATATTAATCAGGCACTCTGTTTTACAAGCATCATGGGGACTGTCAGCACCCAATAAATAAATACAACAACAATAATATTTATGAATGAAGAGAACATTATGTGGGGCAATCCGAACCTCTTCTAATTCAGAAAGGGATTCTTAGAATTGTCTCCATTTTTGGAAAAATCCCAAGATCATGTGATAACATTAATATCACACTGGGATCTCGCTGCTTAGAGACCAGATGCCTCTTGTCTTCCGTCTATTGATTCATTATTTTGAAAGACTGGTGAACTGCCCTGATTAATTGATTGCATGGGTTGATTTTACAACTACACTATAAAGTGGGACCAGTTGGAAAACATATAGGAACATTTTTATTTTTAAATGTGAGCCTTCTAGAGGAGGCCAAACAGCTGGCCCCTATTTTGTGTTTGTTTTTTCAAATAGATCTTTGGTGTCCCAAAGTAGAGCCAGCTGGACGCCGTCACTGCTTGTTGGGGGATGCAGGGTTTGGATCCCGGCTACTTGTTTAGCACTTGCGAGCTTTTAGGTGAACACCCCATTCAGAGAAAAGGGACCGCTGATAGCTTGGGGTAAGAGCATCCTTCTATAAGTCTCTGTGGAAATCGTGGACCAGATGCTCGGTGCATGACCTCGCCCCATAATCCTGCGTTCTTTCTCTTATCGAATCCTGCGCTCATCTCTCCACAAAGTCTCCTCCACCGATTGTCCTTCAAACCTTCCTCTGTCCCCGTCCCAACCAGCCCAGCTACAACCCATGACCATGTCTCCTTTTCCACTGAAGCCATTCTCTGTAACTTCCCTCATTCCCTCAAATTACCATCTTTTTCTTCTTACGAAAGGAAAGACTGTCCATACCACTCACTAAGACCAATTCCTTTTCTTTAACCTTCATACTATTCTTCCTTCCTTCCTCCTCCTGGACCCTCCACCCCATGCAGCTTTAAATCTCTTTTCTTTCCAGTAGCTACTTCCTGTCTCCCTACAAACATGCTCAAGTATTCCCAGTTCTAGAGAAAACAAACACATACACCACACACACTTTTCCTTCATCCCTCTGTTAACTGTTTCCTATTACTTAAGCATGCAACCTGTTTTTTGTGTATTTATTTGCGTATTGTTTTCCCCGTTAGATTGTAAGATCCTTGGGAGTAGGAACTGCCTTTTGCTTCTTTTATATTCCTAGCATTTATCACAGTATCTTCCACATAGTAGGTGCTTGATAAATTTTTACTAATAGATTCAGGGACTATTCTGTCTCTCTCTTTTTATTTTATTTTATTTTATTTTTTGCTGAGGCAATTGGAGTTAAATCTAGGGTCACACAGTTAGAAAGTATTAAGTGTCTGAGGTCACGTTTGAGCTCAGGTCCTCTAGACCAGGGATGATGCTTTATGCTATCTCTCTCTTTTTAATCTTCTTTTAAAAAATTATATTTTTGGACAGCCATGTTGCACAGTAGATACAGCAATCAACCCTAGAGTCAGGAGAAACTCTCTTCAAATCTGACCTCAGAAACTTACTAGCTGTGTGACCCAAAGCAAATCACTTCACTCTGATGGTTTCTTTTAAAAAAAATTATACTTTTTAAACGTTAACATTCTTTTTCAAATTTCAAGTTTCAGAATCTCTCCTTTCCTCGAGCCTTACCCCTATCCATTAAGAAGGGTAGCAGTGCTTTTTTTTCTTTCTATTTTTTTTCCTTTTTGATTGATTTTTCTTATGCAGCATGATAATTGTAGAAATATGTATAGAAAAATCACACAAGTTTAACATATATTGGATTACTTGCTGTCTAGGGGAAGGGGTGAGAGGAAGGAAGGGAGAAAAATTTGCAACATAAGATTTTGCAAGGGTGAATGTCGAAAACTATTTTTGCATGTATTTTGAAAATAAAAAGTTTTTATTAATGTAAAAACAGAAGAAAAGCAGTCTGATACTCATAATAATTAAAGTCATGCAACACATATTTCCATATTTATTGCTAACCTTCTTGAAGTTATCTGTACTTAGTACTTCCACTTCCTCTCTTTCCAACCTCTATTTTGTCCCTTGAAACCAGCCTTCTGGCCCACCATTCCCTCAAAATTCCTCTTTTTGAAGTCATCAAGGACCTCCTAAGCATCAGGACCAGGGACTTTCTTTTTTCAGTTCTCATCCTCTCAATCTTGATCATTCTTTGCATTAGAGACACTACACATCCTTAGTTTTCCTTCATTGTTTTTCTTTATACTACCCTTTATTGTGAGTGTTTTTCAGAGGATGTCCATAGTTCTCTCACTACATTTTCTCCCTTGTTAATCTCCTTTAATTCCAAGACTAAAACAAACAAACCAAAAAACAAAACAAAACTATAGATGCCTCTCAAATCTTTCTCCCCATTTCTGCTTTATTATCTGCATTTTTGTGGGACATGTACCTTTCTCTTTACAATGTGAACTCCTTGACAGTAGGGGTTCTATCATTCTGTGTAGTTTATAATGATATTTGGTTAATTTTATTTTTAAGGCATTACCTTCCTTTTCCAAGCCGTTGACCCTCTCTTGCGTACCTCTCATTTCTTTTCTCTTTTTTCTTCTACCTCTCTTACTTGTCTTTCACAGTCTTTTATGTGCATTTCCAAGAAGCCTCTTGCTGTTGAGACCAATTCATCTCCCTCTGAGATTTTCTCTGTGGACATTTTGTCCTCTTCTGAGTTGGTTTTTTGGTCTTCCCTGTCACCATAGTAGCTTTCTTTGGTCAAGGGTCTTCTCTATTTCTTGCTCATTTTCCTTTCCTTTTTAAAAAAAAATTTCTTCTTTTGTGTTTTTTAATGGTTGAGCTCTGCTCCTGGGGTAAAGGGGGAGCTGTCCCAAGTTTCCTATGCAGCTCTGAGCCTTGGCTTTGAGCCCTTGTGTTTGCAGGGGGTCGCTCTGTTTTTTTCCCCCCAGGAAAGAGCCTGGAAAGTTCCCTTCTGAGCTGGTGCTGGAAGCTGCCCCCCTGCTGTGCTCCTCTGCTGAGGCTGGACTAAGGGTCTCAGCTGCTGATCTGCTATGAGTAAGACCTCACCTGCTTTCCCAGACTGTCTGACATGGGTTGAATACCCTTTCACCCCAGTGAGACTGACCTTTCCTGGAGATTTTCAGTCTATCTTGAGCCGCGGAGGAGTTTCATTCCATCAGACTCTGTTCAGAGGCTCGGTTTCATGTGGTTTCCAAGGGAAATTGGGAGAGCTCAAATAACTATCTGACTTTACTCTGCCATCTTGGCTCCACCCCCAGAATTCTAGCTTATGATGATAATAATAATAATAGCTAAAGTGTATAGTACTTACTTTGTGCCAAACACTTTATAATTATTATTTTATCTGATCATCACAACCACCCTGGGAAGTAAGTGCTATTATTATCCCCATTTTGCAGATGAGAAAACTGAGGCAAATAGAGGTTAAGTTGTTTCTCCAGGGTCCCACAGCTAATACTTATCTTGAGTCACATTGTCTTAAGGATCAACACTCTATTCACTGTACCACCTAGATAAACTATGAAGTTATTCATGAGAATCATGAGATAATATATGTAAAACGCAAATCTTAAACCTCTATATAAATTCACGCTGGTAGTAGTAGTCGTAGTTGTTGTAATAGCAGAAATTTATTTTATTTTTTAATTTATGGAATAAAAAACTTTTTCATAACAGTAGAATAAGATTGCACATGAAATGCAAATTTATTATGTACAATCTGCTATTCCTTTTAAATATATAACAAGGTTATCATGTAAATGTCTTTTGTCCCCTTTTTTCCTTCCCCTCACTCTACTCTAGAGATGGTTCCCATTAGACACAAATGCCATTTACACATACATGTAAAATTTCTATTAGTGATAGTAGTAGTAGTAATAACAGTGGTAGTAGTGGTAGTTATTACTGCTCCTCTGCGGGCATTCAGCACCTTTCTTTCTAGGCAGGCCATATTTCTCTACTTCAGGAAGGTATATTCCTGCCAATGCAGATCATTTTCTCCACTCCTCCAACACCCCCAGACAGACCCTGAGCTCTCATGCCTCCAGCCTTTGCTAAAGATGCTCCTTGTTCTTGGAAAGTCCCACCTGGTCACCTCCACCTGCCCAAGTGGAATAGTAATTATTTGGCAGGATGGCTGCTGCTTCTGCAAGAATCCAAGGGAAGGGAAGAGAAAATATCCTTCCCCCTTTCTCCTAAAAATCAGGGAAAATAAGCTCAAAGAAAGAGAGAGAGAGAGAGAGAGAGAGAGAGAGAGAGAGAGAGAGAGAGAGACGAAAGACAGAGAGAGACAGAGGCAGAGACAGAGAGACACAGAGAGAGACACAGAGAGAAAGGAGAGACAGACAGACACAGAGACGAGAGAGAGAGAGAGAGAGAGAGAGAGAGAGAGAGAGAGAGAGAGAGAGAGAGAGAGAGAGAGGAGAGAGAGAGAAAGAAAGAGAGAGAGAGAGACAGAAAGACCGAGACAGAGAGAGACAGAGACAGAGAGAGAGACAGAGACAGAGACAGAGAGAGAGAGAGAGAGACAGAGACACAGAGAGAGACAGAGAGACAGAGACACACACAGAGAGAGACAGAGACAGAGAGAGAGAGACAGAGAGACAAATCCTCACTTTTCTTAATAATATGAACATTACTAATTATAAGAGGATTCTATCCTTAATAATAACAAGAGGGCTTAGGACTCTAGATAAGTTCATAGAAAGGTCTTAAATCCGGTGTGACAGCTGATTATTTTGGCCTGTAAAGTTGGAATAGACCCCAGAATGCTACTTGTGAACAAAGATGGAGAAAATTTAATTAATTTTCAGCTTTATATGTTTAAAATGATATTTTTCATGACACTACAAAGCTTTTGAAAAGAACACAAACTTTCTAGTTCCACAAAGAACAACGACATCCCATCTGATTCTGTCACTTATTTCAAATATCTTGGCTAAGTCTGAAATGGTAAAAGGCTGCAAATCCACAAAAACAAACAAACAAAAAAACTATGAAACTTTAGAGTTGTTTTTTTTTTCTTTTTTTGGAGGGGGGACTATTTTCTTTTATTTATTTAACACTTTTCCCCAGTCACATTTAAAACAAATTTTTTTCACTTATTTTTAAATTTTTTGAGTTCTAGATTTTCTTCCTTATTCCCCACCCATGGACATTTTTTCAAGGTACTATTAAAATACACTGAATACTATAGTTTTTAAAAGTGTTCTTTAATTCCATGGACCAATTTAAAAAAACAAACTATGATTATATGGCAATGAAATAAAGGATGCCTGAAAGGATTAGGAAGCTATGTGCCCCAAACAGAAGACTATGGCAAAATGATTCACTTGGGATATTTTGGTGCACAGACTCCACTTTCTATCCTATTCTTATAACATGGATAATTTCCAAAGCCTCTGACTCTATGGCAAGAAATGACAATGTCCTATAAAAATAATGGAACCACTGAAATTCAAAATGGTATCCTCCCGGGGAATCGCGATTGGAGTATGCAATGCACTTCTCTCTGAAGGAGACAGGGAGACAAGAGACAGGGCAGCAGATTAAATCTTGAGAGAAGCTCAGAAGAGGAAACAAATCTTTTTGGGCCTCAGTCTATCAGAATGAAAACCTTACTAATTTTTTCTGAGGATAGTATCCAGTATTCCTCCAAAATATTATCTATGTATTCTCTTTTTAATGGGAGACAATAGTCAGTACATAGAATATGCATGGCCAGTTAGGTATGTTTTATCCACTAATGTAACATGAAAATAACCTGAGCTTTTATGGACACTAACAAATTTTTAGTGGAAATTCCGGTGGGGAATCTAACTTTTTATACGTCTGGTCCTTGTTACAAACTTCTTAAGGTTAGGGTTCATCCAATTCCTCTTGGCATCCCACTGTGGTACCTAGCACATCATCTTGCAGCCAATCAGCCAACAAGAACTCAATGTTGATTGACGGAGTTGGATACAATCTTGGTTGTTCTCTGTCATGAGCATTTAAGTTCATAAATTGCAGGTTGCATGCACTTTGAAAGCAGTAACTGTACTTTGTACTTAAAATAAAAATTTCTCCTTCTGTAGCACAAGACTGGGCACATAGTAGGCAAAAAAATTTTCAAAAATAAAGAAGCATTTGGGGACTAAGTATGAGCCCAGGGACTATTGGTTCTTAATGTAAAAAGCAGAAGATCTTTACTGTCTAATTCTTTTTCTTTTATGCACTGAACATTTACTAAGTACCTACTATGTGCAAAGGCATTGCACTGAGTATTGTTCATTACATTTATATTCCCCTTGGACTATTCTTTCCTCCATCTCAAAGAAGAGATGCTGCTACTCACAGTACCTCCTGAAGGTCCAAGGCAGTTCCAAAGACCCCTCTCTTGATGTCTTTAAATAAAAGCTTTTTAGGGATAGCCTAAGGGCATATACATTGAAGAGCAGTTAGCTAGATGATCTAGGAGGTCTCTTCCAACTCTGGGATTTTATTATTACCAAGAGCCTTTGGTGGCAAGAATATCAAATTGGGTGTCAGCGAACCTTGATTCAGATTAAGGTCTCTTCTTAATCCCTCAGTGATTTTAGGCAAATTGCTTTCTTCTTTTCAAATCTTAATTTCTTCATCTATAAATTCAGTGTTTTTGATTCTATGATTCCCAAGGTTCCTTCCTCCTAGTCTTAAAACCTAGGGTCCTATGAGTTCCCTGGAAAAAACTTCACCTAAATATTGTTCTTTGCTGCAGGAAACCTCACTAAAACAAACAAAACCATAAACTTTTTATGGATAGCTACTTCTAAGTCTCCACAGAAATGGGTGATTAGAAAAAATTTATGAGTATTTGATGGAAGTCAGCTTAGTTACACTGGCCATTTTGATTTCTTTTTGCTAAAACTAAAAATCAAAGTCTCATAAATACAGAGAAATGGTTTGAGATATCACCTTGTTGATCTTTTTAGCCTTAGAGAGACTTCTCATAAACAATTCTAGCCATATGCCATCCATACTGTTTCTCACAGAATTCCAAAGAAAGAAATCCTCTAATCTTCCCTCTGACCCCAGACAGGGTTTCCTAAGTCTCACTTTTTAAAATCCCACTATTTTTAAAATTTATGCCTTTTGGTTTTTAGCTCAACAAAACCTCCTGGGTAACAACAATTTGAAAAGAAAGAGAAGAAAACGAAACCAAATAACATATGGAGTACAATACCAAACATAATTTGCCACACTCACAGTGCCTCATATTTGCACTTAAGGGAGTTAATATTTTCACAGTTTTACTTTGGGCCAAGTTTGGATACCACAATGACACACACTTTGATTTTTATTATTCTCTCTCTTTCCCTTTTCCTCTCATCCCTCTGGTTTTACACACTTCTGTATCAATTCATATGAATCTTTTTCTATTTCTCTGTTTCCTTCATATTCTCATTTCTTTGACATATTAAGAATTTGTCCCATTACCTATTCCACAATCTGTTTAGCCATTTAAAAATTACTACTTTGTTTCCAGTTTTCATCAAAAATGAAACTATGGATATTTTGGTATATATGGGACCTATGGACCCTTCTTGAGATATATACTTAGCAATGTGATCTTTGGGTCATAAAGAATAGACATTTTAGTCACTTTTTCTTAAAACATAATTCGAATGGCTTTCTCTAATGGATCAACCAATTCAGAGATCCCCTAATACTGGATTAATGTGCCTATATTTTCAAAGAATCTAGTGCTTGTCCATTTTTTTTCTTCCCTCCAGAATGGACTATTTCCATATTTTGCCATCATTTTCTGAATGTCAGGTAAAGTCAGGATTGTTTTGATTTGCATTCTTCATTGTTAATGATCTGGAATAATCTTTCATATGGTTGTTAATCATTTCTAATTATTCTTTTGAGAACTGTTTATTCATATCTTTTGACCACTTGTCCTTTGGGGAATGGTGTAAGCTCTGATGTAGTTAACTACTCAAGCAATAATGTGAGTCATTTTCATATTTGGTCCTCCTTGTACAACAGCTGGAAACCATCTCTATCCCTCATATTTAACAATACAATCTTCCTGATTCCCCACATTTATTTCATGTGCTTTCACAGTATATTCTGGGTAGGCACAATCAGCTCCCCCAATCCCTTTTGCTTTTTGGAGGGAGGAAGGTGACCTGTTTAAGACGTGGTTGCCGCTCATCACATGAAAGTCCTGAGCTTCACGTGCTCAGAACCACATCATATGGGAACTTTTCATTGGTGTGTTGCCTCCATGCTCCAAATGAAAGATCTGCTATCTCCTATTTTCACAGAAACATAGAACTTCAGAACAAAATTTGGAGGTCATGTAGTTTAACCCATGCCTAAAAAAGAATTCCTCTAAAACATAACTGACAAATAGTCATCTGGCTTTTGCATGAAGACTTCCAGTGAAGGGGAATGCATTACTTTTGGAGGGTGTCCGTTCCATTTTTGGATAGCTAGAATTGTCAGGAAGTTTTTCCTAATATCAAGTCTCCACACACTGTTATTACTGTTGCCCTCTGGGGCAAATCTATTTCCCAAAAGACAGCTTTTGAGGTACTTGAAGACAAATCATGATCCTCCCCAACCCCTACAGGCTGGCACCCCCAATTTCTTCAACTACTTTTGATGTGGCCTGGAGTTGAGGGCCATGCTTGACTATTGTGGGTGATTTTCTGCAGATATTCTTTAATTTATCAATGCCCTTCCTAACCTAAGCATGGAACCAACATTAATACTCCAGATATATTCTGAACAGGTTAGAATAATAATTATCCTCATCTGCATGGTACTTAATAGTCCATAAAGTCCTTAAAATACTTAATCTCAGTTGATCTGTGAAACAATCCTATGTAGCAGCTACTGTCCTTGGCCCCATTTTATATATGAGGAAACTGAGGAAGAGAGAAGTTATATAATTTGTCCAGGGTCACGTGACCATGAACAGCTGAAACAGAATTTGGCTCCCAAATCAATCTGACTATAAGTTTATTGTCTTCTCCAATAGTGCCCTATCATCTGTTAACTAGTCAATAGCATCTCAAATTATTTGTTTGGGATAGATGGCAATGATTGTTTCCTCCCAAAAGCCTTTTCTCACAAAAAAAAGTCTGAAAACTCCCCATCATCATTGAGAAAGAGAGCCCATCTCACACTATTGGGATACATGAAATGAATGGCCTTTAGGATACTAGCCATGCTTAAATGGAAGATCAATTTGGATTTTTTAAATCATAATAATCCTTTCTACATTAACAGAAGTTATAAAGAAATAGCTATCCTAGCTTTTTATTATGAAAAGTGAGATCTCCTGAGATTAAAAAAAAAGTACCCTTTTCCCTCCTCATGCCATGTGTTACCCATACTACCTAATTTTAGTCTTGAGAGATTTGACTAGTATTTTCTTACATACTTTCCTTTTATTTTTCTTTTAAAATTTATTTATTTAATCTTTTCCCTCATTATATTTAAAATAACTTTTAACATTTGTTTTTTAAAACTTTTGAGTTCCAGATTTTCTCCTTTATCCCCAATTCCAACCCCCATTAAGAAACTATGTGAAGTTATGTAAAACATTTCTATAAAAGCCATGTTGTGAAAGAAAACACATCTTAATTAATTAAATTCAAAATTCTTTTTACAATTACTATTGTAAACTAGATCCCTCCACTCCATTTATTCTATTCTCTCTTTCCTTTCACCCTGTCCATCCTCAAAAGTGTTTTCCTACTGATCATTGTCTCACCCAAAATGTTCTCTCTTTATCACTCTCCCCCCTTCCCATATCTCATGATAATTTAATTAACTAACTAATTAAGTTTTATTAAATCCCTTATGATATCACTTTCCTGATTACTTTGTTATGCTTATCCTGAATAGTGTGTTAAAAAAATCAGATTTTCCATTCAGTTCTGGTCTTTTCATCATTAATCCTTGAAAACCAATCTATGTCATTGAATGTCTATCTTTTCCCCTGAAGGATTATATTCAGTTTTGCTGAGTAGGTGATTCTTGGGTTTAATCCTAGCTCCATTGCTCTCCAGAATATCATATTCCAAGCCCTCTGGCCCTTTAATATAGAAGCTGTTAAAAATTGTGTGATCATGATTGTGGCTCCACTATATTTGAATCATTTCTTTCTGGATGTTTGCAATATTTTCTCCTTTATCTGGGAATTTTGCTTTTTAAGGCCTTCTTCTCTTCATTAGCCTTTTGCATTTCCTTTTACAACACTCCCAATTCTTTCCCTAATTTTTCCTCTATTTCTTTTACTTGATTTTCAAAATACCTTTTGAGTCCTTCCATGGTGTAAGCCCAAGTCTTATTTCTCTTGGATTATTGATCTTCCTTGTCACCATAGTAACTTTCTACGGTTAGAAACTTTTTTTTTTCCCCCCTGAGGCTGGGGTTAAGTGACTTGCCCAGGGTCACACAGCTAGGAAGTGTTAAGTGTCTGAGACCAGATTTGAACTCGGGTCCTCCTGAATTCAGTGCATCCACTGCACCACCTAGCTGCCCCCGGTTAGAAACTTTTTTCGTTGCTTGCTCATTTTCCTCACCTATTACTCAGTTTTTAATTCTTTATTAAAATAGAGCTATGCTTCCAGGGTGGAGGGTACAATGTCCCAAGCTTCAGGGATTTTGTGCAGCTGTTTCCAGAGATCCTTCTAGGAATCTAACCACAAGAACTCTTTTCTGCCCTGGAACTGTTAGGAGTGTCCCTGCCCTAATGTAGCTTTAAGATCTATTGTGCTAAAGCAGCAGAGTCCTGATTTCTTGACACTGGACCTGGGGCTTCATTGACATGGTCTGCACCAGGACTGCATGCTGGACTCTCATCCTGATTTTAAAGACCTTTTCTGCCAATCTTCTAAGTCACCTTTGGCTACTCCATCTTTTTGGGAAGTCTGATGCTCTAAAATTTACCTAGTCGTTTAAAGGAATTTGGAGAGGTTTGTGGAAGAGGTCAGGCGAGTTCCTGACTTTACTCTGCCTCTTGGCTTTTCCTCCTCATACTTTGTATACTTAACTCACATTCACATACATGTGCAAAAACACCTCTCTCCATAATATGGATCAAAGCTATTTTTGTCACAAATAATGAAACAGAGACTATCTACCATAATGATAAAATAACTAAATATTTGGAGAGTCCTTGAAACTTTACACACATAACCTCAGTCCACCTCCTAAGGGGTTGCTAACTGTTCTAGGACCAGGACTCAATGTGCTTTTGTTTGTTGAGATCTTAACTTTATAGTTAGGCTATAAATCCTTCCCTATTAACCCTCAAGTGGCCAATGTGGGACTGTTAGAACTAATTCATAACTAATTCATAAGTCACTTGGACAAAGTTTTCTAGGACAATGTTCTCACAATCCTTCTTTTAAAAGATGCAACAGGACAGGGTGAGGGACAAATTAAGCCAGAGGGGAAACATTCAAAGTTACTTATTATAATAATTACACTTATAATTATAATAATTACGCCTTTGTGAATTTCTTCTTTTGGAAATTGCTAGTGTTTTAATGTAATTCCATAGGTAATGTCATACTAGAATGCCCTCCTGTCTTCTCTTTGCCTCCTAGGTCCAACATAAACCCCAATTTACATTCCATTTATTCCATGAAATGATCCCTTATGCTTTATGCTCATCAAAAATAAGATTTTTCAAAGAATTTATGTAGCATTTTGTTTTAAGACAATTCTCCAGTGCATTTATCTTGCATAATTTTGCCTTATAAATTTTTGCGTGTCAGCTTTGGAGCAATGGGCTCCTCCCACTGATTCTCTACATGTGCCATTAACACCATCAGAAGCAGTGTGTGTGGCAAAGCAGAGAGATCCAGAGGCATTGATGCCCTTCCACCTCCAACCCCAACACACAGACCTAAATTGATCCATACTTCTGCTACAGTTCTCTCTCTAACTTTTATTTCTTTTCATATACCCAGAACAAAGGTAACGTGCTGCTAAAAGTTCAATAAACATTTCTCTGAGAGAAAAAAAAAGTATGTATGACATGCTTTTAAGTTTAATTTCAGTTATTAGCATTTTTTCCATTGCTTAATTATTCTAAACCAAAACTTCTTAACTTGGGGGGTGTAATCCCAAAGGGGGTTTCATAATTAATTGTAGGGGTCTTGAAATTATGATGTATCATGAGTAAATACTTGATTTGCATACCTATTTTATATGCTTATATTCCCAGGGTCATGTAAAAATTTCTTGGGTGAAAAGGGATCATGAATGAAAAAAGTTTAAGAAGCCATGTTCTAGACAACCAACAAAACAATGAAAGCAAGCCCTGATTTGTAGCATTTTTTCTATGCAAATACCCACAGTGAAAAATTTGAAATCCACTTTCTACAGTCCTGTATGGGCTGGCTGTACCCACAAGAGTTTGAGACACTGAAACTTCCCAGCAGATATGAGAGTTAATCATCCCAAAGTCTGAATGGTTTAGAGGGGTCCCCCGGAAGATGTCCTCAGTGCTCTCTCTGAGCTGCCTGTGAGCTTGTGAACACTCTCCATGGGGACATGTACAAATTTCTAGCTCTTTTGTCAGCTAACCATATCAAGTTGACCAGGCTCCCTTGATCAAACTTCTGCATGTGTATGATCAAACCCACTTAGTATATTATCAATTCTATAAGATCTGAGTCTCCTCCAAACTTTGTATTTCTTATGGCTTTTATTGTTGTGTTCTGCAGAATTTGTATTTAATAATACTTTTTTTTCTTCCTCATATCATATGTAAAGTAACATTGTTTGGATTAGAATAATGTTAAATTTGATAGTGATAGATTTAGATGGATTTTGGATGATTTTTTTTTGCTAAATATCCAGAATTATTCCTCTTTGTACCCCTATCCACCCCCCAAACTAACCAATCTAGAAACACAGGGCTGACCTCAGAAATAAGTGAGCCAAAGACCAGAATCACAGACTTTGATTAAATAGGTGGAAACATTTTGAATGGTTTTAGCCAACTCATTCACAGAAGGAATCTCTACTGTAATATATACACCATGTGGTCAATCAGCCTCAGCTTGAAGACCACCAGGGAGGACTTCTTAAAAGGTACTTTTAAGGTACTTACACTTTTGTTTTCCACTAATTCCCCCTAAATCATTGTAAATACTCCCAAATAGATGGTGTCTGGTATATTGGGAGGATCTTTTGTGAAGGATTTATAGAAAGATATGGAAAAGAAAGCTTTGTTCCAAACTCAGGTTGTATGATTCTAAGCATATTCTTTCACAGTTCAATGTATCCTGAGTGTCCTCTCTAAAACCATCAATTGCTATTGAATCAGCGGATGGAGTTTCCTGACTGGTAATTCCTCCCTCCAAACCCCCAAGTCTCCTCCTCCTGATGATATCACATCCAACCCTTCCCACAAGTCCTATCAGCCAGTCAATCAGCTAACATTAATTGCTGACTATATGCCCAGTAGTGTTTTAAGCATCAGAAAAAGAAGGGCAAAAAACATTCCTTGTCCTCAAAGAGTGTACCCTCTAATGAGGGAAACATAGACATAACTAAATGTATTGATGATATACACAGACTAGATGAAAGTAATCTGAAAGTCTCCTGCAGAGGGTGGAATTTGAGCTAAATCTTAAAGGAAGTCAGGGAGTTACACTGAGATGGATGATGAGAGAACAGCACATTCTAGGCATGAGGGTCTCTAGTTCAATGGAAGATGAGGTGCTGTGCTCAAGGAACTACAAGTATGTGACTGTAACTAAAGTCAGAATAGTTTAGATAAGAAAGGCAAAAAGGGGTTCTGATCTTTTTTCAAGGGAATCTTTATATCCTAAGCCTGATACACCAAAGAAATCTTAGTAAAATCAGGAAACCAATAGCCAACTGGCTGCCATATAGACCCCAGAGATGTAGTTGAGCAGGCAATGATAACTAACTAGACACGCCCATCAAGAAATGTTCAGATTTCTTCCATATAACTCTAATCATATTCATGCAGTAGATATCCTATGGACTTCTATTAGGCAACATTTTATGAATCTACAGCTAGATCCCAACTAGTGCAAATGAGAAACATCCCCCTACTGATCACATTATTTGAATTGGTACTGTCTATTTCCACTGGCTAAAATGGCCATATTTGACATAATTATAATTTCAAATAGTGAGAATTTGAGACTTTATCATGATCTCATTTGAGACATGGATAAACAAGTTGATCCAAGTATTCTATAAAACTTAAAGCAGAAAATGAAAGCTTTAGTATTGACCGGATACCAAGCTTCCTCCAAGTATTGGTGCAATTTCTACAGAGGTTAATGGCATTATAGCTTCACATCTGAGTTAAATTGCTCTACGATATATTTCCCAGGTTCCTTTGTCTAGTTCCATGATTGATTTTTTTTTCTGAACCTGGAATTAATGACTTTTCTCTTTTAAAACTTTTACTTGTGCAACATTTTCGAGTCAAAAGAAAAAATTTAAAACAACCTCATTTAATTTTGCTCTTAGCTAATTAAGATCAATTAATTTTTTTACATATAGCTATGCTGTTATATATTCACAAGAACAACTTATGAATAAATGAAATGTACCTCAAAGGAAAGAGGTCAGTCCCAAAAGGTATTTCAAAGAAAGAGCCTGACATCAAATACATTTCCTTTATCCTTGAGTTTTCCTGGATTGAAGATGCAGTGACTCAAAGACCAGTCTCTGAACAAAGCATCTATTATAAAATTCTCTTGAAAACCTGGTTAGTCACTAGTCTGAATCTGACTGAGCCTTTAGCTTTCAAAGACATTCAGAACATCCCCTTATCAAGTCATTTCGTCTTTGGGCTCCCATGTGTTTTTCCATTATCTTTTTCTTTCCAGAAGAAATGAAAACCATTTATCCAATGACATAAGAAGATCATCAGTGACTTACTATGGAAACTGAGGTGGTGGATTAGAAGCAAACATCTGCCATCAAGGCAACTGGCCAATGGTGTAAAATAAGACAATGCACCTTTGAACAAAGCACTCCTCTCATCCGGGTTCTTTTCAAGCCAAGCCCAAGGGTTGAGCCATCAAACATTTTAATGAAAGATGAAAAGACTCACTAGGGGCAGTTTCCCTTAGACCTGTGTTCTGAGGTCAAGATTAACAGATTTGTGGGTAAAATGAAGGGTTATATTGGGAAAATCAAATTCAATCATTTGTAGAGAATGAATTTGAAAAATCTCCAAGCCCTCCTTTACCACAAATGGCACTTACAAAGCCACTCTGAGAAGGGTTTTCTTTTCTTTTCTTTTCTTTCTTTCTTTCTTTTTTTTTTTTAACATAAATGAACCAGAGACATATGGATTACATTTTCCCAGAAATACAGATGGCTTTAAAAATGAAGGAAAGCTGCTAAGAAAAAACCCACACTAGAGGGTACTACAGATCCCAAATCCTTTGGGAGGTACTTTGAGATGTTTTGCTAACCCTAAATACTATTGTGTTTTTTTATCCATAATAATAAATAGTAGTCTTCTGGATAAAATCAAATACTTCTACGCTCATTTACCTCCATACGGAGGCCAGGAAAATGTCCAGGATGACAGAATTTGGAGGAATTGGCAACTGTTCCTTTTTCTCCTCTAATATTTGAAATTTATAAGGCACTTTATGAACATTATCTCATTTCATCGTTTCAAGAGCCCTGAGAGATAGATGCTATTATTATCCTTACTTTACAGATGAGGGCACTGGAGTAGACACAGGCTAAATGATCACACGTTCAAAAAGTGTCTGAAGCTAGATTTGAACTCAGGAATTTTTTTGACTTTTAGGTCTGTCCACTAAGCAGTCTAGCTTTCTGACTTAGCTTCCCAGCTCCAGTAGGTGCCACCGGCCTGTGATGCTCTTAATTGTCCTTGAAATTAAGCTTATATCTTGCCACAAAAACTGTAATTCTCATTCCTCCTCCCAATGGCATTGAAGACATGGACAAATTCTTATTCTGCACTGCTCCATTTTGGAAACTCCAACAGAGACCTCCAGTATTGTGTCCACAAACGCCACCATTTATTTCACAAGCACTTAAAGAACATGTTACAATTCCAATTTTACGTAAAAGGAAAGGGAATGGGCAGAGCAGGGGAAGGGCTAGTTCAGGTTAAAGTGGGACATCCACAGGTCCTCAAACAGCTAACAAGAAGTGATTTCCTTAGCTACAGCATACAAAGCTCAGGAAGGAGACACTGACATTTACAGCCTCCCATACCTTAGGGAGATGCTTTTGGTCAGTACATTTACATGGTGACTCTTAGGATGTCCACAGAGATCGAGAGACTTGGACTCCTCCTGCATGGGGTTTTGTAAACCCTTTGGATGACCAAGGAGCAATGACAATGTAATCATACTCTATCAGAAGCTGCATCAAGGGAGAATCTAAATGAATCAGCTCCCAGGATCATGATACAATTCATGTCCAAGGCTCATCAAAGGTTAGTGACAGAGGACCCTTGTCAATGTAACAAATACATATTGGGCACAGTATAATTTTTATCTTACCTTATAAAAAATGTAAAAGGTACAAAGGATTAACAGGAACTCACAACCAGATATACAAACGTATAAGGCACTGAAATTACTCATTTTTAGAATCCTTTAAAGATAAAATTAGTCTCTAAAATAATGTCTCTAATTAATGTGTGAGTCCTCAATTAATTTGTTGAGATTGCAGAGCATGGTTCTTTGTAGACATCTAGATGTGTTTCCCCATGGAGGAGGACATGTCCCCTAATACCTGCCTCAGTGGGTGTCAGAAACTGGACCTGCTTCCTGAACACTGGCTGACTGAAGCTCAAGAGGATGAATTTGTCAAGTGTTCCCCTTTCCTCTCCTTAACTCCACAAATGAAATATTTGTAAAGTGCTTGGTATAGTGTCTAGTACATAGTAAATACTTATTTTGTGATTTATCAAAGTGTAAAAAAAAATATAATAGAACAGAAATGCTTTTACATTTGGAGAAGACAAATCAGCACAAAGTTCAGGGGACCAATGTTCTGGAAGTGAGGGGAGAACCTGTCCCTATACTCAGTTTCTTTCCCTTAGGGGAAAGCAGGTGGGAGATTCATATGCTCGCTCAAATGTCTTTCTTGAAAGGGAAATTCCTGGGCTTCAGATTCAAGGTTTTCTTCTGCCTTTCTCTTCCTCTTTCTGAGCACAATTTCAGAGTCTGGAGGCTCAAGATCTGAAAGTAAACTCCAGAAGTTGGTAGCAATCAGGACACTGAGACATTTCTTATAGAAGCAAATACATACATACATACATTGTCTCCCGGGGAGCTAATTCCGGTCTGGATAGGTCTGGATAGGTAACCTCCAATTTGAAAGCTCCTCAGTTTATGAGTTCAGACCCCCTATTTCTAGAGAGAGAAAACAGATTTTCCAAAGGTGCTCCTTAGAAAAAGAAGAGTGACAAATCTTTGAAGAGCAAAGCTAGTGAGTTAGAGCAATTGAGAGAAGGCTTTTAACAGCCTGTAAGGTATATTTATCTTCCAGGGGGATTCTAAACCACAGGGTAGAACTATGAATCTTTTAAAAAATAATTCTTATTAAATTTACTTAGTATTTTATTTCCCCCAGGTATACATAAAATAATTTTTAACATACATTTTTTAAAATGTTGAGTTCCAAATTCTCTTCCCCTCCCTTCCCCGCCAAGAAAGCAATTTGATATAGGTTATACATGTGTAGGCATGAATAACATTTCCATAATAATCATGTTGTGAAAGAAAACATAGACTCCCCCTAAAAAACCCATCAAGAAAAATAAAGTTTTTTTTTTAAAGTATCCTTCAATCTGCATTCAAATACCATTACAGTCTTTCTCTGGGAATAAATAGGATTTTTCATGAGAACTTCAGAGTTGTGTTGGATCACTGTATTGCTGAAAATAGATAAGTGGCTCACAGATGATCATACAATTTTGCTGTTACTTTGTATATAAGTACTGAGTCTTAGAGAGATGGAGTATGACTGTAGCAAGAAGACTCCCTGGAATGCCCAAGTAGTGTTCTATGCCATCTAGGCAGTGCAGTGGAACAGGGATCAGGAAGACTCCAAAAATATATCCTTGGCCGCTTCCTATTTGAGTGATCCTGGGCAAGTCACTTAATTGCTCTCTTTGTTTCCTCAGATGAGGATAATGATAGCACCTACCTCTCAGGGTTGTTGTGAGGATCAAATGAAATGATATTTGTAAAGTCCTTGGTATAGTACAGGGGAGCTAATGAGTAATTTCAGTGCCTTATACATTTGTGTACCTGGCTATGAGTTCCTGTTAATCCTTTGTACCTTTTACATTTTCTGTAACGTAAGATAAAAATTATACTGTACCCAATATATATTTGTTACGTTGCCAGGGGAGTTGGGAACCCTATCACTAACCTTTGATGAGACTTGGACATGAACTGTATCATGAGTAAATTAAGAGGGTTTGTGGGGACAATGAGCCAAGAAAAGAAACTGATCAAGTTTGCAAGGATTGGGTCTGGTTCATGTGAATTCATAGTTTTGTGAGATCTCAGGCCATAGGTTAGACATATATTATTTTTCTTGACATTTTAGACTCAATACATTTATAAGAATACAAATCATTCCCCAATTGATTAATGGTCAAAGGATATGAACAGAAAGTTTTCAGATGAAGAAATCAAATCTATCCATAGTTATATAAAAATGGTCTAAATCATTACTGATTAAAGAAATGCAAATTAATACAACTCTGAGGTACTACCTTATACCCATCAAAGTAGGTAATATGACAAGAAAAGGAAAATGATAAATATTGGAGGGGTTACAGGAAAATTGGGACACTATTTAACTATTCTGGAGATGATGTCCATATCTGGAACTATGTCCAAAGGGCATTTAAATTCTGCGTTCCCTTTGATTCAGCAATACTACTACTAGATCTGTCTGCCAAAGAGATAAGGGAGGAAAAATCTATTTAAAAATATTTAGACCGGGGGCAGCTAGGTGGCGAAGTGGATAGAGCACCAGCCCTGAATTCAGGAGGACCTGAGTTCAAATCTGGTCTCAGACACTTAACACTTCCTAGCTGTGTGACCCTGGGCAAGTCACTTAACCCCAGCTTCAAAATAAATAAATAAAATAAAATAAAAAATAAAAATATTTAGACTGCCAAGGGAAAATCAGAAACTATATGAGCAAAACTGCAAAACACTTTCCACACAAATAAAGTCAGAATTAACTAATTGGAAAAAATATTAAATGCTCTTGGATAGGGCGAGCAAATATAATAAAGATGACAATACTACCTAAACTAATCTATTTATTTAGTGCTATACCAATCAGACTCCCAAAAAACTATTTTAATGACCTAGAAAAATAACAACAAAGTTCATATGGAAAAACAAAAAGTCAAGAATTTCAAGGGAATTGATGAAAAAAAAAATCAAATGAAGGTGGCCTAGCTGTACCAGATCTAAAATTATATTATAAAGCAGCAGTTACCAAAACCATTTGGTATTAGCTAAGAAATAGACTAGTTGATCAGTGGAATAGGTTAGGTCCAAAGGACAAAATAATCAATAACTCTAACAACCTGGTGTTTGACAAACCCAAGGACCCCAGCCTTTGGAATAAGAACTCAAAGTCTGACAAAAATTGCTGGGAAAATTGGAAATTAATATGGCAGAAACTAGGCATTGGCCCACACTTAACACTATACACCAAGGTCAGGTCAAAATGGGTTCATGATCTAGGAATAAAGAATGAGATTATAAATAAATTAGAGGAACATGGGATAGTTTACCTCTCAGACCTGTGGAAGAGCAATGAATTCATGACTAAAGAAGAACTAGAGATCATTATTGATCACAAAATAGAAAACTTTGATTATATCAAATTGAAAAGTTTTTGTACAAAAAAAATCAATGCAGATAAGATTAGAAGGGAAACAATAAACTGGGAAAACATTTTTACAGTCAAAGGTTCTGGTAAACGCCTCATTTCCAAAATATATAGAGAATTGACTCTAATATATAAGGAATCAAGCCAATCTCCAATTGATAAATGGTCAAAGGATTTGAACAGATAATTCTCAGATAAAGAAACTGAAACTATTTCTAGTCATATGAAAAGATGGTCTAAATCATTAATTATCAGAGAAATGCAAATTAAGACAATTCTGAGATACCACTATATACCTGTCAGATTGGCTAGAAGGACAGGAGAAGATAATGCAGAATGTTGGAGGGGATGTGGGAAAACAGGGACACTGATACATTGTTGGTGGAATTGTGACTGGAGAGCAATTTGGAACTATGCTCAAAAAGTTATCAAACTGTGCATACCCTTTGATCCAGCAGTGTTGCTACTGGGTTTGTATTCCAAAAAGATCTTAAAGAAGGGAAAGGGACCTGTATGTGCAAGAATGTTTATGGCAGACCTCTTTGTGGTGGCCAGAAACTGGAAACTACGCGGATGCCCATCAGTTGGAGAATGGCTGAATAAATTATGGTATAAGAAATATTATGGAATATTATTGTTCTGTAAGAAATGACCAGTGGGGGGGCGGAGCCAAGATGGCGGAGAAGAAACACACGACTCTGTGAACGTCCTCACTCCGTCACAACCAACTAGATAAATTAAGCCTCAAAATAAGCCCAGGACTGATAGATACCACAAGGACTGGAAGCATGACTTACCAGCTGAAGAGAATCTGGAGTTTCAACAGACAAGGTCAGTCCCCAGGGGAGGAAGAAAAGAGGCCAGCACAGACGGCTGGATGCTCCCATACTGCGCCCATTGCGCTGGGAAGGGCTCTGGGATCAGAGAAGCCACTGAGGTAAAGGAATCTGGCACAGGCTGTTAGCTCTTCTCTGCTAATTATTTAGCAGTTCAGAAGAGAAAGCCAAAATATTTTAAAACTCAGATTAGATTTTCCCCGGATCCTGGAGGTGACTCAGCAGATCTCGGCACCAGGGGGTGTGGCCTCAGCTACCACCTGAGAATAGTTAAGAGATTGACAAGTGGGTGGATACGGCCCAGGGCAACACACACTGCCTAGCTTAGCTGGAGGGAGTGGAACTCAGCTCCAGGAAGTCCCAGAGAAGCGGAACCTTTGAACTAGGGACCCCGGTTTCTGGCAGACACTTCCAGTTTGAGCACAGGGGCTTTTCACGTCACCTGCTGCAGACATCCACGCCCCACCCAGACACATAGGCTGGGCTTTGTGCTGTCTTTACTACTCAACGCCCTCGAGCACAGCAGTGCTAATCACCTCTGAGGCACTTCCAGGGAGGGGGTGGGGAACTCTCTCCCAGAGCTCTATCTTAGCTCAGGCTCAGGAGCCGCTGCATCCATCCATTCTGGGAGGAAGCTGGTAAAGAAGTAAATAAATAATTTCCTACCCCAGGGACAGACCCCAAAAGATTTTTTAAATATGAGCAAAAAAGCCAGAAAAACTATAGATTCCTTCTATACAGAGAAAGAGCGGGTATCCAACCCCGAGGAAGTTAACAGCAGAGAGACAGCAGATAACAACCTAAAGGGGAACGATTCCTGCCCCCCATCACATAACTCTCTCCTAGAAGAAACTCTTAAAAAATTGAGGGAGTTTGAAGAAAAATGGGGAAAGGAAAGGGAAGCTATGATAGAGAATAACAACGTCCTGAAATTGGAGTTGGAAAAAATAAAGAATTCACAGGAGATGCAGGGAAACAAAATTTATGAATTAGAAAAAGTTAAAAAAACACAGGAAAGTAGGATTTCTGAATTGGAAAAGATAAAAAAGTCTCAAGAAAATAGAATTTCTGAATTGGAAAAAGAAAATAATTCTCAAAAAAAAAAATTTAGGGAAATGGAAAAAAATTCAATAGAGCAAAATAATTCATTTAAAAATGAAATTGGGCATTTACAAAAAGAACTAAAAACTGTGAAAGAAGAAAATAACTCCTTAAAAGTCAGGATGGAACAAATAGAAATGAATGATTCACAGAGAACCCAAGAATCAGTCAAACAAAACAAAAAAAATGAGAAGCTGGAGAACTGGGAAAATCTATAGACCTGGAAAATAGATCTAGGAGAGATAATCTGCGGATCATTGGACTTCCAGAAAACTATGACCAAAAAAAGAGCCTAGATTCTATTTTACAGGAAATTATCAAAGAGAACTGTCCAGAGATAATAGAAACAGAAGGGAAAGTAGATGTGGAAAGAATTCATTGAACTCCTTCTGAAATAGACCCTAAAAAAAGAACACCACGGAATATAGTGGCTAAGCTGCAGAATTACACACAAAGGAGAAAATCCTGCAAGCAGCTAGAAAAAAACAATTTAAATACCAAGGTGCCACAATAAGGGTCACCCAAGATCTGGCTGCCTCCACATTAAAAGATAGAAGGGCCTGGAACCTGATATTCCGAAAGGCAAAAGATCAAGGACTGCAACCAAGAATGAACTACCCAGCTAAGTTTAGCATCTTTTTCCATGGAAGAAGATGGTCATTCAATGAAACAGAGGAATTCTATATGTTTCTAAGAAAAAAACCAGACTTAAACAAAAAATTTGATCTACATCCACAAGACTGAAGAGAAACAGAAAAAGGTACACAGAACCCTTGAGAACTGTAACTCTGTTGTGGGTATATAAAAAGTACTCAAGGATAATTTGATTTTACTGATATAAAAGAAAAAAAGGGGGGGTGTAGTAAAGTGAAGGAGGTCGGTTCAGAAAAAGGGGAAGGAATGATAAAAAGAGGGAAACTACATCCCAGGAAGAGGCATAGAAAATACACCATATCTGAGGGAACTTAGTGAGGGGGAGAATCATTGTGTGAATCTTACTCTCATCAGGAGAGGCTCAAAGAGTAAATAATTAACATATTTGTTTTTCAGAGAATTTTCTCTCACCTCATTAAAAGGGGGGAGAGGAAAAGGGAAAAGGAAAAGGAGAATAAGTGAAGGGACTTGGAGGGAGGGGGGAGGGATCCTAAGGGAAAAAAAAAAAAAGAGAGGGAGGGTTGCGCGTCACAAGGGGGGTCTGTAAATTAAATATCGGGGAGGGGTATCAGGGGGGTCAAGGGAAAAAAGCATAATCTGGGGATAATACGATGGCAGGAAATACAGAATTAGTAATTTTAACTGTAAATGTAAATGGGATGAACGATCCCATCAAACGGAGACGGATAGCAGATTGGATCAAAAAGCAGAACCCTACAATATGTTGTCTACAGGAAACACACTTAAAGCAGGGAGATACATACAGAGTAAAGGTAAAAGGTTGGAACAGAGCCTATTATGCTTCAGGTAAAGCCAAAAAAGCAGGGGTAGCTATCCTTATCTCAGATCAAGCAAAAGCAGAAGTTGATCTCGTTAAAAAAGATAAGGAAGGAAACTATATCCTGCTGAAAGTAGCATAAATAATGAAGCCATATCAATACTAAACATATATGCACCAAGTGGTATAGCATCTAACTTTCTAAAGGAAAAGTTAAGAGAACTGCAAGAAGAAATAGACAGTAAAACAATAATAGTGGGAGATCTCAACCTTGCACTCTCAGATTTAGACAAATCAAACCACAAAACAAACAAGAAAGAAATTAAAAAAGTAAATAGAACATTAGAAAAACTAGGTATGATAGACCTTTGGAGAAAACTGAATGGCAATAGAAAGGAATATATTTTCTTCTCAGCAGTTCATGGATCCTATACAAAAATAGACCATATATTAGGACATAAAGATCTCAAAATTAAATGTAGGAAGGCAGAAATAATAAATGCCTTCTTCTCAGATCACAATGCAATAAAAGCTACATTCAGTAAAAAGTTAGGGGTAAATAGACCAAAAAGTAATTGGAAACTGAATAATCTCATCTTAAAGAATGACTGAGTGAAAGAGCAAATTATAGAAACAATTAACAATTTCACCCAAGATAATGACAATGATGAGACATCATATCAAAATCTTTCAGATACAGCTAAAGCAGTAATAAGGGGAAATTTTATATCTTTAGAGGCTTATTTGAAGAAAATAGAGAAAGAGAAGATTAACGAATTGGGCTTACAACTTAAAAGGCTAGAAAAAGACCAAATTATAAACCCCCAACCAAAAATTAAACTTGAAATACAAAAATTAAAAGGAGAAATCAATAATATTGAAAGTAAAAAAACTATTGAATTAATAAATAAAACCAAGAGTTGGTTTTATGAAAAAGCCAATAAAATAGATAAACCTTTGGTAAATTTGATCAAAAAAAAGAAAGAGGAAAATCAAATTGATAGTCTTACAAATGAAAAGGGGGATCTTTCCACCAATGAAGAGGAAATTAGAGAAATAATGAGTTACTTTTCCCAACTTTATGCCAATAAATTTGATAACTTAAGTGAAATGGATGACTTCCTCCAAAAATATAGGCTCCCTAGATTAACAGAGGAGGAGATAAAATGCTTAAATAGTCCCATTTCAGAAAAAGAAATAGAACAAGCTATTAATCAACTCCCCAGGAAAAAATCCCCAGGGCCAGATGGATTCACATGTGAATTCTACCAAACATTTAAAGAGCAATTAGCCCCAATGTTATATAAATTATTTGAAAAAATAGGGGATGAAGGAGTCCTACCAAACTCCTTTTATGACACAGACATGGTACTGATACCTAAACCAGGTAGATCGAAAACTGAGAAAGAAAATTATAGACCAATCTCCTTAATGAATATTGATGCTAAAATCTTAAATAAGATATTAGCAAAAAGACTTCAGAAAATCATCTCCAGGATAATACACTATGATCAAGTAGGATTTATTCCAGGAATGCAGGGCTGGTTTAATATTAGGAAAACTATTAATATAATTGACCATATTAATAATCAAATTAATAAGAACCATATGATCATCTCAATAGATGCAGAAAAAGCATTTGACAAAATCCAACATCCATTCCTACTAAAAACTCTTGAGAGTATAGGAATAAATGGACTATTCCTTAGAATAATCAGGAGCATATATTTAAGACCTTCAGTAAGCATAATATGCAATAGAAATAAACTGCAACCTTTCCCAGTAAGATCAGGAGTGAAACAAGGTTGCCCACTATCACCATTACTATTCAATATAGTACTAGAAACGCTAGCCTCGGCAATAAGAGCCGAGAAAGAGATTCAAGGAATTAGAGTAGGAAATGAGGAAATTAAACTATTACTTTTTGCAGATGACATGATGGTATACTTAGAGAACCCCAAAGACTCTGCTAAAAAGCTACTAGAAATAATTCAAAATTTCAGCAAAGTGGCAGGATACAAAATAAATCCACATAAATCCTCGGCATTTTTATATATCACTAACAAAATGCAACAGCAAGAGATACAAAGAGAAATTCCATTCCAAACAAATGTTGAGAGTATAAAGTATTTGGGAATCCATCTACCAAAGAAAAGTCAGGAATTATATGAGAAAAATTACAAAACACTTGCCACAAAAATAAAATCAGATTTAAATAATTGGAAAGACATTCAGTGCTCTTGGATAGGCCGAGCGAATATAATAAAGATGACAATACTCCCCAAACTAATCTATTTATTTAGTGCTATACCAATCAGACTCCCAAGAAACTATTTCAATGACCTAGAAAAAATAACAACAAAATTCATATGGAAGAATAAAAGGTCGAGAATTGCAAGGGAACTAATGAAAAAAAACTCAGAGGAAGGTGGTCTAAGTAGCAGCAGTCACCAAAACCATTTGGTATTGGCTAAGAAATAGACCGGTAGATCAGTGGAACAGATTAGATACAAAGGACAAAAAAGGATACATAAATAGCAACCTAATCTTTGACAAACCCAAAGATACCAACATTAGGGATAAAAATTCATTATTCGGAAAAAACTGTTGGGAAAACTGGAAATTAGTATGGCAGAGATTAGATATGGATCCACACTTAACACCATATACCAAGATAAGATCAAAATGGGTCCATGATCTAGGCATAAAGAGGGAGATAATAAATAGATTAGAGGAACAGAGGATAATCTACCTCTCAGACTTGTGGAGGAGGAAGGAATTTATGACCAGAGGAGAACTAGAGATCATTATTGATCACAAAATAGAAGATTTTGATTACATCAAACTAAAAAGTTTCTGTACAAATAATACTAATGCAAACAAGATTAGAAGGGAAGTAACAAATTGGGAAAATATTTTTAAAAACAAAGGTTCTGACAAAGGTCTCATTTCCAAAATATATAGAGAACTGACCCTAATTTATAAGAAACTGAACCATTCTCCAATTGATAAATGGTCAAAGGACATGAACAGACAATTCTCAGAGGAAGAAATTGAAACTATATCCACTCACATGAAAGAGTGTTCCAAATCACTACTGATCAGAGAAATGCAAATTAAGACCACTCTGAGATACCACTACACACCTGTCAGATTGGCTAAGATGACAGGAACAAATAATGATGAATGTTGGAGGGGATGTGGGGAAACTGGGACACTAATACATTGCTGGTGGAGTTGCGAAAGAATCCAGCCATTCTGGAGAGCAATCTGGAATTATGCCCAAAAAGTTATCAAACTGTGCATACCCTTTGACCCAGCAGCGCTACTACTGGGATTATATCCCAAAGAAATACTAAAGAGCGGAAAGAGACATATATGTGCCAAAATGTTTGTGGCAGCTCTTTTTGTTGTAGCTAGAAACTGGAAGATGAATGGATGTCCATCAGTTGGAGAATGGTTGGGTAAATTATGGTATATGAAGGTTATGGAATATTATTGCTCTGTAAGAAATGACCAGCAGGAGGAGAGACTTAAATCAACTGATGCTGAGTGAAATGAGCAGAACCAGAAGATCACTGTACACTTCAACAACAATACTGTATGAGGATGTATTCTGATGGAAGTGGAAATCTTCAACATAAAGAAGATCCAACTCACTTCCAGTTGATCAATGATGGACAGAGAAGAAACACTAGGAAGTGAATGTAAATTGTTAGCACTAATATCTGTCTACCCAGGTTGCATGTACCTTCGGATTCTAATGTTTATTGTGCAACAAGAAAATGATATTCACACACATGTATTGTACCTAGACTATATTGTAACACATGTAAAATGTATGGGATTGCCTGTCATCGGGGGGAGGGAGTGGAGGGAGAGGGGATAATTTGGAAAAATGAATACAAGGGATAATATTATAAAAAATATATATATAATAAAAAATTTAAAAAAACATAAAATTAAAAAAAAAAAAAAAAAAAAAAAAAAGAAATGACCAGCAAGATGAATACAGAGAGGCTTGAAGAGACATGAACTGATGCTGAGTGAAATGAGCAGGACCAGGAGATCATTATATATTTCAACAAAAATACAATATGAGGATCAATTCTGATGGACGTGGCCCTCTCCAACAATGAGATGAACCAAATCAGTTCCAATAGAGCAGGAATGAACTGAACCAGCTACACCCAGCAAAAGAACTCTGGGACATGACTATGAATCGCTACATAGAATTCCCAATCCCTCTATTTTTGTCCACTTGCATTTTGGATTTCCTTCACAGGCTAATTGTACACTATTTCAATGTCCAATTCTTTTTGTTCAGCAAAACAACTGTTTGGACATGTATACATATATTGTATTTAATTTATACTCTAACATATTTAACATGTATTGGTCGAATTCTGCCATTGGGGGAGGAGGAGGGGAAAAATTAGAACAAAAGGTTTTGCAATTGTCAATGTTCGTAAAATTACCCATGCAAATATCTGGTAAATAAAAACTATTAAATATATATATATATATATATATATATATAAAGAGAGAGAGAGAGAGAGAGAGAGAGAGAGAGAGAGAGAGAGAGAGGAGGAGAAGAGATAGAGCGCAGCAATTTTTTGTGGTGTCTAAGAATCGGAAATTGTTGGAGAATGGCTGAACAACTTGTGGAATGTGGTTGTAACTGAATATTATCATGCTATAAGAAATGACAAGCAGAAAAACCTTACATGAACTGATACAAAAGGAACTAAGCAGAACCAGAATGTTGTATACAATAACAGCAATATTGTTTGATGAACAACTGTGAACTTTTTAAGTACTTTCATCAATATAATGATCCAATACAATACCAAAGGATTCATGAAGAAAAATGCTTTCTCCCTCCAGAGAAAGAACTGAAATTGTCTGAATATGGACTGAAGCATACTATTTTTCAGTTCTCTTCTTTTTTGTTGGTCTTTTTATTAGAGTTTTTTAAACGCAAAATGAATAATATAGAAATTTTTTACATGATTTCACATGAATAACCTATATCAGATTACTTACTGTCTCAGGAGCAAAGGAAGAGTGGGAGAGAGAATTTGGAACTGAAAACTTAAATAAAAAGTAATGAATGTTAAAAATTGTTTTTACACATAATTAGGGGAAAACAAAATATTATTTTAAAAATTGGCTTGGGAGAAAAAAAAGAAATTATAGACTTAAGCTGGGAGGGTCTTTAGATCATTTATTCCAACTTTTCACCCAATGTAAGAGTAAAGCTTCTGTCCAAATACTTCTGTGTAATGATGGAGAGCTCACTTCTGAGACATCATTCCATTTGGAGTAGTTCTGTTAGAAAACTTTATCTTTTATTTTCTCAGATTTCCTCATATGAACCTTCCATAGGAAGGTTTTCTGCTTCCTATGACATTCAGAGAAGTACCTTGACCTTTTTATTAAACTACTTTATTTCAGGATGGGGAGAGCTCACTCGAGATAGTAGCCTTTCTATCCATGATATATGGTTTCAAAATTAGTTTCCATTACAGTGCTGTACTTTCTGACTTTACCCCTATGTTTGGGGATACTATCTTACTTTGGGGATCTGTAGGAAATGTCATCAAGGAAATATGAGTTTAAAAAAAATGGGTTGGTGATGTAGTGAGAGTAAGAACAAAGGATAATCTCATTAAAATCAAGAGCACATATGGGAAGGTCTCCAGCAGGTTGAGTTGACCTCCTCTGGTGAACTTATTGAAAGACACAGACAAGGGTTGCACAGGATGGAAAGTAAGGGATGATTTGTGATCTGTGTCATTAGAAGGAATGCCCAATCATAGACACATTGAAGTTCTGCCTCTACTCACTAACATTTTTGATTATCCAACTTTATCCAATAGCAATTTAACTTTGTTCATTACTGTGATCATATGATCAAGGAGCAGGAATTTTCAAGTGGTGTGGAAACCAATATTATTTGTTTCTCTGTGGCTAAATTTTTGGGGTGATTTTGTTTTTAATGGCAAATTTTGTTTTCTTTCTCCTAATTAAAAGGCCCCTGGGCCACATTCCCAGGACAGAGTGGGTGTTTGCATCAGGGCCAAAGCAACCAAATTCTGATTGTGAAATCATTTTTTAGAAATACCTTCAGGCGGCTCATTTTAGATATGATTTAAAAGCAAACAAATGATCAAAGAAAACAAAACCAGAAAAAAAAAAGTTCACCTCCCCAGGGCAAATTGACTCCCTTATGTGCTCCCAGGGGCCCAGAGATTTCAGAATATTGGTTAGGTAGGGCTGTCTTTGGAAGTCCAGGTTCAATCCAATCCCACAAGATATGTTGTATGTACTATGCCCTATTTTCTATGTTGTGTTATGCACAAGGAGCAGAGGGTTCCCATGATCTAAGAATAGAATGTAAGCTCACTGAGGTCAGGAAGTACTTCATATTTGTCTGTGTATCATTAGTAAGAAGCACAGCACCTGGCCTATATGCCAAGTGATGTGCAAAGAAAGATCTATTTATGGCTATAGTTGAAGGAGCTCTTGCCTTGGAGTTAGAGAATTTGGGTTTCAATCTACCTTTCCACCGCCCATGTGGCATTGCTCCTCACCTGCAACAGGAGGAGAAGCCTCTGAGGTCATTTCCAGTCTTAAATCTATGATCTTAGCCCCAGTCCATCATTTTTTCTAATTCAGAGATAGAGATGGAGATCAGACCCATGTTCCATATGACTCCTTGATGAGAAAACTCTCCACTGGTGCAGGACTTAACAAAGTGAAGGAGAAAACAGCTTCTTTACCAATCACACGACTGCTCAAAGAGTTGAAAGTTGAAGCCATCTGTCCAGGTCACACAGCAAATAGGATGTCTCAGATGTTGAATTTGGTCTCAGCTCCTCCTGACTCCAAAAACTGGAACCCCAAATAAAGGGGCATTGAAACACAAACAAGCCAGAGGCTCCAAAATAGCATTCGGAGGAGTTAATTAGGAGGATTCATAAACATGTGGACTACATTTTTCCTTAATGATTCAAAAGGATTAAAAATATGTTTATTTATATTTAATTTCTTTAACTTTTAGATTTTTTTTTAAAAGGAAAAAAATCATTGGTAGAACTGGGTTTAGGCTGTTGTAAAATCTCAGAGCAGTTGAAAAAAAAATTTGTGTGGGATATTTGTCAAAGTCAAGGCAGCTGCCCTGGCCAGGCCCTGCAGCTGACGGTGTCCTGTGCCCACTCTAGTAAGCAGGGAAGCACAAGTCCTTTCAGAAGAATAAAAAGTCTGGGCTTTTCCACACCAGCCGGAGGAGAAGGGGGCTCACCTCTGGAGCTTTCTTCAGTCCCCCTCCCCAGACTCTCCTACCTCTCTGACCCTGTGAACCCTTTCAGAAAGCCAGGCCAGGGAAGCACAATATAATATTCAAACAAAGCAGAACCCAAAGGCTCTTCTGGTAGTTGTAATCTGTGGGCAAAGGCTCAGCTAATGTGAAACAGAGCAAAGGCCTCGTTTAACAAGTGAATTCTGTATTCCCCTTCACGAACACCTTGGCCTGAAGTGAGCCCCTTGGCCCCAGGCAGTCCCCTAATGAATGCTACCTCAGACCCAGGCTGATAGCCCCGCTCTCTATAGCATCTTTGTCCTGGGAAAAAGCCCATGGTCCCTCGGGGTTTCATGCAAATCGGAACAGCGGGTCACTGCCTATGAGGGCTGATTGCAATTATTGGCAAAACAAAACTGGACGGTTGATCCTGCCTTTGTACCCAGGTGGTTCCTTGAGCGTTAGTGAGTGTTTAAATGGAATTAATTGGCTACTAGGGGGATCATTTCAACAACATTCGTAATAGAGACTGGGGACCTTCCAGCATCTATGATGAATAGGGCTTATTAGCATTTCCATGCTCAGATGAGCAACATATGAAAGCTTAAGCTGTTATGGCGTGGCCCATTATTAACCTCCCATCAACCTTTCTAGAGGACCTCCCCTTACTCTGTTGGATGAGACTTGGTGACCCTTTTGTAATATTCAGTCATCTTAATTGGACTCTTTCTCTGGTACCCAGGAGAAGCTTTAGTCTGCTATGGGAAGAGATTTCTTTGGGTGATTCTGTGGAGACTCTTATTTGATCAAAAGCAAAGCATTTCTCCCTTTTCTTGGATATAGAATGAGACATACATTCTCAGACACGGTCAACGTGTTGGTTGATTTAACTGTACATCCCAATTACAAAAATCACAGATTTAGAGCTGGGAGAGCCTCAGCTGGTCCCACGTCACCATTTTCAGATGAGAAAACTGAGGTCCAGAGGGGTAAATGTTGTTCCCATATTCACACAGGTAGCTTTTCGCTTGATCTAATAAGCTTTTCACTGTACTATGATGATGACTTCAGAGTCCATGAGACTGGGAAGATAATAGCTGAGAAATAATAGCATTAAAAAAGAAACAACCACATACTTAACTTTTAAAAATAAAAACTCTTTATTTGCCTTAAGGCAAATTTCAGTCACTTGATTTAATATTGGTTTTTGTGGTTATTTTAATATCACCCTAATGTAAAAAAAGAATTCACAAGCTAGAGGAAAGGCACTGAACCAATGAGATGGTTGGGACAGGGAACTCCTGGGCCAGGAAACTGCCTCTGCCAATATGTCCAGGCACTCAATCTTTGAATTTGAATGGGAAAATAAAAAGACATTTTGATTTTTTGCTCCTCCCTAATGGAAACTGAGCAATTCCTTCAATTTATTTTATGTACTTAAAACATGCTTTTGAAAAGGGGTCCACAAGCTTCACCAGATTGCTAAAGGACACCCATTAAAAGGTTAAGAACCTTTGTTCAATAAAGACTGTCTGGAACTACGGGAATTAAATGACTTGTCTAAGGTACTATAAACAGTAGGGGTCAGAGAAAGGGTTTGGTAGTTCTGAGTCAGCTCGATGACACACTGCCTCCCAACCCCAAGAAATATCAGTACCAGGCTCTAAAATATCTTCTGGCCAAAAGCAGATATTCTGGATATTCTCTAGCTATATGGAAAATGTAACAATGAGACCTAGCAATATAAACCTTTAACCTAAAGTATAAGAATTTACATTTGTTCCCATTCAATTTTATCTCATTAAAGTTGTTCCTTTGCTTTAGCCTGCCAAAACCTTTTTGCTTCCTGATTCTGTCATCTAACCACATGATCATCCTTTCCCATTTTGTGCAAATTCATTAAGCTCACCGATTCCATATTCACTAATATTTACCAATATTATATGGGACTTTCCATTGGGTAAATGGAGAAACACAGACCAGAAGATATAGTTATAGTGATTCAGAGCTGATAGGCTCCAAAAAGTTTTGATCAATGTCAACCTGGAGTCATCAATTAGACACAGGGCTTCTTAAACTTCTTCCACTCATATATCCTTTTTCACCCAACTACATGACCCCAAGTATATATATATTTCTATAGGCATAGAAATAGAACATTTACTAATAACAAGTCATAATTTCATGACCCGCACATTCAGTTACGAGACCTTATATGGAATTATGAACTACAGTTTGAGAAGCTTTGAATTAGAGGAAGTCTTCTTTTAGAACCTTGGGACTTCATCCTTGATCTATTCTAGTCCAATGTTATTATCAATGACCTGGGGGAAGGCATTGGAATTAGTGAGCTTAATCAATTTGTTTGCTCAAAGGTAGGAGGGATGTTCCTATGGTTTAACATAGCTAACACAATTCCTTGGCTCTAACATAGCAAGACTATGCAGCAAGCATATAGTGACAGCTTCTATAGGTGTCCCCCTTTGTCTCCATCTGGAAATATGTTTAGTTAGTGAGGCAACCGGGTGGTACAGTGGATAGATTGTTAGGTTTGGATGCAAGAAAACTTGAGTTCAAATCTGACCTCAGACACTTACTAGGATAAATCACATCACTTCTGCCTCAGTTTCCTTATCTGTAAAATGGGGATAATAATAAGGACTTATCTTCCTTAGTTGATTTGAGAAAGAAATGAGATAATTACAAATTGTATAATACAATGCTGTTACCAAGTAAGAGCTATACATATATTAACTATGATTAGTCTAGGATGTATTGATTCACATAGTATTCAGACATCCAAGTCAGAGGGTCTCTGATTTTTTATGCCCTTAGGAAGCTCATGAAGAGAGGGGGGGCTAAGTTCCTAGGGCAGCTTTGTGACCTTTTGGGGAGAATCCATCCCTATTGCTAAGAGATAGAAGGAGCCTGGTCCTATCACTCCATACAAGGATCATCAGTTGAAGGAACTGAGTGTTTGGTCAGAACAGAAGATAAAGAGTATGTAAGAGTGATCTTTGAGGGGTTGTTGTGTGAAAGAATGATTGCACTTGTTCTGCTTAGCTCCAGAGGACAAAACTGGAGACCTTATTGAGTTGGATTTTGTATTAACATAGGGAAAGCTTCCTAAAGTTTTCTAGAAATAGAAGGAACTGTAGTGGGACATGATCTCCCATCGCTGGGAGGTCTTTAAGCAGAGATCTGTGCCATCAATCAGCTTGACTTATAGCTTGCTACTGGATTTCAATGACTGCAGAAGAGATAAGGCTGATGACTTTGGATAGCCCTATCTCACTTAAATCCAATTTGTCAGCAAGTCACAATATCACTCTCCTGATGTCATTGATCTTCTTCAAGGACAAAAAGATGAACAGCAATAAGCAGAGGTTGGATGACTACTTGTTGATGTTGTAAAAAGTGTTCCTACTTGGGGAAGGGTTGATTCAGAAGCATAGGACACTGGAATACATTACTCAACTTGGAATCAGATATATCTTCTTTCATATCTTGCCTTGGGCATTTTCTAGACGTGTGACCATGGGGGAGTTAAGTCTTCAATGTTCTTACCTGTAAAATGGGAGATTGTAATGCCTACTTTAAATGGGGGTCAATAAAATTTATATATATATATATATATATATATATGCATATATATGTGTATACATATATATGTATACACATATATATAACATATATACAAAGGGTTTTGCAAATCTTAGAGTGTAATTAGGTTTCATTATTATATAAATACTATAATATAATTGTGTTTGATTAAGTCAACCTGGGCCACAGGCAGCTAAGGGAACAGCAATCCAATTCATTTCCTTAAGTCTAATAACAAGAAACAGCTAAGTATCCCAGTAAATAAAGCACCAAACCTAGTCAGGAAGATCTGAATTAAAATCTGAACCCAGATATTAACTATGGGATCCAGGGAAAGTCACTTAATCTGTGTGCCTCAATTTCCTCATCTGTTAAATGAAGATAACAGCACTAATCATGCAGGATTAAGGTAATAATTATCAAGTACTTAGCACATTTTCTGGCACATAGTAAACACTACACAAATATTATCTATTATTAGTCTTTAAATTACAGATACAAAGTTGATGTTTTATATAAATTCTTTCCAAACAAATTCAAGTACTTTTATAGTGGTGTGTGTGTCTGTGTGTGTATATTAAAAACTACAACAACAACAAAAAACCAACCCATTGAGAGGCAACATGGCATGGTTGACAGAATCTAGCCTTGAAACTAGGAAAAAACTTTGTCATTTAATTTCACTTAGGAGTTCCGGAGACTAAATAAATCAAAGCTCTCTTCCTATCTCTAATTGGCCCATTATTTAAACTTTTATAATGCCAAATATGCATATAGACTGTGAAATTTCTTATTATAGACTTATAAAGCCTCAATATATGCATTTGTGTATGTAGGGTGTATGTATAACAGCATTAGTAAAACCTATTAAGATAATAATTCTTCAAAATAACTGCTACAACCTAGAAAACTAGACGTCCTATTGTTCTTTAATAAAAACAACTGCTAATGCAAACACGGCCATTTTCTCCCTAGATCTTTATGTTTTTTATTAAGAGGGTTTTGTTAAGTGGGTCTCTGAGTCTGAAGCCATGGGATCTCCAATACTTAGATCAATGCTCACTGTGATAAATCATTCCTAAGTTTCAATGATTATTTTAATTTGCTCTATAAAGCCCTTTTGGGTTAGCCTGCTGCTATAGATATTTACCAGAACTAAACACTAATAACAGTCTTTAACCTGAGAAACCAGTTGAAAGAGGAAGTGGGTTTTTTGCTTTTGTATAATAATAATTTAAAGCTATAACTTAAGTGGAGACATTAGGACTTTGCCCCGGGGTGCCCAATTTCCAGGGGGCTGACACAAATTCCTCTGCTCCTTCAGTTGGTAGAAACAAGTGGACTTAGCTCTGAGCTCACAAGAATCTTTAGCGGCTGTCAGCAATTACTGCCACACTGTTGTCAGCATATACACAGATGTCAGGGCCTATTTTTCCTTAAAAAACAAAACAAAATGTAGGTATTTTGACTGGGCTTTTACTTATTTGGAATAGATATGTATAGCAATAAGGTTTCCAATTCGGGAACTTAGTTTGTGTATAAAATGTAATTATTTTCATTGTGTATATATTTTACATGCAATATAAGTATTTAAAGTTACTATTGTTTAAATGCAAATGTTCATGTTTAATTTCTTTTCTATCATGTTAAATAAATGCTGACTTTTTTTTTTCCCCTGAGACAACTGAGGTTAAGTGACTTGCCCAGGGTCACACAGTTAGGGAATATTAAGTGTCTGAAACTAGATTTGAACTCAGGTCCTCCTGACTTCAGGGCTGGTGCTCTATCCACTGCATCCCCTAACTGTGTTCTTAACACAGTTTCTTAACACAAAGAATCATCAGCTGCAATAGGCCATTGGCTGCTCCTTCCTCCAAGGTGTTGCATCCCCAGTACGCTCCTTCCTTTCCCCATCCTCTGTGTCTTAAGGTCTTTGCCTCCCCAATTCTCCTCACTGAATTTGTCCTAAAAAGCTGAATTGAGGGAATGTCTCTTATTCCTTGCCCCAATTTATTTTGTGAAGCTTTCCCTGGTAGTGAAAAAAAGCAAGAGCTTTTATTTAGAATAGAATTTTTAAATTCATCCCATCCAACAACCCTCTGAGGTGGGGCCTACATGATCTATAAGGGACACGAGGCTCACAGGGCGATGAGGTTCAGAGAGTCAGAGGCCGCACTGAAACTTTGGGAGTCCGAGCTCAGTGTTCTATCTGCTAGACTGTGTTTCAGTCATTCAGTTGGGTGGCAAATGGGAGTTAAATGACACAGCCAGTAAGTGTCTGAAGACAGATTTGAACTCCAGAAGACGAGTCTTCCGATCCAGTGCTCCACCTGGCTACCTCCATTTCTTACAGCAGGATTGTAGTTTTCAAAGTGGGAATGTTAAAAACGAACAAAAAAAGTAGGAATGTTTAAAAAAAAAGTGGTAATGTTAAAAACAAACAAAAAAGTGGGAATGTTTAAAAAAAAAAAAAAAAAAAACCAAAAAAGCGGTAATGTTAAAAACAAACAACAAAAAAAGTGGGAATGTTACAAACAAACCCCAAAAGCGGGAATGTTAAGAATAATGAAGGCCATGTGGGTGGGGGTAACACAAGGTACAGTTGGGGCAGGGGCTCCCGGCTGGCCTCCCGACATTCCCTGACCCTCACAGAGGGCCGCTGACTGGGCCAGCTCTGCAGGCTGCCATGTTCCAAGCTGGCCTCTCAGGAAGGGAGCTGAGCAGAGGGAGAAGGACGGAGGCGGCCAGCAGGCAAACAGCTACAAAAGAGGAGGCACAATAACAGGGTCAGTCCGCGCGCCAAGAACAACAGGAAGCCCAGGCACGCACACCCAGCACACACTGCGGCGCTGGCCTGGACACTGGAGGTTATTTGCTCTGCCGAGCCTTCTGCAGATGTTATATAAACAAAACCTCCATTGAAATAAGTTCTTGGCCTGCTCTGAAATAGCCCTGGGGCTTTTCCCTTGACTGGAGGAGATTTTTTTCTTTTTTCCCCCAATCCCACATGGCCCCAAGTGTGCAAGAGAAGCCAGCCTGCTTCATTGGACACATGTGTGGGTCCCAGTGCGTCCCTGTGATGGTGACGGGCCCTCCTCAGCTTTCACTGGCAGAGTTGTGAGTCAGAAGCCATGCCTGTCTCTGGGGCTTTGAATGAGCCACACTCTTCTGAGACCTCCTTCATTAACAAACCGAGAAAGAAAGGAGTGAAAAAGGAACTGTTGCTGTTAGATGTATATTCACGCATGGATCAGGAAAAGCCTAATCTTGCCCTCAAGTAGTTTATATCAATCCACAGGCAATTATGAAACTCCTACTGTGCGCTAGGCACTGGGCTAAGTTTTGAGGAGTGATGGCGATAGCCTATGAGAGCTACCCTGCAAACAACATATATGCAGTATTAATGGGAGGGCAGAGGGAGGGCTGGGAAAGGCTTCCCACAAAAGTGGGACTGGAGCTGAGTCGTGAAGAAGATCCACTTTGGGGGATGGCTTGGGCAAAGGCAGAGAGTCTGATGATGCACAAGGTACGGCAACGAGGCAGGACGCAGAGGCCCTAAAATCTGGGACTCAAACCTTAGAGGACTGGGACCGTACAAAGTTTATCACACCACGGATCTCAGCTTTCTGGCTGCTGAACTCCACATTTTAAGATGGCGCCTGGAACCAGAGAGACCCAGAATATTTGTAGAATTGTGTCAAACTGCCTACCATCTTCAGAAGAGGGGGAGAGGAAGGAAGCAGGGAGAGAGGAAAATCTGGAACTCAAAATCTTGTAAAAATGAATGCTGGGGAAAAATGGAAAGGGGGAAGGGAGGGGGGGAAAGAAATACATGTGCCAGATATATAACTAACATAACTTCCCACCTTCAAAAAACTTAGATTCTAATGGGGGAGAATGGTGTGGGAGGAGTGAGAACTTGCCCCAACTATCACTCTCATCCATATGTTCAATCTCTTCTTAGGTACGGGGTCTTTCTCTACTGCCTACAACACGCTCAGGTCTTCCCCACTATAAAAATAAAACAAGCAACAAACTTTTTTGCTTGACCCTTCAATCACCTCAAACGAATGTCTTTATTTCTCCCCATTTTGCTGCTCAGTTATCCGAAAGAACTAATCCTCCTCTCCTTTACCATTCATCAGTGTTCTATTCATTTCTAAATCTCAAGATCTTTTCTTAGTCCTCCTGGTTGATCATTGATCCTTGGGTTGATTCCTCCATTGTTAACCTCCTATCCTCTTGAGTACTCCTTTTTCTTCCATGACACTTCCATCTTTGTTTTATTTTTCTAATTATTGCTTTTCTTTTGCCTTTACTTCATCTTCCCTATCCTTTCATTAAATGGAGATATCTCCCAAAGTTCTGGGTTTTTGCCCACTTTTCATCTTTCCTTCCAACCTCTTCCTTCGTGGTTTCCTTCATTCTAATGGGCAAAGATGAAACCAAGCTGGCCTCCTTGTCTATGGAGCTTCCCTTTTATGAAGTGGTGATTGAGGAGACTTCAAGATTGACCACAGCCAAGGGAAAGACAAGGGAAGGGGTCCAGATTTAAAACAATGATCCCTTTCATATTATGGTGGCAGATGAGAAGGTTCTGAAGATAAAGAGGCATATACTACTTAGTAACCTAATAAAAATCTATTGTAAATGACAGGGTTTATCAATGAGGTTGATTAGTGTCCAATTTGATGGGCAACCAATCAGTGAAAGGATACAACTGTACAATTGGAATTGGAAGCTGAAGGTACAATTCAAGTGTTTCAGTAGCAGACAGGAGTCATTTAATGAAAAGGGAACTCGCTACTTTATTCCAGAGCTGTGTTCCACAGGAAAAGAAAATCTTTACTATTAGAAACTCAACATACCCAATATTTGGTTCATCCACATCCTAATGTGATGTCCTGTACTATATATAGTTTTGCTTTCTAATTTCTTTGATTCCTAATTTTCTTAAATTGTTCTGCCAAGAGACTGAATTTTAAGGAATGACTTCAATCAGTCCAATTTAATTCCTTCTTCAACAAATTTTTTTCTCTAACAATATTCTTTTTGGACTCATTGTTCCAAAGGATACCATATTTCCATTCCCATATACTTACTCCCAGTGATCTTGAACCCTGGGGTACCCATGTATCCATGCTATTTCTCATCCTTAACTTGCCACTTCCTTGTGCTTATCTATTTTACCTATCTCTGTTCTGTTTCAGCTCTGTCAGACCTTTCTGCTGTGTTCTCTGAAATGTCTACTTCATAATTATCAAACTTTCTTTCATTCCAAACATCTTTTAATTTAAAAATAGCATTATTTATTTTAACTTTATTTTCTTTTAAAAGCTTTGCGTTCCAAATTCTCTCCTTCTTTTCTTGCCTCCCCTACCCATTGAGAAGGCAAATCATATGATATCAGTAAAATCTTGCAAAAAACATATTTTCATATTAACTATAGAGCCAAAAAAAATCCAAATGAAGGAAAAGAAAGAAGAAAAAATGGAAAAAAGGAACAAAGAGAAAGAAAGTGAAAATTATACTTCAGTTTGCACTCAGAGCTCATCATTTCTCCCTGGAGATAGATAACTTTTTTCATCATGAGTCCTTTGGAACACTTTTGGATCATTATATATCGTTTTATAAATATATATATATGTATATATGTACATACACACATATATAAGTATATATAAAATAACCAAATGTTTCATATTTGAACATTGTTAAATTTTGCCATTACTATGCACAATGATGACTTAATCCTTTTCACTTCACTGTGATCAGTTCATATAGAACTTCTATTCATATGCTATTGAATGGAGTCGAAGGAAACTATGAAACCATACTGACTTAATGTTACAAATTGATATTATTTCATCTTCTCTGGGCTCTCACTGCAGCAAGGCAAATATTTTTCTTCCTTTTTAATAGATTCATGGTCCCACATTTGGCAGTGGCTAGTCCACAATTCATCTCTTCTCACAATTACCATTTATGGCTCTCCTTGCCCTGACTCATTCAGCCAAAGACTTCACCTCAGACTACACCAAAAAAATTGAGACCATTCATTGAGAGCTCCTTTTTATCTCTTTCTTTTTTTTTCATCTTATATCACTTATCTCTCTTTTTTATTAGCTCCTCCTTTACTCTGGTCTCAGAAGAAATGGTAAGTTATTCTTTTCAAGCCAAACATCTTTACCAAACATTTGTTCTTGGTCCCCTTCTCTATCTATTCCATTCTTCCAATAAATTGTTCCCACTATCTCACCCATTCTTTCTCTTGCCTTCAATCTATCTACTAGTTTCTTCCCTGTTTCCTACAAACGTACCTATATCTCCCCAGTCCTTAAAACTTGATCTAATCATTTCCATTAGCTATTATCTTATCTCTCTCTTCTCCTTCATGGCTCAGTCCCTTGAGAAAGAAGTCTATATTGGACAGGTTTACTTTTTCTTTTCTTATTCTCTTGTAAACCCATTGTAATTTGGTTTCCAACCTTATCATCCAATGGAAACTGCCCTCTCCAAAGTTGCCAATGGTTTCTAAATTGATAAATCTAATGGCCAGATTTGTCTCTCACTCTCTTCAGCATTTGACCTGATTCTCTTTATTTCTGTTCAACTACTCCTGTCTCTGTTGCTACTAATTATGGATATTCCCCAAGAAGATGTCTTGGAACCCCTTCTCTTTTTACTTCATACTATTTCATTTGGTTATTCATTGGATCCCAATGAGCCCTTTGGACTTCAGTTATCTCTGTTAATAATTCCCTGATCAGCCCTGGTTAGACATTTCCAAATGGAAATGGACATACAGATCTGGATGTCCTATAGGCATTTTAAACTCAACATGTCCAAAATAGAACTTTTATGTCCTCCCCCCAAGTTTTACCATGCTCGAATTTTTCTTTATTACTATTATTATTCTTTATTACTGAGAGCACCACTATCCTAATCATCCAGGTTTATAATCTTTGTCATCCTCAACCCCTCATCCTCACCCATTTATTCAGACCATTGAGAAATCTTGTTTCTTCCTTCACATATTTCTTATATGTCTCCTTTCCACTTATACAGCCACTACCTCTCACCTGTTCTATTGCAATTGCCTTCTAATAATCTCCCTGTCTCAAGTCTCTCCTACTCTAATCCATCTTTAATTTAGCTGCCAAGATGATTTTTCTAAAGTGAAAGGCTAATGATATTACTCTTTGTTCTCATACTCTATGGCTCTCTGTTACTGCTAGAATTAGGTTCTTTATAAGTCAGCCCCTTCTGACTTTTACAGTTTTCTACTCTGTACTCCTTCCACAAACCCTACAATCCATCTACACTAGCCTACTTACAATTCCTCTAACATGACCATAGTTCCCTTGGAAGTATCTTTTAAATGACTTCCTCCATCCCATAAATGCTAAATTCTGTCCTGTCACTTCTGCTTTTTACTTCCCTTTGCTCACTTCCAGACTCAGATAAAATCCCATCTGCAGCTGGAGACCTTCCCTGGTTAACTCAGCTGATAATGCCTTTCTCTTTTAGACTACCTTCTACCTACTCTGTATATCTCTATCTCTATCTACCTATCTACCTATCTATCTATCTACCTATCTATCTATCTATCTATCTTGCAAAACCAAGGATAATTTTATATTTTTTTTCATATTAACTAGCGTTTTACATACTTTTCTTTGTATTCCCAGTGATTAATACAGTGCCTGAAAAAAATAAGTGCTTAATAAGCACTTGATAACTAGTTCCCTTTATTGTACCATAATGTAACTGGTATATTTGCACAGACATAAAGTGAAGCATTTCTATTTTTTCACTACCCAAATGGCCAATGTTATGTCTTGATCAAGATCAAATCAATATAAGGTGGGGGGAAAAACCAACTGGCTTTGTGAAAATTCTCCTTTTTTCCATTGGTGATATGCTCCTGTGACTTTTCTTTTTATATATCCAGTACATAATTTTCTTTTCAGTGTTTCATGACAAGAACAACAACAAAACCCACAAAAAGTCCTTGAATGTCTATTTAATTGGATGATTCCCATGTTTTTCTTTTATCATTGCAAAACCAAGCATAATTTTATAACGTATTTTAGTTTGTAGCTATTGTAAGACAATCCCTGTCTTTAAGTAGGCATGAATTACTCTAAGAAAATTGATCCCAATTTTCTCTACAAGTCAAGCATCTTTTGTTTAAATAAACTTCTTATTTAAAATGTAAACAAGGTGGATTTTAGGGATGAGGCATCATTTTCTGGAATTCTCACTATTTGGTGAGATAGCATTAGGCAATTCCTTCAGGGTTTCTGCTTAGCAAGGGAGAAAAAATAGTAGACTAACTGCTACAAGAGATCTGGATGATTTGATTTTTGAAAAATCAGTGACAAGTCTACAGAAAGTCCATATATTCTTGGTTCGAAACATGAGTGCCAATTAATGTCACAGACAGGATTTCCAGGATGGTTGCCAGGTTTCCTCTCTATCTTTCTTTACTTGGGAAAGCTGCAAATCAAATATACTTTGTTTTTTCTTTCCCAAATACCTTTGCTTTATTTCCTCCCTTCTCCTTGTAGACTTTTTAAGGAACTACACTTGCAGATCATATTTTGCCCCAAGAAAAGCATCTTTTAAGCACAGATTTCAAAGGATTAAATTGAGCCATACTCTCTAAGTGGTAGGTCAGATGAAGAGAAATTGGGACTCAAAATCAGATTGTAACTAAGAACCACCTTGGGAAACAGTGGCAAAACCAGGAGATAGATGCATGAAGTCTAACTGGACTCAGTGCTCTCAACGCTGTAAAATTTTGCCTCTTACTTGGTTCCATTATCCTGCCTCCTCAATCAAATTATTGGCTTGACTTTTGAATGACCCTTGTCTGTCCTCCATTTGAGTCCTATCAAGAGCCAAATGCTTCACAATTCCTATAATCATAGCACTGAGATTTGGAGTCAAACTAGTCACCTCACTGGAACTTAGAGGCCCAGTTGTTGGCCAGAGCAGGTGGCCTTGTGTGTATTTTGGAACCTCTTTCTGTTAATGGAACTGCTCACTGTAAATGCTTATATAACCCTCTAAAAAGCATTAAGTTAGAGAAAAGAGCTTTTGCAAGGTGGGTGTCTTGGTTTCTGTGGGCTGCCTGGATTGGTACATCTTGCTCCCATCAGCAGAATTGGATTTTTGGCTACATAGGATAGCTGCCATAGTTAGACAAGATTGATAGTTTCTTTAGGAATGGCACAGCTCCAAAAGGGCTGAGGGAGAGGAGAATTCAGCTGACCTTGCACCCTGGCCCTGGGCAGACTGGGTATATAACTTATATTTTATGGAAAAGAAACCTCTAACTAAGGGAAATACCAGGGGACAGAGCGGGGAAGTGATGATTAAGAGCAGAGCAATGACAAAGTATTTTTGAGTCTGTGGTAGATGGGGACTATATATTCTTTAGTCTGTTCTTCCCCAATTCCACCGGTAACAACATAATTTAGGCCAAGTAACGCCTTCTCCAGCTCCATCTGCATCCCTTACCCCTGAAGGGACTTGGGCTATATTCCCAGTAGGTTTTAGAGAAAAAAAGAAGTAAAGCAAAGAGATTAGCTGTTTGTGATTGCTAATGCCCACAAACAACAGAAAAGCAAGAAACCAATTGTAACTTGAAATTGGAAAGGATACTCTTAATGGTACATTTTGGTTCTGACATTCAGTGATTGCATGATTCACTTGTTAATCCATCCATCATCTTACAAATCTGGTCTTTAGTTTAGTTCAAAGTACTTCTACATTTAACCAACCAATGTTTAGCTTAGTATATAAATACCTCAACTAGTGCTTACAAATGGTGGTTGGAGGTAAATGAGTATGCTGCAGAAATTCTGAGAGCCACTTCAGAGTTTGAGGCAGTATCAAGTGTTTTGGGACAAACGTCTGACTCATTTAGCTTTTCTGGAAAAAGAGATAAGTCAGTATCCATGGGGTTTTATGATTTATGAAGTGAAAAAATGAACCTTTGGAGTAATCCTTTAGCAGGACATCTTAATGATAGTACCTATTTGTAAAAAGCTTTAAATTTTATAAGGACTATATTCCTTATAACAACTATGAATTAGGCAGTGTGTATTCTTTAAAAAAAATAAATTTGTTATTTGTTTTAAACATTTTTTTCTTTTTAAATTTTGAGTTCCAAATTCTCTTTCCTTCCCACTCCTTCCTCACCCACTGAGAAGGCAAGCAAAATGATATCAATTATATGTGTGAAATAATAGAAAACATTTCCATATTAGCCCTAGTGTAAAAAAAAAGTGAGAAAAGTATACTTCAATATTCACTCAGAGTTCATCAGTTCTATCTCTGGAAGTGGACAGAATTTTTTTCTATTATCCAGAGTCCTTTGGAATTGCCTTGGTTATTGTATTGATCAGAGTAGCCAAGTCTTGATCATCATTACAACATTGCTGTCGCTGTGCATGATGATATCCTTATTTGTCTTATTTTATTTTGCATCAGTTCATATAGGTCTTGTCATGTTTTTTTCCCTGAAATCACCTCCTCATAATTTCTTATAGCATAATGGTACTCTATCACAACCATATGCTACAATTTGTTTAACCATTCCCCAATTGGTGAGCAGCCACTCAATTTCAAATTATCACCACAAAAGAGATGCTATAAATATTTTTGTACATACAGACCTTTTTTATCTTTGACTCCTTTGGGATACAGATCAAGTAGTCGTGTTACTGGGTCAAAGAGTATACAGTTTTTATAGCTCTGTGGCTTTGTTCTCAATTGTTCTCCAGAATTATTGGACCAATTCACAATACAAGTAACAGTTTATTAGTATGCCTGATTTCCCACATCCCCTATACTATTTGTCATTTATGATAGAAGTAAAGTTATACCTCAGAGTTGTTTTAATTTGCAATTCTCTAATCAGCAGTGATTTAAAATATTTTTCATATGACACAAACAGCTTTCATTTCTTCTGAAAACTGCTTGCTCATATCCTTTACTATTTATCAATTGGGGAATGGCTCTTATTTTTATAAATATAACTCAGTTCCCTATATATTTGAGAAATGAGGCTTTAATTAGAGAAATTAGCTGTAAAATTTTTATATTGCTTCTTTCTCATGGTACTTTTAAAAATCAAAATATAGTTTTTCTGTTTATCTCTTTAATTAAGTCTATTTTTGCTTTTGCTTTTGCTTTGTCAGTGGATCATGCTTGTCATCCCCATCCCTCCATTTTACTTCAACTGAAGCATATTAGAGTCTGTTCCAGTCCTTTATTTTAACCCTGTGTGTGTCTTTCTGTTTCAAGTATATGCCTCTTGTAAATGACATACTGTTGGTTTTTAATCCATTCTACTTACTAACTGCTTCCATTTCATGGGTGAGCTCATCCCATTACCATTCATACTTATGCTTATTAACTGGATGTCTTGTCCCTTCTCAAAGTTTGTTTTGCTTCTGACCATTTAGTCCTGGAACTGTGACCAGGTCCCCTGCTTTCCTGTATTTACAAATCCTAGTGCTCTTTTCTGCCTTGAAATGCTGCCCAGCTATACAAAGGCCATAGAGTTGTCAATCAATGCCAGTACCAGCAAGTTCCCTCCAGTCTATTTCTGATTAGTATCTCTGGGCTGAAAGCTTCCAAAATTACTGCTGCTGCTACTGAACTCCACACCAGTCCCCAACCTAGTGTCACAGACCTCTCCTGCCAACCTCCTAAGTTGCCTTATGTTGGAAAAATGTCTCACTTTGACTTTTAGTTGCCTCTGCTGCTCCAAAATTTGAGGAATTATTTTAAAGTTCTTTGGAGGAGAATGTTGAGAGAGCTCAGCAACATATATTCTGCCCTCATTAGTGTATGTATTCTTATCCTCATTTTATTGTTGAGGAAATGGAGACTCAGAAAGATTAAAGACTTTTTCCATGGCCACATAGTTAATAAGCAACTAAGCTGGAACTCAAAACCAATTTCTGGCTTTAAGACTGATTTTCTTTTTACTTCCTTATATTGCCTTTCCATGGGGAAAAAAAGTTAAAGTTTAAAATTTACTTATGATATATTTCTGACTTTATACTGACTGTTATGTTTGAAACATGATTAGAATTACCATCATGCACTTAGTGAATGGTTCAACAGAGCAGAAGAACTATGAAAGATATCTTTTAGAAAATAAATGAAGAAAAAATTCAAGCACTTACTATGTACTAGGCTCTGTGCTAAACACTGGGTATAGATACATTGCAAAATAGAGATGGTCCCTGCTTTCAAGGAGTTTACATTCTAACAAGGGGAACAAACATAAATAGAGGATTCCCCCCCCCCCAAGGCTGGGGTTAAATGACTTGCCCAGGGTCACACAGCTAGGAAGTGTTAAGTGTCTGAGATCAGATTTGAACTCGGGTTCTCCTGAATTCAAGGCTGGTGCTCTATCCACTGTGCTACCTAGCTGCCCCTATAAATAGAGTTTTGATGGCTAAGAAAATGGGTTTGGGACCTGGGCACACAAGGAAGGTAAGTAGAGCCAGGGGGAAATCAGTTTTAATGCCTTTTCCAGAAGTAATAATACTAATGATTGCTTTCCTTCTCTGGCTTTGGGAACAGCAAAGAGATAGGGAAATGGTGCTGCATGCCAACTAGATAGGACACTTTTAAATAATACTTTTGAAAAATATTCTTTAATAATATTTTAATGTCTAAAAAGTTTAACATCTGTGACATATAGACATTTCCCCTCAGTGACAAATGAAGTTATATGTGTAAAATGGAGGCTCAAAGTCTCTGGGAAACAGAAATGAAAAAAAAAAAAAAAAGAGAGAGAGAGAAGACCCAATTTTCAAACTTTAACTAGGTTAAAGGAAATCTATGGTGGAGATGACATAATTTTTAAGGTACTAAGGAATGATTTTCAAGACTTCTTGAAGATTCCAAGAGAATGGAAAAGTTCTCAAATTTATGTATATATAAAATATGTAAATATATTTTGTCTAAATATTTATGTATGGAAATACATATACTATACATCTGCAAACAGGTTATCCCAAAAGTCTTAGTGCAACTTAAACTTTAATTATGTTAGAAATATAAAAGCTTACAAACTTACAAAAAAAATTTTGAACAGTTAATTCTATACCTTCTTGAAATGTTGATATTTGTCTTGTTAAATTTCATCATGAACACCATCTTGTAGGATATATCACTGTAGTCAATTTTCCAACTTAAAAAATAATTCATTGACTTCTGTTCAGTGACCAAAAGGATTGCAATTGTAATTCTATAGCCTTAAGATCTTCCAAAGAATGAAGTTTTGATCCATACGTGACAGTTTTGACAAGACTCCAATGGAAAAAGTCTAATGGAGATAGATGAGGTGGCTGAGGTGGTGAAGCAGAATGGCGGCCTCTTTTAACAATCCATTAGTCTGAGAAAATGTTATCCTGAAATTGGCACATGAGCAATTAAAATGATAGGGTGCCTCATCTTATTAAAATTAAAATTTTAAATATATAATTCAAAACTCATAAAACTATGTACAAAAATAAATAATTAAATTTTCAAACATTTTTATTTCAAATTTGTAATATTTGTACTTCTGAAGTTATTAAAGATTAAAACCTCACTAAAACTTTGAGTGCCCTAAAAAGGTAAGAAGTTAGGTTATCTATGTATATGTATATGTATATGTTGTATACATATGTGTGTTACATACCCATATCTATTGTAGCAAGGAAGATATCACAGTTATAGATCCAAACACCTACTCTTTCCATATATATAAAATCCATATATATATATATATATATATATATATATATATATATATATATATATATATATAGAAGCATTTAACCCCAATCCTTCTTAATTCCAGTGCCAATGCTGTCCCTCTATTAATTATTGATTATTTATCCTTGATCATATCCAATTTATATGGCTTATTTATATATGTGCTGCTCATTAGACAGTATCACTACCTTTTACCTTGCTTTGTTCCCCAGGAGTCACCTAATAGGCACTTTAAAAATATCTTTTGATTGACTGACTTGTTTGACTTAGTAGAGCAAAATGTCAGCCTTTTAAAAACTCTCTACATGTAGGTTTAGATCCTACATGATTCTATGACAAAGATAATCATGGAGACAATTGTTTAAAATGTTGAGTACCAACATCAAGCAAGACAACCCATCAGGGAGCTCTATGATCCCCAGAATGCTTACCACTTTCATGGAAGATGTCCTCCACAAAAATATATAGAAAAGTGACTTCTACTTTATATATTTTTCTGTTTGTAGATGATGTTGTCCTGCTGTGCATCAAGTGCAAGAAAATTATAATATTTCCTAAGAGAGAAGAGCTTAGCCATTCATAAAAGAAAGGCAAAGTAGATGAAAAGGAATTCATTTGACCCACATGATGACATATAGTTGGAAGAGCCCCCATCGAATTACAGGTGCTAGAGAGACAATGAACCAGGGTGCGAATTAAAAAAGGGAAGAAAGCCATATCATATTTGGAGAATCTTAGCAGCCCTATTGATACCATGCTATTTCCTGCTACAAAAGCCCCTTTCACACTAATAAGCTCTAAGAGATGCAGTTTGGCTGAGAATCAAAGAACATTATGCTCTCAGGAGAAGCCCCATTGCCAATAAAACAAAGATGCAAAGATGCATGGGGTAAAAATAGACTCCAGAAAATGATCAATGATAATCTGCTTATAAGAACTGGAGCTAAAGACATTACTTGAGACTGGAAAAAGAGGTAAGTCAGTCATGAAGTAAGATGAAAGTTTGGTCAATAGCCCAAGTGTTGCACCAAAATCACTCAAATATTAAAGGAAATAGGGGATAGCCTTCAGTACTTTGGGTGAATTCTCCATTGGAGCTCTCTGGAAAGCTACCGACAAGAACAGCACAGGATGAAAGGATTTGGATGTGATTTACACCACTGAATCCCTCATGTTGATGGGGCCACAGATTCATTTCAGGCCACGGGGCACCAATGCCTCTTCCCATTCTGCTGAAAACTAGCCTTTTCTTTTCAATAATGTAATATAATTCTTACTTTCCAGAAAGTGACATGAAATAATCATGCACAACAAAAGTTAATTGAAGAAATCTTTATTATTATTAAGATTTTTGAAAACACACAAATAACTTCCAGGATAATATCCAAAAAGCCCTTTGTCATTTCCTTTCTTCTTTTTTTTTCTGTGAATATGGGAACACTTAACCACACAGGAAGAAGTTGGTGGATTTGGAAACTTGCTGAATTATCTTGTTTGAATCAATGCACATTAAACACAAGCAATTGTTTTACTAGCAAATGGAGGAAAAAATACTACTTTTTAATGGAAAATGAAAGATATCTCCTTTTCCCTTTCCTTTTGAGTATATAGCCAAGCTAGATAGTAAGGGAGAGAGTATGACATTCTAGACCTGCTCTCAAGAAGACCTGAAGTTACATCTTTCCTCCAGATCTGGATACTCATAGACTTTGAGGTTCAGTTTTCTCTTCTATAAAATGGAATAATAATGCGTATAGTGTTTGTGTCAAACGAAATCATGTATGTAAAATGTTTTGTAAGTCTTAAAGTTCTGTCCACAGTGATAACTATTATTATTATGAATACACCAGAGTGAAAGCTTCTTGGAGGGCCACCTCCTTGCAAGGTTAGGAAAAGAAAAGCAGGAAAATAATTCTCTTTTAATGCATTCAGATCTGTAGATTTTTCTTTGCTTCTAATAAATAATATTTAAATGATCTGATGATGAGAAATGATGTATTGAGGACAGCTTGTATTTCCCCTTATTTTTTTTAAACCAAACTTCCTCCAATAATCTGTTTTTTGCTTTTTAAAAAATGAGGCAGCCCTTTGCTCATCATTATATCCCATTCAAATAACTTAGATAGGAACTACATCTTATTACTGACAATTATTTCAGTAGGCAGGCAAAGGGGGGGAAGGGATAAAAAGAAAACAACTGATTCCTGCCCTTATTTTCCCAGTTCCAAGATCACCAATATTCTTGCTTTCAATTCATTAAATAATATTTCAAAGGGGGGGGGAAATGAGGTAATATTTCTTTCAGATTTTCTTAGAAGAAATTGGTCAAAAGAAGTCAGTCTTGCCCTTTTCACTTCCCAGAAAACTAAGGAACTGCCCAATTAAGTGCTGGGCCAGATTCACACAGCGGGCTGGAGACAGCGGGAGAGATCTTTGCGCCAGAGCCTCCCAGCAGAGGAGGCAGGATGATGCTCTGGGCTGTCTTTTAAAGGATTTGAACCAAGCTGAATATCATGATGTGAATGCTTTATTAGGCTGTGGATGATTCCGTCGTCCTGAGAGTTGGGAGGCTGCTGGCTTGATTTCACTCATGTTCCTGATCATTTGTCATCATTTCAAGGCCATTTCCTGTGCACCTGCAGAATGATGCAGCCGGCCTTCCCTGTTTCAGGGACCGATTAGCCAGACACTTCTCTTTTGTCTCCTTCCCTCCCACCTGCTAGCCTCCTCCGGACCGTTTTAAGGCATGTGAGTCCCCCCACAGGAGAGTGGGCCTGACTGGGAGAGAAGAGGAAGCTCAGATGCTATCAGACCAGTTCCTTGGAATTCTGGGAGAGGAGCCCGATACAAGGCTGAAATGAGCTTATAAAACTGTCCATGGTTTCAATTATAACTGATATCACATCATCTGGAAGGAACATAAAAGTGTGCAGACTTGACACTGACCTCAGCTAGAGGGGAGCATCTCTCCTGGAAAAATCTGTCCAAAACAGGGCAGATTTCATCTTTGTGTTTTCAGAATAGAATCGTATCTTGGGGGTATAATAATCTTCCAGAGAATGAAGAGATGGGTCTCACAGAATACATCTTATGCCTTAAAGGCTGACTGTTCAAGGAGAGGCTCCCTTTTTTTTAGGATCAGGATGTAGCTCCTTACATCAGTTAGGTAGCATTTCATGTTTCTATTTGCGTTAGTGGATTCTACAAAAATGTAACAGTCTCCATTGTTAGCAACTATTTCTCAAGATGCATACATATAAAAAGTAGCTAGAAGTAGCTGGTACATCTCATCAGAACTGTCGAGCAGCATTTGAAACATGTATCTTTTGTTTTCTCTGTTAAGAAGTTGCTATCTTAACTATGATCATAGCTAAGGAACTAATTTCTCTTCAGTCCATACTTCTGTGGACATTTGGAGCTCAAAGTAGACAAGACTCTTAAATTTGCACTTCCAGTGTGTGTGTACCACATGGATGTGAGCAGAATGAGGTCTAGGGAATATTCCAGAAAGATCTCATGCTTCCTGACATGGTCTTTCTTTGTTCTACTCACTGATCTCCTGCATGGCATCTAACCCATTCCTGCCTAGTCCCACCTCTGAGGAAACACCTTCCCATGCTTGATTCCCAGCTACTGTTGGGATATCCTTCTGCTTGGTTCCAGAACAAACCAGGTCAAAGGGAAGAAATGTTAAAAGTTATAACTAAAAAATCCAAATCTAGCACTCTGACTACAAGGCCACAACCCCTAAAGTGTAAGTGTAAAAAAATTCACTGTCCTCCTATTACTCTAAACTCCTATTACCTCTGCAGCTAAAACTCAGGTTCTACTGACCTAGATTATTTAATGGGATATTTCTTCACTAGCTATAAGAGAATAAGCTGTCAAATTTCTTAGGAAACAAAAGCTCTCCCTCGAAGTATTTATTAGAGAATCATCACCCAACAGAGGTCAAAGAATAATCAGTTTTTGTATTGATGGGAATTAGTTAGACCCAATTATACTGGCATTCTTGTAAAGATGGTTAAGGAATGAGAAGTTTATGGGGCATGGAGTGTTGTACCACCAGAGGAAATGCATCTTGGAGATGTTCCATGTGTGTGAGTGAAATGTCTTCCATGTTACATGGAATGGAAAAATGGAGTAAAGCCATGGAAATGTCCATTATTTTAAGATGGGTGAATATCCTGTGAGTTTGTGTGTGTGACTCATTAATGTTGGTGCAAAATGAAACACTGTAAGGAGGTGGGGGTTGCTTTGGAATGATTCAGCGTGTATTGCAAAACCTGTAGTGGATTAATTTCTGGATTCTACTATACACGTTCAACTTCCATCTTATAATTAAAACAATATTTAGTGTTTCAAAATTCACATTTCAGATGGGCTTGTCAGCATTGCTTAGAGAGAATGTCTCATTGTGCATGGAGGAGGTTATAGGATTTTGATAAAAAATTATTTTTTCACTGTTTGGAATGTCTAAGTAGATTTGTGGTCTCTCATTTTGCTCAAATATGATTAAATATGCTTAACAAAATCAAAGGTCTGGTCTGCTTGTTGAATTTCTTCCAAGATTTGTAGCTGGTTGGTATTATGCATGTCATACCAATGTTGGTTGGGGTTTACTATATGGTTTATTTAAAGTCAACTGAATCTTAAGAACAAGTTTTATAAAAGTAAGGTACCATTTATACTCTCTATCTCAAGGAACTGGTTAAAATTTCTAACATGAATTTTTAAAATAGCTAATTCCATGAACAGCTTGTAGAAAGATCTAAAATATGATCTTCTAAAAAGGATTTTGGAATGGGATGGGAACTAAGTATGGTGGTAAGGTAGGTAAAAATGAGAGCAGCATTCAGGAAAGAGCACTGCATTGGGAGATCCAAGATAGAGGTTCAAACTCTAGTTCTAGTACTTTATTAGCTGTGTCATTTGGAATATATCACTTCACTTTTCTGTACTTCAGATTCTTCAACTTTAAAATGTGATTAGTAATATTTAAATTACCCATGTCATGGGGATAAGTAGTTGTGAGCATCAACTGAGATCATATATGTAAAGGGATTTTTAAAAGACAAAACTCAATAAGTTATCTATTTTTGTTATCTTTGCCTGACTAATATGAAAAGCACTTTCTTTTGCCTTTTTTTTTAAGATTAAACTTTATTTACAACCAAAGATTCCTTTCTCATCATAGCATCTTCATGATCATTCCAGTCCCTAATCACGCAAAGAAAGAGGGAACAATTACCTGTTACAAACAAGTAGGGTCAAATAAATTCTCACGTTGGTCATGTACAAAAAAATTATATCTTACTCGGTACTCGTTGCTCTTAGGAAGTGAGCCACATGTATCAACAGAAGTTCTCTGGAATTGTGGTTGATTATTGTATTCAGAGTTTCCAAATCTTTCTAAGTTGTTTGTCTTTGCAATATTGTTGTTAATGTAGAGTTCTGCTTGCTTTAATCTGCATCAGTTCAATCAAAACTCTCCAAGTTTCTTTGAATCCGTCATCTTTATTTCTTTCAGCAAAATAGTAGTTCATTCTATGCATATAACATAACTCATTGTCATTAATTAATTGATGGGTACCCTCTCAGCTTACAATTCTTTGGTGCTACAAAAAGAGCTGCTATAAATATTGTTGCAATTGCAGATCCTTGTCTTCTTTCTTTGCTCTCTTTGAGGGTATAGACCTGATATTGGTATTGCTACATCAGAGGATATACATAATTCATTAGCTTTGGGAGCATCATAGTTTCAATTTACTTTCTGGATTAACTGGACCATTTTGGCTCCCTGCCCACCTGTCCACCTGCCCAATTGCCCGTCTTACTTTCTTTTCCTTTTGATTGGATATTCTTGTTTCATCCAGCATGACAGTATATGGGCTACTCGTGGGCCTGGTCCATTCCAATCAGCAAAGAAGCTTTGAGCTGTTCTGATTCCAACCTAGATTTGTTTGCTTTTTTCCTACAAGCTGTTCATGGAATTAGATGTTTTTAAAATTTCTGATAAAAATAGTGAAATAGTGTCTCTCATTTTGCTCAAATATGATTAAATATGCTTAACAAAATCAAAGGTCTGGTCCGGTTGCTGAATTTCTTCCAAGATTTGTAGCTTGTTGGTATTATGCATGTCATACCAATGTTGGTTGGAGTTTACTATTTGGTTCAATTAAAGTCACCTGAATCTTAAGAAGAAGTTTATAAAAGTAAGGCACCATTTTTGTACTCTCTTTATCAAGGAATTGGTTAAAAGCCAAGTAATAGGCTAGGAAAATGAGCAGACAACAAAAAAAGTGTCTGACCATAGAAAGTTATCATGGTGGCAAAGAAGATCAAAACACACATTCAGAAGATGATAAAGTCAAAAATCCTACACCCAAAGCCTCCAAGAAAAATAAGAACTGAGCTCAGGCCATGGAAAGCTCAAAAGAGATTTTGATAATCAAGAGAGGTAGAGGGGGCAGCTAGGTGGCACAGTGGATAGAGCACCAGCCCTGAATTCAGGAGGACCCGAGTTCAAATCTGGTCTCAGACACTTAACACTTCCTAACTGTGTGACCATAGGCAAGTCACTTAACCCCAACAAGATTTAGCAGCTTCTACATTAAAAGACTGGAGAGCTTGGTGTATGATATTCTGGAGAGCACTCAGTTTTGCTTGACAGGTGATTCTTGGTTATAATCAAAACTGAGTATAATCCTCCAGAGGAAAAAATAGTCATTCAATGAAATAGAGAATTTTCAAACATGTGTGATGAAAAGATCAGAGTTGAATGGAAAATCTGATTTTCAAACACAGAACTCTGGAGAAGCACAGAGGTAAAAAAGCAAGTGATATCATAAGGAACTTAATAAGGTTTATCTGTTTACATCCCTACTTGGGAGGATAGAGAGACAGAGGGCATAGGTGTGAGGTGAATATGAAAAGATAATATCTTTTTTTTTAATGGTGAAATTAAGGGATGAGAGAGGAATGTACTGGGAGAAAGAGAAAGGGAGTATTGGAATGGTGCAAATTAGCTGCCACAAAAAAGAAGCAAAAAAGCTTTTACCATAAAGGGGAAAAGAGTGAGGAAAGGGGGAGAAAGTGAATCTTACTGTTATCAGAATTGGCTCAAAGAGAAAATAACATAGATAGTCAATAGGGATATAGAAATCTATCTTACCCTGCAGAAAAATAGGAAGAGAATGGGATATGGGAAGGGGGAAGAGTGATAAAAGAGAGGGCATATTGGGAAAGGAATGATTAGTACCAAAACACTTGTGAGGAGGAATAGAGTGAAAGGAGAGAATAAATGAGGAGAAATAGTTAGCAACAGTAATTATGAAAAGAATTTTGAAGCAAGTTTCTTTGCTAAGGCCTCATTTCTTAAATACAGAGGAAACTGAGTCAATTTATTAAAAATGAGCCATGTTTCAAATAATAAAAGATCAAAAGATATGATCTGTGCTCAAAGGGCTTTAAATTCATGTTTATCCTTTGCTCTAACATCACCACTACTTGGCATGAATACCAAAAGAGATTGGGCCGGGGGGGGGGGGGTAAGGAAGGAAAATTACCTATATATACAAAAAAATATTCACAGCACTCTCTTCTCAGAGCAAAAAAAAATTGGAAATTGAGGGGATGCCCATCATCATTTGGGAAATGGTTCAATAAACTGTGTTGTGTGTTTATGAAAGAGTATTATTGTTCTATGGGAAATGATGAGCAGGATACTCTCAGAGAGAAAAAAAAACCAGAAGAGTCCTTCATGAACTCAAGCAAAGTGATATGTTCTGTATACAAAGAAATTACAGTGTTTCAAGATAACCAGCTGTGAAAAACTTTGCTATTCTCAGTAATATAACCATCCACAATTACTCTGAAGGATTTATGATGAAAAATCTTATCCATACCCAGAGAAGGAACTGATTGTGTCTAAATACAGACTGAAGAGCTCTCTCTCTCTCTCTCTCTCTCTCTCTCTCTCTCTCTCTCTCTCTCTCTCTCTCTCTCTCTCTCTCTCTCTCTCTCTCTCTCTCTCTCTCTCTCTCTCCTCTCTCTCTCTCTCTCAACTTAATTTTTCTTTTTCTTGAGGGTTTTAAATTTTCATTAGGGTGGGAGATCTATGTTGTTGTTTTTTTTCTCCCACAACTTGACTTTTAGGGAAATGTTTTGTTTAACTTCACAAGTGGTTTCTTAATTGTGGGTGGGGATAAGGGAGAGAACTTAGAACTCAAAAATTTTAGGAACAAATGTTAAAAAAAAAAAAAAACTTGTTTTGAATGTAACTGGAGGAAAATATTAAATAAATAATAGAAAATGTTGTATTTTGTTTTGACATCATCTATATTTCCCAATATAGTGCTCCCATATCTCCTCCTAGTCTCAAAAAATCTTATCTCATAGTACAGAATATAAAGGAAAAGAAGGAAAAAAAGTTTGGAAAAAACTAAACAACTCAGTAAATCTAATGCCATATGTAATTTTCCATACCCCTATGCTCCTATACTTCTGCCAAAAAAAAAAAAAAAAAAAAAGGAAAACATATTACTCTCTTTTTTAGGACCAGACTTAGTTATTATAGTTACACAGTAATCAACTTGAACCCCCCCCCCAATTTACTTTGTTGTAGTCATTATGGATATAAAACCCTTGGTGTTTATTTCACCTAGCATCAATTCATGTAAGTCTTCTTTTTTTTTTTTTTATTTATTTATTTATTTTTATTTTATTTTATAATTATAACATTTTTTGACAGTACATATGCATGGGTAATTTTTTACAACATTATCCCTTGCACTTACTTCTATTCAGATTTTTTCCCTTCCTCCCCCAAACCCCTCCCCCAGATGGCAAGCAGTCTTATATATGTTAAATATATTACAGTATAATTTAGATACAATATATGTGTAGAACCGAATTTTTTGTTGCACAGGAAGAATTGGATTCAGAAGGTAAAAATAACAGTTTACATTCATTTCCCATTGTTCCTTTTCTGGATGTAGCTGGTTCTTTCCATCATTAATCAATTGGAATTGGATTAGCTCTTCTCTATGTTGAAGAAATCCACTTCCATCAGCATACATCCTCGTACAGTATCATTGTTGAAGTGTATAATGATCTTCTGGTTCTGCTCGTTTCACTCAGCATTAGTTGATGTAAGTCTCTCCAAGCCTCTCTATATTTCTCCTGTTGGTCATTTCTTATAGAACAATAATATTCCATAACATTCATATACCATAGTTTACCCAACCATTCTCCAATTGATGGACATCCATTCATCTTCCAGCTTCTAGCCACTATGAAAAGGGCTGCCACAAACATTTTGGCACATACAGGACCCTTTCCCTTCTCTAGTAGTTCCTTGGGGTATAAGCCCAGTAGTAGTATGGCTGGGTCAAAGGGTATGCACATTTTGATAACTTTTTGGGCATAATTCCAGATTGCTCTCCAGAATGGTTGGATTCTTTCACAACTCCACCAACAATGCATCAGTGTCCCAGTTTTCCCACAGCCCCTCCAACATTCATCGTTATTTGTTCCTGTCATCTTAGCCAATCTGACAGGTGTGTAATGATACCTCAGAGTTGTCTTAATTTGCATTTCTCTGATCAATAGTGATTTGGAACACTCTTTCATATGAGTGGAAATAGTTTTAATTTCATCATCTGAAAATTGTCTGTTCATATCCTTTGACATGTAAGTGTTCTAATGCTTATGTGTAGTCTTCATTTCCATAATGTTTTCATCTTACAATCTGCCTTACAGCTCCCTCATTACTCCTTATCTGAATTGGATCACCAGAAAAAAGTACTCCCATCCATGGAAAAGTTAATCCACTCAGTTTTTATTGTCTGCTCTATGCCTTATTAGTCAAAAAATGAGCATAGATGGAACTAGCTTGTCTAGTTGCTATAGGTAACAATTCTGACACATAGCTATAGCTGTGCTATAGTTAACAATTGTGAATAGTAATAGTAATGCTGGAAATCATTGCTTACCCTGATCTTATTGGAAAAACCTTTTAAATGTCCTTACTAAAGATAAAGCTGACTCTTGGGTTTAGATAATCACTACACATCATATTAAATAAATACCTAAACCAGGTATCTTCTGAGAAATATTTTCTCATATTTTTTGACTATTTATAAGTTGGAAAATTGTAATATTTTCTAAAAAATGTGATCTCGGAGAGCAGTTTTCTTGGGGGGCTTCTGGAGGCAGCCTTCCTTTCAGTGCAGTGTAATCACCCTGAATGCAGCCAGGTATTAAAGTCCAAATTCTTTATTGTTTCTTCCAAAATCTTAGCTCCTTCACTTGAGCTTCCAACCAGCACAAAGGTGGAAAATGGAATGAATCTGTCTCCACTTCCGAGAGTGGACTTGGGGGTCTGGCCCTGAGAGCTTCTTGCTTATATGCTGTGCACTGAGTATACTCCAATCATTACATCACTAGGAAACCATTATTTGTTGTAGGGTTAAATCAATGCTAAATTAGATTTAACCATTGTCTCCTCAATTCCACTCAGTTTTTTCAAGTTCTGGCCTGTAACATCTCCTTGTAGGATCAGATCAATCATACTGAACCATGCTAAATGAGATAATTATTGTCTCTATCAATTCCACTGTCTTAGTACCTTGTAAGACTCATAACAGAAAATGGCTTTTTGTTTTATATTTATATTAATTTCCTTTACATCTGACCCTTGTCAGAGATTTGATGAAAAGATCTTTTGGTTGACTACTTTTCTTCTTATTCTAGTTGTGTTCATATTGCCTTTGCAAAATCTTTTGACTTTGACCTAATCAAAATTATCTATTTTCCATGATGGCCTCTATCTCTTGTTTGGTTAAGAATTCTCTGTTTAGTCATAGCTGCAAAAAGTAGCTGAAGTGATTTTCTTCTTATGTGATCTCAAATATTCCAGTGGTACATGTATTTTGAGCTCTTGTAATATATTATATTAAAACTAGATTTTTTGCTGTGTTGTCAAACTGCTTTCTATTTTTTCCAGAGATTCTTGTCAAATAGGAAATTCTCTGAATATTTATATTCTTGGGTTTATTAAATACTGAACTATTTTAATAGCAGCTGATAAGTAGCTGGATGAGAATGAGATGTGTCTTTTTTATCTAGTCTCTTATACTGAATCACTTTTCTATTTTTTAACCAGTATCAAGTAGTTTTAATAATTACTGTTTTATAATATAACATGAAGTTTCTAAGTAAAACTAGAGATCTGAAATTCCTCCTTAATTCTTTTAAAATAATAATTCTTTTACATTCTAAGCCTTTCGTCCCTCCAAATCATTTTTCTATTTTTTCTAACTTTATAAATGATCCCCTGTGTAGTATGTTATAGCATCAAGACCACAAATTAATTTAGATGGCATCATTCATTACAAATATGGTCTAACCATGACCCCTAGGTATCCTTCTAGTTATTTAAATCACTTCCTATTTCTTTAAAGACTTAGTTATAATTTTTCTTCAAAATTATGAATATTCATTCATTTTTATTCTCTCAGATATATTATTGTGATTTTGAATAGTATTTCTTTTTCTTCTATTTGCTCTGAGATTTCAAGGGTTTATTTTGTATCTTGATCCTTGATTGACACCATTAATTAGTTAAATTAGTGTTGATTTTCAAGAAATTTCCAAGTAAACCATCATGCTATTAGCAAATGGAATTGCTTTGTTTCATTTTTGCCTATTGCGTCTTTAATTTATTTTTCTTACCATTGCAATTAGCAACACACTAACATTTCTAGAACTTTGTATATAAAATAATGATAAGTAAAGGAAATATTTTGCTTTACTCTTGGATTTATCAGGAAAAGTTTTAGTCCTTTTCTCATACTGCAATGCTAGTTTCAGATTTTAAATTTATACTTCTTTGAAAGGTTGATTTGGAACAATTAAATCTCATTCATTAAAACTGGATTCAAACATACAACCCTTTACAAAATTACCAATAACCTTTTCATTTCCAAATCTGATGGGCTTTCATCAGACCTCATTTTATGTGATCTCTTAGCTGAATTTGATACTATGATGACTTCTCTCTACCAGGATATTCTCTGGGAGTTTTTTTTTAAATAATACTCTCTCCTGATTTTCTTCCTACCTAACTGCTCCTTCTTAGTTTTCTTTGCTAGCTTCTCATCTGTATCACACTTCCTATTTATAGGATGGTCTCCAAGGCTCTGCCTGTCCTAGATGCTTCTATTCTTTCTGGATGGCCTCATCAACTCTCATGGGTTTAATTGTCATATCTGTGCAGACGACGCACAGATCTGTATAGCAATCCCTAGTTTCTTTCTCTTAAACATTCCTAGCTACATACCTCAGTGATATCTCAACATCAACAAGTCAAAACCAGAATTTGTTATTCCCACAAATCCATTCATCTCTCTGTGTCATCCTCACTCCACACTCTGCCACATATTCAAATCAGTTACTAAATCTTGCCTCTTCTACCTCCCAACAGCTTTTCCATCCAGCTGCTTCTCTCTACTCGCACAGCCACTTTAATTCACACTCTCATCACTTCTCACCTTGATTATTGTAATAGCCTCTTAATTGCTATCCCTTCCTCAAGCTTCTCCCCACTTCAGGCTATGCACTACACAGCCACTAACTATGTTTTTCTCAGGCACAAATCTGGCTTCCCTATTCCACCATGCCTCCAGGAACTCTATCTTCAGGTACCTTGACATGCTGCAAAGTTACAACAGCAACCCTGGATTCCTTGGTACTCACACCACAAACCCCTGATTGGAAAGTGCAACAAAGAGCTTTTCCCCAAATCTCCATTTAAGAAGATACCTAGGACAGTTATCTCCTCATTTCTCACCAAGGTGCCCTCCTTTGAACTTCTCCATCATGTTTCACTCAAGGAACCTCTCCACTCCCACTCCCAACCATCTAATACCTGGCTTTTAAGGTCTCTGTTTATTGTAATCTCCTTGAGGGGAGGGGCTTTCTGTATTTGTTTCTCCGGCACTTAGCGTTGCTGTGGTTGTTCATTTGTTTCAGTCATTATGTCCATCTCTTTGTGACCTCATTTGGGGGTTTTCTTGGAAAATGTTAGAGTGATTTGCCATTTCCTTCTCCAGCTCATTTTACAGATGAGGAAACATATGCATCTTCCTAATGCTGAGCCTGGCACTCTATTCACTGCTGCCCTATCAAAAAATAAGAGCTATGCTGCTTTGGGCATACAGAGTTCACATGTCTGCATAATTACTGTCCTTCCTCATGGTTCTGATGATGTACAAGGCTAATAGTTAATGGTCTGCAGTTACATTGGTCTTGTGATGAAGAGAGCCATCTGCACCCACCGAGAGGGCCATAGGAATTGAGTGTGGATCACAACAGAGCATTTTCACTCTTTTTGTTATTGTTTGCTTGCATTTCATTTTCTTTCTCATTTTTTTTCATGGTCTGATTCTATTTTTCTTGTGTAGCAAGTTAATTGTATAAATATATATGCATATATTGGATTTAACATATATTTCTACTATTTCTACCATGCTAACATATATTGGACTATTTGACATCTAGGGGAGGAGTTAGGGGAAGAGGAGAAAAATTGGAACACAAGGTTTTGCAAGGGTTAATGTCAAAGAATTATCCATGTTTTGAAAAATAACAGGCTTTAAGGAAAAAATAGTTAATGGTCTGCTCTCTAAACATGTCTCTTATTCTTTTTTTCTGTCTAGGTGATCTATTGTACACATTGATGCCATTATTGCTTTTGTTTCTATTTCCATTTGTCATTATCCAAATGTTTCCTTATTCTGGTTCCTGGCTTCCCTTGTATGAATATATCTTCTTAATCTACAGAACTATCACTATATTTCTTATCTGTTCTTTTTCTTTTTAAATGACAAAATAGTTGGGGGCAGCTAGGAGGCACAGTGGATAGAGCACCAGCCTTGAATTTAGGAGGACCCAAGTTCAAATCTAGTCTCAGACATATAACACTTCCTAGCTGTGTGACCCTGGGCAAGTCACTTAACCCAGTCTCAGGGGGAAAAAATGACATGATAGTTGTAAAGCATTTAGTACAATGTTTGACATGTAGCAGGCAGTATATTTCTTTCCTAAGTCCTTTTCTTCTGAACATGGAATCTGCCGAGCCATAATTTAGACACAAGTTTTATCCCAACAAAAATTTCAGTATCATACTATTGACAAGTCCTAGGAAAAGGGAGCAGTTCCCTCCATTGTCAATAAGTTGACATATAAGGGGTCTCAGTATCCCTTAGTAGGTTATCACCAACTACCACTTGCTATCTCTTCCTATTTTTCCAACCTTGCTTAATAGACAATCTGTAATCAACAGCGGCAAACATATGATCATTCTATATAATAAGTCTATTCTTTCAGAGCATCCAATCAAGGGCAGGGAATGTCTGGCCCAGAGTCCATATAAAACTCTGTGAAATCATTTGCAAAAGCTACTTCAGGTGACAATGAACTGAAAGGTAGGTATAATCTCCCACTAATTAACTTCTATAAATTATATATAATATACATATTACATACATATGTATATATATATATATATGTACATACATATATATATATAATATTATAGACTAGGGAATAATGTTATAAATATCCAAATTCCCCACCCCTGAAGTTCAACCTTAAAAAAAACTAACTTAATAGTATTTTTTGCAATTACATGTAAAGATAGTTCTCAACATTTATCTTTGTTCATTATCATATTTTTCTTCCTCCCTCCCTTTTGACAAGCAGTCTGATATAGGTTATACATGTACAATCATGTTAAATATATTTCTACAAAGCCATGTTTTTTCACATGCTAGTCCATCCTCTTAGAAAAAACATTATATCTATCCCTTTGCATCTGCTAAATGATAGTCTTTTCTTACTCCATTGAGAGGAAGTATGTATTTTTTTCTCCACCTCTGACACTACTTGTGTGACTTTAACCACCTGGGACTTCAGTCTCCTTATCTGAAAAATGAGACCTTTAAGATCATTTATAATTTTAGATCAAGGTTCCTATGATTTCTTTTCTAGGGGCACTACAGTAAGAAGCATGAGTACTATATAAATGATTTATATACAAGGAAGATTCCATTCCCATTCATTGATTCTTCAAATGTCATTATGTGTCATATCTCAGTTTTAAGAAAACTCAGTCATTCTCTTTTTCCATCCTACTTTTGTAGCTCTATTTATAATTTGGGACAAGTAACTGACCTGACATATGGAAACAAAATGAAATTTCTATGGGCAGAGGAAGAAAAGTAAGAAGTAGATTCTAGTAAATGATACAAAGTGATCTGTCTTCTAGAGAAATCTGGAAGCAGTTGCTTTGATTTCCTGTTTTTTGCATGCTGACCTTCACTTTGCCAGCTTATTGTCTAGATAAATTTATTTTCAGTAGAAAAGGACATATGCTTATAATTTTACTAGAGGGTGACACGAAATAGAAATTGCCACTGAAAACAGGCCAAAATGAAGTTATCCCTTGGTCTCCAGCCTTCAGGATGTATTTGTTATCCTCTAGAAAGTTCCTGAGTAAACAAAATTGATCCAGAGGTTTGTGCAACTCGATCCAGCTTGTCTTTTAAAGTACAGCCATAAATACCCATTTTCTGTATCTCTGGCTTAAGAGTCCCAACTGCCACAACCTGGCAACAGCTACGGCTAATATGGTTCTTATGAAAAATGACAACAGCCAAAACGTGTCTAGTGTAGGATGAAGGTGGGATTAATAAAACCTTGGACAAAAACAAAAGCTTCACCAGGCAATCATGCAATGCCTCGCACCCAACCCATCTGCTCTAGTAGATTGTCATGTTCTTCAGAGAATCTTCATTTACCAGAGGGAAGTAGGACCCAAGGCTGTAATGAATGAGAGTCCTAGTTTGCTGTTCGATAATCATCATCATGAATTCAACTGGGCCCTCTCCTTGTGATGTGCTTCAAAAATAACCTTTCCGGCTTACAGTTAGATCTGGAGATATGGTCTTTCTGTTCATCTTTACCTTCTATGCTTCCAGGACTAAAGTAACTAGATGTTCAAATATACAAAATTTAGAGCATTTTCCAATTTAAAATGCTGAGTTCTTGCTCCCAAACAAGGGTGCCTCAATGGGAAGACAAAATAAATGTTAGAGCATGTAAGATCTCAGTTGCAGTTCAGTGTTAGCCTACCTGGGCACAAAATCTGAAGGTTGACCTCCAGTGCCTTTTCTAAATGTAAACATGAAAAAAATTTCTGACTCCATTAGAAATCTAATTAAATGGTTCATAACTATTGACCTTCTGATTGCATAATTTGGCATGTATACCAAGGAAGTCAAAGACAGAAAGAAAAAATTTTAATATTTAAAAAATATTCATAGTTTTACTTTTTGTGATAAGAAAAAATAGCAACTAGAAATGACATGAGTGGTCACCTCTAGTAATTGAAATTATCTTCCATTTATACTCTATGTACCTTTCATTTATTCTTTATGTATTTTTCATCTAGCCTCTACATATCTTCTCTCTGTGTATTTTTCATTTACTCTCTATGTATCTTTCATTTACTCTCTTTGTATCTTCTACATTTTACATTTCCTATTAGAATGTAATTTTCTTGAGAGCAGGGACTGCATTTTTTACTTTTTTTTTGCAGCCCAGTAATTAGTACAGTGCTTAGAACATAAGTATTTGCTGATTAACTGGGATATTATAGAAAAATGAAAAAAATGAAAAAATGACATATGGAAGGAATTCAGAGAAATTCAGGAAGTCTTATTTGAACTGATAAAGAACAAAGTGAACAGAGCTAAGAGAACAATATGTGCACTAAGCATTAAGGAAAATAACACTAAGAGGCATTAGTATTCAGATCGATGAGATGACCCATGTTACCTCTAAAAGACCAATAGTAAAAACAAAAGAAAACAAAATAAAACATTTCCTTCCTCCCAGAAGCGAGATGGTGGAATAGAAATGTTTAATAAGACATATATTGTCAGGCTTGTTGGGTTGTTTTGTTTTGATTAAAGACATTTATTTGTTATAAAGCAGGATTCTGTGGCTAGGAAGGGCATACCTGAGAAACAACAGCAATAGAAAAGAGTCACAAAGAGGTCAATTAAACATAAACATGTTCCTTAAGGACATTTAGGGAAAACAACTTGGTGCTGAGCATGAAGAACCATTCATAGAAGGCTGGTGATCTTAGTGATCATTCTCTTGATTTATTCTTTTTTTATAGTTGAATAAATTGTAAATCCTAAAGGGATGGAATAATTTGCTAAGGACAGAATGAGACTAGGACCTGGCTATCCTGTCTTCTAGTCCAGCTATCTTTTATCTAGCAATGTCTCTTGTGCTGTTAGGTCTTTGAGAATAGGGACCATGCCTTATTTACTTTTATCTCTCCCCTAGTGCATAGCACATAGTAGTAGGCATTTAGCAGGCATTTGTTGAATAACTAAAAATCCCTACTAAGAGGGGGGTGAGAAAAAATATTAAAGACAAAAGATTAATAATTTCAAGTTTTCCATTTACAAATCCAAGAAAGAATGATCAAAATTATCCATTTGTATTAAATGTCTAATGGTTAAACACTACACAGAAGGGCCAAGATGGGGGAGAAAAGTTAGGGACTCCTCCCAAATTACCTTCAAAACAACTTTTTAATATGCCTCAAAACAAATTCTGGAGCAGCAAAACCCGAAAAAGGCTTGGTGAAACAAATTTCCAGCCTGACAACTTAGAAGCTTGGCAGGAAAGGGCTGCCAAACCAGGATGTGAGGAGAACAGGCTGTATTCTAACAATCAGCAGTAGTTTTGGGGAGAGGAGCAGATGATTAAATCAGCTACAATAGCTGTGGCTTACAGATGGTAAGGGGGTTGGACAACTGGTCAGAAGTAGATCACAGGGACCTGTTTGCTGGCACAAGGCCCAGAACTGTTGCCTTACCCATACATGAATCTGGGTTGCAGTCCTGTGTCAGTCCCAGGATGGGGAAGAACATACCAGGGCTTGCAGTGCAGGGGAATAGGGACCCTGGTTACAGTTCCAGGGTGGAAAAGACTGCTTATGGTGACTCACAGATGAAGTCATAGAACAGAAGATTAGTAAATACATCTCTCCTTAGATCAAACCATCTTGGAAGAACTGAAAATTTACAGATCACCCCTGTCTTAGCTGGAAAAGTGAGCAAACAACAAAAAAAGATCCTAATTATAGAAAGATACTATGGTGGCAGGTATCAAAACACAAAATTGGAAGAAGACAACAAAGTCAAAACTGGTCTATCCAAAACCTCAAAGAAACACATGAATTATCTCCAGCTTAAAAAGAATTCATAGAAGAACTAAAAAAGAATTTTAAAAATCAAATAGAGGTAGATGAAAAATTGGAAAGAGAAATTAAAATGATGAAAGAAAATCATGAAAAAGAGTCAAAAACTTGATAAAGCACAAAAAATACTAAAGAAAATAATGCCTTATAAGTCACAACCCCAATTGCCTCAGCAAAAAAAGAAAAAAGAAAAAAAAAGGATGTCTTTAAAGAACAAAATAGGCCAAGTGATAAAAGAGGGATAAAAAAAATCCAAAGAAGAGAAAATGCCTTAAAAAGGAGATTTGAACCATTGTACATCTCTCAGATTAGCTAAGATGATAGGAAAAGATAATAATGATGAATGTTGGAGGGGCATGTGGGAAAACTGGGATACATACACTGTAGGTGGAGTTGTAAACTGATTCAACTACTCTGGAAAACAATTTGGATCTATGCCCAAAGGGCTATTAAACTGTGCATATCCTTTGATCCAGCAGTGTCTTTACTGGACTTGTATTCCAAAAAGATCATAAAAGAGGGAAAGGGACCCACATGTGCAAAGATGTTTGTGGCAGCCATTTTTGAAGTGGCAAGAAGTTATGTTATATGGCATATGAATATTATAGAATACTATTGTTCTATAAGAAACAATCAGCAGGATGATTTTGGAGAGGTCTGGAGAGATTTACATAAACTGATGCTGAGTTAAATGAGCAGAACCAGGAGATCACTATACCCAGCAACAACAAGATATACGATGATCGATACTGATGGACATACCTCTTTTCAACAATGAGATGATCCAGGTCAATTCCAATCATCTTATGATAGACAGCCATCTATATCCAGAGAGAGGGCTGTGGGAATTGAGTGTGGATCCCAACATAGCATTTTCAGTTTTTGTTGTTGTTTGCTTGCATTTTGTTTTCTTTCTCATTTTTATTTGATTTTTCTTGTGCAGCACAATAATTGTAGAAATATGAACAGAAGAATTGTACATTTAACATATATTGGATTACTTGCTATCTAAAGGAGGGGGTGAGAGGAAGGGGAGAATTTGGGAATACAAGGTTCTGCAAGGGTCAATGTTGAAAAATTATCCATGTATATATTTTGAAAATAAAAAGCTTTAATAATAATAAAAAAGTAGAATTGGCCAAATGAAAATGGATGTAGAAAAGTTCATTGAAGAAATTAAGTCCTTAAAAATTAGAATTGGACAAGTTAATGATTCCATAGAACAACAAGAAACACAAAAACCAAATCAAAAGAATGAAACAAATAGAAGAAATATCTCATTGGAAAAATAATTGACCTGGAATATGGATCAAAAAGAGATAATTTCAGAATTTTTGGTGTATTTGAAAGCCAAGATAAAAATAGAGCCTCCACATCATCTTTCTTTCTTTTTTTTTTTACTTAATAATTTTTATTATATATATATATATATTTATAATATTATCCCTTGTATTCATTTTTCCAAATTATCCCCCCCTCCCTCTATTCCCTCCCCCTGATGACAGGCAATCCCATACATTTTACATGTGTTACAATATAACCTAGATACAATACATGTGCTCCACATCATCTTTCAAGAAATTATCAAAGAAAAAAATTACCAGAGAGAAAAAAAGAAATTGAAAGGATATACCAATCACCTTTTGAAAGAGCTCCCCAAATGAAAACTCTCAGGAATGTTATAGCCAAATTTCAGAGCTTCCAGGTCAAGGAGAAAATATTACAAGTAGCCAAAAAGAAACAATTCAAACATGAAACCACAATCAGGATAAACAACTCTGAAGTATCACTACACATTTAGCAGATTAGTTACTATGACAGAAAATGAAAATAATAAATGTTGGAGAGAATGTGGGAAATCAGAATACTAAAACATTGTTGGTATAGTTGTGAACTGATTCAACCATTCTGGAAAACAATTTGAAACAAAAGGCTATCAAAATATATCCTTCGACTTGGCAATACTACTACTAGGTCCATCCTCTAATGAGATAAAAAAAAATAAAAAGGAAAAGAACCTATATGTACAAAAACATTTATAACAATTTTTTCTAGTGGTAGCAAAGAATTGGAAATTGAAAGGGATACCCATCAATTGAAGTTTTTTTGGTCTATGTTTTCTTTTACAACATCACTAAAATATAAATATGGATGCACAAAGATAAACTGTATCAAACTTCTCAAAGAAGGCAAAGAGGAGAGTAGGGAAGAAGAAAAAAAATTCAATTCAAAACTTTAAAAAATGAATATTATATGGCAGAAACTAGGCAAGGACCCACATTTAACACCACATACTAAGATAAGATCAAAATGGGTCCAAGATTTAGGCATAAAGAACGAAATCATAAATAAATTAGAGGAACATAGGATGGTTTACCTCTCGGACTTGTGGAGGAGGAAGGAGTTTGTGTCCAAGGGAGAACTAGAGATCATTATTGATCACAAAATAGAAAATTTGGTTACACCAAATTAAAAAGTTTCTGCACAAACAAAACTAATGCAAACAAAATTAGAATGGAGGTAACAAATTGGGAAAACATTTTTACAGTTAAAGGTTCTGATAAAGGCCTCATCTCCAAAATATACAGAGAATTGACTTTAATTTATAAGAAATCAAGGCTTTCTCCAATTGATAAATGGTCAAAGAATATGAACAGACAATTTTCAGATGATGAAATTAAAACTTTCTACTCATATGAAAGAGTATTCCAAATCACTATTGATCAGAGAAATGCAAATTAATACAACTCTGAGATATCATTACACACCTGTCAGATTGGCTAAGATGACAGGAACAAATAACAATGAAGGTTGGAGGGGCTGTGGGAAAACTGGGACACTGATGCATTGTTGGTGGAGTTGTGAAAGAATCCAACCATTCTGGAGAGCAATCTGGAATTATGCCCAAAAAGTTATCAAAATGTGCATACCTTTTGACCCAGCAGTGCTACTACTGGCCTTATATCCCAAGGAAATACTAAAAAAGGGAAAGGGACCTGTATGTGCCAAAATGTTTGTGGCAGCCCTTTTCATAGTGGCTAGAAACTGGAAAATGAAAGGATGTCCATCATTTGGAGAATGACTGAATAAATTATGGCATATGAATGTTATGGAATATTATTGTTCTGTAAGAAATGACCAACAGGAGGAATACAGAGAGGCTTGGAGAGACTTACATCAACTGATGCTGAGTGAAACGAGCAGAACTAGGGGATCATTATACACTTCAACCATGATACTGTATGAGGATGTATTCTGATGGAAGTAGATATCTTCAACATAGAGAAGAGCTAATCCAATTCCAATTGATCAATGATGGACAGAATCAGCTACATCCAGAAAAGGAATACTGGGAAATGAGTGTAAACTGAGAGCATTATTTTTTTGTTTTGTTTTGTTTTGTTTTTCTTCCCAGATTATTTTTACCTTCCGAATATAATCCTTCCTTTGCAATAACAACAACAACAAAATTCGGTTCTGCACATATATATTCTACCTAGGATATACTATAAGATATTTAATATGTATGGGAATGCCTGCCATCTAGGGAAGGGGGTGGAGGAAAGGAGGGGAAAAACTCGGAACAGAAGGGAGTACAAGGGATAATGTTGTAAAAAAAATTTTTACCTATGCATATGTACTGTAAAAGAAAATGTTATAATTATAAAAATTAATTTAAAAATGAATATTATAATTATTTAACATGTAATTTTGGGGAAAATAAAATATTAACTGAAATAAACACCAAAGTTAACTAGACTCTGATCTGATAGTACCTAATAATAATCAGCAATGGCCTAAACCAGTTCTAATTATAATTTATAAAATATTAAGCAATTTTAGAATTTCCTAATTAATATATTCATTATACTTTACCTTGGCTGGTTTTTCTATTTTCCCCAAATTGAGCACTGCCATTCACATCATAGTGTGAACTATTTCATAAAATTGCTTTTTATTTCCTTTAAGTTATTATTTATTTGTTTTCAGTTGTATCTGACTCTTTGTGACCCCTTTTGGGACTTTCTTGACAAAGATGGTTTGCCATTTCTTTCCCTGGTTCATTTTACAGAGAAGGAAACTGAGGCAAAATAGTGATACACCCAGGGTCATACAATTAGTAAGCATTTGAGGCTGAATTTGAACTTCATTTAAGAATCTCTTCTAATTTTTTTTTCTTTTATATTCCTTATCAGTCTGAAAGACAGGGTAATTTAGTTAATCGAGTTCTGCAACTAGGATAAACTGCATTCAAATGCTGCTTCTAACACAGGCTTGTGTGAACCCCAGACAATTCAACTAACCTCTTAATAGCCCTGGACAGTTCTTTATAGATTAAAAGTTGCAGAGCAGTTGGCCATTTGCATGGGTAGAAAATGTTTCTTTCCTGGGACCCCTAAAACAATGGAATTCCAAGTCCCCATTAAATATATAAAAAAGCCAGACATATTCCATAGAAAGGAAGAATTGTTTCTCCATTTGCTAGAGCCATCTGTTTACAATCATTGGCTCTTGCCAATTCTTCCCTCCTACTAGGTGTAAAAGCAACTGGAAGAAGTTCTTTCCCCATAACTATTTAGAATCACTTCAGCTTAAAGAGATTAATTTGGATACAGAGCTCAGATTTTTAATGAGAATGAATATAAAAAAGGAGTATGGTCCTAGAAAACTTATGTCACATGATTACTAAAGCCTGGGATGAGCTGAGGCTTTCCATGAATGCCAAAGACATTAAAAATTGATTTTTTGAAAGCTATATGGGACCAAGAGGAGGAAGGGAGAAGGAATAGGATTTCCTCTCAGCGTAAAGAGGATGATACAGGTAATAGCTAAAATGTCCAATTTGCTCAACTCTTATCTGACTTATTTTTTTCTCTTTCAGAGAAAATTATCTTTTGCTTGGAAAAACTAGAAAAACCAAATTACATGTAGTCTGAAAGCATCTAGTAGCCTTTAGTTGTCTTAGGTCCAGGGGAATGAGGTTGTCATTATTAGCAATTTCTGAAAGATCGAGGAGAATTTGAGATGTGCCTCAGGACTAGAGAAGAGCATCTATTGTCCCAATTATTGAAAATGGCAAAAGGGCATAGTCTAAAAATCAGAGGACTTGACTTATTCCTTCAAAAATGTTTTTTAAAATGCTAAAAAGAATGGTGTATAGACATCTAGGAAAGGAAGGAATGGTACCTAAAAAGCAAACATGACTTCTTCAAGAACAGGTCATATCAGACTAATTTCCTTTTCTAATAAGGTTATCAGCCTGGTAGACAGGTGGCTAGTGTATTCATGTTACCATAACTTTCAGCTAAACATTTGATAAAGTCTCTCATATTTTCCTTGTAGACAAGTTGGGAAGTTATAGAAGATGTTGGTATATATATATATATATATATATATATATATATATATATATATATATATATATATATATATATATATATATATATATATATATATATAATGGACTAGAGACTGTATGAATGCCCAGACCTAAATTGCAGTGATTTTCATCTTAGATGAGAGTCTTTAGAAGAGGGATCCAGGAATCTGTGTTTGACACTATGCTGTTTCATACTGTTGCTAATTTTTTGGATGAAGCCATAGGTAGCATGTGGTCAAATTTGTTGATGACACAAATAAGTCCATTTTGAATAATAGAAAGAGCCCAAAAGGTCTAGCATTTTTTTCAATTACCACACATTTATTTTTTTTCTCCTCACCCCAAATTCCCATTATTAGGAAGGAAAAGAAAAACATAATACTAATAACTAATAAATATTCCCATATGGACTCATTCTTCCTTTTAGTTCCAGTTGATAAACTAAAATGAAAGCCAAGTAAAATGAAAGCCAAGTTGAAATTTAATAAAGTATAAAATCCTAAACTTGACTTAAATTTTAATGAACTGTTAGAGGTAGTATAGATACCTTGTGAACAAATTCTAGAAGTTTTAACGCAATGCAATGCAATTACAATATGAACAAAGAGTATGACAGGGGTGCTCTTAGGTTGTATCAGGAGGACACTGGAAGGAAGATCTTAGTTATCAGGAGGACACTGGAAGGAAGATCTTAGTTAAATTATTATCTACTCTTGTCAAGTTGACTAGGTAGCTATCATGTCAGAGACAGTTAGGTGGTGCCATAACAGATAGAGTGCCAAGCCTGGAGTCAGGAAGACTTATTTTCATGAGTTCAAATCTGATCTCAAACTATTACCAGCTGTGTGACCCTGAGCAAGTCACTTTTCTCTGTTCATCTCAATTTGCTTATCTATAAAACGAATTGGAGCAGGAGGTGGCAAACCACTCCAGTATCTTTACTAGAAAACCCCCAAAAGGGGGCATAGAATCAGACATGACTGAAAAATAACTATAACTGACCAAGTCACAGCTAAAATTTTGTGTTCAGTTCTGAGTCTTGCGGTTGGATGCATCCAGGAGAGGGTGGCCAAAAAGATCACAGGCATTGAGAACGGGCCATTTGAGACTGGCTAAAGGAACTGGGGATGCTGTAGTTTGTAGAAAAGAAGGATTATGGTGATGGCTATATTCAAGTATTTTAAGAAAGTGTGAAAGGAACTTTTCATGGAGAAACAATCAACAAGCATTTTTCAAACTCCTAACCTGAGTAAGGCACTGCTGTGTCAAGTACTGGAATATAAATTAAAATAAATGAAAAAAAAATCCTTTCCTTCAAGGAGCATCTGTTCCAGTGTGAGAGACAAGCACATATAAGAATAAATATAAAGCAAATTAGTACACAGGGAATTAGAGTTTATTCAGGTTGAACTAGAAGCAATGGGAAAAACTAGGAAGAGGAAAGTTTAGGCTGGATGTCAGGGAAAGTTTGCAATGAGAGCTACCTAGAAGGGGAATTTTGGCTTAGATATTAGTGGGTTCCCCCTCATTGTTGTTATTGTTGCTTTTTTTTCCTGGAGTGGGGGGAATGGGAAAGAGGTAAATGGCAAAATGGTCTAGAGAAAAGATGACTGGACGGAGTGTGAAGCCTTAAAATGAGTGACCAATGGCGGAACTTCAGGCAATATGGCAGGCAGAGCCCATATGCTGGGGGCCCTGGCTTCTCTTTGCCTCCCCAAGTCCCGCCATGTGTAAAGCTGGCCCTGGATGTCATCACCTCAGTCATACTGCTCTCTTTTAAGATGATGGCTTCACTTGAAACTGTACCTTTTCAAAGAATCATGCTCCAGTTTTCTTTGAGAAATACTTCCTATTTTTTGCTTTGAAGGAGAGGACCATGCATTTAATGTCAATCCCATGCCCCAGACTTTCAAGAGTAAAATCCAATTCCAAGAAATGGAAACATTATGTTTATACTATTTATGGCAAAGGAGATGAGAAATGGCAATCTCTTCGCATTGAGGACTGAAGAAGAGGGGAAGAAAAGCATCCACAAGGAGCCCCCAGGGCCTGTCAATAGGTTTCATACAGGCTTACCTCTTTATTTCTGAATGCAAGAGACAGAATAAAGTTTATGTCAATGCCATTTATGATTGCAACTTATGAAAAATGCTGGGAATACCAGTACAGGCATGTAAATAAACCTTGAAAAAAAATATTAGAAATCCCAGAGTGATTCTAAGTTTGTAGACCAAGACATTTGGGACAAAAAAATATCACCCAGATATTAAGTGGATAAAAGAAACAAGGTAAAGCATAACATTGGGTGGGTTTTTAGAGGGAAATTGGACCCAGTTTGATTGCAGTCTGCAGGATATGACATGACAATAAGGAAGAATGAACACTGTTCTGAGTGGCGCATAAAAAGGCATTGGCTTGGTGAGAGGAGCTGTGGCAATGGCAACATTTATCCTTCTCCCCATAGTCTGCTCCAATCAATCAATCAATCAACCAGCAAGCATTTATTAAGTATTTACTATATACCAAAGGGGAGTCCAAAATAAAAGGAGCTTACATCCTACCTATGAGTCTAGAGACTTGTAGCTATTACTTGCCCTTGGTTCTCAAAAAGGAGCCTGACATCAGGGAGGTGATACCATGAGATGCAAGTTAATTGGATTTGAGCAAGGCAGGCTGGGCAAGGTCACTCTGCTCCAGAGCCATCAGGGTCCAGATATAGATCTGAATAACTGGGGATGACCCTGGATGCAATGGGAGACTTTTTAAGGTCTTTAACAGGTCTCAGTTTGACTGAGGCAACACCCATTCAGTGATTAAGGATGGACCACTCCTGAAGCTCATTTCTCGAAAAGCTCTAACCCTGGGAAAATATTCCCACTTTCCAGAGAGATTAAATTGAAGAACAACCTAATTAAATGAGTTAATAGAAAAAAGGGCTTGTAAGGTGTGAGGAAAGTACACATTGGGATTGATCCCAGCATGATGATACCCATTAATGGAAAAAATGTCAGTAGAATGGAGAAGGGAATGACTTAATTTCAATATAGTGGGGCTATAAAATAAAGAGATTCTATTCCTCTTTCCCCCCTGCCCCAACCATCTCCTGCCTCCCCTGTAACATCTGTCACCCAGAGATCTAAGTGATAATAATGCAATAGAAATGAAAAGGAGGAGGAGGGAGAGAGACAGACACAGACACACGTGGAGGGGGGGAGAAAGAGGGAGGGGAAGACAGAGGAAGAGGGATGGGAAAAGAGGAAAAGAGAGGGAGAGGGAGGGAGAATATCAGGAAATCTATTTAAAAGCCAGAGTATTTGGATCTCAGCCCAGCATACCCGGGGCTGGTGGAGCAGGGCAATCATTTATAGGACAGAGAATAAGCCAGAACCAAACACCTAAAGGTGGACTCTGGGGAGCAGTCTTTGATCGCGGCTGAATGAGAATCTGGGTGTGCGCCAGCTCCTGTTTCTCTGCTTGTCAATCATCCTTTACACTTAGAAAGAAGCAGGGAAAGGTGGGAGGGATGCAGGGCCCAAGCGGAAGCAGCTGAGGCAGGTGCTCCTGGCCCATCCAGAAGACTATTATTTGACTCCATCCTCACTTTTATTGATGACAAAAAGTCCTATGGAAAGAAGAGGGAACTGAGTGAGAAGGGCTGTATTTTAACAGTATCATCAGTAGGCAGTGTGGAACAGTGGGAAGGATCCTGGCTCTAGAATGAATTGACTTGAATTCAGATCTCACTTTTGATACTTCTTGCCTGTGACCTTAAAGGAGGCATTTTGTGACCTTGAGGATGGCATTTTTCCTACCGTTTTTTGGATTTTTTTTTTGCTTTGTTTTTACAGTAATACAAGATGGATTGGAGATTCCTTCCAGCTCTTGCTCCATCATCCTTGGAAAGAACCTAGGAGGAGAATTAGGGTTAATATCCCTTTATTCCAGATGGAGGAAAGGAGGCCTGGGAAAGGAAAGTCATTTACTCAGGGTCACACTGAGCCAGGGCTAGAGCCAAGATTTTTTGAATCCCAATCCAGTGCTCTGTCTCCAATAGCTTCCTTTCGATCTGGACAAGTAACTGGTGAAGCCAGAATACTTTATGGCTGCGTTTCCATCATTTGGGGTTGGATTGTCCCATTAGGAACTGGTTCAGGATGTTCTGAGGAGATTCTTAAAATGTTCATTTTTTTTTTTTTTGCTGATACAACTAGATTGGGAATCATGCCAGCAAACCTGCCAAGAACAGTATGTTATGGCACCCAAAAAAAGAGGCTCAGCAACTTTTGCGCTCATTTCTGCATTTGATTCTTAAATGCTTTGTCAGAACTTCAGAGGAAAGGGTCTGGAAGACACATGAGTTTCATCATCTATGTTTATTTATTTTAAGGAACCAAAGAATCACTTATCACCACCATGATGACCACCACTACCATAACCCTCCACTTATTAAAAATTATATGGAAGGCGCTGGGTATTCTAAACCAAAAAAGACATCTCGGCTGAACCTAAATGATAGAAATTGCAGAGTTTGGGGTAGAGGGAAAGAACTTTTCTTTTTTTGTTCTCTATATAGCTCCTCCTCCTGATTGGATGATTACAGATGTCTTTCACTCAGCAGCAACCCCCATCCCCTTCTCCTTAGCACTTGAGTACGGCTAAGGCACTAAATATCTCCTCGGAAGAAACCCTAATATTATTCTCTTGGAAAGATTTACATGATTTGCAAATGAACTTCTCTTTCTAGGGAGACTTCCCACCTCAACTCCACCTAACCAGACCTTCATTTATTTTTCCCATTTCAAATCTCAAGATGGATGTGATACACTTTTGACCCTCTGACAGTAGCTTGGGAAATGAAGAGTCTTTAGAATGGCTGTGGAAAGGAAAGCAAGAGGGTGGGGGAGGACTTGTCAGATCCAGTGATAAGTGCAAATCAGGCTCAGATCATCCCCAGCCACAAAGAAATGAAGCATGAGCCCAGTGAGCACCTAATGAGTCAGAAATGAATTATTCTAATGAGGGTGGAGTGTGGACTCCAGGCAAAAAGAGTTCAGCACAGGATTTGGACAAGAGTCCAGAAAAGTAGCCTGACTGTGTCAGATATTTGTGTTTAATTTTATATAACTTTATATTTCTAGGTACCTGCAGATTGCCTGGGGATTAGCTGACAGGCTAACCCCAGAAAGAAAGGAGGATGGGAAGCTTAAGAGAGGCCCTTGGTCCCCTGGGCTGGGCACATCCTCCGGGCTGTGCAGGTGAGCTGAGCTCCTGTGCCTCAGTGAGCCCACCAGCAGGAGGGGGAGACCGTGGGTGAGGGGGTGCAGAGCTGTCCCCTGAAAAGAGCCATTGGGATCCGGGGATTCTCCTGCCAGATTGTGGCTCAGGGCAAATCTGCTGCACTTCCCCCTCCACCCCCTCGGTGGCCCCACTGCTTGCTCAGCAGGCTCTTTGGCCCATCATCAGTTCTAACTGTCTAGCTGTCTATACAAAATCCAGAACCACAAAGGGAACTCTGCTCTTTGGGCACGCGTTTCATTTCATTTCTCTCTTCCCGGAATGTTCGGGTTGAGGGGGGGAAGAGAAATAAAGAATCAAAACCTCTCTAATTGGACTGGATCCTCAGAGGCTTTGTCAGGTCCAGGCCCAGACTCAGTGTGTGGAATTCTTCACTGTGAGGGACAGCGCAGGGGACAGATGCACATGGGAAATCTGAGTGTTAAGTGCTGGAAGGAATCTGTGTACTCATCTCTCTAATCCCCTCTGCCCTTTTTATAGAGGAAGGGCCCTGAGAAAGGAATTGACCTGTCCTGGTTGACACAGCTTAACAAGAGGGCAGTCAGATTCAAATTCAGGCCCCAGATTCCAAGTCTAGTGGATCTTTGTACCCACCTGTCTTCTTACCATTTAAGCTTAGTCAAAAGGTTGAGAAATGATCCATTACTAATATCAGATGAATCTGTATGTAGAGTATTTCCCCTCAACCATCTTTCTTTCTTTTCTTTTTCTTTTCTTTTTTTTTTTTTTTTGAGGCATTTGAGGTTAAGTGACTTGCCCAGGGCCACATAGCTAGGAAGGGTTAATTATTAAGTGTCTGAGGTCAGATTTGAATTCAGATCCTCCTGACTTCAGGGCTAGTGCTCTACCCCACTGCACCACCCAGCTGCCCCCTCAACTATCTTCCTAAACAATGATTTGATCAAACCAAAGGCTCTTTTATTAGCTTTTAAGTTATCACTAATCCAATATTAATTAATTATAAATAATAATAATTATAAATAATCTCCTCAGAATAATTTTGTAGGACTTGGAGATCATCTAGTTCAATTCCATTGTACACATTAAGAAACTGAGGTGCAGAGAGACTCTTGAGAACATCATATAGCAAGGAAGCAGCAGAATCTGGATTCAAACCCCAGATCCTCTGACTCTAAAGCCAGCTTGTTTTCCAATCTACTTCAAATTCCAGGAACTAATCATGTTCTTGGCATTTATGGACCTCAATTTTAACTTACTTCATGTATTCACACATTCTTTTATCCATTCTCATTTGCAAAATGGCACTGAAGGAATTGAGTCTTTGGATTTTTTTTTAAGTATAATAAAATTCATTCAAATGAAAACACTTCATCTAATTGAAAAAAGACTGGAACCAAATCCTGGATCTATTTGGATGGATGTGTCTATTCTTTAGAGAGTTTGGAAGCCCACCCCAGAACAATGTCATCATTAAACAGGCAGCCAAATTAAGTATATAAATAAAATTTTTGGTTCCATCTGAAACATGAACACAACCTCCACAGTCAGTATATATAATAATGCTTCATAGATCTGTAAGTCAGCACATAATGCTGTGATCCCTCCAGTAAGGCAGAAAATCCCAGAATTGGAAGGGACCTCAACAGTGGTTTAATTCACCTTCCCTTGACAATGATCTCACATTTAGAGCTAAATAAATAAAGCATATTCCATATTTTTCTTTGTTTTGTGGGGTGTGTTTGTAGACACACCCCACTGTTGACCAGTTTTTACAGATGAAGAAGCTGAGGCAAATGGAATTAAGTGACTTGCCCACGATCTCAGATGAGTCTTCCTGATTCCAGACCTGAAACTCTATCCACTGGGAAATTTGTGCTTTACTAGGTTTTGCAACAGTAGAATACAGAGGGTTTTAATCTTCTCTGAGCCTATATCAGCGTTACACGATGAGTCAGAAAATACTAACTTATTCCTCACCAGCATATAAATAGCACCAATTTCCTCATGGACTATCTCAGTAATTTTTTTTAATATGTCAAGATTTCCTGGTAACTGGACTCACCTCTGCCCTCTGTCCTCACAGACAAAAGAGTAACACAAAATGGTTCTCTGCTTTCCTGTCCTCCCAGGAAATGCTAAGGAAATAATGCTGCCTGGAACTGTCCACTTACATTCAGTAGCAGCACACATCAGTCAATGGGAAGGCAATTTTTTATTCTCAAATCCCAGAATCCTTGAATCTTACAGCTGCAAGGACCTCAAAGGTCATATAGTCCAACATATTGGCGCCTAGGAGGTTCTGTGGATAGGGTAAAGGACTTAGAATCCAGAAATCAGTTCAAATCCCATCTCAGACACTTACTATTTGCATGACTCTGGACAAACTACCTAAGCAACAGCTGCCTCACTTTTTCATCTGTAAAATGGAAGTAATAACAGCATCTCCCTCCCAGATTATTGTGAGAATAGAATGAGATTGTATTTGAAAAGTACTCGGTAAACATTATATAAATGCTAGCTATTGTGACTATATACGACACAGCAATGCTTTCTATAGTTTGCTAAAGGAATGCTCATCCTTCTTCAATATACTAAAGGCATGTTCAACCAACTTTTTTTTAAAGATTTCTTCTAAGGGGAAATTCATTACTTCTGAAGAAGACCATTATACTTTGGGTTAGCTTTAATTGTTAGGAAGTTTTTTGCTTTCCTGAGGTTGTCTAAACATACCTTTGCAATTTCCACCTGTGGCTTCTGGTTTGGTCTCTGGGAGCCAAGCAGAATAAGTTTAATTCTTCTTTTTCATGACAAGCCTTTATATAGTTAGAACAGTTATCGTGACCCTTGTAAACCTCTTCTTCCAGCTGACCATATCTCTTTCTTCAATATTCATCATTTACCCATGATCTTGAGACTTCTCACTACCCTGGCTCCCCTCACCTGGATGTTCTCCATCTTATTAATGTGTGGTCCAGATTCTCTCATCTTTCATCTCCACAAAGATTCTAGCATCCAGGAAATGAAGCACAGTACAAGAGAAAGAATCATAGTACAATTTCTAGTGATCCTATAATTGGACATTTTTCCCTCTCTGCCTTCATCTGGGATCATGATAATCCCCTCTTTTGTTGTTGGTTGGTTTACTTTGTCTTGTTATGGAGCTCACTCCATAGACCAAGAGAAATACTATTTGTGTTTTTTAATTTTCTCTGTTCTTTTTCTATTCACTTTTCCTCATCAAGTGGTCTCCAAAAGCCAGCGGACAAGGGAGTAGCTTCATGGAGAAGTGCAAATACCATGACCAGCCATGCTCAGAAATATCATGTGACTTTAATGGTAGAAGAAAAATTATTTGGGGGTAGAAGTGCTCTAAAAAAAAAAGAGACTCTTTTTATCATAAAATTAAACATCAAACAATATGAACATCCCAAAATGCAAAAAACAAAAAGACTATATATGAAACTGCACTTCCGGTATATAGTTTTGTTTTGTTTTTTAAACGAGTATATTTTAAACTTCACTAGGTAGGAATAAAACAACCATGCTATCTGAGTCACTTCATCATCCAATATTGAATAAGGCATGCTTGCTCAGGAGGAGTTTTCCCTCAATCGTGACATTAATAAAATTTCTTTCCAGTATGAATTCCCAGATGTTGAGAAAGCTGTGATCTCTGGCTGAAGATCTTTCCACATTGATCCCATTCACAAAGTTTCTCACCAGGATGAATTCTCTGATGTAGTTATTCCTATTTTCTGGCTGAAAAGTCTTTCATTCATAACTGTGAACTTTCAACACAGTGAATTGTCAAAAGCCTTCCCACATTAGATTAACAAGGTTACTTTCTGCCCAGGATGAACTATCTAATGTCATTTAACTTGTGACCTCTCTATTAAGGTCTTTCCATTTTTATCACATTCATAAAATTTCTTTCAAGTATAAATTTTTTAATGTATAATAAGATTTTTCTTGGATATTAAGCTTTCATTCATTCATTGATATCATAAAGCTGTTCTCCAGTATGAGTTCTCTAATGTCATATAAGCCACATAAGCATGGTATCCCATGTTCTCATAGAATTTTTAAGGTTGTAAAGCAATTTATATTCATTTTTTTCAACTGATCCTCACAACAATCCTTTCAAGTAAGTAACACAGTATTATATTGGATAATGAAGGGACACAGATAATAAAGCAGGAAAATTATTATTCCCAGTTTGCATATGGAGGAAAAGAAGGTTCAAAGATACTATAATTTCCCATGGTGACATTACTAAATAAAGGAGCCAAGTGCCAATTCTAAATCTTCTAAATCAAAATTTTCTTACTATCATCCTGGAACAAACAAACAAAAGCAGTGTCACACTAAAGAAATTCTCATGGCTAAAATCCCATTTTCTAAAAGAAGCCTTTCCTGATCCTTCCTAGAGCCTTCCTTCTGAAATTATCTCCATTTTATTCTGTATATATTGTTTGTAGAACATAAGCTCCTAGAACAAAGGGATTTTTTTTTGCTTTTCTTTGTATCCCGGTACTTAACATAATACTTAGCACATACTAGGAGCTTAATAAATAAAATAAATAAAAGTATTAAGATCTGTTCCTCCAAATTCTAAAATAAATAGGGAACTGAATCAATTTTATAAGCATACAAATCATTCCCCAATTGATAAATGGTCAGTAGATATGAACAGGCAGTTTTCTAATGAAGAAACTAAAGCTATCTATAGTCATATGAAAAAATACTCTAATTAGAGAAATGCAAATTAAAACAACTATTGAGGTACTAATTGGCTAATATAATGGAAGAGGAAAATGATAAATGCTAGAGATGTGGGAAAATTGGAATACTCATGCATTTAAATACTTAATAAATACTTAAATAAATTTAAATACTTAATAAATGCTTGTTGACTTAACTGCTACCACATGGGAAAACCAATTCTTTTTTGTTTGTTTTTGGTCTCTTATTTGTATTTTTTGTATATGTATTTATATATGTATACAATCATGTTAAACACATTTCCATATTAGTCATGTGGTGAAAGAAGAATCAGAACAAAACAGAAAAACCACAAGTAAGAAAAAAAAACAAAAAAAGAGAGAAAATATTCTGCTTCAATATGCATTTAGATTCCATGGTTCTTTCTCTGAATGTGGATGGCATTTTCCATCATGAGTGCCTCGAATCATTGTTTTACTGAGTAAAGCTGATCATAGTTGATCATCACACACTGTTGCTGTTACTGTATAAAATATTCTCTTGGTTCTTCTTACTTTATTCAGCATCAGTTCATGTAAGTCTTTCCAGATTTTTCTGAAATACACCTGCTCATCATTTCATATAGAATATAATATTTCTTACATTCACATACTACAACTTCTTCAGCCATTCCCTAATTGATGGATATTTCCTCAATTTCCAATTATTTGCCACCATGAAAAGAGCTGCTATAAATATTTTTGTATATGTGGTTCCTCTCCTCCTTTTTATGATCTTTTTTTATTTATAGACCTACTAGTGATATTGCTGAATCAAAGAATGTGCAGATTCCATAACCCTTGTCATAGTTCCAAATGGCTCTCTAGAATGGTTGAATCAGTTTACAACTCCACTAAAAATGCATGAGTATTCCAATTTTCCCACATCGCCAATATTTATCATTTTCCTTTTCCATTATATTAGCCAATCTGATAGGTATGATACAGTACCTCAGAGTTGTTTTAATTTGCATTTCTCTAATCAATAGTGATTTAGAGTATTTTTTTCATATGACTATAGATAGCTTTAGTTTCTTCATTAGAAAACTGCCTGTTCATATCTACTGACCATTTATCAATTGGGTAATAATTTGTATGCTTATAAAATTGATTCAGTTCCCTATTTATTTTAGAATTTGGAGGAACAGATCTTAATACTTTTTAGTCATGGCTCTGTTCTTAACCCTAATTAGCTTTCATTTTTTTTTCATCATTTAGTTTCATCAATTCCTTTGTTCATGACTTAATTTTTAAAATGTAATTTATTATTAATTTTTCAGATTTATTTAAAGGTTTTTTTTGAGTTCTGAATTCTCTTCCCACTTCTGCCCCTCTTCCACACATTGAGAAAGGCAAAATATGATATCAATTATACACGTGAAATCTTGCAAAACATTTTTCCATATTAGCCACGTTGCCAAAAAAAAAAAAAAAAAAAAAGCAAGAAAATGAAAGAAAGTGAAATAATTATGTTTCAAATTGCACTCAGACTTCCTTAGTTCTGTTCACAACTGATTAGATGAAATCTGGGTTTTTCCAAATATCAACTCCACCTCTTACATTTTCATAGATTTCTTTTAAAATGTACTATAAGCTCTAAGAGTAGTTATATAAGAGACATTCCAAAAGTAGATTGAGCAAGATTGAGCCTATTTATATGACCTCTTTATAGGGATAACACTCATTCAGATCTATAAACTCCAATATCTTTGTTAAAAAGAATCACATTTCTGATAGCCACATGTGCACTCATATAGACAGAACTATGTCACCAATGCCTGAGCACAGCAGCTGCTGAGCAATTCCAAAAGATGTGTTTTGTCCCTATGCTCTTTGGGAGAATCCCAAAATCTCTTCTCCGTGTGTTTTAAACTCTTCTTTTGGACTCTTCTTGACACATCTGTGTACAAAACTTACACATCCTAAGGCAGGTTGTAGACCAGATCCTCTGTGCATGGGTCCCAAGATAATTGACAAACCCTATCTCTGCCCTCTCCCCCTACTGATAAGAATTGCTCACGGGGCCATCTTTCTGAATTTTCTGGTTGTGCAGACATGTGTTTGCCTTCATGACAAATGCATGTTCCATTATTAATTTAGATTAAGAGAGGTGCTGCAGCTGTTGTTTATCACTTTGCAAGACCTCAAGAGCTTCCATTAGATACATGCCGCCACAGTGTAGGAATACTGCTGCACACCATCCAGGACTTCAATTCTCCTCAGTTGAGTTTCCTTCATGGGAACTGTAGAAATAGATGGAGAGATGGATAGTTAAGAAGTGTAGGTTATGTCAAAACTTTGGCCAGGAGATTTTAGACCAGAGGTTCTTTTTCTGGAGGTGGAGGATGGCTATAGTATATGGATAATTAGATGGGAAGAAAAATTACACCTTTAATTCAATATAATTGTTTTCCTTCATAATCTTATGTATTATATTTTATAAATTTAAAAACACTATTCTGGGAAGAGATTCTTAGATTTTGCCAGACTGGCAAAGGAGGTTATGACACAGAAAAAGAGTAGAATCTTGTTTTAGAACCCCCCCAATTGTGATTCTTTTTAAAATCATAGAATTTTGGAACTAGAAACTGCTTTATAGGTTATTTAGTCTAATTCACTCATTTTATGGGTAAGAAAACTCAAGTACTGAAAAGAGGAATAATTTTTCTAAGATCATACAACTAGTTGAAGGCAAAGCTGGACTAGAACACAGACATTTTAACTTTTAAACTAATGGACAGATAGGATACTACACCAAGTGAGGATTTGTTATGAGTCAAAATGACACTGTGGTATGATTTTATGGAAGATGTTAACTGAAAAATTCCTTTCATAATAGACATGGCTTAATTCTATAAACTCTGTCCTCAGTTCTGTCCATCCATCCATCCATCTATTCATCAAACATAGTCTAATGTTTTAACTGAATCCTGGATCTCTTTTAAAAACCATAGAAAGAATTTGCAATGTGCTTCCAATCCTGCCTAAAAAATACCAATTTAACCAATTAAATTCTAAATTGCCACTGACAATCCATCTCAGCCCTTTCTAGTTCCTGGATGTGGTGAGCCCTGGACACTCTCTTCCCAGGAGAGCAACAGGCATTAAATCACAGCTACTGGTCTGACATGTGGAAGATGTTACTGTTCCAAGTTGTTTAGAAATATGGGGATGGATTTAACTTCCAACCTAGTCAGCTTAAAAAGTATCATGTACTTAACTGCAGGCTCCAGGATGTCTAATCTCAAAAAGGTTAAGAAAAAAAGAATAAGGCATATGGGGGGGATGGCCAACAGCAAAATCAAAAGGAAACAGTGTATTTTCTAAAGCATCTCTTTCCCTTTCTCCTCTCTTTATGCTCTTTACAATAACTCTCTCCATTTTCCATCCAACAACTCCCCTTCACATGCACAAACACAACCCCTCCCCAATATGCACCTCACTCAGGCAAGAGTGTTCACACACTACTCTGACCTTCTTCTGCTCCAGGCAAAGTTTATAAGTTTTGATTTATCTTGATATCCCCCACAGCAGGTAGTCTATACTAAGTAATATGTAAATATTTGATTCAGATGACTCTTGTCCCACAGTCAAGCTGGAAAAGACCTTGTACTTCAGTATTTTAAACATCTATTAGTTCATCAGGGAGCCTTTCACCAAGGGTCCTTTGGAGGAGGATTTTCTGGCTTTCTGTGGTCAAAAAATTCATCACCCCCTGGCCAGTCTGTTAGGGAATCTCTTCAAACAGCAGCTAGGTTGGTCCTTAAATGATGGCACACCATCAGTTGGAGAATAAGTTATAGTATATGAATGTTATGGAATATTATTGTTCTATTAAAAATGACCAACAGGATGATCTCAGAGAGACCTGGGGAGAGTTACAGGAACTGATGCTGAATGAAATGAGCAGAACCAGGAGATCATTGTTCACAGTAACAAGAAGATTATATGATGATCAATTCTGATGGATGTGATTCTTTTCAAAAGAAAAATGATTCAGGCCTTGTGATGGAGAGAGCCAGAGAGAGGACCAAGGGGACTGAGTGTGAATCACAACATATATTTTCACTCTTTTTGTTATTGTCTGCTTGCATTTTGTTTTCTTTCTCATTTTTTCCCTTTTTGATCTAATTTTTCTTGTGCAGAAAGATATTAGTGAAAATATGTATAGAAGAATTACACATGTTTAACATATTGGATTACTTGCCATCTAGAGGAGGGGATGGGGAGAAGGAAGGGAGAAAAAAATATTGGAACACGAGATTTTGCAAAGATGAGTGTTGAAAATTATGCATATGTTTTGAAAATAAAAAGCTTTAATCAAAAAATAAAGAAATTTTGACTCCTACTAAAATAGATGATAAATAAATAATAAATGATGGGCTGAGTCTGGGCTTGAAGCATTTCCAGCTGAGTAGTACTTGTGTGCTCCTCTTGTGGCTTTCAATAACTCAAGGCCAAATTGTGCTGATTTGATATGCCTTAATTATATTTATTTGGAATGAATTAGTAGGTAAGGATAGAGAAGCAAAAGGAAAAAAAGAAATGAGCATTAATAAGACATTTTAAAAGGCAAAGATAAAGAATATTCAGAAAGAGACAATTGGTAATTTTGTTGTTACTTTGTTAAATTTAATAGTTTAAAAATGGTTCTTGACAGAAGTTCATAGGTTCCTATAAAGTCTTCTTTCTTGTTCTTTGTATATTGGAATGTTTGTGTTTATTGATGATTGTTAACTTCATAATAAAAAAGAAACTTAAAAAGGATTTATATATGTAAAGCACTTTGCAGCCATAAAGTGCTAGGTAAATGCTGGCTATCATTATTGTTATTACTATTCAAAAGAACATTTCAAGGCATGATGACATATCTGAGTAGGAAGGTACCTTAGAGGTCATTGGATCCAAGATAAGGAAACTGAGACCAAGAGATGTATCCAAAGTCAAACAACTAGTTTGTAAAGGAACTAGAGATAATTTCCTATTTCCCAGCCCAGGGCTTTTTGTTCAATAAACAAATGGAAGGACAAATTGTCCCTGGTTAGTGAATTAATGTTTTTCCTCCTTCTAGGATTATTTATCATATATTTTATTTATTGATGAATGTTTTCTTGGTACTTCTTGTTGGTACTTATTCATTTCTCAATAAATATCACCCTTTCTTAAAAAAAAAAAGCAACAAAAATCATAGCAAATCAGTAAAGGCCCAAGGTACATCCATTATCTATCTCCTCTCTTCCAAAAGGAAAGAAATGTATTTCATCGTCACTTTTCTGAACTATGAGTAGGCATTGTATAAAATCTAAATTGTTTTTATCTTTTAGTGATGGTTTTCTTTTTGTTATTAAAGACATGTTATATATGGTTTCTTGGTTCTGTGTTCTTTCTTTGGCACTGGCTTTTATAAGCTTTTCCATGTTTGTCTTAATCTGCATAGTTATTATTTTTTACAATGAAATATATTATTGCATTCTTTTACCATAATTTATTTCTACCATTATCCAGTAAGTGCATACCAAATTTATTGCTATTTTTTTCACTAATATAAAAAGTGTTATCGTGAACCCTTTGATCTATATCTTTTTATCTTTCATCTTGTGCCCAATGTCAGGATTCCTGAGGCAAAGGGATGAAATATTTTAGTACCTGTTCTCTCATAAATCTAAATTGATTTCTGGAATGTCAGGACCAATTCACAGTTCCAACAACACTATATTACTGTGACTATGTACCCAAAGTCCCTCCAACTTTGTCAATCGTTATTTAATTGGTAATTAGTAATGATATTATCGAGTTATTTTAATTTACATTTATTATTACTAACAAAGCATTTTTCACACTTATTGACATTTTGCATTTGGTCTGCATAGATAAGACTGAACCCTGAATTTCTAACTTTAATATGATTTTCTCTCTGTCTCTCCTCTCTCAATGTGTCTTCTCTGTCTCTGTCTTTTTCTCCTCTCTCCCTTTTTCTCTTTCTCCTCCCCCACCTCACTTTTTCTGTCTCTCTTCATCTCTCTGTTCCTGTCTCTGTCTTTCTGTCTCTGTCTCCCCCCTCCATGTCTCTCTCTGTATCTCTCACCTTTTCTATCTTTATATCCTTTCTCTGCCTATCTGTCTCTGTCTCTCTGTCCTTCTCTGTGTGTGTCTTTCTCTGTTTCTCTGTGTCTCTTCTTCTCTGTCTCTGTCCTCTCTCAGTCTTTCCTCAGTGTGTGTGTGTGTGTGTGTGTTTCTTTCTCAGCATGGTACACTGAAAAGTGCTCTAGGCCTGAGGGGGATGGGTTTGGATCCTAATTCTACCATTTATTACTTGTGTTACTTTAGGGAAAATCCTTCTTTCTGAACCCTGGCTTACTATTCTATAAAATTGAGACACTGAGGGGCAGCTAGTTGGTGCAGTGGACAGAGCTCCTTGAAGAATATGTTACAGTTGAATGGAGGAGACAACATTCAAACAACTATGTGCAAACAAGCTATGTACAGGATAAATTGGAAGTAATCCACAAAGGGAAGACGGGCTTGGGAAAGGTTTCCTGAACAATGTGGGAGGTGTGGAGAGGCAGCCTGGTACAGGGGCTAAAGTGCAGGATTTGGAATCAGGAAGCTTAGTTTGTATTTCTCCTCAGATACTTATGTGAGCCTGGACAAGTTATTTAATCTCTGGGAGCCTCAGGACCTCGTTTGTAAAATGAAAGGACTGGACCTGATGACCTCAGTTCTAAATCTATAATCTCCCATTAGAACTCACAGTTCCCCTTCAAATGACTGAACCAAACTGAAGGTTTACATCCGCCATGATGCTAGAGCCCAAAGCTGTGCTTTGTCCTTCCTTCTCAAAGGCGACCATGATATCAGGGAGATGTTGCCATGACATGCAAGTGAATTCTATTTCAGTGAGGGAGGGCTGGGCCACGTCAGCCTTTTCTCCTCTTGAGCCATCTGGGTCCAGTGTTCAGACATACATCAGGAGGACTGGAGATGGCTCTGGATGCAGTGGGAGACCCTGGCCTTTTTAAAGACCTAAGGTCTTTAACAGTTCAGGTTTGACTGAGGCGATGAACCTTCAGTGATTAAGGATAGGTAAGATATTGCCCTCTGTGAAGTAAAATAAAAAAGAATAGCTAAGATTTGTATCATGCTTCAAAGTTTGTAAAGTGCTTCACACTTGTTCATGGTTTGGCCCCCGACTGACTCAGAATGAATGTTAATAGCGCTCCTAGATTGCTTGATCCCAGTAAAGGGTCTATGAAAGGATCAGTGTATTTCTGCTCACTGTGCTGTTCTTTTACATCGAAGAGCCTCACTAGTGTTTACCTTTTGGGTGCCTTTAGCCAAGGGTGCTAACTCTGAACAGTGAAGGTTCCCTGCAGCTTCCTGAGGAATGAATATCCCAGAATATGACCCTGCAAATTACAAAGTTCTAGGAGAATGCATAGCAGAAGCCCAAGGTCCTCCCACAACCATCCTGTGCTTTAGGAAGGTTATTTTGCAGCTATATGGAGGCTGGCTTGGCGAAGGGAGAGATTGGAATCAAGGAGTCTGACTAGATTGCTACTTAAATAATTCAGGTAATTTTCCTTTATAACATACATCTTCAATATATTCAAAAGAGTGAAGAAAGTATCTTTTAACCTAAAATCAAATTAAATAATTGATGTGAAATTGAAGTGTGCAAAATACTCACGTTTTATACTATTAAAAAACCAGGGGCAGCTAGGTGGTGCAGTGAACAGAGCACCAGCCCTGAAGTCAAGGGGACCTGAGTTCAAATCTAGCCTTAGATATTTAACACTTCCTAGCTGTGTGACCCTGGGCAAATTATTTGACCCCAAATGCCTCAGCAAAATAAGAAAAAAAAACAGAGACTGGCCATGTGGATGGAGAGAAAGGGGCAGATGTGAGAGCATTAATAAGGCTTGGCAACTTATTGGATGGAGTGGGCAGAGAAGAACATGAACCTGGGTGACTGGTTGTCTGGTGGTAGCCTTAACTTTTGGTGAAGGAAAGTGTGAATAAGAGGTGGGTTTGGGGAAGGAGAAGGATGAGATAATGAGTTCTTTTTTGGACACATTGAGTTTAAATGCCTGTGGGACATCTAGGTGGAAATACCTAGCAGCATTATTTACTCTGACGTCATGAGGGTGACCTGAACATTTCACAGACTACCCTAGTAGAACTCAAGCTCTAGCCCAATGTATTTCCTCGCTGGGAACTAGGTGGTACAGTAGATTGAGTGCTGGCCCTTCAGCCAGGAAGACCTCAGAAGCTGCTTAACTGTGTGACCCTCAAAAAGGCATATAAGTTCTGCCCACTTTAGTTTCAACAGCCAAATGGAGATCACAACAGCAGCTACCTGCCTGGGTTGTTAAGATTAAATGGGACAATATTGATCAAGATCTTGGTACATGATAGGTGTCAAACCATGCTAGAGAATCTTGCAGTGTGGATCCAGGCAAGAATTATATGTATTGTTCAAGAGTTAACCAAGTCAAGTTCAGAGGGGCTCCTTTCCAGATTAGCTGCAGAGTGATTTATTTTTTCCTCCTTAACAGCTCCTGGAGAATATCTGTTACCTCACAGAGCAGTTGGGATCTGCATGGTCTGAAGGAAAATCCAAACCGATTGTTCATAAAAACATTGACTTGAAGTATTGTTTATTTGCTGAAATGTCCCTCTTACCTTCCAGTCTAGATGGAGCATCTCCTGCAGAGGCGTATCCCACTGGTGTGTGTGTAGGAAGTGCTCAATAAATATTAACAGATGGGTAGGTAGATAAAGATATCGGGAATTGCTCTGTTGACTTCAGGAAGGGAAGTAATCTTCCTCTGAGAAAAGACAGAGGGAAGATTTTTGTATACATTTGGTTTAAAAGCTAGGTAGTACAGTGCTTAGAAGGCTGAATTAGAGTCAAGAATATCTGTGTTCAAATCTAACGTCAGACACATATTAGCTATGTGAACCTGGGCAAGTCACAACATCTGTATTTCCCCATCTATAAAGTGGGGATAACTTTACACCTCCTTCTCAGGGTTGCTGTGAAGATCAAAGATATCATGTGTGAAGTATTTTACAAACTTCAAAGCACCATAGAAATCTTAACTATTGTTATTATTGTTTTAAAAAATTTAACTCCACAGAGGACCATCAAAACCATGTCTTAATTTCTGTATCTCCCCAAAATGGGGAACCTCAATTTTCTTATCTGTAAAATAGAGATGATAATTACATCTCCCTCACAGGGCCATTGTGAGCATAAAATTAGACAATGCTTAATAATGAGTTCTCCTTTGGACACATTAAATTTGAGATGTCTAACAGTATTATTTACTCTGATGGTATGAATTTTAGCAACATTAAAGTGTTTTAAAATTTTTGTAGGCATTTATTAAACAAATAATATCAAGTGCTGACTAAATACTTAGAAATATTCTACTTGACTGAGGTCCTTCCTCCCTAAAGGTTTATAATTCTACAGAAAGTCACCTTTTCACTACCATATGCTTTGTAGGAACTACCATCTCCATGAGGACACTCTCCAGGGATACAGCACCCAGACAACTGTGCCTTCTTTAAGGGATGGTCTTCCTTTCAATCTTTTCAATTCCATGGGCATCAGAGAAGTACTCTGATTTTCTGTTATCCTTTAGTCTTTGCACCTGATCAGTCTAATCCCACTTCTCTTCCTTTAAAGGAATCTTTTAGTTAATTAATACTAAAATATAAATTTATTTATTCAAACTTTTATTTTTTTAAATGCATTAAATGTTTAAATTTTATTTTAAAAAATAATTTATTTAAAATATTTTAAACTTTTATATTCATTTACCATCTGTCCCTCTCACTACTCCCATCCTTATTAAACAACAACAGCAAAAGAAAAATCCTTCCCAAACAAATCCCTCAATATAAGCATATTTAGCCCAACAAAACAAGTTTCTACATTGACTGTACTAGAAAATATAAGTTTCTGTCTGCATTTTAAGTTCTTCACTACATTGGAGAGAGAGGATGAGTCAGTCTACCCTTTTTCCGCATCAGACATTCCTCCAAATGGATAATGTCCCTTCTCCCACGTCTGCCCCAGCACATACCAAAGACAAAAGCCACTTACTTAGCAGTAAACTCAGATAGGACCCTAGGTCTTATAGAACTTCTAAAAATGTTAAACAAAGTGGTGATTTTTGACAGGTCAGGTGCTGACTAGAAGAGAATGTAAAGCAATTCATTATTTTTTCTTAATCATGAAAACCTAGTTTTGAGAAAACTCAGGTGTCTTGTACAGATAAAGTCCTGATAAAAAGGACCCAGAGGAGAATGGTTTAATATAGATATAGAAGGCTATTTCTTCTCTAAGGCAAAAATAGAGTCGATTTGGGCTGGGTGGTCTAGGTTCACCCTAAAATAAGCCCAACATCTATGAGATGAGTAGAAGTGGCTTCGAGTCTGGTATGTGCTGATGAAAACATGGTACAGGGTTCAGGGTACAGGAGGTGAATGTTTGGAGAATGAAAGATACTTTCTGGCCCCTCAGGGCTTTGCTGGGAGTGATATCCCTTAGATCAGTGACTGACCTATCTCTTCAGTGATTCTTTGGGTGTGGCATCTCTCAGGGATTCAGACTGTCCAGCTCAGGTCCGTGGTGGATAGTGTGGTCTTATGTGTAGGTGACAGGTGATTGCTAGTGTTACTTGGTATGAGATTGTTTGTGTGGTGGTTCATAGGGCTCTGATTAGGGCATATTTTTAGTTGGATGCTGATCTTGATCCAGATCAGGGGGAACCTAGAAGTTAGACTGGAAGGAGTTTTGAAGGTCATCTCACTTCATGGAGATTGCATGCTTTGCCCAAAGCCATATGGGGAGTAAGCTATCCAAATTTCCTAACAGGTTAAGTTAGGAGTGAATGATTATGTAGGAATAATGACAGAGAATATCTTTTCCATCTATTTTTTTCCAATTCAGTGCTTTTTGAGTGGCTTAAATAAAGCAAAGACCCTCAGATTTAGAGTATTTAGAAATCGATGATTTTCATATTCTATTTATGGTAACAACAGATCTCACATTCCTGCTCCCCCTCAAGGCCACCTAACTGGCTTCCCTGACTCAGGTCTCTTTCCTCTCCAGTCCATCCTTCACCCATCTACCAAAGTAATCTCCAACAGCATAGCATTGGCCACACGAGTGGTACCCACTCACTGTTTTGCTTAAGAATCTTCAAAGGTTCCCTAATGCCTAAAATAAAAAAAATGCTTCAGCTGGCATTCAAAGCACCATACAATTTAGTTCCCATCTGCGTACTAATTTGGGCTCCTTTACTCACTCTACGTTCCAGTCAAAAGGGCTTGGTGGTTGTTCTCCAAACTCCATCTTCCATTTTTCTGCACCTCTGCAGTTGCCTCTCCCTCCCCAGAAGCAGCTCCCTTCTCTTGTCTGCCTCCTAGAATCTTTGATTTCTTTCAAGGATCATTTTTCACAAGCCTGTCCTAGGTTGCTGGGGCAGTAATGAGCAGAATACTTTGTATACAGTAGGTACTTATTAAATATCCGTAGCATGGAATTATCAGAACCCTTCAGCACTATTTCCTGAGGTTAACACAGGACAGTTTTCAAGAAGTCTGTTTCTTATCTTCTGACAGCTTTTAGACCATGTCTTTTAACACACGAGTCGAGTAAATTAGCATTCTCTTGATAATCAGAGAAAGTCACATTTTAGTGCTGAATAACTCTTCATCCATCTTTAGTCCAAGCCCCTTGTCCAAGCCTTGACATTTAGACTCTCAAAATGCCTCGAAAGCCATCCTGGGTTGGGGGGGGGGGAGGAGAGAAACCACACCATTTATACTTGCATTTTAAAGACTTCCTTTCAGAAGGTGAACTTCTGGACTCTTTTGATTGGGACCTGCCTATAAATGCTTACAATCTTTCAGGTGAATGCAGAGAAAAAGAATAAAACCTAGACTTAATAAAGGAAGCTTTCAAAGATTGCCCTGGGCCAGAATTTTTTACCTATGGAATTTTGGTTTCCCTGTCTCCTCCTGTAAAATGTTATCTAGTTTCATCTCAAGTACAAAAAAAATTTTCTTTTCACTCACAATTAAGGATTAGATCCTTCTTTGGTGGTGTTTGGGAGAGTGACCCTAAAAAGTCCCCAACCAAACTGAAGCTATGAGAGAGATACCATCCCAGTTAGGATTGGAGATATAAATTCCATCGTTGTCTAAAATGCTAACTATTTACCCGCTTCCTCATTCCTGGTAGGCCAGGGTCTCCCCTTGCATCTGGAGCCATCTCCCCTCATCCTGACCTATGTCTTGCCCCCGGATCCAGATGGCTCTGGAAAGAATGACAATGACCTTGAGCAGTTCTGCCTCACTTAAATCCAATTCACTTTTGAGTCAAGTCCTCACCCTCCTGATGTCACATTCACAAGAATGAAGGGCCCACAACAACAACCAACCACTATAAGAATAGTTTTTTCCTTGTAGGGTTTCCTAAGGGTGTCAGTGAATGTTCTATTCTCTCCCTTGCCACTAACTCACAGGATCACCTTGCGTGGTTCATTCGCCTCCTCAGGGCCTCAGTTGCTTCCTGCAACTGGACAACATGGTCTTAGCTATAATCCCATCTGTGTTTGAAATTTGTTTATTCTGTGACTTGACTACAGACTTGCTCATCTCACTTCATGATAACTCTCTAAGGTCTTGATATAAACCACTGGGCAGGAAAAGCATCACTCCCTTCATCCTCAAAAAAAATCTCTATGGAGACTGAAGTCTAGATCTTCAGCCCCACAGGGCCCAGTTCAAGACTAGAGCTTCCAAAAGACTCCACAGAATCTGGGAGGTTAAATGCTTCCACATAGAACCTACACAAGAGAAAATAGAACCAAAGGAAACACTTTGAGAGATTTCTGAGTCACATCCTTGGGAGGAAAGTCCTACCAAAATATTAGCATAGCAAAAAGCAGAGCCCGATGCTTCTGAGCTGGATAAACTCACTGGAGAATTATGAAACAATTTGGCTGGGGAGAAAGGAAGTAGTGTTCACCAGATTGCCTTCCATGTGAAATGCAGGAAATTATCCATCAGGTGGGAGGGAATTACTGTGATTCCACCCAGATGAGACTCTCAGGAAGCTGCAGGGTTCTTGGTAAAATAAAATAAAATGAAGGTGGAAGGACATCTGAGAAACCTGTTCATTCCACAGGTTCCCAGATCTAGAAATATTTTTCATCTTTCCATCCTAGGACTCTGCACTTCATTTCTTAAATTCCTGGTGAATGAACACAGAGGGAAGAGAGGCAGGAGCAATCGATCTGGGTGAAAGGCACAATGTGTAATTGCCTGGATGACTTCAGTATGACCAGTGCTAGATAAACATAGAGCTTTATCAGTCAGAGATGAAAGCCACCTCACCAGCTCCGGGATTTCTCCCTGAAAAGCAGACAGATACAGACGCAGTATCTTATCAGGTGGTTTTAGAATTCAAAAAGGGGCATATAAAGTCTCAGACTAACAACAGCCTCAAGACATGATGTGCAAGTCCAGTTTGGTAAAACTGAACTCTTTTAAAGAAATAGGAATCAAGCAGAGAAGAGATGACATTAAAAGAAAGCAAAAGCTACTATTCCAGTTTCTAAAACAGAGCTGAACCTGGTCTCACCCTCTCGATTTAGCAGCAAAAATGCTGTTTCTTTTAAACTCACTAATTTTTCAGAGCTGTATTAGCTCTCCTCAAGCAAAAAGCAAAAGCAGGTACACATACACACACACACACACACACACACACACAATTAATTAGATAGAAGTCACATAGCCCTAAGGAAGCTGCAATGCTAGGTCATATTGATACTGCCATAAAAAATTTGTACTGAGTTCCAAGAATCAGGCATCAGAGTTAGGATGGAAAGATTCTCCTTTCCTCATGAAGGAAGAGAAGAAAAGGAAGGGAAAGACTTCCTTGCTTTTGTAAGATTAAAATAGATTCATTTTTTTTATCTTCATGGAGAAATATCATATGTCAAGAGTAAATGATATTTTTAAAAACCAAAAAGATAAATAAGATGCTTAGTGCAAATCTAGAAAAAGAGATTATTATTAGAAAAACCCAGCTTGATTTCATCATAAACAGGATAAAACTTTATTTCTTTTTTTGAATGGTTTGCTAAATTGGTATAAAGGGAGCGTAATAGATATTTTAGCAAAACATTTAGCAAAGTCTCATGTTAGCGTGATAAATGTGGAAATATGTTTAGAAGAACTGTATATATTTAACCTATGTAGGATTACTTGCTGTTTAGGAGAGAGAGGTTGGTGGGGAGAGAGGGAGAAAAATATGGAACACAAGGTTTTGCAAGGGTGAATGTTGAAAACTATCTTTTCATGTATTTTGAAAATGAAAAAGCTATTATTAAAAAAGCCACCAAAGTCTAATACTATAGAAAAGATAGGCACATAAGATAAACAAAGTAGCACAACAAAAGGAGAAATAAAATCATTGATCTTTGGAGATGATATGATGATTTACTTAGGAACTCTAGAAGTTAAATGAAAAATTAATTGAAAAAATTAATAACATTAGTATAGTAACAGTTGGTTTAAAACCCACAAAATCACCAACCATTTTATGTAATAGCAACAAGACCCAGCAAGAAGAGATATGAAAAGAAATTCTATTCAAAATAACTAAGTAATATATAAAATATTTGACAGTACACTTGCCAAGATATATAAAGAAATTATATCACTATAAAACATTCTTTATAGAAATAAGAGTTAAATGATTTAAAAGATTCTATTTATGGTTGGACCATGTTAATATAATAAAAATAGTAATAGTACCCAAATCAATTTACATTTTCTGTGCCAAATCAAACTACTAAGGAATTATTTTATTTAACTAGAAAAAATATTAACGAAGCTTATCTGGAAGAATAAAAGGTAAAGAGTTTCAAGGGAAATGCCAAAAAAAGAGGGAAGAAAGGGGACCAGGCATGATAATGATAGTATTACAAGGGAAATTTGAAAGATTTCAGTTTAAAGCAACAAAAAGCAAAGATTTAATCATAATGATTTAGCCAGTCTAATCGGACAAAAAAAAATTAAGCTTTACAAATATGGAGGAAGGCTAAGTGGGGTTGATTGAATCCTTGGGTAACTATTATTAAACCTAGTTGACTAGAAGTGGAAAATGCTACAATTTTTTTTATATCATTTTGTGCGATGGTATAGATAGCAGTGAATGAGGTTGTAGTATCAATAAATTTCAACAAATACCATTACAGGTTAAAAAATAGAAGTTGATCAATGAAAGAGATTAAGTACACAAGACTGGTAACTGAATATAGAGAACTAGTATTTGATAAACCCATGGTAAACACTCACTGGCAAAAACTGCTGGTTTCCTATCTTTTGGGGAAGACTTATATAAACTGATTCCAAGTAAAATGAACAAACCAAGGTGCACCATTTATGTTATTATTCAGTCCACTTCAGTCTTGTCCAACTCTTTGTGACCTCATATGGATTTTCTTCACAAAGACACTGGAGTGTTTTGCTAATTCCTTCTCCAGCTCATTTTACAGATGAGGAAACTGAGATTAATGAGTGATTTGCCCAAGGTTACATAGCTAGTTAATGTCTGAGGCCAGATTTGGACTCAGGAAGATGAATCTTCCTGATTCCAAACTCAATGCTCTATTTTCTGCATTACTTAGCTGTCTGTGAACAATTTACACAATGATTATAATAACCTAAAGGAAAAAATAGATCATTTAAAGGCTACATAAACACCATGACCAATTCTGATTGCAAAAAAATGAGTGATGAAACATGTTTCCCCTCTTTTGGCAGAAAGGAGATGAACAAGAAATAAAGAAGGAGGCAATGTTTTCAAACAGGGCCAATGGATAGATTTTTGCTTGATAATATTTATTAGAAGGGAAGGCTATTTTTACTTTGAGCTGTGTTGTGGAGGATAGTGGTTAGGTAGTGATAATAATGTAAAAATTTTTTGAAAGATTATCAATGAAACATTTTAAAACACACAGAAAAGAAGAGGAACAAAAGCAAAGGGGACAGAATATTTTGGTATAATCATGTTATATTTAACATAGACTTTTTAAAAAGCTGTAGGGCAATAGATATTCATGGTTTTACATGCATTCCTCTTTTTCAGTTCTTATTTATGATATAAATGCTCATAATTGTTAAATTTGTGATTTTAAGAAAAAGAAAATTTTTATTTTTTTATTTTAAAAGCTTTTAATTTTTACAACATATGCATAGTTTTCAATATTCACCCTTGTAAAACCTTGTGTTCCAAATTTCTCTCCCTCTCTTCACTCCACTCCCTCCCTTAGATGGTATATGTTAAACCTGCAGTTCTTCTATATATATTTCCACAAATATCATGCTGCACAAGAAATATCATATCAAAAAGGAAAAAAAATAAGAAAGAAAACAAAAAGCAAACAAACTATAACAAAACAAGTGAAACACTATTTTGTGATCCACACTCAGTTCCCACAGTCCTCTCTCTGGGTGTAGATAACTTTCTCCATCACAAAATCATTGAAACTAGACAACCACCTCACTGTAGAAAAGAGCCATCATAATTGATCATTATATAATCTTGTTGCTGTGTACAATGTTCTCTTCATCCTACTCACAAAGAAGATGTTACATATTTTTGTTTGTTGTGTTGGTGAGGCAAATGGGATTAAGTGACTTGCCCAGGGTCACACCGCTAGAAAGTGTTAAGTATCTGAGGATGGATTTAAACTCAGGTCCTCCTGATTCTAAGGTCAATGCTCTATCTGCTGCATCATCAAGCTAAGAAATTTTTTTTTCCTGAGACAATTGGGTTTAAGTGACTTGTCCAGGGTCACACAGCTAGGTAGTTTTAAGTGTCTGAAGCCAGATTTGAACTCTGGTCCTCCTGATTTCAGTGCTGGTGCTCTAACCACTGCACCAAGAAAAATTTTTAAAGAGTAGTTTTAAAGAGTATGATTGAATAGCCAAAACCAAAGAATAGTCTTTATTCAATGTGAAGTAAGTCTGCAGTGGAGTGTAGCCTGTGTTATTAACAATTTTTAGCACTTACTTGGATAAAGGTATGGATAGAATGTTTATCCAATTTTTAGGGATCATAAATCTGATAGAGCCAACACCCTGTATAATAGTGTTAGAATATATGAAAATCTTGATGGACTAAAAATCTTTTTTGGATTAAAGATACAGTTTAATAGGGAACAATCTAACATTTTATGTTTAACATTTATGTGTCCAAAAATTCAACTTCACAATTACAAAATAGGGAAGAGAAGTTAGAAATTTCTCTGAAAAAAATTCTGGGGGTCACAGTAGACTGTAAATTCAGAATCAAGAGCATGGCATGGTTTTCAGGATGGCTAATGCAATCTTAGTTTGCTTGAAGAGAATCATGGCCCAGGCAGGTAATATTCTAGCCTTGTCAGGTGAATATCTGGAGTGATGTAGGTGCCACATTTTAGGAAGGATGTTGACAGGTTGGAAACACTCCAGAGGAAGACCACCAGATTGCTGTTGGACCTTGATTTCCTGCCATATGAAGAATATTTGAAAGAATTAGAGAAGAGAAGACTAAATATCTCCAAACATGATGGACTTTCATTTGGACCAGGAATTAAATTTGTTTTTCTTGGTCTCAGAGGGCAGAACTTAGAACAATGTGTAGCATTTTAAAAGAGGCAGGGATTAGGTTTGGGAAAAATTTAGAGCCACTTCAAAGCAGAAGGGCCTGCCTCAGGTAAACTACCTCTCATTTAAGGACTTCCAGGAAAAGCTGAATATAGTCTTGTCTATTCAGGCTTGAGTTGTTTTAAGCAGGCCCTGAGATACCTTTTTTTTTTTTTTTTTCCCCTGAGATACCATTTTTTTCCTCCCTGAGATACCTTTCAAAGCTGAGATTCTATGCTCTCTTTTAAAAATTTTCTCAAGTAGAATGAAAGCAAAAAAGAACTAGAGAAGAACAGTATCTCACTGGAAGATTTAAAGTTGAAAGGGATTTTAGAAATCATTTCATCTAAGCCGGACTCATTTTTCAAGATGAGGAAACTGAGACCCAGATGTGAACAGCGACTCCCACAATCCCACCAAGATAGTACATAGTAAAATTAAGATATGAAAAGAATCTTCTGGTTCCAAATCCAGCTTGTTCTTTCTACCACCCCAAATGCCTCTGGAAAAACAATGCTTACAACTACGGAATGCTGGCAATCTGGGGTTGTTATTTTAGTAGAGGATATGAAGGTTCCCAAGGACTGAGGTCATCTCCTCACCCCCAGCCCTGCCTCCACACCACGACAATACTATCTATCTGCCTGCTCAAATATCCAAGTGTCTATGGGTAGGTCTGTTACCTGATAGACATTTATCTGGTTACTTCACAGCTCCTTCCTTTCACCAAGGCATCTGGCAACAGCACCACTATGGAGGCTTTGTTCCTTAAATTATTTGGACTGGATGTCTCTAAAGCTCTGAGCTGAAAAAAGAACTTTTTTTTTTTTTTTTCATGGAAAATTTCCCAGAGAATTAAATGGGATTGAGTGGTGTTTAAGCCATATGCCGAATGAATTCATTATCTCTTCTTCATTGAACTCATTATCTCTGTGCTGGTGGAAATTTCTAGAAACTGATTTCTATGAAGCCTGCTGGGAAAGACATGTGCTCTGCATATGGTGGAGAACAGAAAGGGTATCTCACTTACAGTGGAATACTCCTTCCAATATGCTAATCACCAACACAAAAACTTGACATTTATCCTTTTCAGGAAAGCTTATTAACTGTGTGACCTTGGGCAATCATTTAACCTTTTGGAATTACGTTTTTCTTGCTTTTATAAGTGAGGATGAATCGAAAGGACTTCTAAGCATCCTTCCAACTCTGAAATTGTGAGCTTACACAAATATAGATTTTGACAAATAAATATTCCATTATATCCATTTACCATAATTTGTTCAGCAATTCCCAGTTGATGGGCACCTATTTTCATAAATTTACAAACAGTTATACTATAATATAATTTTATACATAATAAAATTTATCATTAAATAATATATCTTTATCATATATAATATATTATTAAATTAATATATTATAAAGTATATCATAATATAAATATATATTAAATATTAAATATATATTACATGCATACATATAGTTAAAATACTGGCAAATATACTAAGTCAGTTTCAAATTCTGTCATCTACACAGCACTCAATTCAATGATGAGAGTAAATGATACTCAAGGATGGTTTTGACCATCAGTTGACCAAAAAAGGTTGAAAACAAAAACAAAATGGTGAAGATATGCTTTGGATAAAGCAAACATTGTTATAGTTTAAGAAATCCATTCCTGTGGATTTGGTGTGAGAATACCCCCCAGTGCTACCATGCATGCCATACATAACTCATAGCTTTAAAGAGCTTCCTAGAATACAGAGCTGTTAAGCAAAATGCCAAGGATCCTACAGACATATCTTCCTGCCCCTAGGGATGGCCATCCATTTATCACGCCTTGCTTCCACACTTATTCTGACAGTATTTCTGACTTTCACAATTTCTGGGGATGCTTCTGTGATTAATACCTGAATTAAGTAATATAATAATTAGTGTACAGCATAAGTCATTAAAAATTTGATTCAAAGAGTCTTTTATTCTTCTGATCCAAAATAGTAAACTAAGATTCTGTGATGTCCCAAAGGTGATGCTTTTCGTGTCCCTAGAATAAGGAGAAGGGAAGAGTTCTAAACAAGTAGATTAAAATGCCTCTATTTGAGTCAGATCACAGAGATCTCAAAGATAAAAGAACCTCATCTCATCTAAGCAGTTCATGAATAGGACTCCTCTCTACATTATCCCATTATCTCAATGATGGGGAATGTACCATCAACTGCAGTTGGCCATTCTGCTTTTGGATATGTCTTTCTATCAAGCCTAAGTTCTTACTACTGCTCCCGATTTTATCATCTGTAACTAAGAATATGTCTATTCATTTTCAGTCTTCAATCTTAAATCATCAGCCTATGACAGAAACAAAGCAGGTCAAGAATGGGGAGGGGACAGCCAGGATCCAAGGGTCTAAGTTACTTGTTATGGTCCAAGGATCTGAATTACCTGTTATAATCCAAGAGCCTAGATTATCTGCTATGCTGTTAAGAGCAGGAGAGTTCAGAGTATGTCTTAGATCAGGTAGGATATTGGACTCGGCGCACGTGGAGCTCATAACTGTCTTTCAGGAACTCCTGGAAGACCCTGATAAGCTTAGTTCTTTGAGGAGACTTTTCCATAATTACCATTGATGTAGGCCTTTAAGATTTGCAAAGAGTTTTTACACATCTCATTTCATGATTCTCACAAAAACCCAGATGAGAAGACTGAAGTTAAAAGAGCTTAATTGACTTGCCCAGAATCACACAACTAACATGTATTTGAGGCACAATTAGCAGTATTCCTACATCCAAGTCCAGTACCTTCTTCATTATATGCCCAGCTTCTCCCTAATATTTAAAGTTTTATACATTTCAAACACTTTGACCTAACCATATTCAACAGTGAATCCAAAGGCAACTAAAGGTGCTGGGCATAGAGTGAGGAAGAGCTGAAATCAAATCTGACTTTAGACAATTTTTAGCTCTATGACCTTGGACAAGCCATTTGAGCTTCGGTGGAAATAATGAGAGCAGTTGGGAAGAACAAATGATAAAACATTTGTTAAAATCATAGCACCTGGCATGTGGTAAACAGTGTATAAATATTAGCTATAATCGTCATCATTATTATTATTATAAAATTACATTTCAAAATCAGAAATAAATATGGATTGCTCACTATCTGGGAATTGGCTGTTCTTGTTTGTCTCTAGGTTCATGATCACAGGTGGCATAAATTAGGAGGTACAAAGCAAAATAAATGAAAGTTAGGAAGAAAGATACACTTGAGGAAAAAACTCTGCATGAATACCGACATCACTGGTGGTCTGAGAATTCCAAAGTGGCAATCATTAAGGATCTTCCAATGCAATCTCAGGAACTTGCTAGCTAGGAAAGCCTGGACTGAGCATAAACCTCTCTGAATTTCAATTTCCCAATATGTAAAAAGCATGAGACACTTGTTGCAAATATCTGACAGAGTCACTGTGAGGATCAATTGGTAAAATGTATATGAAATCTATTTTTAAATCTTTAAATGCTATAGAAAGGCCCATTTTTATCATAAGCAAACTTCCTTGAGAATTAGTCAAATATGCATATGTACTGTCAAAAAAAGTTATAATTATAAAATAAAATAAAAATTAAATTAAAAAATTTATTGAAAAAAAAAAAAGAGAATTAGTCAAATAATTGTTTTGCTTCCAAGAAAAGAGAACTGTTAAAGGCAAACTTTATCCATCACCATTTTTCTCTCTTTTAATAATGAAAGATTTATCTCCCAATTTAATCAACATCAGCCTTCTTCAGTCAGTTCAATGAAATACAATGGACCTGGACCTGATCTTGTAAGCATAATGGCTTCTCACCAGATGCTGATGGATATTTCAGTATCTTGAATTTCACCTTTAATGCACTCATTTTATCATCTAGAAAGCTTCCTTGTTGTTGCCAAGGAAAAATTGCAGCCTCTTCCTCTGCTTGGCTGAATGAAAAGTTATAAAAGAAAAATGACCTATCAACAAGACTAAAATATCTTTTTAACTTAAAAAAAAGCTTCTGAGTGCCTTGTTGGGTTGGATGTCTGAAAAAGGACAATACTTCTCCCAAGTGAAATGGAAATGCTGTCAAAGTAGAGATGTCAAAGACCACTTTTGAAGCTACTTTTTTACTAGGGGCTCAATAACAGTCACAGTCCTGGGTAGAATTGTGAAGGAAGGAGAATTTATCCTAGGCTTCCCCGTTTTGCTCTCTTTTGCCTTATTTGCCCCCCCCCTTTGCCTTATTTGAAGCCTTTCTTCTCCTGTCTCCTAACTAAATTCCCAAAGTCCTCTTGCTTCTTGTAGAGCCAAAATGTGATGTTCTGTTCTCTAAATTGTAATCGTTCTCTGGAAGCAGATCTCTTGGGGAGCTTCTGGAGGCAGCCTTAGTTTCAGTTCAGTTCAATAATCCCAAAATGCAGCCAGGAGTTAAAATCCAGATCCTTTATTGTCTCTTCCCAAATCTTATCTCTTTCACTTGGGGCTCGGCTAGTTTTCTGGAGGCCTTCCTTTCTGCTTGGTTCCCGAGAGCTCTTGTCTGAATGTCTCCAGCCAGCACAAAAGTTGAAGTGAGAATGAATCTTGACTCCTCTTCCCAGAGAGTGGGCTTGTGGATTTCTGACCTCTGACTTGTGAATCTCCAGGAAGTCAATCCTACTTGTGAATCTCCCATAGTCCTCTACAAAGTCCTCTACCTCTCTTCTAACTTCTTACAATTATTTCATTCACCCTAAGGTATAAATATCTGATAATATCCTAAAAAGTTTCCCCCTTTTATTTTGAACAAATATTGGATTAACTGAGATAAAGATCTCACCAATGAAATTCCAGGCATCAACCAATTGTTTGGGAAGCAGTTAAAAGTGGGGAATGGGTCTTCAAGCCCCTGAAATTATATACACCAAATCGGGGCCAACTCCATGGAGGGATAGCTCTGCTCTAAAACACTGTATTCTCAAAAACCAGGAGTTATTTATAGGATCCTGGATGCAGAAGCAGCGAGATGGCACAGTGGATAAAGAACTAGGCTTAGAATCAGAAAGACTCATCTTCCTGAATTCAAATTTGATCTGACACAAGCTGTGTGACACTGGATAGATCATTTAACCTTGTTTGCCTCAATTTCCTCATCTGTCAAATAAGCTAGAGAAGGAAATGGAGAACCACGCCAGTTTCTTTGCCAAGAAAAACCTCCAAAAGGGATCATGAAGAGTTGGACATGACCGAAAAAAAAAAAAAAAAACAAACAAACAATTAAACAACAACAAATGGATGCAGACAGAAGGGAGCTTTAGGGTTTTTTTCTTCCCCTACTCATCATTAAAACCATTTACAAATTAAAAATTAGATTTTCCCCCCATGGAACTGTCAGAACTGCATCAACACAAGAATTTTGCTTTCTACCACACAATGGTTCTCTAGTATGCTGATTTTCTTCTCCAACCTTTCCCTCCAACCTTGGCAGGGGGTGGGGAGGAGGAGGAATTGAGGGAGTAGCAGTGCAACAGCTTAGCTTAATGTTATTATGCAACCAGATAATACATCCCAGCACTTGAGGAAGTTTGACAAAATGGAATACGTGTTTAGATTTCTAAACCCTGAGACAACTCAGAGCAAAGAGGATCTGGCAAGAATTTTCCAGATGTACTACAAATGGTTTTACTCTTTGGGTACAGTAGGGATACAGCTGTTGCTGGACTAGTTATTTACAGAGCGAGTGAAAGAGATGTCAGGGGAATTAAAACACTTGGGGCCAAGTTCTCCCCCTCTTTCCTTCAGTGCAAGGAAAACAGACTACAGTGTTCTTGATGATGGTCAGCTTCAAGAAGTATCTAAGAAGAACACAGACCATAGGTCTCTGCTGAGACAATTCTGTGAGAGAGAACATGCAAGGGTATAGACTGGGGAGCATCAGAATATGGAGGGAAATGTGAGATAAGACAAAAGACTCCTACTAGTGTGGAGTGGAACCTAGCATTTCTGCCATATGGCAAGTCACATATTTTACACAGCAGTCCTTACTCAGTCAAGGGCCTCCCTGTTGTACCATACTTCTGGTCACACAGACATTTAGAGCTATATACTTCACTCTCCTATAAACCATGTCCAGGGAGGCAGAAAAACACGGTAATGTGGGTAATGGAGGGGGGAAGGGGAAGAGGGAATACTGGCCAATGAGAGCCCAGCCTTTATGAGCATATAAGGCATACTTGGCAGATTTTATCCTCACCTGGGCTCCAGAGAATGTGCAGGTATTCTGTGATTAGTCCACCACGTGGCGAAAGAATAGAATTTTTATTGGCTACTGAGCAAAAGGTTCTCTAATAGGGCCAAAGATAACTCTATTTTTTCCGGCTACCATAAATCCAGCTCATTAGTGTGAGTATGAAGCAGGATAAGGAACCCTCAAGGTTACTATGGCAACTGCTTTAAGTATAAGCCCCTTCTCCCCAGGGACTGAGATAGTATATGCCTTAATAGTACACCTTTACCCATATCATTGATAAAAAAAAAAAAAGAAAAGAAAAAGAAAAAAAAATTAAATGGCATAGGGCCAATCACAAATCTCTAGGGTATTCCATTGGATACCTGCTGCTATGTGGACATGAAATCTTTTTTTTATTATTATTAAAGCTTTTTATTTTCAAAATATACACATAGTTTTCAACATTCATCCCTGAAAAATCTTGTATCAAATTTTGTTCTCCCTCCTTTCTTTTTTGTTCTCATCCCTCCCCTAGACAATAAGTAATTTAATATATACCGAACTATGCAATTGTCCTATACATATTTCCATAATTATCTTGCTACATGAGAAAAATCAGATCAAAAAGAAAAAAAAAATGAGAAAGAAAACAAAAAACAAGTAAACAACCAAAAAGGGAACATACTCTGTTATAATCTACACTCAGTACCCAGAGTCCTCTCACTGGGTGCAGCTGGCTCTCTCCAACACCAGCCATTGGATCTGGCCTGAATCACCTTGCTGTTGAAAAGAGCCACAGGACATGACATCTTTAATGACTATTCTTTGGATCTGGACATCCAATCAGTTCTGAACCCATAATTAGGTACATTTAACCCCTGACCAAAAGCCCATCATTACTATTTCTTATACCACAGCCTAAAAAGAGAAGCCCTATTCTTTGATACCATCTCCTTCATCATTATATATTTATAACAGAGTACAATGCAGACTATTAGAGAGGACCTACCTCTCATGTTACTCCCAGATTCTACATTCATTGGCTTATTTGCTTACAAGAAATTCTTCATTTCTCTTTTATCCAACCATGTCAACAAAACACTTAGACTCCATTTACTAAAAACAAAGGCAATATGGTTAAAATAACAAATATGGTACAATAAATACACACACACATACACACAAACACAATAGCAGTGAATACTCTCCAAACCAGTGACATGTAACAACATGAGAACAAGAATCATAAGAGGCTATCGCTTTAAGATTTGTAAAGTGTTTTATATATGTTATCTCATTTGATCTTCACCAGAAGGCTAGACAGTGAGTACTATTTTGTTATTGTTCAGTTATTTCAGTCACGTCTGACTCTTCATGACCCCATTTGGGGTTTTCTTGGCAAGAATATCAGTGTGGTTTGCCATTTCCCTCTCCAGAGTAAATATTATTACTATCCCCATTTTCCAGATGAGGAAACTGAAGCTCGAGAGAGGTTAAGTCATTTGCCTTGGGTCACATAATTAATAGACATTTGCAGCAGGGTTCCTGTCTCCAAGCCTAACACTCTACCTACCACATCACTTAACTGCTAATTTGTAGTGACAGAGGGACCCATTATGAGTGATTGAACTTAACGGACTAAATAAGCCACCTTTCACCTCTCGAGTCCAATCCGTCCCAGCCCTGTGACCCAGAAGGGTCAATCAAGAGGAAATATAAATATGGGGATGGTAACTTGCCAGAGTCAGTCTTTATGATGGGGAAGCCACAGCTGTATGATTCAGGAACTTTGCTCTGGCGTGAAAGATGGGCTCCACCCAAGGGCTCTCTACAAGAGTCCAAACTGTTCTCAGGAGCAGCCTTTGAAGGAATTGATGGAAGGACTGGGGATTCACTCATCATTCGGAATTGAAATAAGACTGTCTGAGCTGTTCTGTGCCCCTCACTCACCAGACCAGTGGGCTCTTAGGACATGGCAGCCAGCATCTCTCTCTCCCCTTCAATCCTCAAGCAAAACAGAGTTCCTACTGAGGGCTGTGTCACTACTGGGGAGTGCCCCACTAAAACCGAGCCAGAAATCGTCGCTCCAAAATTCCAGCACTACTTCCAATAAGTGTGTCTTTTCCATGACTGTGACATCTTGTTCACTACTCTAGTGCTAATATTGAGCTTCTCGTGCCATTTTGTTACAGGTCCTTTCCTCTCCTTGTAGATGTGAAAGTCATTACAAGAAAAACACTCCTTACTTTAGGAAAAATGCACTGATGCCTTCTGTTTTTATAACATCACAATTTATGAATCTAGTCCTAGCATTGAACTCTCCCTTATAACAAAGAAAAACAGTTAAGCAAAAATAACTGATAAGGATACCTATATGATAGCAAATGCAACATTCTATCCTGTTATTACTTTCCCACCTTTGTGCCATGAGGAGGGAAATAGATGACATTATTTCTTTTCTGGGCTCCAGGTTGGTTATTATAATTACTCAGAGTTTGGCTTTTCCTTAGTGTTCTTTCCATAAGTCTTCCCATGTTTCCCCATACTTATTTTTGTAATCTCCCAGAGCATTGATGCATAGAGTTCACTCATAATAGAACTCTCTAAATATTTGCTAATTAGTAGATGAATTTTATAGCTACAAATGAGAAAGAACTCAGTTCCCTAGGACTGCATTTTCAGTGCATATGATTGCATATTCAGTGCAGCCATCGCATAACTCATTAATGTTACATTAAAACATTATCTTCTTATTATGTTTAACAATTAAAACATGAATGTTACAAAGTCAATGTAGCTCATCAAGTAAGTTACACAGTTATTACATGTTTTGATACTCGCCGGACAGGCTAGGACTTTTGCCAAGGTTGGGTTGCCCTGTCTAATCTCCCCTTCTTGTTCAATGTTTCTAAACAGTGCTCAGTGATCATCATCAGAAGTAATAGGTTCTTTGTTATAGGTCCTTTGTTCTGCACTTGAGTAGAACCCCTTAATTCATAGTGACAGAGGGACCCATTGTAAGTGATTGAATTTAATGGGCTAGTGAGCAAGCCAAAAAAAATAAGTGGCTCACCCAGGGATAATGCAGAAAATAACTGGTAAACTGGAAGTTACCCTGAAGGTAAATAAATACTTTGGTATGGGTCACTTTCACAGCCTTGCTACTCAGCTGGAAATGACAACTAGGTGGTAGCTTACCCAAGTTGCAATGGAATCAATCAATAAAAGGTAGAATATGAATTCCATTTCCACAGAATGGATCAGATGAGGGAGCAGGGAAGAGACAGCATTAAGTTACTTCTTGGGATAAAATTTAAGAATCCTAGACTATTCCAAACAAAATCACAGTCATCCTATACAAGGACACCGGATGGGTCTTAATAATACACCACTCTGATCCCATTTTCACCCACTCACTCATAAACCTTCAATGGCTCCCATCCCCTACTAAATAAAATGCAAATGCCTTGACCTGAAATTGAAGATTCTCCACAAGATGGCACTTTATAGCCTCCCATAAATTTCTAACACATTCTATGTACCCTAGCCAATTAGAACTACTTTCAATTTCCTAACTAAGCCATATTCTTTATTTTGGTTCATGGAGTTCCCATCACTCTTCTGCCATCTTTACTTTGATATTTCACTGGAGGACCCATAATTTCATCCATGTGGATAACTTGGTGCAGCTCACACTATATCCAAGCCCTATCATCTTTTATAAGGCTGTTCTATGCTTTCTCATAAATTCTCCAGCAGAGACAATATGACCAATGTACTACAATCCTTCTTTTATATTCTTTTAACATATTAAACATTTTAATCACTTCTAGCATGCAAATCATATTTCTAATGGTGTGACTTTATATCTTCATTCTGTCTTTCCATTAGAGAAGAAATATAAAGCCCCATTATTAGCAACAATGACTTGCATGCTAGACGTGCTAATAATAATTTAGTTTTTCTTTTTTCTTTTTTCCATCCATACCACTACTAGGTCTATTTCCAAAGATGATTGAGGAAATTATAGCAGCTGTTTTTGTAGTAGCAAAGAACTGGAAAATTCAGGGATGACCACACATTGGGGAATAGCTGAACAAATTGTAGCAAATGATTGTGATGGAATACTACTGGGCTATAAAAAATACTGAGCTACTAAAAAATGATGAGCTCAATGATTTTTAGGAAAACATGGAAAGAATTACATGAAATGATGAAGATTGAAATAAGCAGAACCACGGGAATATTCTATACAATAATCACAATATTATTTTGAGAATGAATTTGACCAAATGAGTTGTTTTGACTATTATAAATATCCAAATTAACTATGAAGGACATACAAAGAAAGATGCTATTTTCATCCAGAAAAAGAACTTATAAATAAAAGTGTTTATGGGACAATTATATGTGTGTGTATGTGTATACATATATACATACGTATTTATGCCTAATAGTAGTCATCTCTAGGACATATAGGATGGGGAAGAAAAAAAAGAAAAAATAAATTTACATGATACCTTTATTGTATATTTAAAAGTAATAGCAAGTTATACATTGTAGATTTGCAGTTTCATGTGCAGTCACTTTTTTTTATAATACTATGCTATGAAAATGCTCACTTTATTCCACAAATTAAAAATAAAATAATCTTTTTAAAAAGATCTAATAAAGTTATTTACATTGAAGAATAAATGATTGCTAATATTTTTAAAGCACATTATCAAGATCACTGACAAAAAAAGAAGGTGGATTGGTCATGTTGCAAGAATCAGGCAAACTAAGTGATATAATGGTACCTCTGAAATGTTAAAATAATATAAATATCATGGCATGGCTTAATATCTTCCCTCTATTTTTCCATTGATGGCAGAAAGTGAAGAATAATTTTAAAAACCTCTTGAGGAGGGTGAAAGAGGACAGTTTAAAAGCTGGCTTTAAGCTTAACATAAAAAGCAGTAACAACAACAAAGATCTTGGCATCTAGTACCATCGCTTCCTGGCAAATAAAGGGAAAAGAAATGAAAAAAGTGTCAGATTTTAATATTCTTGAACTCAAAGACTTCTACAGTGAGAGCAGCCATGAAATTAAAAGACTTGCTCTTTGGAAGGAAACAGCAAATCTGGATAGCATACTAAAAAGCAGAGACATCACCTTGCTGACAAAGGTCTACATGATCAAAACTATGGCTTTTCCTGTAGCACTGTAAAGTTGTGAGAGAGGGAATATAAGGAAAGCTGACTGCCACAGAATTGATGGTTTTAGGTTGTGATGCTGGCGACTTTTGAGAATATCTTGGATAGTAAAGCAATCAGATCAATATTTAAAGGAATTAATTCAGGCTATTAACTAGAAAGTCAAATGTTGAAGCTGAAATCCTTTGGCCACATAATGAGAAGAATGGACTCATTGGAAAAGCCCTTGATGTTGGGAGAAATTAAAGGAAAAAGGGTAAGGGAATAGCAGAGGATGAGATGGATAGAAGGTGTTATGGAAACAATGAACATGAACTTGGACAGACCGAGAAATAGAGAAGAACGGAAGATCTTAGAATAGTCCATGGGGTCACAAAAAGTTGAATGTGACTGAATGACTGAACAACATCTTTCTATTGCTTTCTCATTGATTTCTCAGTCACCTATAAATTTTATACTTTAGAGAAAGCAAAGGTCATTGATTTACAGACACTGTTGATAAAAATGTATTTTTGCATTAGAGAGCTGTTTGGATTTTGGAAAGTTTTGTGAATTTCTCAAATGTAGTCCAATCTCCTCTCCTCTCCTTAATCAGGTACAGGCTCAGTTTATCATCCATTTGTAATTTGTAATTGTCCATTTGAGATAAGCGTACCAATGGAATAACTCAATGGGCTTTCCATTCAATTGTCTGTTGCAACTTTGGTTCTTCCAGACTGAATTACTAGATCAGACCATTTTGAGCAGTCATAAATCTCATTGAGGAGGCCCTCCAGTATCCTGGGGCTTGATGTAATTAATGCAGAATCATCTGCAAATACGAACATCTGGAGGACTCACTATTGATAGGGAAGCCCTCTTCATTTTGAGCTCCATTTAGGACATCATTTACAACAATGACAAACACGTTTTTGTGAACATGTGCCTTCCCTTTTTATATTATGTCACCTGCTGAGTGAGTCATTGGCTTCCTGTATATATATGAGGTATCTTGGAAAAGGAATTCATACTTTCAGGATACATGGGTGCCATTTTAATAGATGACTGAGACAACTCTCAGGAAGTGATGTCCAGATATACTGGAAGTAAGAAGCTCCCTTTTCATTCATTCTGTCAGAGCCTCTTTAAGCACCAGCCTAACATAACCCTCTCACCTTTTTTTCATGAAGTAAAATCAATGGACTCAAAATGAGATGAACAACTATAGTCCCAACATCAGAATGAGGCACTTGCTCTTAGGAATTCCTTGGTTACTGTCTTGACCATTTGATTGAGCTTATTCATGCCTCCAACATCAGCTATGACATCTTTGGCAATCTCTTTTCTCTTTCTTCAATCAGACCTCCCTCCCGTTTCTGGGGAATGCTTGCTTTTAAAGCCTCTCTACAGATTCTAGAATTTGTTTTTAGAGGAGGGAGGCATGTATGCACACATGCGCGCACACACACACACAGCTTCCTATATTTCTTTTTTGCCTCAATCTCTCATGCTTCTGGCTATAATTAACCCTTTGGGATAGTCAACCTATCTATGAAGAAGAAAGGAATTTACTGCCAAAGAAGAACTAGAGGACATTATGAAATGTAAAATGGATAATCTTGATTATATTAAATTTTAAAGCTTTTGTGCAAACCAAACCAATGTGGCCAAGATTAGAAAGGAAGCAGAAAACTGGAAAAAAAATTTATGTGCAAAGTTTCTAATAATGGCTTCATTTCTAAAATATATAGAAAAATCCCCCAATTGATAAATGGTCAAAGGATGTGAACAGATAATTTTCAGATGAAGAAATTAAAGCCATTTTGATGATATGAAAAAATGCTCTAAATCACTATTGATTAGAGAAATGCAAATTAAGACAACTCTGAGGTACTACCTCATACCCCTCAGACTGGCTAAAATGACACGAAAATATAATGATAAATGTCAGAGAGGATGTGGGAAACCTGGGACATTAATACATTGTTGGTGAAGTTGTGAACTGATTCAAGCAATTAGAGGGACAGTGATTTGAGTGCTGAATATACAGTCAGGAAGATATGAGTTTAAATCTAGTCTCAGCTGATTTCAGAAAAGCCTGGAAAGACTTACATGAATTGATGCTAAGTGAAATGAGTAGAACCAAGAGAACATTGTACAAATTATGTGATGTGGCTCTTTTAACAATGAGGTGATTCAGGCCAATTCCAGTAGACTTGTGATGGAGAGAGCCATCTGCACCCAGAGAGAACATTATGGGGACTGAACATAGATCACAATGTAGTATTTTCATCTTTTGTTTTCATTGTTGTTGGGTTTTTTTTCCTCTTTTCTTCTTTCTCATTTTTCTCCTTTTGAGCTGATTTTTCTTGTGCAGCATGATGTGGAATGTGGAAATATGTTTAGAAGGACTACACATATTTAACCTGTATTGGATTACTTCCTGTCTAGGGGAGGAAGGAGGGAAAAAATTTTGAACACAAGGTTTTGCATGTTGAAAACTATCTTTGCATATATTTTGAAAATTATTATTATTATTATTTTTAAATCATATAATTAACCCCTTGGATACTGGATTCCCTTTGGATAATAACACATTCATCTATTCTATAAATCCATGATTCCTCATGATAGGTTTTCCCAAAGATCTCTACTGTCTTTGTCATTTCAAAATAATTGTATTCCATAACATTATGACCTGCATGCTTATACGAAGGGAGGAATGGTACAGTGGAAGGAATGGAGCCATAGAAATGTATCTTAATGGTATACTTAGAGAACCCCAAAGACTCTGCTAAAAAGCTATTAGAAATAATTCAGAATTTTAGCAAAGTTGCAGGATACAAAATAGATCCACATAAATCCTCAGCATTTTTATACATTACCAACACAATCCAACAGCAAGAGATACAAAGAGAAATTCCATTCAAAATAACAGTCGATAGTATAAAATATTTGGGAATATATCTACCAAAGGAAAATCAGGAATTATATGAGCAAAAATACGAAACACTTGCCACAAAAATAAAGTCAGATTTAAATAATTGGAAAGACATTCAATGCTCTTGGATAGGCGAGCGAATATAATTAAGATGACAATACTCCCTAAACTAATCTATTTATTTAGTGCTATACCAATCAGACTCCCAAGAAACTATTTTAATGACCTAAAAAAAATAACAACAGAATTCATATGGAACAACAAAAGGTCGAAAATTTCAAGGGAAGTAATGAAAAAAAATTAAATGAAGGTGATCTAGCTGTACCTGATCTAGAACTATATTATAAAGCAACAGTCACCAAAACCATTTGGTATTGGCTAAGAAACAGACTAGTTGATCAATGGCATAGGTTAGGTTCACAGGGCAAGACAGTGAATAAAAATAGCAATCTAGTGTTTGACAAAGCCAAAGATCCCAACTTTTGGGATAAGAATTCATTATTTGACAAAAAGTGCTGGGAAAACTGGAAATTAGTATGGGAGAAACAAGGCATGGACCCACATTTAACACCACATACTAAGATAAGATCAAAATGGGTCCAAGATTTAGGCATAAAGAGCGAAATCATAAATAAATTGGAAGAACATGGGATGGTTTACCTCTCAGACTTGTGGAGGAGGAAGGAGTTTGTGTCCAAGGGAGAACTAGAGACCATTATTGATCACAAAATAGAAAATTTTGATTACACCAAATTAAAAAGTTTCTGCACAAACAAAACTAATGCAAACAAGATTAGAAGGGAAGTAACAAATTGGGAAAACATTTTTACAGTTAAAGGTTCTGATAAAGGCCTCATCTTCAAAATATACAGAGAATTGACTTTAATTTATAAGAAATCAAGCCATTCTCCAATTGTTAAATGGTCAAAGGATATGAACAGACAATTTTCAGAGGATGAAATTAAAACTATTTCCATTCATATGAAAGAGTGTTCCAAATCACTATTGATCAGAGAAATGCAAATTAAGACAACTCTGAGATATCATTACACACCTGTCAGATTGGCTAAGATGACAGGAACAAATAACAATGAAGGTTGGAGGGGCTGTGGGAAAACTGGGACACTGATGCATTGTTGGTGGAGTTGTGAAAGAATCCAACCATTCTGGAGAGCAATCTGGAATTATGCCCAAAAAGTTATCAAAATGTGCATAACCTTTGACCCAGCAGTGCTACTACTGGCCTTATATCCCAAGGAAATACTAAAAAAGGGAAAGGGACCTGTATGTGCCAAAATGTTTGTGGCAGCCTTTTTCATAGTGGCTAGAAGCTGGAAAATGAATGGATGTTCATAAATTGGAGAATGTTTGGGTAAATTATGGTATATGAAGCCTATGGAATATTATTGTTCTGTAAGAAATGACCAACAGGAGGAATACAGAGAGGCTTGGAGAGACTTACATGAACTGATGCTGAGTGAAACAAACAGAACTAGGAGATCATTATACATTTCAACCATGATACTGTATGAAGATGTATTCTGATGGAAGTGGATATCTTCAACATAGAGAAGAGCTAATCCAATTCCAATTGATCAATGATGGACAGAATCAGCTACACCCAGAAAAGGAACACTAGGAAATGAGTGTAAACTATGAGCACTGTTTTTTTGTTTTGTTTTGTTTTGTTTTTCTTCCCAGATTATTTTTACCTTCCAAATACAATTCTTCCTTTGCAACAACAACATCAAAATTCGGTTTTGCACATATATATTGTACCTAGGATATATTATAAAATATTTAATATGTGTGGGAATGCCTGCCATCTAGGGGAGGAGGTGGAGGGAAGGAGGGGAAAAATTCAGAACAGAAGGGAGTACAAGGGATAATGTTGTAAAAAAAAATTACCTATGTTTATGTACGGTCAAAGAAAATGTTATAATTATAAAAATTAATAAAAAAGAAATGTATCTCATTTCTTGGAAAGGACTACAAACCAAAAGAATCTTAAAACTCCTTATGTTGTACGTCCACTGTTTGTATCATGAGAAACTTTTAAACATAACAATGACATGCTCATTCCACAAATATTTACTGTTGCTTACTATGTATCATATATCATGAAAAGCACTATGCAAAACACAAAGATGTACAGGAATGATCTTACTCTCAAGAAACTTACAAACTGGTAGAGAAGATGACGTATGTATGTGTACCTGAAATAAAAGGCCATTTATAATAAGTATCTGTAAGTGGTGACAACCAGGTGTTATAAAAGCAAGCTTCCAAATATAAGAAGATTATAACTTGATATTCAATGACTTCATTGTAAAAAGTTACCATAGGAAAAAAATTTTAAAAGATGGAAAAGATGGTTCAGAATTAATGAATGAAAAAAGCCAAAGGCTTATAAGTTACTCAAAAGCTATTACTGTTAGTGTATCTTTAAGAGCCAAATAATATGTTGCAAAGAAGTCAATTTGACCAACAGTTTAGAGTTTTAGTTGCATTCTACAGAGTGCTTCTCCCTATGAAGTCAGAGAAAAACTGCACATGCATCTAATTTTCATATATAAAGAAATTGTCAGAAAATACAGAGAACTGAGGAGAAACTTCCATCTTGTTGACTTATTTTTATGAAGATAAATTCATAAATTTATAAAGACAATTTTGTGAATACTCTATGAGGAACTGCCCATTTATAATACATTCTGAAAAAGATGTTAAACCTTTAATGGCTTAAAAAAAAAAAGACAAAATGAAAAAGGACTAAATAAATTATTTCCTGAGAAAATGAATTTACTTTTGAAAATAAGTATGAAGAGGATTTTAGGGAAACTATAATCAGTTTTTTAATAAATTGAACACAATGCATTTGCCTGCAGACATGGTCATCTGCCATGACAGTGATCATTTCAAATAACTCTAGCTGTGATCTTCCACCTCCTCTTCCTCCAGATCCTATCAGTTGCCAAAATCTATTGGTTTTCCTTTCATAAAATTTCATATATTCCTCCTTCTCTCCTCTGACACTACTATATCTTAGACTCTTATTACCTTATACCCCCCCCAATTTTTCCTCCTTTTAGCTATCAGTGATCTGCTACTCATACATATAATCTCCTGATTCCAAACATTTTCATTGGTCTAGTATTCTCTCCTTCCTTATCTAACTTGTTTATAATACGATATTATATTCAAGTCACCTACCCATTTTGAATTTATTGGGACATATGGCACAAAATATGGATGTAAGCCTAATTTTTGCCAGACTGCTTTCCACTTTTCCCAGGTGTTCTTATTGAACAGGCCATACTTGCTTAAGTAATTTATATTTTTACAGCTTACTGAACATCAGGATGCTATTTCATTTTTTTCCTGATTTTTCCTTATCTAGGTTGTTTCAATGATCTCTTCAATTTTTAAACCAATATAAGATGGTTTTGATGACTTCTACTTTGTGTAGTATGTGACCTGTAAATGCTAGTGCTCTTTCATTCCTCTCCTTTTCATTATTTATTTTGATATTCTAGAACTTCTGTTTCTCCAAATGAATTTTGTTTTTATTTTATCGAGTTCTGCAAGATATTATTTTGATAATTTGATTAGTATAGCATAACAAGTGTAAATTAACTTTGCCAGTGTTGTTATTTTTATTATATCAGCTCAGTTCAGTCATAAGAACTGAATGTTTCTCCAGCTATTTAAGATCTTTATTTTTTCAAGGCATATTTTGAAATTAATTCTATATTGTTCTTTGGTAGATTAGTTCCCCAGTATTTTATGTTCTTTGTAGTTAGTTTGAATGGGATTTCCTTTTATATTATTGTCTCTTGGATTTTATTATTATGAGAATCCCATAAGAGAGTTTTATAATGCTTGACCTCTTCCCCACAGAGATAGATTGCAAACCCTTGGGACCAAAATACTTGTAACCACATGGCTAGCTTTCTTTTGATGAGCTTTTTGTACCTTAGCTTGACTGGTCAAACCAATGTCAGTCTGACACCAGGTCTTTATTTGTTTGCATTCTCAACTTGGAAAGACCTCCCAGAGCTTGTGGTACAGATGTAGTCTTTGAAACCCTAGCGTCCACTTTCCACCAAGATGAGGCACTGGAATCAGACTTGGACAAAAAGCCTTCTAAAAATATGGAAGGGTGAATGGATCCAACCATTTTGAAGAACAATATGGAATTATGCCCCCAAATTTATTAAACTCCCTTTGACCCCATAACACCACTACTAGGTTTGTTTCCCACAATGATCAGGGAAAAAGGAGAAGAACCTAAAATGTTTATAGCAGCTCTCTTTGTGGTGGCAAAAAACTGGAAATCATGAGGATGCCATCAATTGGGGAATGGCTGAACAAGTTGTGCTATGTGATTGTGATGGAATACTATTGTGCTATTAAAAATGAGTTCAATAATCTTATAAAAACATGGACAGACTTGAACAAAATAATAAAGAGTGAAATAGGCAGAACCAAGATAACATACACAGTGATAGGAATATTGTTTTAAGAACTTACATGACTAAGTCATTTTGATTATTAGAAATACCTAAATTAGCTATCCAGGACATATGAGAAATGGTGCTATTTGCATGAAGAGAAAGAGCTAATAAATAGAAGTATGTATTAAAAAGTTTTATATATTCAGATACTTAAATATGTAATAATTTTTATACAGATATGTGTGTATACACACAGAGATTTGCATCTATTGGTAGTTAGGGCTGAACTGGAGGGAGGGGAGAAAAAAATTTAAAAAGAAATTTAAATGATAACATATGACATCATTTTTTGTTCTATGTGTGTGTGTGTGTGAATCAGAGTTAAATACCTTGCCCAGGACCACACATCTAGTAAATATCTGGGATTGGATTGGATTTTGGGTTCTCATGACTCCAGGACTGGTATTCTATTCACTCTGTCACTTAGCCGCTCTCTATCTAGTTATCAAAGAAATAATTTATATATAACTAATTATAAATAATAAAGCCCACAATCAACTCAGTATGAATTCTCTGTTAGGGAGGGAAGCCCTTCCATCCTTCTCTAGTTGACATGCACATTTGAGATCATTCTTCTTCCTTCAAACTCTTCATCAGCATAAGCCTTGGAGGAGATTAGACTTCCTGAATCCCTTAGGCATTTCTGAAGGAGCATTAAATACTGGGCTTGTCTTAGTGTAGATGAAAAGAACTTGGGAGAATCAGAGCAGGAAACTTAACCAGACATTTTAAACAGTTTGCCTTTCCTTCAGGCTGATTGCCTTAACTTGTCACATTTACCTTAAGACTTCTCACAAACTATTTCATTCCAGTATTTTCATTGCTTGATGACAACCCAGTTTTCTATTTGACTTTTACATGAATGCTCCAAGTTGTGATCTGAAGGATGAATTTTCTTCCCATTATTTCCCCCTTGATCTTGAAATACACCCAATCTACCCAGTGCATATAAACAAGGTCCTATTATGTCATTTTGGGATGTTATATTCTGAACTGATGATTGCATTGAATAACCTGGAAGGATTCTGGGGATGGGGCCAAAGTGAATGGGATACACAGTGGGTTTAAGATGTGGAAGGTAGAGGAACACTATTTTCCTTGTGATGTCTATTCAACAGCATTTTCTGTGATAGGTGAGATGCCCATTGGGCTAAAACTTTTGAAATATATGCCTTTATAATTGAATCAATTAAAAAAAGGTTCCTTGTGGTTTTCAATAATCTTTTCCTCTCTATATTTCAGCATATAAATATGATTTGTCTATCAGTGGATCTAAAAACAAAATTACATATAATAAAACAAATAATTTAAATGTGTTTAATTCTCAGAAAACAAATAATGATCAGCTTATAAAAGAGTTCTTATACTAGAATCTCAAAGGTGAAGGATTTGAAATTAAGAACTATTAGGATGCTAAAGTATTCTTTTAATAAATATATTCTGTTTTCCAATATGTACATACACACACACACCCCCTTAATTTTTTTTTTTTTGCTGAGGCAATTGGGGTTAAGTGACTTGCCCAAGGTCACACAGCTGGGAAATGTTAAGTGTCTGAGGCCAAATTTGAACTCAGATCCTCCTGACTTCAGGGCTGGTGCTCTATCCACTGCGCCACCTAACTGCCCCCTAAAATATTTTTTAATAAATTTGAAGAGCTGATTTGATGAAACATTTAAAAACTTATTTCAATGATACTGCTGAGCAAAATTTTGAGTAGACAAAGTTTGTCTTCTTGCTCTCCTACTTCCTATTTCTATGTCATTATCTGTTCCTAGATTTCCTCTCCTCTCATGCACTGATATAGCCCAGAATCTCCCACCATAACACAGTGTATATGGACCTTTTTCTCCTCCAACCTCCCTTTTAAAATTTAGTCTCCTCCTTAACTTCATTGCCCCTTTTCACTTTCACATATACATCCATGCAATGGCCAAGTTCTATCAATCAATGAGTGCAGTATTTCAAAATATAAAGGGACCAGAGTTCATTTACTCAAACCCATATCCGAGGGAGAATCCCCAACACTACAGCAATAAATATAAATAAGGCAGAACTCATTGGAGCAGCCCATTCTCTTCTGGATAGCTTTAATTATTAGGAATTTTTTTTTTACATAGAGTCCATTGGAGCTGAACAAGATAGGGATGGGGCAGGACCTCTGTTGTTGATACAAGAAACTCTGGGATAAGGAGAGATTTTTTTTTCAATTGTAAAGGCACATATTATATCAAAAGTTTCCATCCAACATCTCACCTGCCACAGAAAATGCTGTTGAAGAGACATTGCAAGGAAAATGGTGCTCCTTACCTGGGGTCAAACAGCCATTGTATGTCAGGGACTGGACTTCAACCTAGATTTTCCTTGCTCCCAGCCTGTCTCTCTAACCACTAACTCCATGCCATCCATTATGGCACAATTTTTCATATCCTTGAAAAGTCATTGCCAACTTCTTTTTGTATACTATGCCTGGATTCTACGATTGCTTTCTTAGTCACACTGATGTTTCATACTGAGCTTACAAATCTGTTAAAAACTGCAATTCTTTTTCAGATGAACTAACTGCTTCATCTGTGATGTAGTCTTTCATTTAAAAATAATCCATCTCATTACAACGTAGTATTTTCACCTCTCAGAATGGCTGGGATGACAGGAAAAGATAATAATGAATGTTGGAACGGATATGGGAAAACACTAATGCATTGATGGTGGAGTTGTGAACTGATTCAACCATTCTGGAGAACAATATGGAACTATGCCCAAAAGGCTATAAATCCAGCAGTATTTCTACTGGGCCTGTATCCAAAAGATATCATAAAAAAGGGAAAGGGATCCACATGTGTAAAAATGTTTGTGGAAGCTCTTTTTGTAGTTGGCAAGAAACTGGAAACTGAGTGAATGCTCCTCAATTAGAGAATGGCTGAATAAGTTATGGTATATGAATGTTATGAAACAATATTCTTCCATAAGAAACAATCAGCAGGATGATTTCAGAGAGGTCTGGAGAGACTTACATGAACTGATACTGAATGAGGTGAGTAGAACGAAGAAAACATTGTACACGGCAACAGCAAGATTAATGATGATCAACTCTGACGGATGAGGCTTTTTTCCCACTAGTGAGGTGATTCAGGCCAAGTCCAATGATGTTGTGATGGAGAGAGCCATTTGCCCCCAGAAAGAGGACTGTGGGAACTGAGTGTGGACTACAACATAGCATTTTCACTTTTTGTTGTTGTTTGCTTGCTTTTTGTTTTCTTTCTCAATGTTTTCCTTTCTGATCTGATTTTTCTTATGCAACATGATAATTGTGGAAATATGTAGAGAAGAACTACCTATGTTTAATATATTAAATTACTTGCCATATAGGGGAGGGAATAGGGAAAAAGGAAGGAAAATAATCTGGAACATAAGGTTTTGCAAAGGTGAATGTTGAAAATTATCTCTGCATATGTTTTGAAATAAACAGCTTTAATAAAAAAAAAAGGGCAGCTGAATAACTAATCAGATTATCATTATTAATCAATCAAACTTAATGAAAAAAGTTAGCATTTTGGAGGGCTGAGGAAAGTAGTTTCTATTTAATTTATTCTTGATCCAGATTTCTGTAATTGCTAGCTAGCTTTCTGGGGAACTCCTCAGGTGAAAATTCCCTCCACCAGAGCAAACAGCAATTCTTCTGTAATTCAGATTCTTTAGGCATTGCATGGAAGTGCTGAGAAGTTAAAGGATTTGTTCAGGGAGAAACAACCAGAATGGGGGGAGGCAAACTTAAGAGATTCTCAAGCTACTACATTAGCTTCAACTTGAAAGCTGAAAGAAAAATCATTATAGTTCACTCAACTTTCTGATCTCTACCAATAATGCAAATAGTATACACCAAGTTTTTTTCCAACAGAATGACATTTGTCAATTCCAGAGAAAACCTACATTGCCCCAATAATTCTACTGTAGAGAATTCTCGTAATTTGATCACCAAGGCCCTTACAGTGGGCCCTGTCCATAGTCATGTGGAAAAAACTTTGTGGGGTAACCCTATTACCTAGTAGATTTCATTGCACTGAGATTTTACCTGAAGTTATTTTTTTTTGGGGGGGGGCTTACTTCATCTGTCAACAGCTGTAGGAAACAGAGAAAGAAATGAGAGCTGTATCAATGAAAATCAAACAAAGCTGATTTTGCACTAGCCCTTGCCAGAAAGGAAATGAAAGCTTTCAGGATGGCCTCATTTAGTGTAAAATGGTTTTAAAAGGAGGTCTAGGTTTAATGGAGCATCTGGTATAAGTTCACTTACTAAAAAAAGGGTAAATATCCATTTTTCTCTCTTCTCTAGAACATCAAAGCTCTTTTTTTTTGCCCCAGATAATATACCAAATACCAGACTGAAGTTTTTTTGTTCTCCTCCAAGAATTTTTTAACCAAAAGTTTCCATTATAAGACTAGAGAAAGGCGATTTAAAAAAAAAAAAAAAGTTGATGTAATTCTGAAGTGGTATCATTGTTCTAAGTCAGTTTCCTTACCAACTGTGACCCTTTTAGATGAATCACATAAAATCAGATCTTAGAGATCCAATACTTCACCAATAAAGAGAATAAGATCCAGAGATAGTTAAGCACCTAGCTTAAAAACAGCCAATTAGTGACAGACCGAGAAGACAGTCTTCTGCCTTCCAGTTCAAGGTTCTGTCCACTCTATCATATTTTGCTTACAAATTGATGGCTACAATTGGTATAAAACAATGGAAACCATTCCGAAATTTGCTAATTTCTGAATTAGAGGAATGAATGTCTTCCATATTCATGTATTTCTAAGACAATTGAGTCAGAGCTGAAAGAGACTTTACAAGCAGAAACCTAAATTCTTTAATATTTAAGTGCATTTAGGAGTCTGGTCAAGCCCTCACTTTATTGAGGAAACTGGAGTCCAGAGGGTCAAGTCACCTAGAGAATGCATGATGGAGATAGATTTCAGGCCTAGGTCCTGTGAATCTTGAGCTGATTTTCCTTTGGAGTCGTCTATTCATGCCCTGTAGTCAGGCAAGAAGCTCCTACAGATGTGCTGGACTGTACAGCCCACTGTCCTGAGCTTTTCCACAATCCTTGTGCCCTCTTCCAGTTTAAGAGTGTGGAGGCTGCTGGCCAGGAAGACCATAGGAGCTTCTATGTGGTGATGCTAGCCCAAAAATGTGATCTCCAGAATGGGACTGGGATGGAGGAAGGCTCCACCAGTTCAGAAGCTGAGGGACCCCCATCTTCTAACCTATTGGGTCCCTTACCCACTATGCCACCTGCTTGCTCCTCTTGAAAAAATGTTTTTCTGAGAAGTGGTCCCACCAGAACTGCTAAAAAAAAGTCCATGAGATGAAAAAGGTTCAGAACCCTCTGGACGGGATGGCCTAAAAGTCTCTCTGAACTTTATCAATAAAACTATCTTCACTTTAAGCACTGGGAGTTTCAGAAATGTTGTTGAGGGAATTCCTACACTGGCAGAGAGGATGGATCAAAATATCACTAAGGTGCTTTCTAACTCAAAGATTCAATGATTCCTGGGAAACAGGCAAGGTAGAATAGAAAATTCCTTCCAAGATAGATTTGACAGGATTAATTGCTCAATTTTTATATTTTAACTCACAAGGGTTTTCTCTATATTCTTCAATTTAAGAAAATCTCCCCTTTCCTGTAGCATATAAACCACAGAACACTCACACACACAAAGAGAGAGACAGACAGACAGAAACAGAGACAGAAAGACAGAGAGAGACAGAGTCAGAGAGAGTTATAAGGTAGCTGTAAGTCTTCTCTTCTATGTCTTAGATTCCTTAGCTCCTGTCAAGGTCTAGCTCAGGGCTACCTACACAAGGATTTTCCTGAATATTTCATCTCCCTTGACTCAATACTCTCTCCCACCCCCAGAAATTACTTTGGTTTTTTATATATATACATACACACATTTTTTTCCAGTTACATATAAAGCATTTTTTACATTTGTTTTTAAAACTCCCAGGTTGAGTTCCAGATTCTCTCCCTCTCTCTTTCTGCCTTCTTCTCCCTCTCATTGAGAAGGAACATGTGAAGTTATACAAAATACTGAAATTACTTTGTTTTCACTTTACTTCTACTTAGTTATTACCTATTTTCCTCAATGCCTTGAAATGTATTCTCTTTGTGTTCCCAGTACCTAACAAGGTGTCTGTCTTAAACATAGCAAATGCTAAAGAAATGCTTCCTATTTCACAGATGACAAAAACTAAGATTCAAAAATTTTGGATGATGTTTTTCTCTTTTACCAAGTGACTTATAGAGAATGAGAGATCTAAAATATGTAAGGATCCCTAAATAATTGTCTAAAACTCTCAGAAATCAAATTCAAGCAAATGTCAGACTCATGCAACTGAGCTTACAAAACATATTTGAGGACATGTGCGTCAGAAAATTGTCAATATCTTTAAGGAAAAACCAAGGTTATCTTGGATTTACAGGTTTCACAAATATTTATGCTAGGTGCTAAGAAAATAGTGTTTCCCCTGCTTAGAATGGACTTAGGTCTTTACTCTGCAAATAAACATTACAGTAACATTCTAAACAGATTTATTAGTGCTATCATTGGAAACCAAATATTTATGTAAGTTGCATGGGTTGAAAAGGTACTCTAAGGAGACTTTTAAACACAGCTTTATAAATGTTTAAGGTAATATCCTGTTTCTTTGGAGCCATCCCACCTTTCTGTATCATCTTATTTATAATTTAAAAAGACAACATGTACAAAATGATTCATTATTTCCTGCCACATAGAAATTACATTTCGATCTTCTTATCATAACTGTTCCAAAGAGAATGACTACAAGGCCATCCTTCTACACCGAAGCACGTGGAGAGAAGTCCCTAAAAGTGCTACTGGAGAAGGGGGGGGGAAGATTTGAGTCTACTGGCAGAATCAACTAAGAAAGGAGCAACTCTGAGGTCACAGAATGAGGCTACATGGAGAGGTGATGGAGATCAATTTTGTTCTCCAAATGTAGAGCTTTATTACCATTGGGACCAAGAGCAGGGCTGGAGGTGAGGGATTATTTGCACAGCTGGCTATGGCACTGTTTAACAACATTCAGAAATGAATAGCCGGCCAAGAACACCCTTCGTGCTCAATGAAAGATATTTCAGACTCTGGATGGAAAGGATCCCCAAAGAGTCACCTATCAGCACACTAATTATCCCCCCAAGAATTTTCACTGAACCTGTGAACATTTTCCAGTGACTTGATTTTGAATAAGGACCATGGAATATATTTTCCATTTAATTAAACTTTATAATTGCCCACCACCTGATTTTTTAAGGCCTAGATCTGGAGGGTTTTTTTGGTCTCCAGGCCAGCTGGCACTGCTGCCTTATTGCTACAAAAAATGTGGAAGAAAAATAACTTACCTGCTTATGAGTTGTCCTGGCCAAAACAGGAAAAGAAGGCAAGTGGACCCTGTGGAGGAAAATAAACTTAGGATAATAACTTACATTTAATAATCTATTAATAATGATAATATGGATTTAATTTTTTAAGATTGGCAGTGCCTTTGTCACTACAACCCAGTAAAACAGGTATTGTAAGGATTACTATTCTCCTCTTTTTAGATCAAACTCAGAAGGAAGGAGCAGAAAGGAAGTAACATATCTTCTGCATCTTGTTTGGATGTGTAGTTGCTGACTCCCCACCTTTGTGCCATGAAACTGAGTCTTAAAAGAACCAAACTGTACAGTGAACCTTCCCTATTTTCCCCACATACACATAATAATATGTCCCCTTATCAAGTATGCAGAGAAAGAATATGCTGCTTTTTAAATCCAGGAAGTAAGGGTTTATGTCTTAGTCTCTTAGAATTGTGGGGCTCCCTGGAGTGGTCGGTGAAGGAAATGTGATTTCTGGAACCAGGTCAAATGTGGAATCATGGCAGTCAGAAGTCCCTGAAATTATCCGATATTTAGCTCTATTTTTCCTTTCTTTTTCTACAATGCATCCTCCCTGAGGATATGTCTTACAGTGGTTGGAACAGGGGGTGCTGACATCAAGAAGACCTGGATTCAAGTCTCACCTCTAGCACGATATTGGCTGTGTGAGCCTGGACAACTCATTTAAGCTGTTCTAGGCTACTCTAGAGAACTAAACTCTGGAGATGGAAGGAATTTCCTCACGGGAACTTACATTTCTATTTCCAATCCTCTTTACATTATTGGGAATGGGTTTCTACTTTTCTGTCCACATTTTTTCACGAACTGTCATGTTTGTAAAATGATCTGTGACTATGGAATAGAGCATAGCTGACAGTAACCAAGATTAAACCATCATAAATGAAAACTAATGGAGCACCTACTATGTGCTTTGTTGTCATTCAGTGATTTAGGTTGTGTCTGATTCTTTGTGACCCCATTTGGGGTATTCTTGGTCAGGATAATGGAGTGGTGTGCCATTTCCTTCTTCAGATCATTTTCCAGATGAGGAAAACTGAGGCAAACAGGGTTAAGTGACTTGCTCAGGGTCACATAGCTAATAAGTGTCTAAAGGTGAGTTTGAACTCGGGAAGATGAGTCTTCTTGATTCCAAGCCCAGGGCGCTCTCTATCCACTGTGTCATCTAGCTGCCTCATTACATACTAAGGGTCTACAATAAAAAGGCAAGGTGGCTACTCTTCATTTACTCTAAATAAACAGGTCAAGAGCTTTAATAAGTACTTGCCTAACTAAGCATATTTCCAACTGACCCAGTCGGTTCAGACATGTAGTATGCTCCAGGTCCTTGTGGATAAGAGATGCAAAAGAAATTCAGAAATATGATCCCAAAGAGGAAAGAAAAATCATGGTGACCATCCTTTCACCCCTTCATTTCATAACCCACAAATTTTCATCAGACTAAGCCTTTTCAGACAATGAGGAACTGTGTGAGCTGCAGTGCTTTTCATCCGTGACTTTCACTGGTGATTTCTGAGGGCTCCAGAACATCAAAGCAGAGAACTAGCTTGATATGTGAGGCATAAGCATAACAAATTGTTTCACTGACGCTATGATTACCGATTGGTTGAAACAGATGACTGAGATGCTAGATCGATAGGGCAGCCTGTCCCTGAAAGAAACTTCTGGCAAAGAAGTCATTCCTGGGAAGAATTTTTAAAAGGGGCTCCCAGACATTCATCCATGAGCATTTATTAGGTGCCTGCTGCATACACAGCATCCATCACACTCTGGGGTTAAAGAGGACACAAAGTCCATATCCAAGTCAGGGAGCAATCACCTGCTTTTGTGCATCGTGAAGAACGATCTTTGTGTTCAAAGAGGGGAGAGGGGTGATGTAATGACTGGAAATGATATGAGGATTCTGGCGCATTTTGCCATTATCCGTTACAGAAGATGCATGTGTACAAGCCTGCAAGGGCTCAAAATGCAATCCAGACTCTGCAGCTGGTTTTGAATGATCTCAGCTGGACTGCTTGCGCAGTGGGAGGGGGAGCCGAATTCTTGTAGCCTGGCTGTCCCTAGCCCTGGACCTAGTGGAAATGCTGCTGCCAGACCCAGACAGAGCACCATCTCGCCCAGATTCAAAGGTAATCCCGGGGTCTCCCAGACAGCTATCCATTTTTTACTGCATCCAAGCACTTGGTTGATGGTGCATCCTTTGAAGTTCACTTACCACTGAGAAAGAGTTCCCTGATGCAGAACATGTGGCTATCAGGGAAAGGGGGGGGATTAGGACAGGGGCTATAGCTAGATGACCCAGTGTTGGGGTGCTAGGGCTGGAGTCAGGAAGACCTATCTTTATGTGTTCAAATCCAGCCTTAAACATTTACTAGCTGTGTGGCCATGGGCAGCTCACTTAACCTTCTTTGCCTCAGTTTCCTCATCTGTAAAATGAGCTGGAAAAGGAAATGGCAAACTACTCCAGTATCTCTGTCAAGAAAACCCCAAATATGGGGCAGCTAGATAGTGTAGTGGGTAGATCACCAGTCCTGAAGTCAAGAGGGCCTGAGTTCAAATCTGGCCTCAGACACTTAACACTTCCTAGCCGTGTGACCCTGGGCAAGTCACTCAACCCCAATTGCCTCAGCAAAAAGCAAAAAATAAAATAAAAATAAAATGTGGTCACAAAGAAACACAACTGAAAAATGAGTAAACAACAGCAATAGCTACATTCTCCCAAGCTTCAGAAGCGTTTAGGGGCTTTATGATAGATGACTAGGCTGGGTGGGCATCTTCAAATAACCAACAGGTGACTGGCTACTCATATTCAATTATTAGCCATTCATAGCTGGGTTTCCACTGGGGCAGCATCTCTTAGAGAATCCCACATCTTTGTTGGATGGGAAGGGGTTAGAAACTAGAGTGCAGAAAAAACAGAGAAGGAGAAAAGGACTGACATCTACATGGTACATTGGAGTCTTCAAAAGATGCCTTTAACACATTCTTTAAGCTCCACACCCATCTTGTGAGATAGTATCATCCCCATTTCACAGAAAAGAAAACTGATTCTCATAAATGATTTGTCCACATCTAGGATGTGTTTCAGGAAGGCCTAGAATCTGATTCTTGTTGACTCCCAGTCCTACATGCTATCATTTCTTCTACTATACTCAGTAGCCTTATCTCCCCTAGTCCTGCTATTTCAATCAACAGGCTTCTATTAAGCATTTACTATGTGCCAGAATCATGACTAAATATTGGCAATATCCATAAAGGCAAAAACAATTTCTACCTTGAAGGAGCTTATATTCAAATCAGAAAGCCAATTTTAGATAATTAGACACAGACATTCGATATGTTGCTAGTTGGCCCTGTTGTTTCGAAATGAAGAACTTGAGAAGAGTAGAAAGTAGAACTCTTAAGGTATGTTAGCAAATCAGAATAACAGAATTTTATTGGGAGGGGGTCTTAGGGCTTCTGTAGTTCAACCCATTTTATTGATGAAGAAACTGAGAGTTAGTTGTAAAAATTGTGGAGTCTCTTACAATCTGTGTGGTTTAGAGTTACCCTGAAAGAAATGGCTAACCACTTCAGTAACTCTGCCAAGAAAACCCCAAATGGGATCATGAAGAGTTGAATACAATTGAAAATGACAATAATGGCTATACTCCCTCCAAAATTATGTAACCTTTCAATGACACAGAATCCAGGCCTCCTAATTCTTCTCAGTTCAAGAAGTAGGGTAGTAAGTAACAGAATCCTATAGTTAGCTTCTAAACCTTTCATTTATCATCATCATCATCATCATTGCATTTACATAATATTTAAAGGCTTGCAAAGTACTTTACAAATATTTTTTCATTTTATCTTCATGATGGCCCTAGTTGGTAGGTACAGTTACTATCCCTATTTTACAGATGAGGAAACAGACTCCGAGGGAGTTTAAGTGCTGCTCAGTACTCATACAGCTAGAAAATATCTGAAAGCTAGATTTGAACTTCCATCTTCCTATCTTTGAATCCAGCACTCTATCCACTGTGCCACTGATCTGTTTCTTAATTCATTAGGTCAAAAGAATCTCCCATTTTACTATTCCTTGAAGATACATCTTTTTTTTTCCTGACACCAAATAGAAGGATGTCATTTCTCTTTTCTCAATCAACTTAATATGCTTGAAGAAAATTCCCAGTGGGCGTGGTCACCCTTTCTGAGATCTATAAAAAGCTAGCTTCCCTCTTGGACTTGGACTATATCTGAAATAGAGAATTAAAAAAGCAACATTTGACAATTAACATGTAGATAGTGTTTTAAAGTTTACAAAGAAACTTTTCATCCTCCTCATAACATTTTTGAACTATTTGCAATTATTGTCCCCATTTTACAGATGAAGAAAATGAGTTTCAGAGAGATTGAGTGATGTGCCCAAAGGTCACATAGTTAGCAAATGTAAAATGTGGAATTAGCAGCCAGGTTTGTCCTGATTCCAAGTGACAATTACTCTTTCCACTATATCACGCAGTCTTATCTTTGAGCAAAACTTCTATTTAAATTAAACATAAAACTGAAGATCACTACACAACAATTAATTTTTTTTAACTTCTTAAAACATTGCCAAGAAAGAGAGCAGGAGAAGCATTTTAAATTTTTTTTTATTGCTAACAAAGTAAAGCTGATACTCTGACTTTCTTGGAAATAGATTTCTTTTCTTTTTTATTGGAAATATATTTCTTAAAGGTAAAAGAATCAGGCTAGAGAATCTCTTAGAAACCAGCCAACCAGATTATCTTAGAAACACATACATACATACATATACATATAAATATAAATATATATATATATATATATATATAAGTTTGTTCTGCAGAGAAAGGATCTCTATTTCCATCCCTTGCCTTACTCAAGAGTTGTTCAAGAGTTCTAAGGGTTCTCTAAAAACAGGGTACCATAGGATTGTTTTCAGATACAGTTTCCTGACCCAGTAAGAAAAGGAAGAGAGATCATTACTACTCACTGTGGTCATTAACCCTATCTGACAAACTCAGTTCAGGACCATTCTGCAATATAACCCAATTAAAAATATGACTGGGCATTAAAATATAGGATTACCCCCTTTTAATAATATGAAACCAGGTTTTAACAATCTGAAATAGAATTTAGACAAATGGGATTCAGCATCCTCCCATCCTTCACTTAGTCACCAAATAATAGATCTTTGAGTCAAAAGGAGCAGCAAAAGATACCATCGGTCTCTGCTCAGGAAGGTAAGATGTAATTATCCAGAATTTATAGATAATACAGAGAGGCCCAGACAGGATAAGAGAGCTGGCTAAGGTCACACAGTAAAAAGTGGATCTGTTGCCACTTTTTAAACACCTATTATTCTAGAAGGACAGAAAACAAATGTCAAGGATCCCCTCCTTGACCAAGTCCTCAAGTTTAACAGTCCAGCAGAATCTTTTGACATCTGTGTGGCTCTTAGAATGCCTGCAATAAAAATAATTTCATCTGATCCTCAAAGCAAGCAGAGTTGAGGGACAGGTAAGAGCTATTATTGCTCCCATTTTACAAATGAGGAAACTGAGGTTAAGTGACTTGCCCAGGATCATACAGCCAATGTCTAAGACCAGTTTTGAACTTCAGGGCTTCCTGACTTCAAACCTAGTGCTCTCTACTGAGACACTTGGCAGCTCCAAGGAATTACATTGCTTTTAAATAACTCATTGCACTTGTCTGACCCTTCTTCCTTAGTCACACTTTCTGGTTCGCCATCCACACAATGCCCTCTGAGTGAGAGTCCTTCAGGGCCTGTCCTCCCGGGTGCACTGACCTTCTTTCATAATACTTCCCTCTTGGAGATCTCATCAGATCCTCTGGGCTTAACTGGGATGACTCAGATTTACATGGAAAGCTCCAGTCTCCTAAGCTCCTGTCCTACATTATCAACTGTCCATTGGACCTTTCAAACTGGATGTACCAGAGACATCTCAAACTATAAAGGTCAAAACGCCCTCAAAATAAAAATAGATCCAAAACTTATTCTTTTTGCCCAAAATTCTCTACTCAACTTCCTTGTTTCTATAGAAGGCACTACCATTTTCCCATTCTCCTGAGGGTTACAGACTTTTCTTTATCCTTATTCCTCACTCCTTCTTCCTCCAATCAATTTCCAAATCTTGTTTCTACATCTCTCCCAGCTTATCTCTTCTCTCTGCTCACACAATTGTTGTCTAGACTATAGCAATGTCCTCCTCATTGGATTTCCTGTCTAAACTCTCCCCAGCTTCAATCCATCCAACAAAGCCGCCAAAATGGTTTTTCCTTAAGTACAGATCTAACCATTTTACTCTCCTACTCAATAAACTTTCCAAATAAAACTCCTTTTTGTCTTGTAAACTCTTCACAACTTTATACTTCTCTATTTTTTATAGGCTGATTACTCTTCTGCTCCATGCCCTACAGTTGAGACAAGATAGTTTTCTCTGTCTAGAATGGCCCTCTTCACTTCATTGAAAACTGACATCTTTCAATTTATCATCTTCTCTAGGAAGCTCGTCTTGATCCTTATCCCCCATCCCTACTCCCTATTACTGCCCTTCCTCTTCCTTTGTTTTTAATTACTTGTATTTATTATTCACTCACTTCTCTGTGTACATGATGCTTACATTCCGAGAATCTAAGTTCCTTAATAATAGGATTTCTCTCTCTCTCTCTCTCTCTCTCTCTCTTTCCTTCTCTCTCTTTCCTTCTCTCTCTTTCCTTCTCTCTTTCCTTCTCTCTCTCTCTCTCTCCTTCTTTCTTCCTACCATCTATCTTCCTTCTTCCTTCCCTCCTTTCCTCTTTCCTTCCTTCCTTTTTTCTTTCTTTTCTCTTCCTTATGTTCTTTCTCTTCCTTTCTTTTTTCTTTCTTTCCAGCTCTGTATCCCTGTCTCTCTCTATCTCTGTGTCTCAATTTCTCTTTTCTCTGTGTCTCTTTCTCTATATCAGAATCCTTAGAGACCAGCATAGTGCCCAGCACTGAGCAGGCACTTACTAAGTGCTTGTTGACTGACTGTACACTTGACCCTACTCGACAGAACATGCAGTGCCTGGCTCCATACTCATCCTGATTCTGATTGTGCTAACCTTCCTGGCCGGTTCCTGGGAGCAGCTGGGAGAGCTCAGCATACACTAGGTATCTACCAGAGGCTGGATGCAGCTGGGCACAAGAAAGCTGCCAACATCCTGTCTAGACCATCACAGAAGAAGATCTCGGAATTATGAAGGAGTTCAGAGACCATCTAAATCAACTGTGACCTGAACAAGAATACTGCCCCTGCTCCCACATACAACAAGAAGCCATATAGCCTTTGCTTTCTATCTCTCATCCCTGTCTTTTTCTGTCTGTTTCCGTCTCTCTCTCTGTTTGTTTCTCTGTTCTCTGTGTCTCTCTGCCTCTTTTTCTTCTCTCTGTCTCTCTCTCTGAATCTCTGTCTCTCTCTATCTCTCTATGTGTGTCTGTGTATCTATTTCTTTGTTCCTGTCTGTATCTCTGGCTCTCTGTGTCTCTGTGTCTACGTCTGTGTCTGAGTCTCTGTCTCTCAGTCTCTCTCTTTCTCCTTTTTTTCCCTCTCTCTTTCTGTCTCTCTCTTTCCCTGTCTCTGTCTCTCTATCTCTGTATCTCCATCTGTCTCTCTATCTCTGTATCTCCATCTGTCTCTCTGTCTCTCTTTCCCTCCCTCCCCATTTCCCTTCTTTCTCTCCCTCCCTCTCCCCCCCCTTACAAAGAGAAGGAAATCCCTATCCCTTAAGCAACTGGCCCTGTTTGGCAGGTCTTCCTTACATGAATATAAATCTTCCTACATAATTTCTAATTCTGCCCTCCAAGATCATACAAAACTATCATCTTCATGTGATTATCCTTGAATACTTGAAGACAATTATCAGGTCTTTTCTAAGTTGTCTCCCCATGAGGTTAAACGGTTCCTTCAACTGATCCTCACACAGCCTGGTCCTTAGGCCCTCCACTAGCCTAGGGGCAGCTGAATGGCATGATGGATAGAGCGCCAAGTCTGAGATCTGAGTTAATCTGGCCTCAGATGCTTTTCAGCTGTGTTATCTTGTGCAACTCACTAGGTTTCTGTTTGCCTCAGTGTCCTCATCAGTAAAATAGAGATGGTAATAGCCCCTACGTTCCAGGGCTGTTATGAGAATCAAAGGAGATAATAACAATGATAAGGTGCTTAGCACAATGTGCGGCATGTAGTAAGCACTAATGTTAGTTGTCATCATCATCATCCTTATTCTTATCCTAAGTGTCATCCTCTAGACATCTTCCAGCTTATCCAGGTCTTCCCTAAAAGGCTGCATCCAACACTAAACACAGTATTCCTGTATTTCACAATACACTAAGCACAGGAAGTACTGATCACAGAGGTCTGACCAGGACAGTAGAGCAGAGCTGTCAGATCTCTAGTTTTTTATGATACATCTCTTCATGTAACCTAAGATTGTATTAACCTTCTAGGCTATTGACTCTTATTGAGTTAGAAGTCCACTGAAACTCCCAGATCTTTTTTTTTTTTTTTAAGAAATATTTAAGACTAAATACAAAATAAGAAAAAACAAAATAGGAAAAGAAAGACAGAAATTTTTTTTAAAGATTATCATGTGCCCAGCAGAACATCAGGGAACATTGGATATATGTAACAATAAAATTTCATTTCAAGAAAGCATATATAATAATGAGAGACATTATATTCATGACTATTTAGTCTTTGCTTCCTTGTAGGTACTTTTACTTTGTTCTTTTTCTCCCCGCTTTTCATTCCACACTCCCCCAAGCAGGCTGGAGTTAAGCACAGATGCATTTATATATACATATCTATATATTCACGCCCATATATATCTATGTATATACACCTACATGAATATATATACACATGCATCTAAAACAATATTAATATGGTTAAGACATGCTATAGATCTCTCTTGATCGAATCTTTAAGTTTGATTTTGTCTGAGATCAATGATTACTAGCCTTACTTTTTGTTTCTAATAAATTCTACTCCTAATCCTTGTTATTATGTTTGTGTATATCTCTTATTTCCCATCCCTGCTAATTCTTCTTTATTAATTATTTTCCTCATTAATTTGTACACTTTGTCCCACTACCATAAATCTACACTCTTCTATACCCCACCTTATCTTATTCCCTCCCCCTTATTTCTTTATGGATTTTGCAGGGTGCTCTACCCTTCATGGTATGTATACACACACACACACACACATATGTATGTATTGTTCCCTATTTAACCCATTCTCAATGTGAGTAGGTTTTCAGAACCACACTCCTCCATCTAACACCTCTGTGTCAGTTTTTCCTCTGCACCTCATTCATATAGCATAATTACTAGTTTTACCTTTTCCTAGACAAACTTGCTTTTTAGAGTCAGATCATACTCACCTCTGCCCCAATCTTTCTTTTGATATTCTCAGTTACTGATGTCAGCCTTAGATATATGGTTTATATTTCCACATCCAAAATATAAACAATTTGTCCTTGTTGAGTCCCTTGAAATTATTCTTTGACGTTAATACTTATATGTTAAATTTTCTATTGAATTCAGGTTTGGTAGAGACAAAATCTTGAAAATCTGCAGATTCATTGAATGTCCATTTTTTTGTTCAATATTAAATTTAGTTTGATTAAATATATTTTTGGCAACAGGTCTAGTTCTTTAATTGTCAATATAGGATATTCCAGAATTTGCAGTCTTTTATTATAGCTGCTTGATAAATCCAGTATAATGCTAATTTGGCTCCAGGATATTTGAATTTTTTTTGTTGTTGGTTGGTTGGTTGTTGCAAATTTTTCTCTTTAATCTGGAGGATTTGAAATTTAGCAGTAATGTTCTCATGCTGTTTTCCCTAGATCTTTTTGAGGTAGTGATGGGTGGATTTTTTCTATTTCTACTTTCCCCTTATGCTCTGTCATTTCAGGACAGTTTTCTTTGATTATTCGTTATTACGTCAAGGTTCTGGTTTTGGTCATAGCTTTCAGGTAGTTCAATTATTTTATATACTTTTCTCGATCTGTTCTCCAGATCCATTGTTTTTCTTATGTTTGACATTCTCTTTTATTTTTTCATTTTTTATATTTTGTTTCATTATTTCTTGGTCTTTTATAGCTTCCCTAGCTTCCCTTTGCCCAATTCTAATTTTTTAAAATTATTTTCTTTTTAAGACTCTGTACCTCCTTTCCAGGTTGTTTAATTTTTCTTCCAAAATCTTGTTTTTCTTGGATTTAAAAAAAAAATTTTCCTCAGTGTCTCTTATTTGATTTTTAAAGTCTTTTTTGAGTTCTATCAATTCTTTCTGGGCAGCAGCCATTTAACATTACTCCTTGGAATAGAGGAGGTTTTTTTTTTACTTCAGTGTCTTACTCTGAAGAGGAAACCTGGTCTTTGCTATTCCCATAATAAGTTTCCATGGCTATATTCTTTCTTCTTTGCCTATTCAGTTTTGAAAATGAGAAATATTACGGAAGCACCTCTAATCGTGGGGTGGAGGGTGTGGCCCCCTGGCTTTACTTCTCACCTGGAACCCGCAGCCAGCAGCGTCCCGGCCCCTGCGTCCGCCCTCCCGGTGTGCTGGTTCCTTCTCGCTCAGGGCGGAGTTTCTGAGGCACAGCTGGGCCCGGAGTTCCTGATCAGGTGAAGTTCCCTCACTCGGCCCGGGCTCAGACCTCCCCCCTCCCCACTCTCCACGTGCTCCCGGAGTTACCTGTGGTTCTAAATCAGGCTCCAACCAAGCCCCGCTCTCCCCCACGTGGTGCTAGTGTGGAAAGAGCCCAGAGCTGTTTGCACTTCACACCGGCTGATCCCCAGCCTGGGGTCTTTCTTTGGGTCCCCTCTCGGGTTCTCCCGGGAGGACCCCCAGCTCTGCCCCAAGTCTTCCTGATTTTTCACCAGTCTATGTTCGCCCTGAGGCACAAATTTGTTCTGTTTGTGGGGGAAATCTGGAGAGCTTGGAATTTTCTGACCCACCCTATCATCTTCCCAGAATCCTCTGGCCCCAATACTTTTTTTTTTTTTTTAAGAACTATCCCAATTTTGTTATATCCATTTGACTTTTTTTTAACCCAAGTGTAATAATTATCCTTATTAAATTTAATACTATTCATTAACTCGTATCAAAATCTTTTTGAATTCTTACTTTTCTATCAAGTGTGTTCTTTCTCTACTTTAGGTCAACTGGAAAAAAATGTGGCTATATTTAAGTTATAGATAAAGAAAATAATTAATTGCTCCAGACCAAGAGGGTCTGGAATGGAACATAAATGGAAGGGATTCACCACTGAAGACCTCCTTCCAAGATGACAGTGAATATTCGTGATTATGCCTTGAGTTTGCCATTCAACCCATGCTGACTTTACTTATGTTATGGTCTAGCCCACCTCTCTCCATGAATTCACATAAATAGTACAAGGGAGTCTGGTCAATTCTTCCCTTTTCTGATGAGAATCAGATCCCGAATAGATTTTCCCTTTGATGATTTCTCTTCCATCATCACCATTCACCTTTGAAAGAAGAAAAGTTTCTCAAGAGAGAAACAGTCGAATTTAATTCAGTAAGAGAGGTATAGTTAATGGGGTGCTGGGATTGTAATCAATTAAGTTTTCAACAACATCTAGCCCACACTAACTTTTACACACACACACACACACACACACACACACACCCAATGTCCCAAGAGTCTTAAGTTGAAAAGCTTAAAACTGTACTAAGACTTTTTGGATACTGTGTATAGATACATATATACACACACATATCTACAAACACACAAGATACACTTGAATACACAGCTCTTCTTTGTAACACATTGTATACTTCTGCAGAAAGTCCATTGACACAGCTCAGGGTGCATAGGATTTCCCAAGACATGCGATTCCCTGAAGAATGTGCATCCTTAGCAAGGCTGCAGGGTCACATAGCAGTTTAGGTTTTCCTTTAGAGAACTGATGATGTTACTAGATAAAGAGAGGTGGATTGATGGAGAAAAAAAGAGAAACACAGAGAGAAAGAGACGGAGAGAAAGAGGGAGGGAGGGAGACAGAAAGAAAGACAGAGAGAGAGACACAGAGAGAGAGAGAGAGAAGAGAGAGAGAGAGAGAGAGAGAGAGAGAGAGAGAGAGAGACAGAAAGAAAGACAAAGAGACACAGAGAGAGAGAGAGAAAGAGAGAGAGAGAGAGAGAGAAATATTAAGAAATATATGCATTTCTCTAAACTAAAAACCATTTTCAGACTTCCCTGTTTAAAAGTACAATCAGTTCTGTTTATAACTTATTTTGAAAATGCCAATTTGTTCCAATGTTATTGATATATCAGGAAATAATTTACTCAAACTTCCTGTTTCTTTGAACGGTTTTCATTCCCTAAAAATACTGAGAGAATATAAAAAACTATCCCACTTCACAATAATTTACAAACTGCAACCCTTCTAACTCTTTCATAAGCAAATCTCAGGTCTTTGTCAAGGTAGAATATCATAGTTATTATATATTTTCTGGTACAGTAGGAGTTGGGGGCAGTGGAGGACCAGTTTGTCCCACAACTTAACCTTTTTCATGACCCCCCCCGCACCCAATCACCTCAACACTGGAATTTTGTCCTATCCAACCTATTTAAGACTTTACCAGCCCACAAGGGGCAAGTGGAGTACAGACTCAGCTTTTGAGTGTACCCCAACCCCATTTCTGCATTAAGCCAAGTAGTTTTTATTATGTGATTTTCATATTTAAGAATGAATTGTAGAAGATCAAGAATAGAGGACCTTCAGTTCCAGTGATCTTGTGATGAAGGGAGTCATTTGCATCCAGAGAGAGGATTATGGGAACTGAATGTGGATCACAACATAGTATTTTCACTTTTTTTTTTTTTTTATTGTCGTTGGCTTACATTTTGTCTTCTTTCTTTTTTTTTTTCTTTTTTGATCTTTTTCTTGTGCATCAAGATAATTGTATAAATATGTATGCATATATTGGACTTAACATATATTTTAACATGTTTAACATGTATTGGATTACTTACCATCTAGGGGAGAGAGTGGGGGGAAGAATGAGGAAATTTGGAACACAAGGTCTTGCAAGAGTCAATGTTGAAAAATTATCCCTGCTTGTTTCAAAAATAAAAAGCTTTAATAAAAAGAATAAAAAAGAATAGTGGGCCTTTCCTAAAGAAATGGATTAAGAGTGATAACCCAAATGTAACTCTTATCTATTAAGATCAGTGCCTCCCTGGCATGCTAAAGCAGATAAAGAATAGTGAAATCTTTTGCATTCAAGGTTAAGATAATTAATGATTGTGGAGAAGAAACCTTTTTCCAATTCTTTAGGGGACTGGTCCAGGAAGGAACCCAGTAGTGACTGTGCAGTAACTATTCAGGAATGTTAACCTCAAACTGTATTTTAACATATTATACTCTTTTCCTTGTTCAAGATTCCTATAAATGTTTCCTCAAATTATCTTGGAATAGAAAAGCACATTGGAGGGCATGGGCAACGGTGCCAGTTTGGATAACTTTCTCTAGGTTAGAAATTCTTAGAAATTAGGTCAATGATGAATTAAATAAAAAAGGTTTTCTGGAAAATTATGTCTAATTCAGAATTGAGTAATTATATTTTCTTTGTCAAAGAGCTATCTGTCCCTTCTACTTCAATAACTCAAAGCTTCTGAAAAGTGAACAGGTTCCAATGAACAAACAACAGAAAAAAACTGTGTTGTGCAGAAAATGGTAAAAATTAGTAGAGGAAGTATTTGTGTATGGGGTGGGGAGGTAGGAAATAAAGTAGGTTCTGAAGAGTGTTTAAAGGATTGGCAGACAGGAGATAGTGGAAGAGAACTGATTAAACCCTAACAGAAAGGTAGGAATGAACCCCAATACAGAGCCATTTGCCATTAGGTGAGCACTTAATGAAATCTATCCCCATAATAAAAAAACAAAACAAAACAAAACAAAACAAAACAAAACAAAACAAAACAAAACAAAAACTCATGTGTCATATTACTAGGAAGTCACTCTTTAAAGGAGAATGAACTTAGAAATAGAGTCAGAAGGCACTTAAGGGCTATATTCACTCACTAGATATATCTATGATGCAGGAGTCATTTAATTAGTAATCCTAAATCAGGAGCAGCTAGATGGCACAGAGGGCAGAGCAGTGAGCCTGGAGTCAGAAAGATCTGAGTACAAATACAGATTTCAATAGTTACTAGCTATGTGACTTAACTTAGCAAGTCATTTAACTCTGCCTCAGTTTCCTCATCTATAAAATGAGCTGGAGAAGGAAATGGCAAACCACTTTAATATCTCTGCCAAAAAAAAACCCCAAACGGGGTTATAAAGGATCAGAAATAATAATTCCCTCCCTTCCTCTCTCTCTCTCTCTCTCTCTCTCTCTCTTTCTCTCTCTCTCTCTCTCTCTCTCTCTCTCTCTCTCTCTCTCTCTCTCTCTCTCTCTCTCTCTCTCTCTCTCTCTCTCTCTCTCTCTGTGTCTCTCTCTCTGTCTCTTTCTCTGTCTCTCATTCTATGTGTATCTTCTTGTTTCTCTGTTTCTCTCACTCTCGTGTGTGTGTGTGTGTGTGTGTGTGTGGTGTGTGTGTGTGCTCTATCTCAATTCTTACAATAATAACTATAAGGTTACTTCCTAAATGGAACTCAATTTTTTGGAAACTAGAGGCCAATGTTATAGTTTTTACCACCACCACCGGCACCACAACAGTTCTTTGTTGCAATGGAAGTTTCTTTTGGCAAGAGACAGTAGTCACTAAGAAATAACAATTATGTTTCAAGTAAAAAAATAAATAAATAAATAAAATAAAAAATAAAAAAAGTTAAAAAAAAAAAAAAACTCTGAGGGACCTAGAAATGGCACAGCAAGTCAGATAGAGAATGGTCAGTTGCTTTTGCTGCATAAAGATATAAATGGCTCACAAGGAAAAATTAACCAACAAAGATAAAGATGTCTCAGATATATGAGAAATTGAAATCTTACATTAGAAGTCAATGTGTCTTAAAAGCCAAAATCATGGTCTGCAAATGGAAAAGAGAGCTAAGATATGCCCACTCTGAAAATTCAGTCTTTAATAAAGGGTAAATGAAGTGACCTACTTGCTATTATTCTTTCAAATTGTGAGTGTTTAATAGATTCAATAAAAAGATGACAAAAATAATTTGTTTGAAATCTGAAAGCCTGGGTTCAAATCTCAATTCTCTTACTATTGGGTCAACCTTTAGCAAGTTATCTTACCACGCTGGGCTTCAGTTTCCTCATCAGTAGAATGAGAGAGGTTGAAAAAGATGATCTCAAAGGTCTAGCTTAAAGACTGTGATTCTACAAAACAGAACAGACTTTTTCAACAAGCAGTTATTTTGTCAAGTGAGATTTGCTACTCTGCCACCAAATTCAAGGATCCATAATTCATTTTTATGGATACTTCTTCTAGTGACAGGGATCCTGAGTCCTTTTATGCATTGGTAAATGGTCTTTAAGAGTTACTGTGGCTAAAAAATTTATCAGTCTGAGGTCAACCGGGTCTTAGCTTATCCAAGGCTGGCTCTAGGGCAGCAGTCAGTCCATCAATGGAGCTATATTTAAATACAGTATTTGAATAAAAACTCAGGAGTGCCACCACTTAATGAGGCAACAAAGAGGAACTCTAATGGATTCTGAGTATGTGTGTGTGTGTGTATGTGTGTGTGTGTGTGTGTGCATATCTCTTTCTCTCTCTCAACTCTCACAATAATAACCATAAGGTTACATAAGATCACTAGGAGCCCATATATTTTTGGAAACTGGAGCCAAATATTACACCACAATAGTTACAGTTTTCTTATAAATTAGCTCTTTTGAAGGTAATAGAAAGATATGAATGGGGAAAGGAGAAAAGAAAAGAGAAGAGAGAAGAGGGGAGAAAAGGGAAGAGAAGAAAGAAAGTGAAAAGGAAAGGTGAGGAGAGGAGGGGAGGAAAGGGGAGGGGACAGGAGGGAATCTCATGCTATTCAGTATTTTTGGAGGTATGTGGGAAAACAACACATGCATTATTTTTCATTATACTCAGTGAATTCTTTTTAAAAATTTTTGACGGAGGGGCAGCTAGGTGGTGAAGTGGATAGAGTACCAGCCCTGAAGTCAGGAGAACCTGATTTCAAGTCTGGCATCAGACACTTAACACTTCCTAGCTGTGTGACCCTGGGTAAGTCACTTAACCCCAATTGCCTCAGCAAGAAAAAAAAAATTCTTGAGGATTGCTTTTTCAATACTGAAAGGATCCTCTGATTCCATGGATGGAGCCACTCCTACTGACACAGTTCCAAAATTTAATAGAAAATCTTTAAATAGAAAGTCTTTCTGAGAAGCTGTGGTCAAAACAAATTGACCATCTGGTACCTGAAAGTGCCTCTCAGAGTTTATCTGAGGTGGTCCATCACTAGCCACATTCTTGAAGCCTTTCCAGCTCTGTAGGAACAGTCAGAGCTTGTGCTTCAAGAGCACAGGGTCACCTCCATGATATGGTGTGGAAGGAAGCAAAATAGGGCTTTAGTAGAGGAAATAGACTTTTCAAATATTTTAATTGTTTATATAAATCATTGCTTGGGGATGGGGGAAGTACAGATTTTTAAGAGGATCTAAACCCCAGTAATGTCGACATGCAATCATAAACACATTAAAGTTTCAAGATAAATCTCCATAAAAGGAGCTTTCTTAGCTAAGTTGCCTTTAAAAGGAAATTCCCCAAATATCTAAATTTACTTATCCAACAAATTTTTGTTAAATACCTACTTTATATAAATCTCTGTCACAATTAAAAAACAAAAACTCAAATTTATGGTTGACACTATCCTTATCGGTCCTTTTAACTGTGTGTATGTGTGTGTGTGTGTGTGTGTGTGTGTGTGTGTGTGTGTGTGTGTGTGACCAGCAGAGCTGACTCCAAAAGAAAATGATAGTGGTACATCTCAGCTCTCTGTCAAAAAGGAAGTTTTAGACAGAGGATCTTTGTTACACGAAATCTCTTGGCTACCAGTCAATCAATTAATCAATAAACATTTATTAAGCACTTACTTTGTTCCAGGCACTGTGTGAAATATTGGGAATACAAAAAGAGCATCCCCCCTAAAAAAAAGTCCTTCACAACAGAGTCTGCCCTTAAGGAGCTTAAAATCAGTGGGGGACACTTAACACCGTACACCAAGATAAGGTCAAAATGGGTTCATGATCTAGACATAAAGAATGAGATTATAAATAGATTACAGGAACATAGGATAGTTTACCTCTCAGACTTGTGGAAGAGGAAGGAATTTATGACCAAAGAAGAACTAGAGATCCTTATTGATCACAAAATAGAAAATTTTGATTATATCAAATTGAAAAGTTTTTATACAAACAAAACTAATGCAGACAAGATTAGAAGGGAAGCAATAAACTGGGAAAACATTTTTACAGTCAAAGGTTCTGATAAAGGCCTCATTTCCAAAATATATGGAGAATTGACTCTAATTTATAAGAAATCAAGCCATTCTCCAATTGATAAATGGTCAAAGGATATGAACAGACAATTCTCAGATGAAGAAATTGAAACTATTTCTAGCCATATGAAAAGATGATCCACTATCTTCGACATAGAGAAGATCTAATTCAGCTCCAGTTGATCAATGATGGACAGAATCAGCTACACCCAGAGAAGGAATACTGGGAATTGAGTGTGAACTGTTTGCATTATTGTCTTTCTACCTAGGTTACTTTTACCTTGTGAATCCAATTCTTACCTTGCAACAGGAAATTCGGTTTTACACACATATATTGTATCTAAAATATACTGTAACACATTTAACATATATGGGATTGCCTGTCATCTAGAGGAGGGGATAGAGGGAGGGAGGGGAAACTTCAGAAAAGAAGTGAGTACAAGGGATAATGCTGTAAAAAAAAATTATTCATGCATATGTACTGTCAAAAAATTATTATAATTATAAAATTAAAGAAAAAAGAAAAGATGATCCAAGTCATTATTAATCAGAGAAATGCAAATTAAGACAACTCTGAGATACCACTACACACCTGTCAGATTGGCTAGAATGACAGGGAAAAATAATGTGAACTGTTGGAGGGGATGTGGGAAACCTGGGACACTGATACATTGTTGGTGGAATTGTGAATACATCCAGCCATACTGGAGAATGATTTGGAACTGTGCTCAAAAAGTTATCAAACTGTTCATAACCTTTGATCCAGCAGTGCTACTACTGGACTTATATCCCAAAGAGATCTTAAAGCAGGGAAAGGGACCTGTATGTGCAAGAATGTTTGTGGCAGCCCTTTTTGTAGTGGGCAGAAACTGGAAACTGAGTGGATGCCCATCAATTGAAGCATGATTGAATAAATTATGGTATATGAATGTTATGGAATATTATTGCTCTGTAAGAAATGACCAACAGGATGATTTCAGAAAGTCCTGGAGAGACTTACAGGAACTGCTGCTGAGTGAAACAACAATACTATATGATGATCAATTCTGATGGATGTGGCCATTTTCAACAATGAGATGAACCAAATCAGTTCCAACAGAGCAGTAATGAACTGAACCAGTTACACCCAGGGAAAGAACTCTGGGAGATGACTATGAACCACTACATAGAATTCCCAATCCCTCTATTTTTGTCCACCTGCATTTTGGATTTCCTTCACAGGCTAATTATACACTATTTCAAAGTCTGATTCTTTTTGTACAGCAAAATAACTGTATGGACATGTATACATATATCCTATTTAATTTATATTTTAACACATGTAACATGTATTGGTCAACCTGTCATCTGGGGGAGGGGGTGGGGGGAAGGAGGGGAAAAATTGGAACAAAAGGCTTGGCAATTGTCAGTGCTGTAAAATTACCAATGTGTATATCTTAAAAATAAAAAGCTATAATAATAAAAAATAAAATCAGTGGGGAAATAACATAATAATAAATATATACAAATAAGCTACATACAAGATAAATAGGAAATAATGAACAAAGGGAAGGCACTAGAATTCCTTGGGAAAAACATCCTGTAGAAAGTAGAATTTTAGTTGAGACTTGAAGCTAGAGAAGATAATAGGTGGAGAAGAGGAAGGAGAGAATTCTAGCTACGGGACGGCCAGAGAAAATGCCCAAAGTTTCATGTGCCTCTGGTTGCTTGGATCCTGCACCTGCCATTGTCTGCCCTGTACATTTGGCTTGCTCTCCAGGTCTTGTTTTGACTTATTCTTGGTTTCTGTTCCTGCTACTTCCTGGTTTGGGCATTCCCCAGCTTTCTTTGCAATCACTAGATATCCAGATTTCCAAAATTCATGCCACTTGCCTGAGATCAATTTAATTAAAATATAGTGAGCACTCATTGCAGACTCAGAACAGTGTTTGGCACATTGTAGGCTCATAATAAATGCCCACTGATTTACTGGTTGACTCCATACTGCACATAGTGCTCCTTTGTACCGGATCTCCTGTAAGCAGTCTTGGCCAGGTATGTCAGTAATTAGAAAAACCCACAGATGCTCAAGGACATCTGAGCCCCTTTGCAATATTTAAGGATTGTTGACGGTATAAAAATTAGACTAACTATTCCCTGGTTGCCTTTAAGTAGAGGGACTGTAGGATCAGACCCGGAGAAGTCTTTACAGCAGGAAGGGTGTGACTACTCTTTTTTTAAGAAGCTTTTTTATTTTTAAAACATATGCATAGATAGGCTCAACATCCACCCCAGCAAAACTCTATGTCCCAATTTTTTCCCTCCTTTCTGCCCCTTCTCTCCCCGTAGATAGCAAGCAATCCAATATATGTCAAACATGCATAATTCCTCAAAACAGATTTCCACCATTATCTCACTGCATAAGAAAAGCCATATCAAAAAGGGGAAAAATGAGAAAGAAAACAAAATGCAACAAACAACAACAAAAAAAGTGAAGATGCTATGCTGTGATCCACACTCAATCCCCAGATTCTCCCTCTGGATACAGATGGCTTTCTCCATCACAAGACCATCGATACCAGCCTGAATGACCTCATTGTTGAGTCGCATCCACCAGAATCGATCATCATATAATCTTGTTCTTGCTGTGACTATACTTTTTGAATCCACTCTAGGAATCTCTCCTAGTGCTGCTTCTGCCAAGGGGGGGGGGGGGGGGGGGATGCAACAGACAAATGCTAGACCTAATGTCAAGAATACTAGTTTAAATTGAGTCCCAGACACTTAGTTGCATGACACTGGGCAAGTCACTTAATATTTGTTTTCCTTGTTTTCCTCAACTGTAAAATGGGAATAATAATGTTACGAGGATCAGATGAGGCATTTGTAAAGTGCTTAGCATAGTGTCTGGCACATAGTGGATACCCTGTAAAGTGCTAATTTCCCTTCTTTCTCTTCCTCCTCACACTGAGGAGTGAGCAGCTGTGTTGTTACAAAGTGAATGGTAGCCATACCCATTCTTCCCTCATTTGGGGGTGGTTTGGGCATAATAAATTGTCTGGGATGACCAGACCATCCAAATCCATCCCAACTTCCATTTATGTCATTCTGAGATTCTACCCCATTATTCTAAAGTTTGTGTGCCCCAGATGTAACAGCTGGGGGCTAGAAGTCTTAAGTTTGTCTTCTGGCCATTCTTATTCTGGAATAAATGTCTACCAAATGTTGTGTTAGCATTAAGAACAATTGCCATATGTGCTGTTGCTGTGTGTCATTTCCTTGTGTCTGCTGTTATTCAGTCATTTTTCAGCCTTGTCTGATTCTTCATGACCTCGTTTTGGGTTTTCTTGGCAGAGATGATAGAGCTGTTAGCCATTTCCTTCTCCAGCTTATTTTGCAAATATGGAAACTGAGGCAACAAGATGGAGTGACCTGCCTAGGGTCATGTAGCTTGTAAGTGTGTGAGGCTGGTTTTGAACTCAGGTCTTCCTGACTCCAAGCCTAGCAGTTTATTTACTTTGTCCCATGTCTACCTTTCCCGGTGTCTATTAACCAGTTAATAAAAGGTCTGTCCCATTCTAAAGATTGAAAAAGCAGGTTAGGAGTCAGTCAGAGAAAGTTGGATTAGGGATTGATCCCATCAGTCTTGCCACCACCTACTACTAGTCAATTAATAAACATTTATTAAACATTAAAATATGCTAACCACTGTGTCAAACTCTGAGGATACAAAGGCAAAAGGTAACTCCTGATCTTAAGGAGCTCATAGAACAACAAGCAAGAAACTTCTGGCAAACAAGATATGCAAAATAAATTGGAGATAAGAGAAGGGAGGTATTAGAATCCCAAGGGCTTGGGAAAGGCTTCCTGTAAAAGGTGGGACTTATAGAAAGCACCCTAGGGAATATACTCTTGGGGGGTGGGGAGGACAGCTAGGTAATGCAGTGGATAGAGCACCAGCCCTGAAGTCAGGAGGACCTGAGTTCACATATGACCTCAGAAATAATTTTATACTTCCTGGCTGTGTGACTCTGGGCAAGTCACTAAACCCCAATTGCCTCAGCAAAAAAGAAAAAAAAAAAAAAAAAAAAAAGGAATATACTCTTGGGAAAATAACTCCACAATCCTCCATTTTCCTCAACTAACACTTAAGCACTTTCTTCTATATAGTAAGCACTTAATAAGCCTTTGTTCTTGAAATTATAAAGACAGGAGGCTACATTAAATGAGCTCCAAGGTCCATTTCTAATAAAATATTCTTATGTCATTTGATGCTATAAATCCCTGAGATTTGAGCCAAGGGTCAATGAATAACTTTTTCATTATAGACAGCAGCAAACATTTGGGAATGAATTAACCAGTACAAATTGATGTTGCTATTGGACCTGTGTCATATGAGATAATATTTGTAAAAAGCTTGTTAGCACAGTGCCTAGCATTTAATAAGTGCTTATTCCTTTCCTCACCTCCTCCATGTGTCGCTCAGCCAAAGTCTTCCCAACATGTTTAGGAGTTCTCCAGAAAAAATCCTCTAGGCTGATAATCCGTGAACTCGCTCCAATTCCATGCTGCATTCTTTAAACTTTGTCTCCAGTTTCATTGCCCATCTACCAAGACACTACAGTAGTATTGGAATATATGGAGGAAACAAGGGGGAGGCTCCAATTAACTCAACCAAGACACCTCCCATGAAGTCTGGCTCATCGGAGATGAACAGGTGCACTGATGTCATTGAAAGACCTCACTTTGGACGCCAAAATAATTCTTGATCAGTCCCCAAGCATTGGGATTGTGTCAAAGATGGTTGGTGATGGAAGCAGGAAAAGCCACATCTTCACAGTCTTGGTAATCTATGCAGAAAGATCCCATCTCCCCTAGATGTGAATGCTGTGTTTTGACCCTTGACAGCTCTCTCTCTTCCTCAGTGAGGGATGGAAGACATTTCTCTCCTTCCCTTTACTCAGTGGTCATAGCAGTGCAAATGCCTAGTAACGACAACATGTGCTTGCCTAAGTCAGCCTTAATCTGGACTTCAAGTCCCAGAGTGCCTTCTGTTTGGTATTTCTTTCTCTGAGCACAGGTGATAAAGAGTAATCCTGAGGGACAGACATTTCCAGCCTTCAGCAACTATCTTGTGAGTTGAAAAGGTAATGGGTTCTTGAGTGAATGTCAACTTCTTGGCAAGTATTCCTGCAACAATAACTTTTCACTATATATGTCAAAACAAGGACTATGTTGGGAAGCACCAGTCTAGACAGTTACAGCCTTGGACTACTGGGAAATTATTGATCACAGGACAGATCACTTATGTCTAAATCTTAGGTTGATCTGATTCAAAATCTTGGGAAGCCCTTCGGCTATTTCCCAAATAGAAATGGGGTTAAAAGTAGATGTTTAGTCTAGTGTGTATTTGAGAATCCTTCTTGTACTTGCTTCTCGAAGGGATCATCAAGAAGGAAAAACAAAGTTTTCATTCTTTGAATTCAGTAGTCTGTAGGGATGGACACATTAACTGAGTCAATTGAATTGCATTTATTCTATGTGTGAAACAGTTTATCTGCATGTTGATTTCTCCATTAGAGTCTACACTTCTTGTGGAAGTCTGGTTTCTTACCTTTCTTGGAATCTCCAGTTGTTAGCATGGGACTGGCATATAGTAAAAGCTTAATAAATGCTTGTTGACTGGGCTACAATACTTTCTTTTTTTTCTGTGAGGCAATTGGGGTTAAGTGACTTGCTCAGGGTCACACAGCTAGGAAGTGCTAAGTGTCTGAGCTAGAATTGAACTCAGGTCCTCCTGACTTCAGGGCTGGCGTTCTATCCACTGCACCACTTAGCTGCCTCTGGGCTACTTTAACAAATTTCACTTTTGCTGTGTTCCATAATGCCGTCCCTGATAGACCACCTACCCAAGTTTAGCTTTTCAATGTCCTCTGAGATACTATGTTCAGCACATCTTACTCCTTGACCTTCTCGCAACATAGTCTCTGGCTAGGAAGGAACTGCTCATTGGTGAGTTCAGGCGAGGGTGCTGGAGACGACTTATATTTCTTTACTGGAATTTCTGCATCCTTCCTTCTGAGTCACTCTCCTTTGTGCATTTGTCTCCATTAAACTGGCAGGGAATTTTGGAGCCAAATTTGTTGTAAGAGCTCACGAGAGAGCTGCGTACCTGACCTCATTCTAAAGTCTGACCCCCTTGTGACTGAGGCAAAGTGTTAAGTCATAAACAGGAAGAAGAGTACACATTACTTGGCACAAGTAGTAGGAAACATCAGATACCATTTTCGTCACTGAACCTGGAACACATCTTTCTGTTTCTTGACGAGTGAATCCCAGGCCACTTTTAAGACTCTGCTCAGTAGTTTGGGGCTATTCAAGCAGTAGAGTCTAAGAGGGTTATAAGAAAATTTCAGAACTGGGAGCACTTTTCTTTCTTTCTTCTTTCTTCTTCTTCTTCTTCTTCTTCTTCTTCTTCTTCTTCTTCTTCTTCTTCTTCTTCTTCTTCTTCTTCTTCTTCTTCCTTCTTCTTCTTCTTCTTCTTCTTCTTCTTCTTCTTCTTCTTCCTTCTTCTTCTTCTTCTTCTTCTTCTTCTTCTTCTTCTTCTTCTTCTTCCTTCTTCTTCTTCTTCTTCTTCTTCTTCTTCTTCTTCTTCTTCTTCTTCTTCTTCTTCTTCTTCTTCTTCCTCCTCTTCTTCTTCTTCCTCCTCCTCCTCCTCCTCCTCCTTCTTCTTTTTTTTTTCTGAGGCTGGGGTTAAGTGACTTGCCCAGAGTCACACCGCTAGGAAGTTTTAAGTGTCTAAGGTCAAATTTGAACTCAGATCCTCCTAATTTCAGGGCTGGTGCTCTCTATTCACTGTGCCACCTAGCTGCCTCCCCTTACTTTCTCAAAAAAGGAGAATGATTAAATTCCTCTTCTGTATTTCTGAGTATTTCCCTGTTGACCAAGAGAAAGGTACATATATATTCTTGTATGTTCGTATTTAACATTCATGCTCATACATCATCCCATGGGTCATTGTCACTTCCACTAATAAAAGACTTTTTTCTTTTTAAGCACTGAGGATGAATCCAAACAAGGGATGTAAAAACCTTCATGACCCTCTGGCATTGCTAATGTGTCTCTGATAAGACATAACTTTCTTATCTGGTTTTGTATTGTCCATTTGATGCTTCCCTGATTCTTTGACCTTTAAACAGCTAAGTAAAGAGCGAGAGAATCAGAAATGGTAGACAGAAAGAAGACCCTTTACACACCTGGCAGGTTCCTCAAAGGGAAACTTGTACAATCAGGGGGACCCTATAGAAGAACCATTGTTCTTCCAGTGAACCATGTGCATTAGGAAATGAGAATGGCAAGTGTTGTTGTTCAGAGGTGTCCAACTCTTCTTGACCCCATTTGAGGTTTTCATGGCAGAAGTTTGCTTGGAGTGGTTTGCCATGTCCTTCCCTGTTCATTTTGCAGATGAACAAACTGAGGCAAATAGGTTTAAGTGACTTGCTCAGAGTCACACAGATAGTAAGCTAGTAAGGCTCTGAGGCTGGATTTGAACTCAGAAAGATGAGCTTTCCTGACTCCAAGCTCTATATAAATTGTGCCACCTAGGGGCTTTTCCAACAGTGTGGCAATAAAGAGTTCCTGGCAGTTAACGAGCAACAGTAGTGATGAAATGATTAATGAGTTCCCAGAAGTCTCCTGAACCCCATGGGATAAAGCTCCTGGACCATTCCAAATTCTTGGACAAGGTGGGAGCCAGAACCAAAGGACAGAGTCATATAATAAGGAGGAATAAAGTGAGACTTTGACCTTCATTAATACAATGAGTTATATGAACTGGACAGGTCCAAGACAGGGTAAACAAATTCTCTATTAAGCCAGCATTCTTTCTCCTTTTGGGGGAGTGGAAGAACCATATCAATATTTGAGAGGGATGGATTGATTGTCACCTAGAAACTCTAAGTTTCTTCCCTTTGGGTAAGGGCTCAGCCAGAATAGACCTATATAGGTCTCTGAGAGTTGGGACTTAGAGGGAGGGACCTAGAGTTGTCTAGCTTCTTTGTGAGTTCAAGTGTGAATTCTCTATTGGACTAAATGAAGCTTATCCCATATTTTATGTTTTGTTAACCAGAGTACTTGCAAGGGAGCCAAGGATATTTTTCCTTTTATGGGAAACCTTATACATGAACCTAATTTTAATGCTCCTGGTGGAAACCTTGAGTGAGGGACATCAAGATTTTAGTGAGAAGTCCCAACATTGAATTTGGCCCATGCAAACCCAGAGGTTCAGTTCTGGACTCCAGGTTATATGTAAAAAGAACCATGAAATCTAAGTGCTCCAATAATAAGGCAGGATGGAGATATTGAAAAGAAGGTTGAGGGGTAGCTAAGTAGCCCAGTGGATAGAACACTATCTCTGAAGTCTGGAGGATCTGAGTTCAAATCTGATCTCAGACACTTAACCCCTTTCTAACTGTGTGATCCTGGGCAAGTCACTTAATCCCAATTGCCTCAGGGGGGAAAAAAAAAAAAGAAGGCTGGTCTCAGATGCAAATTGTGACACTTGTTATAACTTCTCTGATTCTTATTTTCATTATCTGTAAACTGAAGGGGATAACGTTGGCACCCACTCTGGTAAAGAAAAAAAGTGCTTTGTCACCTAGAAACCCTGAGTTCTTTCCCTTTGAATAAGGGCTCATCTGGAGTAGAATTCTAGAGTGCTCCAAAAAAACATGAGTTAGTACATCCTAAGAAGAAAGAGGGGTTGTACAGAGAGATTAGTCTTCAGGCTAGAAAGTTATTCTGAAAGGGTAATTAGGTGGCGCTGTAGTGGACAGAGCATGGGCCTTGTAGACCTGAGTTCAAATCTCTCTCTGATATTTACTTGCTGTGACTTTTTACAAGTCACTTATACTTAATCCTAAATCGCCTTGCCAAAGTGAATGAACAAAAATGAAGAAACAAAAGAAGAAAGTCATTATAAAAGAATATTTTAAAGAAGGAAAATATACAATCTGCAAGAGCTTGTGGAGGGGAAGTGACTGTGCAGAAAGATATGAATGAGCAAAAGCATTCACTTTATACATGTATTTCATACTTCAAAATGGTTTGTAAGCAAGAATGCAAGAAAGCAATCAGCTATCTCCTTTGAATCAGAAGACTTTACTTCAAAGGGAGAAGCATAAGGAAAAAGAATTGGTCTCAGACTTGGAGAATTGGGGGAGATGGGAAAGAAGAAGGGTGGGGTATCCAAGAATTGGCTTCTGTAGAAAAAGAACTGCCCTGTTGTGTTAGAAAGTCTCTGTTGAAAATCACTGGTGATAAAATTGGTGAGTTTTTGCAATAGGACTTTTCTGCTTTCAAATGCTTCTAAAATGGGTTCAATTAACAGAAAAGGAAAAGCCAAGAAAATGCAGTAGAAATCAATGATTCATTTATATAGCAGTCAATGAGGGAGGAGACCTCTTTCCCCTGTGAGATACTATAGCAAAGAGGTGATAAGAACAAAGGGCTCCCATTGTCATTTTCCTTTTGGAGAGGAGACTTTTATGACAATTAGAAAGTTTTGTTTCATAATAGAAAGATAGCTAGGTGAGATCATGTGGCAAGGGGGGGAGATGATGAAGAGAAAGGGAGGTCAATGGGCAGGAAAATTTTACACTGACTTTCACCTACGGCCAATTTTCTACCCGACAGAATAAACCAATTAAAACTTTGCTGGCCCACTTATCAACAGAAATATAAACAGTGAAGGTCCCAATTAATGCGAAAGTGAATCCCCCTAAAATGGTCACACTGTATATTTCCACTGAGCTGGAACCAATTACCACATTTTCCATAATTATAATTTTGAATACTGAACATTGGAATATAAGCAAACACTTTAAAGGGATTTGTTGTTCACACTAATTGGGACCTGGTTATAGATCTTCTTTCTCTTCCTATCCAAATCTACATAGTTCAATTATGTTCAGTAATTAATGAAGTAATAGGCCCTTTTAGATCAGGGGGTTTTAGACATTTTTGTGTGTCATGACCCTTTTGGCTGTGCAGTGAAGCCTATGGCCCCCTTTTCAGATATGTTAAAAAGAAAACATGGGATTACAAAGAAACCAATTAAATTGAAATATAATTATCACAATATTTCAAACAGACCTTGGTTTAACAATGTCTTCTTTAGATAGAGCAGGAAGGGCACTTATTAGGATGTTACAGTAGGCAAGGCCTTTAAAGTTTAGTCCAGCCTTTCTCTTTTGTAGATGTAGAAACTGAGGCACAGAAGAAGAAAGGGATTTATCTAAGCCACAAAGACAGTAGCCTGTCTGGGAACAGACCCTAAGCCTCCTGACTCCAGGGCCATTACATTTTCCACAATAACCATCTTCCTCCTTTTTATTATCTAAACAAGAGTAGAACTTATGCCCTGAGCTGGCCTTCATATTTTAAAGGCAGCTGCCTACTGGTTGCTTAATCTTTCACCCCCCAGGCAACCTTTTTAAGATAAAAAATGCAGAGAAAGTACCCATCTGCATTAGTAAGAGAAGTTGCGGTGGAGATAGAGGGGAGAGAAATTGCATCAGCACAGCAACTGATAGTTATATAGGGCTCTAGAGTTCTAGAATGCTTTACAGATATTGTCTGACAATCCTCACATTAACCCTGGGAGATTGGTGCTATTGAAATCCCCATTACAGATGATCACACTGAGGCAGAAAGAGTTTAAATAATTTGGCTACGATCATGGACAAGGAAGGAGGGGAGGGAGAAAGAAAGAGACAGAGAAAGAGAAGGAAGAGGAGGAGGAGGAAGGAAGAGACAGAGGGGAGAACAATAGCAATAACAAGAAAAAGAAGGAGAAAGATAAAGAGGAGGAAGAAGAGAGACAGAGAGGGGGAAGGAAAGAGAGAGGGGGAATAACAACAATGGCAAGAAAAAGAGAAGAAGGAGAAAGAAGAAAGAGGAAGAGGAGAAGGAAAAACAGGAAGAGGAAAAGGAGAAGGAGGAAGAGGAGAAGGAGGAGGAAGAGGAGAGAGAAAGAGAGAGAGAAAGAGAGAGAGAGAAAAGAGAGAGAGAGAGAGAGAAAGAGAATTTATTGTTTACTCCATGTTCAGTCACTGAGCTAAGTGTTAGAAATACAAATAGAAAAGAGAAGAAAGACAATCCTTACTCTCAAGGACTTTCCAATGTAATAGGAAAACATATATACACATATACAGAACAGCTAGAAAGAGTGGTGGTGATGGGGTACCTGTAGGAGAAAGATGTTGTCAGTGAGCAGGCAGAGAAAAAATCCCCAAGGTAACACTTGAAATGATCAGCGAAGTGTGCATGGCTGGGTCCTGCTAAAATGACAGTCCTAATAAGAGAGTTACCAGCCAGGAGAGCAGAGGCCTTTCTTACATGCATGTTACATGTTACATATACTCACACACATGCTGGAATTTTTGTGTTTGCTTGTGGACTAAGAGGACAGAAGGAGTTATTTTTCAACACAAAGTCAGTTTCCTCAGTCTTTGGGAAGCCTTGTCTGGGTGACACACTAGTGCTCACCTTTTTATCAAGCTGTCCAGTAAGGTTCTAAATCCAAGCTTCTCAGGATACAGGATGTCCTAGTACATCTGCCCCAATGACCTTCAGATGATGGAAAGATGCTGCATAACTCCAAACCCTTTCCTTATTTGTTTGTCCAGTTTGCAACAGATCTTTGTTGTGAAATTCCATTCACAGTCTGTCCACGCCTGTAAATGGTCTAGTAGCCAGAGATTTCTCCTAATGCTTCCAAGTTCCATTTATAGCACGCTGATGGTCTGGTTCAGGTCCTTTTGCCATGGGTCTTTCCAGGTTAACCTTGGAACCAGTTGGTGGTGTGACCAACAAGCTTCATCCCTTAGCATTAGACAAAGGATCCTGGAGGTGGGCACAGCAGCTCTAGGGACCCCCTTCCCATTTGGGATGCCTCATTGGCAGGTTTCTGCAAACCTGTAGTTGATTTTATGCCTTCAGTCCTGGGTGGCTGCCACAGCTCATTTGGGGACATGGATGTAGCCGTGTTTAATATTAAACTTCCCTGCCCTCCTCCCTCTCCCTCCTATTTGAGTGAGAAGGGACGGGCCCAGAGATGTTTTGTGTTTGGCAAGGAAGCTAGTATTCTTGGGATTGTTACAATTGTCCTCTCACATGAAGCTAAGAGTAAAGGCTGTGGGTTCTAATGTGCCTAATGGGAGACCCAGAGAGGGAGGCCCTTCCCAACATGTGCCGTGGGAGGACATTTCATTTACAGCAGACAGCAAAGAGCCAGAAATCTAGGGAGTTCTGGGGGGAAATATTTCCTCTTCAAAAACAGCCTTTTAAATGAAAATGTGGACACGTAATACAAATAAGGGGCAGCATCCATATTAAAAAGTTCCTGCTATGAGAATATATTATATGTTTATCTTCCATGGAATGTTTTAGCTTTAAGCTTCTTGAAGGAATTATCTGTTTTATCTTTGTACCCCATGGCATTTTGGGTATTTTTTGGCTAACACATACAGAGGAGAGTAATGGCTTAGAAAGGAAGGAAGGGCCAAGTTGTAAATGGCATTAAAAGCTAAAGAGAGGATTTCCTATTTGATTCAGAATGAAAGAGAGGGCCATTGAGTCTGAGGAGCTGGGAGGTGACATGATGTGTGACCTGTGCTGTAAGATCACTATGGAAAGGGAGTGAAGGAGGGGCTACACCTGGGAGAGATCTGAGAGAAGAAGGTGCATCAGAAGGCTGTCCCTAGTCTAGATGTGAGATGAAGGAAGGATGCACTGGGGTGGGGGCTGTGTCAGAGGAGAGAAGGAGACATATAGGAGAGATGCTGCAGGGGTAGAAATAGTGAGAGGAAGGGAGAGAGGGAAGGAAAGAGGGAGAGAAGGAGGAAGGAGGAAGGAAGGAAGGAAGGAAGGAAGGAAGGAAGGAAGGAAGGAAGGAAGGAAGGAAGGAAGGAAGGAAGGAAGGAAGGAAGGAAGGAAGGAAGGAAGGAAGGAAGGAAGGAAGGAAGGAAGGAAGGAAGGAAGGAAGGAAGGAAGGGAAGGAGGGAGAAAGGAGGAAATAACTATCTTTTAAGTCCTTACTATGTACCAGGCACTGCCCTAAGCACTTGTCCTCAAGGAGCTTCCATTCTAATGGAGGAACCAAAACACAAGAGGAAGCTGATAAGATGGGGAGGGAATGAGGAAGTGGAATATAGGAACCCAGGAATAAGGGCCAGATCATTATCCTCCATAAAATGGGCTCCAAGAGGGAATTCAGTAGGAGAACCTTGGAGAGGAAGGTTCCATATTGAGAAGGCTACAAGAATGGGGGATGTTCCAGGACAAGAAGGACCCAGGCTCTGAAAGAAGACCTAGGATAAGAGAACATGATTTGGAAACCTGGAACAGTGTCAAGAGGAAAAAAAACAATTAAGGGATCATATCATTGGCAAGGACAAAAAGTCTACCATGAGATTTCTTAGTGAGTTCCCTCTGTTCATTTAAAATAATTGGAAATACAAAAATTATATGTACAGACAACAGTTTCAAAAATACACCTAGTAGGGAATAGAGAAAAAAAGATACTATATCTAGAAATGAATACAATGTATAAACAAAAGGTATCAATGAAACTTTTCAAACGCTAAGAAACCAGAACCAAACCCAACATATTAGCTTTACAAACAACAGGCCTGCTCTGGAAAAGTTTCCTTCAAATCCCTACCTATGGCGGGCATAACTATTACCTCCTAGTGTCTAATGTCCACATCACAGTGCTAAGTCCCTGGGAATTCACTTTTACGGAAGTGACACAGAGAACAAAGCTCATTGCAATAAGCCCATGCCCAAACTTTTCCTCTTAGACAATGGCCAGGTTATTCCCTTGCAGTGTGAGTGCATGCTTTTTTGTTCAGTGCTTGATTTTTCAGATCTAGATTTTTGACTCATTAAGTGTGGAAAACTCCCAGTGTGAAAACACCAATACAGATGGGCAACTTCTTTGTCATTTTTATTTCTAGAGAGTTGCCTAAAGTACTGAGAAATTAATCTTTATTTTTTATTCTATTGTTATGATTTATTGTTTATCAATAAGAATAAAAGCTACATATTTTTTGCTTAACCTGAGTTTTAATACATAAAAGGTTAATTCTTACCTGATAAATGCTTCTTTTTTAATTTTTAAATTTTATTTTATTTTTATAAAGCTCTTTATTTGCAAAACACATGCATAGTTTTCAATATTCACCCTTGCAAAATCTTATGTTCCAAATTTTTTCTCTTTCCCTTTACCCTCCCCCTTTCCTAGACTGCAAGTAATCCAATATATTAAACGTTCACTAAAATGCTTCTTGACTTGACTTTCATTTTTTCATGGTTGCACAGCTAGTCTTATGTAAGAGGTGAGATTGAATCCAGGTCTTCCTGATTCCACACATTATCTATATATCCCACACTGTATCCTTATTTTGGTCCTAGTGGAGAGCAAATCTCTTTTGGAAATATCAAAAGCATAAAGTAGACAAAGATTCAGAAATGAGTATTTTTTATCCATTTTTAAGTACCATACTTCCATCTGAAAAAGGATGCCATTGCTCATTTCATTCGGTCCTCCTCTAACTTTTGTGAGAATAGGCACTGATATTCACCAGCCATTCTATTTCTCTTCCTGTTTTAGAGTCTCTTTGCACCAATCAGAGAGTTGGGACACAACTGAGAAATGATGCACTTAGTGGGGATCCTGACTTTTGGCTTAGGGGATGACAGAGATCCCAGAACCAGAAAATAGAAAAATAATCCTCAGAGGCCAGTGCAATGTCATGGAGATCCAGATTTGACTTATATTGAACACTGAATTACTTTGAGAGAGGAAGCAAGGAAAAGAGTCTAAAATTCACCCTCACCTCCACACTTTCACACTCTCTTGGGGCTTTCTTGTCTCTTACACTTGGTCTATTTGTTTTTCTTCTCACTCCTAATAGCTCTAGCTTCACCTCTCCTAGCTCTAAATAGCCATGGTACTGGAGGGTCAAATATCTTTCATTCTTCAGTTTAGAAAAACAAATTGGATTTTGGTCAGGGTTCTAATTTTATGTGCACCTGACTTGGAAGCTCTTAGTTTAGATTCCATATTGGAAATTTGTAGGTCATCCATGAACAAAAGAAGGTTTATTTGGGCATATCATGGGAAAGATATTCAACAAAAATAGTAAGAACTGCATACATTTATATAATGGTTTAAGCTTTGCAAAGTGCAAATAGGATTTCATTTGATACCCACAACAGCCCTGCGTTCTATTATTATCCCCATTTTATGGAAAAGGAAACTGAGTCTGAGAGGTTTAGAATCACAGAGCCAATGATAATAATGATAAAGCTAAACATTTATGCAGTTCTTACTATATGCCAGGCATTTTGCCAGGCATTTTGAAATTATTACCTTATTTGATCCACACAAAAATAAAGAATTAATTTCTCTGTGCCCTAGGCAACTCTCTAGAAATAAAAATTATAACCTCCCTTAGGAAGTGAATGCTATTATTATTCCAATTTTATGGATGGGCAAACAGGGATTAAGTGATTTAGCCAAACTCACAATCTAATAAGTGAGACTGGATTTGAATTCAGATCTAGCATTCTACCCACTATGCGACCTAGCTTCTTCACAAGCACCTAGCTTGAGTAAATAAGCCTCTACCCCATGTGAAAATCAGTCCTATCAGCACAGCAAGGTAACTAGTGAAGAGACTCTATGGAGGTGGGGCTTTTTTGTCCTTTGATGACTAAGAAGCCATATCAAACCATGTCAAAAACTTTTTTCAAATACACCACCATATCTCAGCTTGTTTTAAAATTAAAAAAAAAAAAGACAAATAATCATCCCACTGGGGAGTGACCTGTCCCCACATCTTCTCTCCATGCATTCCCTTTAGTTTTTATATTATCTTTTTTTATAACTCCCTTTCCCCCTTTAAGTCTTTCTTTGAGGTTTACTTTAACCTGAATTTGTCTTATATGAAATGTGAGGTGTGAATGGTTTGATTTTCCTCATTCCACTAGCCCCTAGCTCTTAGGGGAAAAAAAAATCCTTTCTGGGACTGTGTAGTTTCAAAGATTTCATTCCCTTAAAGGTGCAGATGAATCTCATGGATCTCATCTCTCTCTCCCTCTACTATACTGCTTTATATTATTTATTATAGTTTCATTATGATAGTGCTCAGTGCTTTTGTACTCCTTGTCTTCAAAGTACGTTTCCATCATTAATCAACAACTTTTGGAAAAAAAACAAATAAACAAAAATAAAGCACAATGGAGGAACGCCAGATCGCAGTGTCTTCAGAGTTCAAGGAAATTTTTTCAGGTCCAAGTTTTCTGGGGACACAATGAGCTCTAACATTAGTTTCTGGTTATATACTCCTTTGGCAATGTCTGATCCTTACGTACGAGTTCCTCCATGTGTGCACCATGGCTGGGATTGTTCATGTCTGTTCTCTGTGTGTATCTGATCTTCATTCCTCTGGCATATATTTGCAGGACTGTGCTTCAGGTTTTTGAAAAGAATTTTCCAATGGCACTTTTATGTTATTTCACTAAATGCTTTTAATTTTAGTAACTTGTGAGTTCTGGCTTAATAGAAAAAGTAAGCACATCAGTGTGCACGTGTACTTTCTATTTTATTTGGTTTTTTGTTTGTTTGTTCTGTAAATGTTGCCCTACAGATTATCTTGAACTCAGATCACTTTTCATGTTATACATGTTGTACATGGTAACAAATACAAAGTATGGAATGCTTCAGAGGCTATCTCAACCTTGCTTTATTATAAACTTTTGATCACATAAGACAGTATCCCCCAAACTGGGTTCTACAAAATGTGGTTGTTCTGCATGATGTGGATAAGAATGGAAAAGTAGATAGAGTGCTGAATCAGAATCAAAAAGACTTGGATTCAAATCCTGCCTCAGACACTTCTTACCTGTGTGATCCTGAGCAAGACATCTAACCTGTCTGAACCTTAGTTTCCATATCTGTAAAATGGGAATAATAATTACACCTACTTGAAAGGGATATTGTGAGGATCTCTTGGGGGTAATATGTGTTAAATAAGTTGTAAGTCTTAAAGTATTATATAAATAAGTTATTTTTAGTCTGTGTTAAAATGTTGATGCCAGTGATATTTCCCTCTAAATGCAAAATAACAGATATAACAGAAGAAATCATTTTCCAATAAGAAAATAAGTTTTATAATTTCTGTTTTGCTTCAAAATTTCTCTAATCTCCTTTTATCTTGGGAGCACACCATGCCCTGGGTCTCCACTCAGTTGCCAAAAAGATCTTCCTGAAATACCCTGTCTCTGCCCACATCCTCCCCCCACACCCCATAAGCTCCAGTGGCTCCCTATTACTTCCAGAATCAAATATGAATCTCTGTCATTCAAAGCTTTTCTGAACTTAGCCCTTCTCTTTCTTTCCAGTCTTCTTAAAGTTTACTCCCCTCCATGTACTCTATGATCCACAGTCACTGTTCTTCTTGCTGTTCCTTGGATAAAACATATATATATATATATGGATATATATATATGAAATATATATATATGAATATATATATGAATTTTTTCAAGTTGAAAAACTCCCACTGGAATATAAACTCCTTGAGTGCAGGAACAGGGGTTTTGCTTTTTTTTATATTTTCAGCACAATGATCAGCACATGATATGATTTTAATAAATGCTTATTGGACAGACCTACTTATCAATACCTGGATAAAAATGGGTGTTTATGAAATAGTCATTTCCTTTCTCTGGATGTGATTTTTAAGTGATTCATAAGTGATAGTGTGACTTGCAGATGAATAGTATCCTGGAGAATTTGCAAATTAAAGAAATGTGCTAAGGAGAGTGTAGAACTTGGAGCTGAGAGGAACCTTAAAGATCACTTAATCCAACTTCCTCATAAAAGCAAACAGAGGCCCAGAGGAGGAAAGCATCTTGGCCAAAGTCGTGCATCTAATAAATGTCAGAGTCAAGATTAGAATCCATGTCCTTCATTTCTAAATCCAGTGCTCTTTCCATGACACTGGGCTGAGTCTCACTAGGGATTGGCTTCAGGTTGGTTGAAAAGAGCCTTCTGTCAATGAAACACATTCTCATATTTACAATGAAATAAAGCCTGAGATTCATGCATTTTGGATTAGTTCTGCTTTTCCCAGTTCCTCCCCCTCCCCTATTTTTTCTTTTTTCTTTCTGGTACTTCTTGCTGTCCTAAAGTATTGGGGACGCACTGTAATTTGTCCGAAAGCAGCCAAAAATGTGGTTTTGCTTTGTATACTTAGAGCTGGTTTCTATGTCAGATACACACATTGGGTGGATCACAAGTAAAGGTCTCTCGAAGGAGAAGGTCAGCGTCTTGGTTCCTTTTCCATATGTGTTTGGAGCAGAGTTTCTGGCTGGATTGAGAATAGAAAAGGAGCTTTGAAAAATGTGTGCTGGGGCCTGGTTCCACATCTGGAAACGCTGACGGTCAGTTATGATTTTAAAGCACTGCGGTCATTCTCTTCTTGAGCAAAACTTCAACTACCTTGAAGGCAAATGCTGTTCTTGCCAGTTCCTCAAGACATTCCCCCAATTGGTTCATACCAATATGGCATAAGGATATTTACATATATCCTTGTACTCCTTGGAGTAAGCCTTATATAGGCCTGCTACCTGTTAGGTTTCAGTCATAATAAGCTACACATTTCAAATAGCTCGGGGATTTTTAAGAACTGGCGAAAAACAGCAAGTTAGAACCAGTTCCTTTGGTCACAGTGAAAGGAAAAAATACCATCAGGAAACAAATGGAAAATTAGGCATTTTGGTGCATTTAGAAAACAAATAAGAAGAGCTTTAGGGAACTTTAGGGAAAGTACTCGATAAATCTTACATGAAGAAAATAGTATATTACAAAGAAGAGATATTCTTCTTATCTTTTATTTCATGGGGAACTACAAGGTTCAAGATTCCTAAAAAAATCTTCTTTAAAGAACTATTGATTTATGGCATCTATGTGAAAGGTTCTGGGCAGAGGGTCTACTTGGAGCTTATGTACTCGATTTTATTTTTATTTATTTTTATCTTTAAACTCATGTTTAGAAAAATGTACAAATGTGATTTCATTAGTATTATGCTTTATTCTATGCATTTAAAAATATTATTCTGGGACAGGATCTGCCAAAGGAATCCATGACACAAAAATGTTAGGTAAACCCAACTCTCCTGAGGAATAGAGAACATTAGCGATGAAGAAGCATACTATATGAAAGAGTAAACAGAAGACAGAACCAAAGACAAACACTGCTGAGTACCTCCATCCCTTAAAGGAGAACTTGAGTCAGAATCTTCCATAAGGTTTATTCTAGAAGTTGAGACCTCTTAGTAAATGATGGTACCATAGGTGATGACACAAGGAAATTGAACTACAGCAGATCCAGGAATTTTCTAAAAGGTCATCCTGAGATCAATGTCATCTCCCATAGGATCACTCTATAGGGACTAAAGCCTGAAAGGAACCCCCAGAAGGGTAACTGAATAAGGAAACAGCTGTATACATTCAAGATTGGGGGATCTGTAGGGTACACCAGCCTAAATTCAAGAGCATTTCTAATGGAGCTGTTCCAGGAAGTTATTTAGAAAGTACAGATTTTAGCAATGTGAAGGGGTTAGTAATAACACTTGTGTCAAGTTCCCAGCCCAAGACCAGGACTGTGATCCAAGGCCCATGGCTGAGGAAAAAGGCAGTTCTTGGCAGTCTATTACCCAAAAACTACAGGACAGAAGTTTCCAGACAGCACTGGAGACAGCCTGTAGTCCTACTCCTATCCAAAAAAGAGTGGGAAGAACCCAATCCTAACACAAAATCTTAATCCAAGAATTGAGACTATAGAGCAAACAGAAGAAAACCTGTTCTACAGTGAAGAAATATTATGTGTACAAACAACCTTAAGGAAAAAAAATCCTAGAGCAAAGAAATAAATTCCAAAATAATCACAAGTAAAATCTTGGGGGGAAATGTATTGATCAAAAGAATTCCAAGAAAGGATGGAGTAAATCAAAGAAAAATTTTAAAAAGGGATTTAAAACTGGAATTAGAATGCTTGGAAAGAGAATAAACAGCTTACAGCAAAAACTGAACAATCTTACCCAAGGAGTCGGCTCTCTTGGGGGAAATTATATATATATATATATATATATATATATATATATATATATATATATAGAGAGAGAGAGAGAGAGAGAGAGAGAGAGAGAGAGAGATTGCAAACAAAATTCAATGACAAAATGAGACAACAAGAAATATTAGAACAAAGTGCAAAGACTAAAAAATTAAATATATATCATCAAAAACAAATGATATAGAAGACAGTAAAGGAGTTTTAAATGCTGTGGATAAGTAGACTTTCCAAGGATATCCACATTGATAATAAGATAGACACATGCATTGCCAGAATTAGCTCAGTGTTTGGGAGGGTCCAAAGGTGAGATAGAAGAGGTATTAGACAGACTATTAAACTGAAGATCTACAAAGCCATTGTACTGACCTCATGGTTGTATGCCTGTGAAACATGGACAGTATACCAACACCACGTCAGGAAATTGAATCGTTTCTATTTGAATTGTCTTAGGAAGATTCTGATGATCACCTGGCAGGATACGATATGAGCCACAAGTCCTTTCTTGAGCTAAACTGCCAAGTTTTCCAACTCTACTGTAGAGAGCACAACTTTGTTGGGCTGGCCATATTGCCAGAATGCCAAAAAAAAAAAATTATGGAGAACTCACACAGGGCAAGCACTCACAAGGTGGTTAGAAAAAGTGATACAAGGACATTCTCAAGATCTCTCTTAAGAAGTTGAGAATCCATTGTAAGATATGGGAGACACTGACATAAGACCACCCAGCATGGTGTGCCCTCATCAGAGGAGGTGCTGTGTTCTATGAGCAAAGCAGAATTGAATTAGCTCAAAGGAAATGCAAAATATGCAAAAACTAGGGAAACAACCCCAAATGTTCATCTGGACTATTTGTGCCTGACCTGTAGCAAAGCATTCTGAGCTTGTATTGATCTGATCAGCCAATCAAACATACTATAACTTGACTCTAATATAGTGATGTCATTTTAGTCCTCTTTGAGAACGAAGGACAACAACCACAAAAAAAAAAAATTTAGTTTTAGGATTATTGGACTCCAAGAAGACTATAACCAAATAAAATGAACCAAATGACATATTTCAAGAAATCACAAGAAAAAAAAAAAACTATCCAGAACTATGTAAGCCAAATAAAATTTATCTGACTAGAACCTCAAATTGAACAAACCTAGAAATATCACAATTAAACACACCATGGAAAATCCAGAGTTTCAAATCAAAGAAAAAATACTATAAGCAACCAAATAGAACTCAAATACCATTGAAATGGGCAAGATCATACAAGCTGTAGTGGCAAACACTATAAAGAAAAAGAGATCTTGGGAAATAATATATCAACAAGTAACATAAAAAGGGTTTTCAATCCAGAATAATGTAGCTTACAAAAACCAAGTACAATTGTGTGTGTGTGTGTGTGTGTGTGTGTGTGTGTGTGTGTGTGTGTTGTATGTGTGTGTAGCATGAGGTGCTGGGGGAGCAATGTACCTTTAATAGTCTAAGAACTTTTAAGCATTTCTGTTGGGGGAAAAAAAAACACCTGAAATACAGGACACTCAAAAAAGCTAGAAAGGGCATATTTAAGTAATATAAAGGGCCTCAATAATGACCAAATGCTTATATCTTAATAAGGAGAAAAGAAACAATTATTTCTTCAAAACCCTATTGATTTCAAGAGGCAAGGAAAGTAAGGAAATACATTGGGGACTTAGGTAAAGTTTTGTTCCTTTTGTTTAATTTTAAAAAGTAAAGAAAAAGGATGAAAAAGATTACATTAAAGAAATAAGAAAAGGTAAAGAACTTATTCTTTCTCATAACTGGGGCATATCCAAAGAATATGCAACATGGAGATAAGGATTGGTTTCTCAATTTTTAAAAAATGCATATTTGTTCAATGACCTAGAAAAAGGAAAAAAACACAGAGTGGACACTTTAAAAATCTATTTTTATTTTGTTAAACATTTCCCAATTATATGTAAAAAATTAACATTCATTTTTTAAAATTTAAGTTTCAAATTCTTTTCCTCTCTTTAGCCCCTCCCATACCCTTGAGAAGGCAACAATATGATATCAATTATACATGTGAAATCAAACAAAACATCGCTATATTGCGAAAGAAAAAATACATCAAAATCAAGAAAAATGAAGTTTAAAAAATATGCTTTAGTCTTCAGTTAGAGTTCATCAGTTCTCTCTAAAGAAAAATAGCATTTTTCTTTTTTCTCCCTTTTTTTGTGAAGCAAATGGGGTTAAGTGACCTGCCCAGGCTCACACAACTAGTAAATGTCAGGTATCTGAGGTCACATTTGAATTTACATCCTCCTGATTCCAGGGCTGGCAGTTAGCTTCCCCCAGATATTATTTTTCATCATGAGCTTTTTGGAATTGTCTTGAATTGTTGTCTTGATCAGAGTGGCCAAGTCTTTTCACAGTCAATCATTGTACAATATTACTATTACTATGTACAATGTCTTCCTGGTTCTGCTCACTATATTTTGCATCTATTAATGTAAGTCTTCCCAGCTTTTTCTGAAATTATCCTGCTCATCATTTTTTATAGCACAATAGTATTCTATCACATCATATACCACAACTTCTTTATCCATTCCCCAATTGATGGGCATCCAGTCAGTTTCCAATTCTTTGCCAACACAATAAGAGCTGCTACAAATATTTTTGTATGAATGGGCCCATTTTAGGCTGAATATTTTAATATTTACCATGCAATACCGTTTCAATAATGGATATCCTATTTAAAAAGTGTCTTTTCCCCCTTTGTTTTTCAGTGTCAAAATTGTTTATCAGGCTGTTTGCAATCTCGCCTCTATAAAAATATCTTCAAGAATGCACTGGGCATGCACCTTAGAAGGTGTTCCAAATTCCCCCATCATATTAATATTTTACCTGACTCCTGTTGAAATTAATTGGCATTTTTGGTATATTTTTTACCTACATACATCAGTGTTATTCTTCCTTTACCCTCCAGGACCTTGAGAGCAAGGATTTTTTATTTTTCTGTCTATTTCCATTCCTTAATTAATGTCTTTTGAATCAAATTCATTGAGATTCTGTGCAGATTATTGTCTGAGTCATCTAATTTGCTCTCCAGCTCTCCTCTTCCTTTTCTTTCTGCTTCATATTAAATGAGCAAGAAAAGATGATTATACTTGCCCTAACTTTTTCTTAAATACTTTTGTGATTTCCCTACTCCAAGGATGTGGCTAGTTTCAGGGTAATTCTGGCCACTTTGCTGCTCTGTGTCACCTAGATTTTTTTTTAACCCTGAGTTGTACAAGTAATATAGCTTCATGGCCCACTGATGCTGCACCATTTTGGTTATTTTCTCCTCACCACATCACCCAGATCCGCAAACATTTACAGAATTTTGACTCTTCACAATCCCATTTGGGGTTTTCTTGGAAAAGATACTAGAGTGGTCTGCCATTTCCTTCTCCAGATCATTTTACAGATGAGAAATTGAAGCAAACAGGGGCAAGTAAATTGCCCAGGAACACAAGCTAGTATTTATATTAATAATTATACTTTATAATATTTTACATTATATTGTTTATCATAAATGTGCTTTATAATTATTTATTTTATTGACATATATTTATTATGATAAACATTAGTCTTATTTGACTGTCATATTTAAATTCATGTCTTTCTGACCTTTCAATTTTATATACTTATATGCCTGGAGTTGTATAAAAATTTCTTGATATAAAAGGGGTCATGAATAGAAAAAAATTAAGAAACCCTGTACCTTTAGCCCACTACTAAAATTCTGTTCTGGAGCTATGAGAGTAACCTTTGGTAGCTGTACAAGTGGAACACAAGCTCCCTATATAATAAGTATTTCCTGATGGAGATTGACCTAAGATCTACGGAATTAAACTGTCCCTGAGAGGCTCTCAGCTGAGCTAGTTCTAGGTCATAACTTACTCATCATATACACATATTTAGTTCTCATCCTCCCTTCATTTCAACCTGATTGACTTTGTAAATTAGCACTGCCCCCAAAGAAACTGAGAAATGAGCCAATAAGTATAGTGAGAAACTTGAAAATATGAAACCCATATGGAGTATCTCTTTAGGCTACAACTTCCCACTTAGATCTGACCCACTCTTTCATTCTGTAACATTGGTGAATGGTGAGAACAGCTAGTGAAAATTTTGCAGGTCAGTAAAAATATTTTCAGGGCGGATTTGCTGAAGAGTTTTTGCTTGTTTTCAGGGTCTGGGTGGTGCTTTAGTCAGGAGATTGCTTCTCATCTAGCAGGAAACCTGCTTTGGGAACTCTTGGAAGCAAGTTTGGATTGTTCTGTTCATCTTATGTGTCTTAAAAAAAAAAAAACAATTCATTTTTAACTGGTTTCATCTAGAAGGTAAGGTTTTAATGAGAAATTCTTTGACAATATTGAAAAGGTTTTAAGATCTATTTTCTTATTTTCACTATTGGTTCCCACATTTTTCTCCATTTGAATTGTTTTAAAAATCACAAGTGAAAATTTAAAACTATTTCTTTTCCTTCAAAGGTTATTAAACTTTTGAACAAATCACTCTCTAAGCCTCCTGTAAAAAAGAATACTTGATGTTTACCTAACTTACAGAGTTGCTTATTTTAATAGAGGAAATGATACCTCATGGGTCAGTTTACTTTACTTTCTGAAGAAAATCCATCAAGCTGAAAAACTGATTCCAACTCTTCTTAAGAAAAAAGAAATCTAATAGCTCTTAGTGGCGCCTTGTGACCTGTTTATATGAAATAGAAATATATAGTCCAGCCAAGCTGCTTTGGCACCTGGGAAGAAGGGAGGGGGCTTGCACCTGGGGGGGGAGGGGCCCACTGCAGCCTGATGGATGGATCCTTTAGGCTCTCCTATCTCCTGGAGATGAAATTCCTGCTCCAATATAAAGCTGCGAGGTGCCTGAAGTTTGGGAATGCACTGAAATTTCTCCCAACTGGGACTATAAAAACAGATGGTGATGAGCACATTAATAAGTATGCATTCACAAAGCCTTTAAGGTTTCCAAAGGGCTTAAGATATATTATCTCTTTTGAGCTTCACGACAACCCTGAAGTAGGTGTTGTTATTATTGTCACCATTTTACAGATGAAGATATTGAGGCAGGCTAAGTGACTTGGCTAGGGTCACACAGCTAGTAAAAAACTAAGGCAGGATTCAAATTCAGGTCTTTTTTTTTTTTTAACTCCCAAATGCAAAATTCTATTCATTCACTGCATTGCCTAGCTGCCTCAGATAATCTCTGATCCCCAAAGTACCATGGCAGAAGGAGGCCAGCAGTACCCATTCCTTTAAATCCAGTAGTGTTCCCACAGTCTCAGAACCACAGTCCCCCAATTAGAATAAATGTTTCACTTGTTTTCAACCTGGTTCTCATTGTATCACCATATGTGGGGGTTTATTTTTCTTCTTATGGGTGCCTGAATCCCTGGACAGTATTTTAAAAGTAAAGATGAATGATTTCATATTACCCATCATGTCAGCTGCCTCTGAATAGAACTTTGGACCTGGAGTCAAGAAGACAATTTTGGCCTTGGACACATAGTAACCCTATCCCTAGCTGTCACTTATTCATGACTGCCTCAGTTTCTCCATCTGTAAAATAGGGATATACATCTCATGGCTCATTCTCTGTTCCCTGTGCTTATATTCTATCTCATCATTCTCTCTCTCTCTCTCTCTCTCTCTCTCTCTCTCTCTCTCTCTCTCTCTCTCTCTCTCTCTCTCTCTCTCTCTCTCCTCTCTTTCTGCCTCTGATTCTTTCCCTCTATCTCATTTTCTTTCTCTCATTTTCTCTTTCTCTCCCATTTTCTCTGTGTGTGTGTATCTTTCTCTTTGGTTGTATCTGTCTCTCTGTCGGTCTCTTTCACTTTTTTCTGTGTCTGTGTTTGTGTTTGTCTGTCTCTGTCTCTCATTGTTTCTCCCTCTCTCCTTCCTTCCTTTTTTCTCTCTCTCTCTCCCTCCTTTTCCATCTTTCTGTCTCTGTCTCTGTCTCTCAGTCTCTCTGTCTCTCTGTCTCTAACTTTCTGTCTCTCTGTCTCTACCTCTCTCTCTCTCTCTCTCTCTCTCTCCCTCTCTCCCTCCCTCCCTTCCTCCCTCCCTCCCTCCTTCCTCACTCTCTGTCTCTTTACCTTCACATATATTATTCTCTATGGCTGGGATGTTGTTCTCCCTCTTTATCTCTTCCTTGGCTTCCTTCAGGTCCAAGCTAAAATCCCACCTTCTATAAGAAACTTTTCCAGACCCTCCTTAATGGTAGGGCCTTCTGTGCCATTATCTCCAATTTATTTTGTTTGTCCATTTTGTCTCCCTCATCAGACTATGAATTCCTTGAGAGCATGGACCATTTTTTGTTTTTCTTGGTATTCTCAGCACTCTTTACAGTGAAATAGTACTGTTTATTGACTTGACTTGACTAGAAGGTAAGTCTTGAGTTCAAGTTTCGTTTTCATTATCATTTTCTGTTTTCACTTTTCCCCAATATGGAGCAAAATGGCCAGTGTGATTTAGACGCTTACAAAATATTTATTGGATTGAATATCCAATGAGGCAATGAAGGGAATGATCCTCCTCCTGTCTCCTCCAACCAACCACAATCTGGCCTCAATGTCCCTCAAAATTTTATCTTTAAAAAATAGACTTGACTGGAAATCTGGAGGAAGTTTTCATTGAATCTCACATCCGCAGCTTTATGGAGAGATTCTCATGCCATCGTGTACAAGTCTCTAAACAGTCCATGATCATTTGTGGGCTGCTGAAGTATGGCTCTATGGTATGGAGAGGACCCTCTGTTCTCCAAGGCTAGCTCTATGATGGGGTACGGTGAATCTCTGGCAGGTCTGGAGATACTGTTCATTGTATGTTGTCCAAAAACCGAGCCAGCTAAGTTGACAAAGAGCCAGAGACTTAGGAGCTAATGTTTTGTGGCTAGAGCAGTTTTTGAACTCCCCTCTACCATTCCTTACCTTAACTAAATGTGTCTAAAATGTGTTCTCCTTTTCAGCAATTGCTATGAGACCTCCCAAGATGTGGAAGGGATAGGGATAAAGTAACCACTGGAAGAAATCACAGACCCATAAAGTACTATTTCTTTTTCTTAATCTTTCTGAGACTTAGGTGAATATAATAGGGGATAATACAGATTGTCTCCATGGTTTCCCTGGGATTTATTACTCCCAGAAAATCTTTAGTCATTGCAAGGGAGAAGAAAATTAGAGGCTTAAACTAGATGGTCTCCAAGGTCCCAGACTCCTCTGGACCTATGATTCCAGAATAACCCAGGTTGTTTTTCCAAACAAAATACAATGGCATTCTAATACCATTCCTTTGTTGGAAGCAAGTTATCAGTTCCGAGATCCTCTGTGATCTTCCTCAGCAACAGATTTTAGTTCCATAATATTGGTATTAGAACATAGCTAAGTTGGGGACATTCTCAACATTGCCAGGAAACTAGCCTCAAGCTCGAGTAAAAATCATGTCTATCTGACTGTGGCTAAGGAGGAGAACTACCTTGAATGGTTCTGATTTGGATCTTATGTTATGAAATAAATATTTCTAGACACCTCCACACTCACCAGGGTTCTTTGCACAGGAAGCCCACCCAAACTGTTCAAATTCCCATATTGGAAAGGAAGGACCAGAAATTGATTCCTCTTTCTCAGTTATGATTCAGCCCATCAGGCACGATCATTCACCACAACACCCTTTTAAACTAGAAAGCATAACTCTTAGCAGGACAGAATGAAAGAAGCAAATTTCCTTGGCAGTAGACTGAGATGACTATGTAGTTTAGCCACCCTCCTCCAAAAGATTTGAAAAGCAACAAAAAACATCCTTGGGAGATGAACCTCTTAAAACAGGAAGGCTGCATTCCTGGGAGCAGATAGCAGAATTGTTTTGCCCCCTACTCCCCCCACCAAAACATGATGCACTAGTTAGTCAGACATTTCCAGGCATTTACGCTTTAGGGAGAAAAAAATGTGACTGGAATTGTTGGGGAAATTGTTCCAAATAGGGTGAGTTATAAGGACATCTGCTGTGTGCTCCACAGTGAAGGTTCTACTATGAAATACATTCATGGAAACAGGAAAGTTCTTCTTGTGAATCCTTCCTTGACTGGGACGTCTCATAGAAATTGCTGAAAAGGAGAACACATTTTAGACACATTTAGTTAAGGTAAGGTACGGTAGAGGGGAGCTATTACAAGCAGCTTTGGCAGCTGGGGCAAGAAACATGAAATGTTATCTTAAATCAACATTTTAAAGACAAATTCAGTTGGGAAGGAGAACTCCCGGAATCTAAGGCCTCAGTGAAGGAATATGGGGAAGAAAAGTTTATATGGTGAGAAAATGGAAAAGACTAATTCATCTGAGGTTCCTCTAATATTGCTCTAATACACTCAAGGAGTGTAAGATTTTCCTTCAAAGCTCCACTGAGAGGAGTGCCATAACCTATATCCCCACAATTATACCCTAAGTTCAGCCTTTCATCACCTCTAAAGAGACTATGTTCTTAGAGAGCAGGAACCGATCTTTACTCTCACTGTTTTCCCCATTCTTAGCCCAATACCTGGTGCATACTGGGATCTCAGTAAATGCTTGTTGATTGATTGATCCATTCAGTATTCTAGTAGCTGTTATCTACTTCCCAGACACTCTTCCTCATGAGTTCGGTGATTAACACAAAGACTTACTCTCTTCCCCAAATCCTACCCTCATACCAAGGGACTTTACCATACATGTTGATACTTCCTCAAACTCTCTAACTTCCCAATTCCTCAACTTTTTAATTTCCATGACCTATTCACTCCATCTCAGCTACTCACAGAAATGGTCAGACTTTTCATCTTGCCAAGACCCATGAGTATCCACGTCCATGTTTGTGAATTCTGAAATTTCTTCATCTGATCATATTCATTTGTCATTCCATCTTTCTCTCTGCCTTTTTGTCCATAGAGGCCTTCAATCCCTCCAACCTTTACATTCCTCCCCGCCCAAGACTATCATCTCCACAATGGCTACACTCCCTTCTTTTTCCCATTCTTGATCCTTTTGTTGAACTTTACACTGTGTTCTCTTCAGTCCTTTGCCCCTTGTCCAATCACCAATATTGCCCTGATAAAACCCAGTCTGATTACTCTTATTGCTTTTACTTCTCTTTATTTGCTGCTGAGTGAAGGTGGAGAAACCATGGTGAAAATCCATGGAACTATGGTGAAGTAATTCACCATGAATATGTATTATTTACATCATAGTATAGTTCATTATGCTATGATGGTGCAATAAAATCAATAAAATAAAAGAAACCCTTACTAAAGCAAGGAATCCCTTTCAAGCTCTTTAAGCTACGTTACTCTGAAGAACTTATGATGAAAATCTTAGCCCTACCCAGAGAAAGAACCCATCAAGTCTGAATACAGATTGCAGCACCTCCCTGACTCAAATCTTTCCCCACTCCCAAACATCTTCAACTTAGCTCTCAAAATGATCTTCTGGAACGTTCTCTCCTTTTCTCTACCTCCTGGCTTCCCTGGTTTCCTTCAAATCTCAGCTCAAGTCCTATCTGTGGTAGGAGAATTTTTCTGGTTCCCCTTAATGCTAGTTCTTTCTCCCTGAGATTTCCTCCAGTTTATCTTGTATAAATCTTATTTTTACATAGTTTTTCGCAATGTTTCCCTCATTAGATTATAAAGTTCCTTGAGGGCAAAGATTGCATTTTCCTTTCTTTGTAGCTTCAGTGTTTGGCACAGTATCTGGCACATTGTTAATGCTTAATACATACTTGCTGACTTGACTTTTGATCAAAAGTACTCTAAGGTTACAAAAATACATATTTTTACATATATATCTTACATGTATAATAATAGATATTTTATAATGTATCCATATATGTGCATAGACACACATGTGTTATGGACAAAGTATATGTATACAGATGCATATATATGTATGTGTCTGTACATATATGTATATATACATATATATGTGTGTGTGTGTGTGTATACATATATATATCTTATCTGGTTCTCCCAGTGATGGAGGAACTTATGGGGAAATGAAGACTGAGAGACCAGAATACATACTCGATGTCACATAGCTAGTAAATGTCTGACAATAAGTTCAGATTCGGCTCTTCTTGACTGCTTTCTCCACTAAACCACCGAGTTCACATTTTAGTTATTGTTAGTCATCTCTGATTCTTTGTGATTCCATTGAGGGTTTTCTTGGCAGAGATACTGGAGTGGCTTGCCATTTCCATCTCCAGCTCATTTTACAGATGAGGAAACTGAGGCAAACAGGGTTAAGTTACACACTTAGTCTGAGGTACACGATCTGAACTCAGATCTTCCTGACTTCACATTAAGAGCTCTATCTACTATGGCGCCATTTAGCTGCCCCAGTTCACATTTACCCAGTACTTTAAGATTTGCCTTTTTCCCATTATAATATTGTAACGTGTATAATAAAATATTATTATTAAAATATAATACTGAATTTTATTGTTAAACAATTTCACAGATGAAGAAGCTGAAGCCCAATATCCCTTGTCCAGGGATCCCTTGGTTACAATTTACACTAAAGTTTTCTGAATCCAAGTTAGAATTACTCTCCCTGCAAAGTGTGACTAATGAGAACTATCTTACATGTTTTTCTCCAGCCAGATTACAATCTCTGGGAGGACGAGAACTCTATTTATCTTACTCCTGAATCTCCCTGAGTATATTGTAAAGTGATCGACAAGTAGTTGGTGCTAAGTAACATCCACATGTGTAGTCCCAAATTTCTCCATCCACACACTGTCTAGTCTATACCAGATAATCTCTAAGGTAACTTCCAGCTCCAAATTCCTATGATTCAATGACCCTGAGGATTGATTTCACAACCTAAACTTAATGGAAAAACACACCATAGCAATAAACGTTAAAAGTTACAAAACTTCGTACCCTTTAACCTGTGATTCCAGTCACAGGCCTATGCCCTAAGGATATTATTAAAAGGAAAAAGAATTGTCTGTATAAAAAATATTAATAGAGGTTTTATTCACAAAAGCAACTGCTGAAAACAAGCAGTGTTGCATTGAGGAACTGTTGGACAAACTGTGAAATAGCTATGTAATAAAACATTACTGCTCCTTAGAAAATGACAAAAATGAAAACATGCAGAGAAATATGGGAAGACATGAATTGAAGCATCCTGAAAAAAGAAGAACTAGAAAAGTATATATACTGACTATAATTATGTGCAAAATTCCTATAATCCCAATAATAACAGCAACACAATCCAGAGGGAAAAAAACCCGATATAGAAGATAAAGAGATCAGAAGATGACATGGAAGCAAACAGGATGTTATTATTAATTTAATAAAGATAACATAAACATTTTTAACAATTTGAAAATGGCTTGAAGCTTAGGGTTTATGTATGGTCAGATTTCAAAATTGAAAACAAACAAATGTCTATTTAATCTTTGCTTTCTTGATGGTTACTAAGTTTAGAATTAAAAGAGAAAAAAGAGGAAGGGAAGAACAAAGGAAAGAGAAAGAAGAAGAAAGGAATGAGAAAATAAGAAGAAGGAATGAGTGGAAAGGAACAAATAGCAAAAAAAGAAAAGAGGATGTAATGAGGAAAGAATAAAGAAAGGAAAGGAAAGAGAGAAAAAGAGGTAGGAATAAGAAGAAGTGAGGGAAACACATTCCAGGGAAAATAATAAGCTGGTACAGAAGTCTCAGGAATCGTGGTCAGACTAACTAACCCTCTTTTCTCCAGAAGAAGATGGGAGAGATGGAGACTGAAATAATTAGTGATGGGCAAATCTATAGATATAACCACAGAGCTCTAAAATAATTTTACTAATCTGCATGTACTTTTTTTAGCTTAATCATGATTTCTGTCTTCAAAAATGCCTGAGGTTTCCTTCTTCTGAATGGAAATTAAATAAATAAAAGCCTCTCCTCCCTTTGTTTACTCCTTGTTATAAAATAGAGAAATCTCCAATGCTAAAATCCTCTCGTGAGTCAACGTGCCATCCTGGCAGAGCTGAGCAGCTCCTGACTGGACCTCACAAGTCACAGATCCCAAATTAGGATAAAAGAAACCTAGATAGCTACAGACTGTTTAATGTCTTTCTTATAACCTTTATTTTAATTTCAATAATTCCCTGTGATCATGAATTGTTTCCAGGGATGTACTGGTTTAACAACTGACTCCTCACCACCACCATCACCACCATCACCACCAAAGAAAGAATGTGAGACACACATTTAAGCTTAAGCAACCTTATAAACATTTTCTCCATAACTTTCTTAAGTCTAGAAACCAGTAAAACAATAAATCAGGTCTTGATTTGTTTCACTGGCCATTTTTCAAGGTGTAAACATTCTCTCTAAAAATTTAACAATCAGCTCCCCACCACTACTTGTATTTTTTTTTTCTAAATTCAGATGAATTTTACAGATGAGAAGGACTATCAAAGATAATGGAGAAAAGTTAGATACTCCCTTCCTCTTCTTAACTATAGACCTCTTCTAAGTATCCTGGGCTAGGGCACAAGGCTTCGAAGACAGCAGTAGGACATTATGTGTTTCAGGCAGCAAGATGGGAGGGACAGAAAGAGGCTCATTAAAAAAAGAAAAGAAAAAAAGGAAAAGGAAAAAAAAAAAACCCAAAAAACTCCACAACTAGTTAGATGAAGAGGGCTATGTGCCGGAGGCTAAGGATTTGAAACCACATGTGTGTCGTTAAGGGTCGTGACTCATTAGCTCTACTGCCATACCTTGCATCATTTTTTCCACTGGAGAACAGAAAAACAGAGCAGCCAAGAAGCTTTGGAGGCTGATCTTTATGCATGTTTCATATGCTCTCTCTACTCTTCCCCTTTCTTCAACTTTTCTCTTTTCTTACATTCTTCATTTATGAGTTTTTGTGAATTGTAGGACTATTAATCAACAATTTGCCTAAAGTGGTGGGGAGAAGCCTACGAGAGACCCAAGGGCAGAGCTTCCTCCATTTCTCACCAGATCTTTGTCAGCACTTCCAGTAAATGATTCCGAGTCACTGAACAACCAAGCTCAGGAATGAAGCTAGGTCAGGACAGTGGAGTACGACAAGCCTGCTTGCTGCCTGTGTTTCCATAGGTACAGCAAAGTAGAGCAATAGAGCTCAGGAGCAATGCCCTCTTTCACACAATAATAGAAGGTTTGGATTTTTCACTGACCTAATCATGGGGCTCTTCCACCCCAGAAGGATGCAATCATTGTCTAAAGATTCAAGCATTAGACCAAGGTAATCATACTTTACCACTGATGTGTATGACTCTAAAACCACTAAGTATATTTTTTATTTGGGGAGAATGGTCATCACATGTGGGCCAGAACATGAAGAAGAAACATTTGCTCTCCTATTTTTCATGTCAAGGTGATTGTTATGGTATTTCTGAGTAGTCAGCCTCTAGCCTTACACTTGCCTATTTATTTCTTAGATTCATAGATGTAGTTATCTCACACTGGCCAGTACGCTAACTCAATAAAAAATAAAAAAATTTCAGAACTCAATTGGCCAGCATTTTATAGTTCTTGGCAAGCCTTTATAACTATTGTAGTAGTATCAAAAAACACCCTGGATGGTATTTCACAACTCAGCCATTGGTTCCTCCAACTACTCTTCCCCAACCTCTCCTCCCCATAACATGGGCTTCAAGGAGTTGGTCTTACCATTGTTATTCAAGGAATGGGTCTCTTAATAGTAAAATTCTAGATCCACGAGTCCCTAGTTAGGGGAAATTACTTTCTTGGCACTACTCTAATGGCATTGTGTCTGAGGTGCCCACTTATATCACTTATTAATAAACCCTCTGGGAATAGGAGAAAAAATTCTCCTTTGCCATTGGTTCATGTGTCTTGAATAGAGAAGTGATATCTAAAAGTACTTTGGTCAAAAAGACACATTGAATGTAAGACTAATGGAAAAAAAGCTAAACCGAGTGTATCAGAAGACTGGCTAATATTTTAAAGTCAAAGGTTTTTTTTATTATTATAGCTTTTGATTGACAAAACATATGCATAGGTAGTTTTTCATCATTGACCCTTGTGAAACCTTTTGTTCCAACTTTTCCCCTCTTCCCCATCCTCTCCCCTAGATGGCAGAAAGTCCAATACATGTTAAATATGTTAAAGTATATGTTAAATAAAGTCAAAGTTTAATGGAAAGAATACCACCACGATCATAATTAATACCTATGAAATACAAGTTTCGACATACATTTATGGCACAGTATCATTGGTGACAAAGAATCTAAAAGGCTTCAACCCATACTGTTCATGAAGCAGGAGACTTATCACCCATAGGCAGTTACAGAAAAACGAACACTTCTTTAAGAAAAAACAAGCAAAGGATTGATAGATACTGTTAGGATAAATGTTAAATAGGTTGAAATTTTATAGAAATACTTTGGAACCAACACTGCAAGCAATAGAAATTCTGAAAATAAGCATATGCCATTGGATTTGTTGAATGTAACCCCAACTGATTTATCTGTGGATGGAGCTCTATGAAGAGGTAAGATCTAAGAGTGAAATCAAAAAGCACTCCTTGGGCAACATCCGCACTCAACCAACAACATGTAGTCGAAGAACTAACAAAAAAATATCTGAGGCATATGAATTATATTTATATTAATTGTATAATTTTTGATATAAAGTCATGATCAGGTCATTGCCTCTGGAAATTACAAAATGGTTATATTTAAAGATCCCAGATTTGTTGATTGATAAAGGTTATTCAATGAAATAGAGAAAAATAGATAGCACATCACTCATTATAGGTTTGCAAAAATATGGCACCCACTAGATAAATCAAGTGGCTAGAATTAGATAGAAGCTTTCTATCCTTTATAAACTGACAAATAGAAAATATTCACCCTGCAAATACAAACTTCAAAATATCCTTGAAAATTCAACAAATGAACTGTACTGGAACGGGAGCATCATTAAAACAGAATTGTCCATAACTGTTTGAAAATAACATTGATCCATACAAATTTAAGAATAATGTTTTTAACAGATGCCACTGCACTGCATACTTTTAATCTCCAAAATAAGAGGAATGAAAAGCTTCCAAAATATAGAGACTTAGCAGAAGAAATCATGTGAGAACAGAACTAGGTACACGTAATCCCCAACATCCTGTCTGCTACTGAAGTTGTTCCAAAGATGTTTTCAATGATCTATGAAAGGCAAGACTGCATCCCAATACTTTTATTCGATAGCAAAAGCAGTCTTTTATCCAATCTGCTTGATAGTCAGCAGACCATTAATATAAAAACATTGTAAGGATAAGACACCAACTTGCCTTTGAATTTTTTATTGGAACAAATACAAACAATAATGAAATGAAAAATAATAATAACAGC